>NC_138172.1:82668388-83389964 GCF_964165515.1 Mesoplodon bidens
AAAAAAAAAAAAAAAAAAAAAAGTGTGGTGGTGGAGAATAAAGACTGAAGGGTCTTCTCTACCTTTCAAAACTCTCCAGGGGTGGAGGAGACTAGAGGCAAGACAGACAGACCTCTGGGTGGGGTAAGAGGGTGGTTGAGAGACTCAAGGGATCCTGTGGATCCTGGGATCTGTGCTCTCTGGGAAAGAGTGGCACTGCTAGGTGGGTGGATTAGGGAGTCTGGATGGGGTTCCCACAGGTGATGGGGAGCCTTCAGGGGGGATCTGGGTGTTCCTAGGAGCCAGAGGGAGTGGGGATGGTGCTGGCAGTGTTGGCAGGAGGGCCAGCTCAGAGGGGCTGGCAGCTCATAGGCAGTATGGGGAGCACTGGAGTTTGCAGACCCCACTGGGGGGTTGGCTTTGCTCACTCAGCAATAAATAACTGTGTCACACCAAATCCTAAATACACCACGAAGAGTGAGAGTTACTGTCACTCAGTGTCCTTCCTGACGCCGTCCAGCTGGGGGCTTAGGTGGTAGGAGGTCCAGAGGGAGTATTGAAATGGGGGGAGTGGGACTGATGTTGGGAGACAAACCCCCAAATGAGATGAGGATTGAAAAATCATCTTTATTCTTGAAAGGGAGTTAAGAGTCTCCAGCTTCTCCCCCCACCACAATCTCAGTTCCCACTGTATCCATCTGGGGGGCACAGATGAAACCACAGGTCAGTTACTGGACAGCTCACAGGTCTCTGGTGGGAGGAGGGAGAAAAAAAGAGGATGAAAAGGAAGGAGACCCAGGGAGAGAGGCAAGGTTGATGGTAATGGGATGAGGAAGAATGCACTCCCTCATTCCCCCGTGTCAGAGAAGGGGTCTCTGAGGCCTTTTTTCCTACAGACCTCTGCCCCCTGTCTGCCCCGTCTGCCCCTTTTATCCACTGCCAACTCAGAAACCTCTCTCGAGTATCCCAGAGCCCATCCTGGCTCCCTGTGGTGCCATCACAGTCTGTGACACAAATGGAAGTGTCAACACAGCCAATGTGATGATGTCGGCCTTTGGCCATGCCCTCTGGTGACACCACTTGAGTCCCTTTCATCCAGCGCTCACAGAAGACTTGGTGAGTCCTACTTGTTTTCTCTGGGACTCTACCCCTCACCTTGATTCCTGGGAGTCAGTAAGAAGGCCTTAAAGTCGAGGCAGGAGGTCAGGGACTGGAATTCCTCCACACACTTCTCGGGAGGGTGTGGTGAGCGATCTGGAAGAGCAAGGCAAGGCCCGTGAAAGCCCATGCTTCTCAGCACCGCCCCTGGTGAGGCCCTCATGGAAGCACGAAGCCCTTCCTGGGATGATGTCACGGAGCCCAGAGAAAGGGGCTCTCTTGCCCCCCGCCCCCGCTTCCCCCCAGCGCTTCCTGCCTGGCACCCTCACTCACTGTAGAGGAGGAAGCGCTGGTAACCCTGGCCTGTCTCTTTCAGCATGATTCCGCCTGGGCATGCGCTGGAGAAGAGCTTGGTCTTCATGTCAGGGCGGCCTGTCAGGGTGGGTGGGGAAAGTGTGAGGACTGAGGTACAGAAGCAAGCAAGCCCAGGGGGCTTGAGGAGAGTGAGGGCTGGAGAGAACCAACCTTCGGTTCTGAGATCTGTGCTCCCCTCAGACAGGTGGTAGATCCATTTCCGGGGCGCACAGAGCCCATTTTTCCTGCAGAGGTGGTGGTGACAAGGAAGAAAGACTGAGTGACACCTCAACCACTCAGTACCAGCCTCTATTTATTCCATCTTATTCCCTCTTGAAGCCTGGCTCCCCTTGGGTTTCAGGCTACCAAGGGATGGTTAGGTCCCTATCTCTCCGGAGGGAAACTAATAGAGCTGTTGAACTCAAGTGGACCAAGAATAATGGATGTGCCAAAGAGCCCAGCTCCTGTGGGCGGGTGCTCACACTTGAGGCAGAGACCGTACCTACTGGTGCCTCTGCCTCCTCACCACTCACGTGCGGATGGTAGCTCGAAGCTGGAGCTGCATGGGGGCAGAGCCCACGGCCATGTTGAAGACAATGTTGTCCACAGGGTCAAAAGTCGCCAACTCCTCCTTGGTGGGAGCTGCCCCTGCGATAAAGTACCACCGGCCCAGGTGGGGCTCTGGGAACTGGAGAGACGACGAGGGGAGCAGAAGAAGGTGGGTCTCACTACAGAATCCATTCAACCTCTTCATCAGTCAGAACGACAATGCTTAGGGGTGAAGGTGTTGGCTGCCTTTTTCCAACTGAGGGTTGGATCCACGACAAGGAGTCATTAAATGACTTTTCCTCTTTGCCCCTCCTCAGTAAACCCCACCTCCCAATTCTACATGTCTTCACATCGATGACCACAGTACTAATATTTTTTTTTACTTCTTGCTTTCATCATCACAACACCCACACCCTCTTCCTCCCTTCCTTTCCCAGTGTGGCTTTTTGGTCATCCTAGGCCACTTCTCAAGGCCCCCCCAACCCCCAACCCGGCAAAGCTTCCCACATTCTCAGTCCATACCTCTTTCCCATCTAGTCCTTCCGTTGTCAGCTGCCTGTGCTCAGGGCACTGGTAGATGGAGTTAAGGAGAACGCCACAGAGGTAGAGTAGAGCTGCCCACATTTGGTGGAACATCTTCAGGCAGGAGGGAGCTGGGGGTCTGCGTGGAGTGGCTGGTGCCTTAACTGCTCTCCCCCACTGGCTGCTCAGTCCACTCTGCTTCCAGCCCCCTTGCCTCGACCCTTGACCCTTTCACCTGCTAATGAGTAACTTCAACCTTGTTTTCCAACCCAAGCCTGGATTACTTACAGTGTTTGGGACTTCCTCCCCATCTTCTCAATGCAACTACTCCACAATACATCCTGGCATGTCCAGGGTGTCCCAGGAATTAAGAGAGCTGAGCCCTCCAGGTAGGCCTGTGGTCTTTTAACCCATATCTGAGCTGGGATATCTGCTGTGCTGTGCAGCACTGAAGAGAAGTGGATTGATTCTTTCATTCGCTCACTTAGCAAACTGTTTTTGAGTTCCAGATGTTGGTCAGGAACTGGCTAAGCCCTGGGAACATAACAATGAATAAGACACAGTCCCTGGCCTTGAAGAAGTCAGTCTATGGAAAACTAGCTGTATAAACAAATCATTGCAGTACAACCTGGTAAGTGCTTTAGAACAGGTATGAACCAGGTGCTGGAGCATGGTGGATGGGAGGCTTTCCCTCTGAAGTTGTTAATTGGGGAAACAATATGTACACCCCCCAGAAAAGTTTGCTGACACATGAGTTCATTCACTCAATGTTTATAAGTAGGAGACTACATAATCTAGTGGTCAAAGAGAACAGACAGTGGTGTCAGGCAGAGTGGGTCCAAACCCTTAACTCTACTTACTGACCTTGGATAATTTTATTAATCTTTATGCCTGTTTTTTCATCTGTAAAATGAGCAAGTCATCCATCTCATAGGATTAAAAGAGCTAATGCACATAAAGCCCATAGCAAAGGCCTGCACGTAAGTCCAAAATAAATATTCGCTATAATTAATAGTAGTGTTTGTAAAGTACTTATTAGTCTCTGGTGGGTATTAAGTTCTCAAGTAACAGGAGGTAGGGAAAGAATTGTCAGGAGGCAGTCATTGGGTAATGAGTGCCAAGTGGGTGGAGCAGTTAATGTAATGGAAGGTGTGGGGCTTCTTTTATAGATTATTTATAACCCACAGACTGCCATAAAGGTTTGTTCTGAGAGGTGAGGCTTGCTATGGGCTTGCGATTTCGTTAAAAGAATAAACTTTGGATGATGTGTATATGAGGGTTATTACTGTTTTGGGGTAATGTTTGACATTTTAAATTAAAAAAACTAAAATACAAGTTATTGGGGCAGTAAAGTAGAAGTGATTAACCCAAGGGAGTCTGGTAGGCCTGAATTTGTCAGTTCTGCCACTTACATTCGCCTAGGTGTACTCATCTGTAAAATGGATGTAATAGTTATCTCAGATGTTGAAAGCCTTTTAAATATGACAGTACGTGAGACCCTCAGCAAACTGGCTGGCACAAACTAGGGGCTCATGTACAGGTGCTTACTACAACTCTTAGTTGAAACACTACTGGGACTTAGGTATAAACTACGAATCCCAGAAAGGATGGGCACCAGAGGCAGGCACACTGGCAGCAACGGGTCTGGCTGGAGTGGCAGCACCGCGGGGCCCAGGCCCCTGCCCGAGGGGCTGGGGGAGAAGAGGACAGAGGGACGATAATCTCCCCGGACCTCCGGCCCGCAGAAGCCCTTAGGCGGCCCTTTCAATTCCCCAGGGTCAGAGTCTTGTGTTTCGGTCCAGTGTAACTCCACTTGCTCCCAATTCCCAAACTCGGAGGCGTCCTTTTTTAGACAAAAGTCCTGAAAGGTAGTAAATCCTTAGCTTCTCCAAAACATGGCGTGTCCCCTCGGCCGCACACCTCCGGGGAAGAACATGGCGCCACAAAACGCCCACCGGGCAAAACCGAGGTCAAACCCAACGAAGCCTACGCACGCAAATCAGCTCGAGAGCCACCTCCAACGGCCTATGGAAAGGGTGACTTCCGGAAGCGCCGAAGGAGTGGCGCAACGAGGAAGACGATTCTAGGTGGCCAGGACAGTGCCGCCTCAACTTCTCTGCCGGCCAAGATTTTAACATAGATTAACGAGGCACAATCCCTAGTCTCCAAACTCCAAGGTCCATATAACTGTTCAAAGCCGCTCTCGAGGCAGTCGAAGAGTCCCACCTGATAATTTTTTTTCAGGCATTTATAGCGGCCACCACAACCCCCTACTGCTTAAGCGCGCGCACGTAAGAAATGGACAGCGCCGGCGGGGGTGGGGAGATGCCTAAGTGTGTACGCATGCGTAGTGCGACGCACGCAAGCGCAGTACGGTCTCCCGGGCGGCGGCGGCGGCGGCTCTTCGGGGCGCTCGGCTCCCTCCCATCTAGGCCGGCCCCGGCCCGTTTAGCCCCCAGGAACTCACTATTTGGGGCCGCGGACTTTCTCGTCGAGCCCCACAAAAGTAAAGCTTGGGGACCTGGGGGGAGCCGGAAGTACCGCCTCGCGATCCCCAAATAGTGTCGGAAACGGAAGTGGCCATCCGAGGTAGGTTGGGGGAGGCCGGAAGTGACGGTACCGTGGGGAAGTCGGGGGCGGAGCTGCGGGGTTGTGGGGTGTGAGTGTGGGGGTGTGTGCGTGTGTGGGTGTTTGGTGTGTGTGGGTGTGTGTTTGGTCTGTGTTGGTTGCGTCGCTCTGCTAGAGCACCGAGGCTAGGTGGAAGAGGGAGGCAGTCAGCTAGCAGATCTGGCCCACCGTGAGTGTCCGTCATTTCGGGTCTGTGATGACTTAGGCGGGTTCGATGGGCGTGGCGTGGCGTGGCGCGCGTGCGCGAAACCACTTTCTCCGCAGAGTCTGGCGCGACCCTCGGTCTCTCGTTGTCCCAGGGTTTGCCGACTTCTCGGGCCCTTGTCTTATCGCGACCAGTGATGACACTGGTCTTGTGTTTCCTTCCTTCCCTGATTTCTAGCCCGACTAGCCCTCCCTTATTGTGATTGGCATCGTGGAGCCCCTCCCACCTGCCGTCCTCCAGCTCCCTGTGCCGTCGATCTCTTGCCCTTTGTGTTTCTCTCCCCGTGCCCCGGAATCTGAAGGGGAATGGGGGAGGGTGTGAGTGTGTGTGCCTGTGTGAGAGAAACTCTTTAGGTATTGGGGCGGAGTCTCGGGCCGGGGAGGCTTCCGGGTATATAAAAATCTCCTCTGGGCGACAGCGGACCTCCCTCATAACATTCTTCCTCAGAGAGCTGTCGGCCATGGAGCCCAATGATAGTACCAGTACCACTATGGAGGAACCTGACAACCTGGAGGTGCTGGTGAAGACCCTGGACTCTCAGACCCGGACCTTTATTGTGGGGGCCCAGGTGAGACCTCAGTACTTCTGGGAGACACCCATTAACTCTTCCTCTTATAGGTTCCTTATTGTGAGAGAAGAGCCTAATTTTCTGGTTTTCAAAAATTTTCTTTCATTGATTCCTTTGTTCATTTTCTGATGTTTCCTCTTTGGTTTTTGTTGGGGAAGGCAGATTTTCTTTTGCTTTCCTCCACCTGGATAAAACTCAGTGTAGAGGGAAAGAAGGAAGAAGGAGTCAGTATTCCAACATCATAGATGAACCCCATCCCACAGGGAGAGACATGGCTCCTGCCTTTGGGAAAGGAAGGAGAACACACAGACCTAAAATACAAATGTGTCTTAAAAACAAAAATTGGTGAGGTCTGTACTGTGTATATAAGGGATAGAAGTCAGATCCTGTAATGCTTATAATGCAGGTAGAGACCTAATAGACAAAATTGTGAGCTGGTTGACTTATAGTATTAAAACACGGTGTTACATGTATTTAAGGAAACCACATAGGCTTGTGTGATTAGGTGCATGTAAACAGCTTGATACTCCTCAAGAGTCAGTTGTCTAGTTAGGAAGAATGTTTTTCTGGTTTGCCCCTTTTTCTTTCTTCTTGCTTGAGTCTGCCTTCCTTAATCTGATTTTCTACTCCATCTTCTTTGTCACTGCTTTTATCTTTGAGATTACAGTGTTGGTATCGTTCTGTGTTTGGGGAGGGGTCACCGGTATCTTTAGACACACACATTCCTTTGGGAGCCAGGCAGAGAAGGAGAGAAGAGAACGTCAGTTGACTTTTCTGTTTTTCAGCCCTGTAGTTTTGTTCTAGGTTTATAACCTGAAGTTCCTTATGTTTATTGTATGTATTTTGATAGGTGTTGCTTTAGTTCAGGGCTTTGCACAATAATTACCTCACAATTAAGACAGGCAGGTAGTGATTTTATGATGGGATGGTTTTTACCCCTCACAAGTCGGTTGTCCCTCTGCTGTCCTTCCTTTTTCTTCCATTCCCTGATTCCTATTTATGTCTCTTCCTTACAGATGAATGTAAAGGAGTTTAAGGAGCACATTGCTGCCTCTGTCAGCATCCCCTCTGAGAAACAACGGCTTATCTACCAAGGGCGAGTTCTGCAGGATGATAAGAAGCTCCAGGAATACAGTAAGGGGGTGGGGGAGGCAGTTCAGAGCTTGCCGCTGCTGTTCAGAGGGATGAGCTGAGGCCATGCGTTTACTTGATCATACAATGTTTCAGTGTGTATCTTTTTTTCTGCAGATGTTGGGGGAAAGGTTATCCACCTTGTGGAACGGGCTCCTCCTCAGACTCAGCTCCCTTCTGGAGCGTCTTCTGGAACAGGGCCAGCCTCAGCCACCCATGGTGGGGGACCCCCGCCTGGTACTCGGGGGCCTGGGGCCTCTGTTCATGACCGGAATGCCAACAGCTATGTCATGGTCGGAACCTTCAATCTTCCTGTAAGCTTGTGTTTCACATGGGAGGGTTTTTCTGGGGGAGTTTTGGTTGTGGTAGCAGTCAGGAGCTTATAAAACAGGTGTCTCAGCCTTTAGATTGGGTTTGGAGGGCCCTGTGGTCTGATGATGGCCTCAGTCTTTAAGGAGATAGGGGGTGGGGCTCCAGAGAATCAGTTGGAAGTGTGGGGGCCTTAGTATTTGACTTCTCCCAGAGCAACTTCCCTTACCCTTTCCCCAGAGTGACGGCTCTGCTGTGGATGTTCACATCAACATGGAACAGGCCCCGATTCAGGTATCACGGGGCCTGGGAGGGTCAGGGAAGGGGATCTGGGAGAACGAGGCCATGAAGTGGGGGCGGATCTGGCTGAGGAGATGGCTGGGACCTGGTTTAATAGGTGGTGGAGCTTGTGGCTTATCTCATACCTGTCCTGATCTTCCCTCTCCTGTTGTAGAGTGAGCCCCGAGTACGGCTGGTGATGGCTCAGCACATGATCAGGGATATACAGACCTTACTATCCCGGATGGAGGTGAGTGGGCAGGGCTGGCTAGGGTCTGTCTGTCTCACCGCATCCTCCCTACCCCTTTTCTCTCAGCCTAGGGGTGGGGGCATGACTGGCCACATCCACTGGATTCTCCCCTCCTAATCTAGTCTCTTTGCAGTCTTCATTCTTTCGGGCAGAAAAAGTATGTTTGTGAGGCTGTTTCGTCCCTGCCAGTCCTCTAAGTACTGGGTATCTGGGCAGTTTTTTGCAGACTTGTCAGATGATTCTCACGGCATGTTTTTTCAGTTAAATATGGATTCCATGCTTTTCTATTCCTCGCTTCTCATATTTGATACTGGGATGGCCTAATTTTATTAGTTCGCGTTTGCAACCAGTGGCCTTTCCTTCTTTTCTCTTGGAGGTTAGGAAACTACAGGCCGTACTTTTTGTTAGTAATGGGTTTGCAAGTCTCATAGGTATTCCTCACGCATCTAACTTGTGGAAGTCTTAGGGAGTTGCCAGGGAGTCAGGTGCAGACGCAGAGCCCTGCCTTCAGGGAGCCGAGTTCGCGCGTTCTCCGCTCAGCCTGCTCTGACCTGAGGAATGTTCTGGTGCCGTCTCATCTTGCCTTTGGTGTCCTGACTCCTCCCCACCTTCAGTGCCGAGGGGGACCCCAAGCCCAGCAGAGTCAGGCGCCCCCACAGACGCCAGCTGTGGCCTCGGAGCCAGTAGCCTTGAGCTCTCCAACATCAGAACCGGTCGAAAGTGAAGTGCCTCCTCGGGAGCCCATGGAGGCAGAAGAGGTGGAGGAGCGTGCCCCTGCCCAGAGCCCGGAGCTCTCCCCTTCTGGCCCAGCCCCAGCGGGCCCAACACCTGCCCCAGACACAAATGCACCCAAGTGAGAGCTGGAGGGAACCTTTTGGGGTAGGGGTGGGTTGGGGATTCTGAGTGAAGTATGAGGACCAGGGAAGGTCTGATGGGAGAGGAAGGATTGCTTAGGGCTTATACCTGTAGAGTTAGTGTTGAGGGGCAGGGAGGGGCTCCAGTGTAGGTAAATGGGGCTAGGACTGGCCCCTGAGCCAGAAGCTCTGCTCTCCCTGGGGCAGGGAAATCCAAGTGGTGCTTCCTGAGCCTGATCAAGATTCTCTCCTGAGTTCACACAGGCCCCGTCTGTTTTTTAGGGTTAGTGTTTTGCCATTGTAGGTACAGGATTGTATGGTGGGGCGGGTGGAAGCAGTTTATTTTTCTCTTCCCGTCTTCCCCTGGGTGAGGTTAAAGAACAGAAGCTCTGCTACTTCAGGAAGGGATTGGGCCCGGGGTCTGGGAGGCCAGGAAGAAGCCGGGCAGATATGGTGAGGTTGGGGATCTGAGGGAAGCCTTGGCTCACTGCCCCTTGGGGTTGCCCACAGCCATCCTTCCCCTGCGGAGTATGTCGAGGTGCTTCAGGAGCTACAGCGGCTTGAGAGCCGCCTCCAGCCCTTCCTGCAGCGCTACTATGAGGTTCTGGGCGCCGCCGCCACTACAGACTACAATAACAATGTGAGCCCGCCCACCCCCTCGCCCGGTACTCCCCAGTGGGGCAGGGAGGAATGCAGGTCACCCCTTCCCCCCGCAGAAGACACTGCCTTTGACAGAATAGCTGCCCTTTAGATTTGGAAGGAAGTGATCTTTTCCTCCGTGACAGAGAAGGAGGATCTTTTTCTCCCTGACATCTTTATCATGGCCACTGTCACTGTCCTCGCACCCTCTTGATCCCTTTAGTGAGTTATTTAGGAAGTTTATAAAGTAAGGGAGATTAGCAGGTGGTAACTGATTCATTGTAGGGCTTATTTTATCAGGAAGCTGTTAATGTGTATAAAATAGAATTTACGTGCAAAGATGTGGTCTACACAGAAGCTTCTAAGCACGTGCTTGAAGACGTAGAGGACGTGAGAATGTGAGAATTTCAAGAAGGTGCTGTTTTTGTTAGCGAGGTGGATTCTAGCCTAATGTTTTCTGCCTTTCTGTGTTTGGCCCCGGGGAGTGCAGCAAGAGGGCCGTGAGGAGGACCAGCGCTTGATCAACTTGGTGGGGGAGAGCCTGCGGCTGCTGGGCAACACCTTTGTGGCGTTGTCTGACCTGCGTTGCAATCTGGCGTGTGCGCCGCCGCGTCACCTGCATGTGGTCCGGCCCATGTCTCACTACACCACCCCCATGGTGCTCCAGCAGGCAGCCATCCCCATCCAGGTGGGTCAGGGGAGCCTGGCCTGAGGGAGAATGGAGGTCTGTCAGTGGAACGATCCAGCATAGCTGTTGGGCTCAAAAGAGGTTAGAAGGGGAGCATACTTTGGAAACGTGGTGACGCAGGATGAAGGAGCCTTTAGAAGTACAGTGTGTCGTGGGGTGCTCTGGGTTAGGCTCTGGTGTTTTTCTCACTTCTGCCCCATCCATCTCTCGTGCAGATCAACGTGGGGACCACTGTGACCATGACGGGGAATGGGACCCGGCCCCCTCCGACTCCCAGTGCGGAGGCACCTCCCCCTGGTCCTGGGCAGGCCTCGTCCCTGGCCCCCTCTTCTACCACTGTCGAGTCTTCGACTGAGGGAGCTCCCCCACCAGGACCGGCTCCCCCACCGACCGCCAGCCACCCGAGGGTCATCCGGATTTCCCACCAGAGCGTGGAACCCGTGGTTATGATGCACATGAACATTCAAGGTGAGTTAGGAACAGTCGCTGGCAGAGAAGAGCGGCGCCATGTGGGAGGTGGGGTTGGCACTGAGGTGTGAGGGCGCCAGGGTGGGGAAGGAGAGGCCAGGGCTGATGGCGGTGGTAGGGGGACCGAGCAGAGGCTCTTCTGGTTGGTGTGGGGGGGGAGGGGCAGGAAGAACTACTTGTCCTCAGAGAGTTGTTTGCATGGTGAAGGGAGTATCTCCTCCTTGGCTAGATGGAGTGAAAGGCAGGCTTTGTGGTCGGGGGAGTGGAAGCCTGAAGCGCGCCGATCTCAGGAGGATACAGTTAGGCCTTGGCCCCGCCTGTCTCAGGGCCACTCTCTCTGTCTCCTTGCCCAGATTCTGGCACACAGCCCGGTGGAGTTCCGAGTGCTCCCACTGGCCCCCTAGGACCCCCTGGTCATGGCCAGACCCTGGGTAAGAGTGAGGGCATCAGAGCAGGCTGAGCTCTGGGTAGAGAAGGGGTAGGGCCAAGTGGGTGGGTTGAAGGGGGTCCAGGTTCAAGGTTACATCAGACCCACCCCCCAGGCTCCACCCACATCCAGCTGCCCTCCCTGCCCCCTGAGTTCATGCACGCCGTCGCCCACCAGATCACACATCAGGCCATGGTGGCAGCTGTTGCCTCCGCGGCCGCAGGTAATGACCTGAAAGGGGAAGCCTGGGAGGTGGGGCCTGGTCCACGGTGGTGGGCATCATCCACTGGCAGGCCAGGGCCCGGCCCTCAGCCCTTTTCGGTCTCTCCCCTCTGCCACCCACAGGACAGCAGGTACCAGGCTTCCCGACAGCTCCCACCCGGGTGGTGATTGCCCGGCCCACCCCTCCACAGGCTCGGCCTTCCCATCCTGGGGGGCCCCCAGTCTCGGGGGCTCTGGTGAGTAGGGGTGGGGGAGTTCCACTGGGGAAGAGTGTGGGGAGAAAATCCTACGGTGGGGCATGGAGAGGCCAAGACTGAAAGCCTGCCCTTCTCCTCTCCCCTCAGCCGGGCGCTGGTCTGGGGACCAACGCCTCTTTAGCCCAGATGGTGAGCGGCCTCGTGGGGCAACTGCTTATGCAGCCTGTCCTTGTGGGTGAGTACTTGTTCTTCCCCACTTCAAACTGAAGAGGTCTCCCTGGCTCTGAAGGCTGATGCTCCCTTCCCGGTCTCCTCACTGGCACTTTCCAGTTCTCTCCGTATTCCTTTGTTCTTGCTTTCCTACTGGGAAGACCAGAATGGAGATGCTGTGGGGGCTTGATTTTCTTGAGATTTCAACTTTCCTCTTTTGGCCCCTATAGCTCAGGGGACCCCAGGAATGGCTCCACCTCCAGCCCCTGCCACTGCGTCAGCCAGTGCCGGCACCACCAACACAGCTACCACAGCTGGCCCTGCCCCCGGGGGGCCCGCCCAGCCTCCACCTCCTCAACCCTCCGCCTCTGATCTTCAATTCTCTCAGCTCCTGGGGAACCTGCTGGGGCCTGCAGGGCCAGGGGCTGGAGGGCCTGGCATGGCTTCTCCCACCATTACTGTGGCGATGCCCGGTGTCCCTGCCTTTCTCCAGGGCATGACTGACTTCTTGCAGGTGAGTGGCTGGCTTACTCCTCACTTCACCCTTCCTGTTCCTGGGCCCAGCCAAGCACTGGAGTCTTGTTGCCATTATATTGCCACTTGGAAGGAAACTTGGGAATTTATTGACTCCGAACCCTCCATTTTGGAGATGAGGAAAACAGGGCTTGGAGAGAGAAGCATAGTACTTTGGGTCACTGCTTTCTGACCTAACCCAATCAGAGGGAGAGAGGTAGCTGCTCAACCTGACTCTGCCCTGGAGAAGCTACAGTGTGTATTCTGCTTTAAGGTGCAAAGACTGGAATAGAGCTCCATGTCTTCCAGACCCCTGTTGATTTGTGCCTTCCTGATGCCCTTTTATGTCCTTGTCCCCATTCTCGCTTTGTCTTCTGTTCTTCATTCCTTCTCTGTGGGGCAGGCGACACAAACAGCTGCTCCGCCACCTCCGCCACCTCCGCCCCCACCCCCGCCTCCGGCCCCAGAACAGCAGACGGCGCCTCCACCAGGGTCCCCCTCTGGTGGCGCAGGGAGTCCTGGAGGCCTGGGTCCTGAGAGCCTGCCACTGGAGTTTTTCACCTCGGTGGTGCAGGGTGTGCTGAGTTCCCTGCTGGGCTCCCTGGGGGCTCGGGCTGGCAGCAGTGAAAGTATTGCTGCTTTCATACAACGCCTCAGTGGATCCAGCAACATCTTTGAGCCTGGGGCTGATGGGGCTCTCGGTGAGCAAATGGGGGTGCCTTGGCCTTCTCTAGGGAGGGGCAACCAGGGGACGGTAGATGGCCTTTGTTGGGGTATTGCCAAGGTGGGGTGAGGCTGATGGGCTGGTGGGCGGGCCAGGTGGTAAAGGCCACTGCTCCCTTCTGCCCCTGTCCCTAGGATTCTTTGGGGCACTGCTCTCTCTTCTGTGCCAGAACTTCTCCATGGTGGACGTGGTGATGCTTCTCCACGGGCATTTCCAGCCACTGCAGCGGCTCCAGCCCCAGCTGCGATCTTTCTTCCACCAGCACTATCTGGGTGGCCAGGAGCCCACACCTGGTAACATCCGGGTAAATGAAGACCTTGGGCCCAGAGCTCTTCTTCTCATCTTCAGTTCCTTATTCCTAACTTTGTCCGTTGCCTAAAGCTGTGACTGCCCCAGCTCAAGCCCTGGGCTTGGTTGGGGAGGAGGGGGAAGTGTCTTGAGGGGTGTGGGACTTGGTTCTAAACTTGTGCTGTTCTCTTCCCCGCACACCGCCCCCCAGACGGCAACCCACACATTGATCACGGGGCTAGAAGAATACGTGCGGGAGAGTTTTGTGAGTAACCCTTCCCCATCCCCTCCTCTCTTGGCTCTGGTCAGGATAGCCCACGGCTCCCAGTCTCTCAGGGCTTCAGATGGGGGTCTTTGTGCGTTTTGTCTCTCAGTCTTTGGTGCAAGTTCAGCCAGGTGTGGACATCATCCGGACAAACCTGGAATTTCTCCAAGAGCAATTTAATAGCATTGCTGCTCATGTGATGCACTGCACAGGTCAGGGGCTCGCTGGGCCTGGGTGAATGGGGCATGTTGGATGTGCAGGGCTGCTGGGTGCCAGCATTCCGTCCTTATTTCTCACCCACAGACAGTGGATTTGGGGCCCGTTTGCTGGAGCTGTGTAACCAGGGCCTGTTTGAATGCCTGGCCCTGAACCTGCACTGCCTGGGGGGACAGCAGATGGAGCTCGCTGCTGTCATCAATGGCCGAATTGTAAGCATCACCCAGTCCCACATTCCCAGCCTTTTGTTTCCTCAGGTTTCTGTTTTCTTAGGTATCCTGCAGTTTTCTTTTCTTTTTTCTTTTTCTTCAAACTGCCATCCTTTACTGTTTGGTACCTTTCAAAAGCTGTTTGAGGGTTTTGTGTTCCAAGTCTGCTTTCTGCCCCCCAGCGTCGCATGTCTCGTGGAGTGAATCCGTCCTTGGTGAGCTGGCTCACCACTATGATGGGACTGAGGCTTCAGGTGGTACTGGAGCACATGCCTGTAGGCCCTGATGCCATTCTCAGATATGTTCGCAGGGTTGGTGATCCCCCCCAGGTAAGGGACCTGATGGGCTATGGGGTCAGGGGACTCGAGGGAACTGCAGAGATCTGAGAGGGCCTTTTGTGGTGGTCTCCTTCTCTGTCCTTTTGCACAGACGCTTCCTGAGGAGCCAATGGAAGTTCAGGGATCAGAGAGAACTCCCCCTGAGCCTCAGGTACCAGGGAGAGGTCGAGGAGCCAGATAATTTGGAGTGGAGGGCTGGGGCCGGAAGGGCTGGAAGCTGAGAATTCTGAAGCCTGGGTCTTCCCACTGTCTGACTGCCAGCGGGAGAATGCTTCTCCAGCCCCTGGGACAACAGCAGAAGAGGCCATGTCCCGAGGTCCGCCTCCTGCTCCTGAGGGAGGCTCCCGAGACGAGCAGGATGGAGCTTCAGCCGAGACAGAACCTTGGGCAGCTGCAGTCCCCCCAGTGAGTGTCAGGAGGTGGTCCAGTGGGCTAAGGCAGCTGAAAGTTGTGGGAATTAACTATTTTCTTATCTTTTTCTCCCCAGGAATGGGTCCCTATTATCCAGCAGGACATTCACAGCCAGCGGAAGGTGAAACCGCAGCCCCCCCTGAGCGATGCCTACCTCAGTGGTATGCCTGCCAAGAGACGCAAGGTTGGTTTGCCTCTTCCCTGAGGATCCCTCTTTATCCGAATTCCCCTGTTGTGCTTAGAGTCAAACTAATTAGAGCTGGAAAGAATTCTTCCTAGTCCCCCGATTTAATTGATGAGGAAAGCTTTCTGGCTCAGACTTGCTCACGGTTGTTGCCCCACACCTTTACCTTAGTCTGTTTGTCAGCAGTCCTTGTCATCCCTCAGTTGCCCGATCCCCATGTGACCAGGGCCCATCTTCCTTAAGGTGGGCTTCCTCTTGTGGACTAGCTAGCTGTGAATACTGGGTGGCTTGACCCATCCTGCCCCTCTTGTTTTGAAGACCAAGTCCAGCACGTTCAATGGTGTTTTTGGCCAGAGCCAAACAAAATTAGGAAGGCATTTCTGCTGTCAAAATTACACATGGACTGTTTCCCTTCTCTCCGCTAGCATGGGGACTCAGTGGTTGACTCATGGAAAGGGTGAGCTGGGTGGGGGCATTGGATCTGATGTTGATCCTCTTTTCCCTTTCAACCCCATCCCCCAGACGATGCAGGGTGAGGGCCCCCAGCTGCTTCTCTCAGAGGCCGTGAGCCGGGCAGCTAAGGCAGCCGGAGCTCGGCCCCTGACGAGCCCCGAGAGCCTGAGCCGGGACCTGGAGGCACCAGAGGTTCAGGAGAGCTACAGGCAGCAGGTGCCCCCACCTTGAAGCAGCATAGGGATGGTCTAGTGGGAGGGATTGGGCTAGGGTCCCTCTTCCCTGGATCCCTTCAGAGATGAACTGGTCAGTCTGGGGCTACCACTTGGTTTTAAAATGTTGTTTTCCCCTAGGGGCATCTGGGAAGGCTCAGTGATGCCATATTGGGCTACTGGACAGTACCTGGCTGGTGGGGAAATGTTAGCTCCTGAGGGATGACTTGTGTGTGCTTGCTGGGATCCTAGGGGCTGGGCCAGTACCACTCCAACCTGCTTTGCTCTCTCTCTCTAGCTCCGGGCTGATATACAAAAGCGACTGCAGGAAGACCCTAACTACAGCCCCCAGCGCTTCCCTAATGCCCACAGGGCCTTTGCTGAGGATCCCTAGCTCTTTGCTCCATGGCCCTCCATCATCAGGGGACCATTTCTCCCCTCTTCCTTCACAGTATTTAAGAAATAAAGTCAGATTTTCCTGGCTCTTTCTTTTGGTCTCTAAATTGTCTTCGTTAAGTAGTCTAAGCCCCTTAATCTTCTATGAAATAGGTTTTATAAATTAATTCCCAGGAGCCCACCTATACTGGACAGCTTTTAACATTTCACCACGAGCAGATGTGCAGTATGATGTTTTACTGTTCGTGCAGCACAAGTGTATAAGCCTGTTTTGAGGTCAGCCATTTTCAAGGAAAACTGTGTAAATGAGATGAAAGAAACCTACATGGTTTAAAGAAACCTATATCCTAGTACACGCTAGGATAGGGCTCTCAGACTATTCAATTGCCAAGCAGCTGCAGACCTGTAGTCTTGACTAGCATGCAGTGGTACCAGTGTAACTCAACCAAGTTTGACTATGGTGCAATTGGTCTACCCAGTTCAAGGACCCCAGGTTCAAGCCCTGTGCTTGAACACATGACAGCTATAAAGGCACGTCCTTTCTTTGTAGACAGACCAAAGGGACATGTGGCTGCAAATTCTCTGCTGTCCCTTCCCCTTTTTAGCTGGTTCGTGCCGGGCAAATAGAACATGGCAGAAACCTAAGGCCAGGTTGTAAGCTTTGCAGCTTCTGCCCAGACCTCTTGGAACACTGACTCAGGGACATTAAAAGGCCTTATGACTCAGGATATCTTGCCAGAGAAGCCATGCAGAGACAGTGGTTGACAACCCAATGGAGTTCTGCCTTCCAGATGTCCCACCATGGCCCCAGACATGTGAGCAAAAGGCCTATAGGACCAAGGAGCTGTCAGGTGCTGACTGACTGGTTACCAACCAACCTCACTCACTGGCACAAGCAGCTTTGCCCGGGGAGCCCAGCTCTAATTCCCGGCCCACAGAACTTTAAGATACAACAAAAGTTTGTTCTGAGGTAGTTCTGTTACATCACTGAGGTAAATAGCAAATAGTTCCCTGACTGAAACCACTCTACAGATCACTTGGCACTGAACTACGACACAGGAGATTGCAAACAACTGACCCATCCCCAAAATCATTTTGGAAATATTTTTTTAATCCTTTTATTATTCTTTTTTAACAAACGGCCCCAGGGATAGGGGACCAGGGGAGGGGAGAGGAGGGGAAGCAAGGCCCCAGCCCCGCAACCCCTCCCCACCCGCCCCTTTCCCCCTTATATATTTATAATCTATATACAAGCCCCGGGCGGGGTGGGGGGGGGGCAAAGGGCACTCCCTCAGCGGGGTGGGGGCAATCCAGGCTCCTTGTCCCCTCGGGACCCAGGCTCCTCTGCCCTTCGGGACGGCCCTTCTCGAGAAGGTGGCCCCGTCCGCTCCCAAGGCTTCGGCGTCCAGCGCAGGGCATCTGGTGGGGAGGCCTGGGGGACGGGTACATGTGGAAGAGTTAAGTCAAACAGGGAGGTCGGGGATGAAAGGACAGGAACTCAGGTGGTGACTTTTTTAAATTAAGACTTGAGACCACAGGGGTTTCTCCTTCACCTGCTGGTAGAGGTCGATGCGCTGGGTGCGGAAGACTCCGCTGTAGGTGGAAGGTGGGGCCTTGAGACGGGAGTTGAGGCCAGAGAAAGACCTGAAGGAGGAATGACATTTGAGGCAACCTTAAAACCTGCCCCTGGTCCCCAAAGAAAGTAAGTCCTTGGGAATGGATAGGCAGTCTGCATCCCCATTCCCTTCTCTTGCCTTCCAGCTGGAGGAGTACGTGATGACCCAGGTCCCCCAAGGTGGTTGTTCAGTTTTCGATAATCGTGGAACGGCTTTAGTTCTACTGGGTGCAGCTGAAGGACAAAAAATTCATGAGCATCCTGCCTCTCAACCCTTTTATCTCGAGATGCTAAATCCTTACCCCTAACTCTTGGGGTTCCCTAGCACTTCAGTTCCTGTACCTTACCTCTGCTCGCCCCAAGCTAGGGCCGAAGGGCCTGGCAGGTGAAGGCAGCACCCGAGTAGGAGCAGGTGGGGGCCGCACAGCCAGGCTGGGGGGCTGCAGAGCAGGGCCCACAGGTAACAGAGAAAGGGGGGGTGGGGCAGGAGGTGGCGCTGGTGGCAGGGAGCCAAAGTTCACCACAGGCAGCTGAGAGTCCACCATGGGTAGAAGCATCTGTAACGAGAAACATGGGAGCGTGTGTTGGGGCAGGGAGAGAGTCCAACCAGGTAACAGAAAAAGCTAGAAGTTGGAGGAGAACAGAACAAAGGGGAACTGGGAAGATAAAAGGTACCTGCTGGGCAGGGGCCCCTGAGGGGAGGAAGCCACTTTGGCCACCAGGTTGCAGAGGAGGGGAATAGAAATCTGAAGGGGATGGCAGATCCTGTCGCACCTGTTGGGGAACAGGGAGGAATAAGTCAACTCCCCCAAAAGCATTCTTCACCCCACCCCTAACTCCCTAAGCCCAGCACACCCCCACCTCTTCTTACCTGAAGCAAGGGTGGGTCTGGCAAAGGGCTAGGGCAGAAAGCTGGAGAGTAGAGGAAGGAAGGTGGAGGGTAGAGAACTCCTCCAGCTGGCAACTTCCCCAGCTCTGTTGCTTGCAGTGGGGAGAAATCCAGAAACTGGCCCTTGACAGCTACCCCAGAGAGCAGTGCCGAGGGTGGGGCTGGGCCTGGGGGGAGGTACAGGGGCTGTGATCTGAAAAGAAAGTGGGGCAAGGGAGAGGAAAGGCATCAGGAAACCAGAGTCATTTACTCCTTTAGTCTGAGCAGTACTGTTAAGTCCACTAGCCGCCGGGTACCCTAGAAATGTATTCCCCTTCCCTCTTCCCCTGAAACACAGTTCCATTTCCTTCTGAGATCCTCAGAGATCTAGTCTTACCTGTAAGGGTGCAATGAGGGTGTCCCAGGGCGGAAACCTCCATTGTTGGGATGTAGCTGAGAGTCTATGGCTCCCCCTGAAACCTGCAGGAGAGCAAGTGTGGAATAGCTCCAGTTTTCCTGGTCAAGAAAAGCTCACTCATCCCACCCACTACAGCAAAAGCAGGGAGAAAAGTGAAATGACAAAAAAAAAAAAGTGTTAAAAACTACAAATTGGAAAGGTTTGATATTAGGAGACTACAGGCAGAAAGGGGTCTTGGGATAGGAAGTAGGACCTACTTGAGAACTGGGAGGCCCAGGGCTGCCATAGAAGACCTCAGGGTACAAGCGTTGGCCTGAGGAGCTGGTCTCTGGGCCACAGTGCCCAGAATCCAGGTTCTTGGATTGTGGCTCAGCTGAGGCAGAAGCACTGGGGAGCAGCTCCCAGTCTCGGGCTATGGGAATGGCCTGGGAAGGAGAAGCCTCGTCAAGGGGGCTATCTGGGCAACGTGGATGCCCAAGTCACTCCCAGACGCCTTCTCCAGAAGTCTAAGGTCTTTCCCCAAAACCTCACTCTCCCACTTACCTCAGTGACTGATACCGTTAGCTCCTTCTCTGCTTTTAAACTGTCTCCCACCACTAGGCACAAGTCCGAGTCCTGTGATCATGAGGCAGGAGAGATTGTCCCATGATTCAGACGTGTCCCCCACATCCCACTTCTAGTCCACCCAACCCAAGACACCCAGATCTAGCCTACACGGACCTTGTCACTGGTACCAAACTGGACTGGAGGACCAGGTCGATGGGATGGCCGGAGGGAGCCAGGCTCTGGGCCTCGGTCTGTACGCTGCAATCTTTCTGTGCCAATGGGCCCAGGGGGCAGAGGCTGCTCCCGGGGCAGCTCCTGGGTAGGGCAACACAGTGAAGTAGGGTTGGGGAAAGGAAAAGGAAGCCCCAACCAGCACACACAGGCAGAGGAAAGGGGAGACAAAAATAAGGCCAAAGTCAAAGTCCCAGAAACATTCTTCTTATCCTTTCTTGGTCGTTTACCTTTCTGTCCCCATCGTGCGGGGCAGGTGGCCGTCTCCTAGGAGGTTCAGAGGGTTCAGAGCCAGGTGGACCCTCGCCAGGAACAG
Organism: Mesoplodon bidens; assembly: GCF_964165515.1. Lineage (NCBI taxonomy): Eukaryota > Metazoa > Chordata > Mammalia > Artiodactyla > Ziphiidae > Mesoplodon > Mesoplodon bidens. The sequence goes on from NC_138172.1 coordinate 82,688,169, forward strand.
CATTCAGGGGGGAGGGGCCTCCAGACCGCTTGGGGGGCCCCTCTGCTGCCCCCTTGAGTCCTCCATCAGGGGAACTTCGCTGGCTGCAGGGACCTGATGACACCTGAGAATCCCCACTCAGGTCCACCCCACTGTCAGACTGACTCATCTGAGAGGAGTGGAGAAGGATTTAGGTCAGAGTAGAAGGCACCCCAATACCTGACTGTGGTACACACAAAGACAAACTACAGGAAGTAAGTAGGCCGCTACGTGATGCAACAGCCCCACACTCATTCCAGAATAGGTGAAGTGTGACCACTGCTCAATAACATCCAAGCTCAGACACTCCTTCCCACCCTCACTTACCTCCGTGCCAGCCACATCCTCAAAAGGACTCAGGGGTTCCATCCAAGGCTCCATGGAGCCAGGCTGATAACTCTTCCGGCTAGTGGCTGGGAGGAGCACCAACACAACAGGAGTGAGAGAAGATGGCTCTGCGGCCCGCCTCACTCTCTAAGCCCTCTAACACAGTCCTTTCCTTCTGCTCAGCTCAACTCACCAGTGTGTATACGATTCCAGAGGTGAGGGGTCAGGGCCTCTGTTCCTGCATCTCTGGACTCTCCCTGAGGGCCCGGGCCCTCGGGTTTGGGGCCCAAGAATCCAGAGCTATGAGAAGGTGGCAAGGATTCCTAAAGGTGAGAGAGGCCAAAAGCAAAACATGAATGAGGTGGCAACTGAGGAATGTAAGCACCTGAGACAGAGTGCCCCACTTGTGGGGAAAAAAGGAGACGTGGGAGATCAACAGCGACTAACACTGAGAACTTGGGGGTGAAAACACAATGACAGAAATAGGAAAGAGTGAAGAAAACGTAAGTGAAAACCTTTGAAAGTGAGAGCAGTGAAACATCACCTCAAGCCCCATCCCTCACCTCCTGCAGCAGCTCCGGTTTTCTGGGAGGCCGCTCTCGCCGTTTGGGGGGGAAGGGATTAACCCCGGCAGAGTCCCGGGGAGTCCCGCCCGCCCCCCTGACCATCGGCCCTGGCTCCTCCAAGTGGGGGTCTGGGGAAAAGGGGAAATCCGTCAGCATGTCTTGCTCTATCACTGAACCGAGCTTTTCCCTCTGTACTCCACCTCCCAACCCTTCCACCCTCAGTGGAATGGAGACACCCAGCATCAGGGCTCCCAGGCCAGATTCTTCCCCCTTCAGCACCTGGCCTTCTCTGGGGATGGAGACATTTGCACCCTCAGCCCCTCCAGCTTACCCGAATTGACGTCATTGCTGTTGGCCCTCTGAGGGTCATACCGGGTTGGGGGCCGAGGGGAGGGGCCTTGGGGGGTTTGGGGAGGCCCAGGCTTGGGCCTTGGGTGGCCCCCTGGTGCAGCTGCACTTCCTTGGCGGCTGCTGAGCTGGGCCAGAGCCTGTTGGATGCCAGCAGGGTTGCTGTGGATAACTTGGTCCAGGCGGAAGACAGCAGAACTGCTGGGGGGTGGGGGAGGCAGAGGGAGCCCTGGGGGACGCTCCTCTGGAGGACGGCTGAAGAAAACAGAGCATCCGTTCCAGTACGCACAGAATTGTCACATCTTCCCTACAAGTTAAATCTCCTCTACCTCTCCACCTTCAACCCGGTCCTCTGCACTAAAATCCAGGTGTTTCTGAGCACTTCCCCCCCCCCCCCACCGTGCGGCTTGTGGGATTCTCGGCTCCCCAGCCAGGGATAGAACCCAGGCTCCAGAAGTGAAAGCGCCAGAGTCCTAACCGCTGGAGGACCAGGGAATTCCCCATTTCTGAGCACTTCCAAGGAATTCTACTCGTAAAGGTCTTTGGAGGGGAAAACAAGGAATATGGGCGGTGTTCCCAACGCTGTCAACTGCTTTCCAGCTACTTTAACTAGACTTGGATAACCTAGTGCACCTAAGAGCTTACCCTGCGCCCTTGGATGATCTCACACTCCACACCACCCAACCACACCTTTCCCCCAGGTTTTCTCCCCTCCCCCAACTTTTTAACCCTAAGAATAAACTTAATCACCTCTCTGTACCCACCTTCGGTTCTTGGGAGAGGGCCAGCTCCTCTTGTCCCCTCGCCCTGGGCCGGTCCTCCCTCCAGGGCCCCCGCCTCCTCCTCCACTGCTGCCGCCACCACTGCCAGACTTGCTGCTCGGGCCTGGGCGCCGGTTCTGCCTTTCCATGCCTGGCCGCTGACTCGAGAAGCTCCGCTTGCTCAAATCTTTGGCTCTCTGGCTCAGCTCTCCACGGGACATGGCTGAAATGCCTGGTCCAGCTCCACCTCCACTGCCCCCGGGAGTCCCCACAGCTTTGGGGGTTAGCAGTGCTGCTGGCGGAGCCTCCTTGTCCCCCCGGCGCTCACTGGCAAAGTCACTGCTCTCTGAGGCGGTCTCCCATTCCTCATTGGCTTGGTCGGAGTTCTGGTTTGACAGATCGGGAGACTTAGCAGCTGCCCGGCGAGGTGGTGGGGGCACTGCTGTTGTGAGGGCCTCCTCCGGCCCAGGAGTGGAGACTGGAAGGGCAAGGGAAGAGGGCTTGCCCTCGGTCCCCCTGGCAGCGTTCTCCCGTTCCTGTTTCAGTCTCCGGAAACGAGGCGGTTTGTCCTGCTGCTGAGCCCTCCCATGTCGCCTCCTTCTGGGCCGCTCTCCGTCTTCCACACCCATGCCTACGTTGCTGCCTCCGTTGCTGCCTCCTCGGGCCATGGGGGACAGGGGCCCTGGGATCAGCTTCTCTTTCAAAGGCTCCTTACTTGGAGGCAAAGGACCTGTTGGAGGCTTCTTTGGAGCCAGAGACTTGGTGGGGGGGCTCCAGCCTGGGCAAATGGGGGGAGGGGGCCGCCCTCCCCCTCGACCCCGGCGTGATGGCACCCCTCTGGGAGTGAAGACTCGTCCACCTCTGGCTGTGGAAAAGCGGGCTGGGGCTGGTGAAGGGGGTGCTCCTGATGGTGGGGGAGCAAGAGGGACCTGCGTAAGTACTCCTTCCTTGGGTGTCGGGGCCTCCTTGTCTGAGGGGGCCAGATCACTCTCATGGGTCTCGCTGCCTGTCTCTGAACCCCGCTGCCGGCGCCGCTTGGGGATTTCTTCATACTCTGAACCCTCACTCCGTGTCTCGCTGGCAGTGCGGCCTCGAGGAGCAGGAGGATGGTTTGGTCCCCCTGCCCCACCTGCACGCCCATCATCTCCTCGGAATTCCCGGTAACTACGGAACTCTCGGCTTCGGGCTCCCCGCCCCCGTCCCCCATAGGTGCCCCGAAAACCCCTCCCCCTGGCAAAATACTCCCCTCGGCCCCGACCCCGGCAAGAGGGAGGACCCACTCTCTCATAGGAATAGTCCCTCCGAAGCCTTGGGGCAGGGGAAAGAGTCCCACTGGGTGGGGTCTCCTTGGGGCCACCTATCTTCCCCTTCGCCGTCTTCAACGGGTCTGGCTTTGGAACCTTGGGGGTTTCATCTCCCTGTTCGAGGGGCTTGGGGGGCAGATCTTCGACTTTTGCAGGCAGGGGGGGTTTCTTGATAGGCCCAGCGCGGCGGGGAGGGGCCCCTGGCTCCTCTGGAGGGATTCCACGACGACTGCTGCCTGGACGAGGGCCCCAGCGGGTCTCAGTGCGGCTCTCTCTGCGAGGTGGCGGGGGGCCTTGGCCTCCGATTCCACGGACAGGCTTTCGACCGGCTTCTGGCCCGGTCAGCTGTGGAGTCTCCTCCTTGGGGGTTTCCTTTTTGGGTGGTGGAGCCTGTATCTTGGCTGCCTCATCATTGCCTGGGGGCCAGGGGAGTGGACGGGGCCCTGGGGGAGTTGGCTCCTCCAGAGGGAAGCGAGGGATTGGGGGCCCAGGGCCTCCATTCTCAGGAAAGCCTGGATAACTGGCCAGATAGGGTGGTGGGGGAGGTACTGGAGGGGTCTCGCTCCTGAAAAGGGAGACAGAAAAGAATGGAAATTAAGTACCTTAAGACGAGGAAAACGAACTAGATGGGGAAAGAGAACACTTTATTATGACACAGATACTCCTTTCACATTTACTCCTAACACTTCACCGATAACCCAAAGTACCTTTTCTCCTAGCCTAGATACTTACACTGGAAACCCACGCATTTCTCTACTCAGACTCACCTCATCCCCTTCTCATCCTCGTCAGCAGCCTGGCGCAGTGGTGAGGTAAGTGGGCGGGGGTCAGCAGGTGTGGTGGTGAAGACATCTCCTACCCAGGCCAACTTTGGATCCACTGGTGGGGTGCCACGATCCCGTAAGAGGGGGGGTGCATGGCGCTCAAATGGCTCTGAGCTTGAGCCTCCACTGTCTGAGCGCTCCCGGGGAACTAGGCCTGAGGAAACAAAACAGTATGAGAAAAAACACCCTTTTTTATGTTATAAGCCCTCCAGCCCAAAAAGCATCTCCCCAGTTAATCCTCCATGTCAGCCCGGTCAAGGCCTCCATCTCCTGGGCCTTGCCCACGCTCCTGAAACAGTTATCCACTAAGCTTCCCTACAGATGAATCCAATTAATCCCCCCACCCAGTTAAATCCCAGTTAAAGAAGGACCACTGTTTCATTTTTGCAACAAAGAGGTATCTCAGCAGTGCTAGGCTCCCCTCTTAATTGGTGGTCCTTCATCCCCACACCAAGATGCTGATACCCACTTCCCAGGACTAAGGGGTCCACCACCCCCTCCCTCTTCTATGGCCCCTTACCAGAGGGATGCACACCAGGAGGATAGAAGTCCAGAGGGGGCCGGCCCTGAAGGAGCCGGGGGTCCACATAAGGAGGAATCATCATCCAGCGGGGATCGAAGTTCATAGGGGGCATGGGTGGGGGCCGGCCCAGAGCACCTGGGTACAGGGCCTTGGGGGGGGGCGGCGGAGCCTGTGGAGCTGGCACAGCCCCCAGGGTCGCAGGCTGTGGTGGTGATGCGGGCACTGGGGCGGGCGGGGCGGAGCCCTGGTGATGCTGCTGCCACTGCTGCTGCTGCTGCTTCAAGAGCTGCTCCTGGGGAAGACAAAAGGGGGTGAGAGAGGCATCCGAGGCCCCCAACAGAAAAACGAACTGACACAACAAGAACCAAAAACCCGCAAGCGCCAACAAATACCTGGACTAGACGGAAACTAGGGTGACACAAAGCAAAGAGAACTGGTAGAGGGATCCAGGAAGGAACTCATGGATAGGATAAATGCACGGAAAGCAGCCCTTAAGAAGGGAAGTAACTTAGTTTTACCTGCTGCTGCCGCTGGAAACGAGGAGGCAATGATTTCTGATACTTGGGGTAGCCCAAGCCTTGGCTGGGGGGCTGCCGGGTAGGACCAACCCCATCACCCTTGGGCTCCACCTTTGGGGCTGGGGGAGTGGCAGGAGAAGGAACCTCTTCTGGTGGTTCAGGACCCTCTTTTGAGGGCACTTGGGGTTCCACTGCATTAAAGAAAAGACACTCATCAAAGTGGTCTAGTCCCCCAAGAGACATTCCATGAACACCCCCGTAATTTCAGCTCTCACCTCTAGCTCCCCCACTAAAGGTTAAGACCATCCCATTTAAAACCCATGAAAACTTCATGGTCTCTCAAAAGCCAACAGTGGTGGCATTAACTTCCCATGAGAACATCAAAAGTAACAGACACTTGCTTCAGCCTTGCTCCACTCTAGGCCTACCGGAAGTGGTTTCAGGTCACTACTTATTCAGGAATTCAAGTAACAAAAGCTTTCCCCCTCGGATGTCCATACAAGCAAAAAGATCCTTTTCGCCCCTTCCACTGATAGTCCAGTAAACCAAAACAACTGCCTTCTATTTCCTTTACTCACATCCTTACCACCTGCACCCTCAACCCCAAGCAGATAAGAGATCTGGCACCTGGTAGTACCCATCACCATCTCCATACCTGGGCTGGCTTCGAAGCTGCCACTGCTGGTGCTACTGGTGCTGCCACCACCACTCACCACGGTGGGAGCTGGAGCCACACCTGCAGTGGGGGTGGACTGGGCAGGAGAGGCCTGTGCCGGCTCTTCCGGTTCTTTTTCAGGTGTCGGGACTGGTGCCGGTGGAGGAGCTGGAGGTGTGGGGAGTTCTTTGGGGGCCGCAGGTGGTGGAGCGGGGACAGGAGGGGCAGCAGGTGGTACAGCAGGTTCCGATTTGAGCCGCTTGTCAGGTGCCCCAAACTTCTCATCGAGTCGCTTGAGTTTCTCGGCACAGGCTGCCCTGCGTTCCTCCTGCATGCGCCGTTCCTCCTCCTCTCGCCGTCGCCGGGCTCGCTCCACAGCCAGGGAGATTTCTGACGAAGACTGCTTTCGCCGCTGCCGCCAAGCCTCATCCTCATCTTCGGGTGCTGGGGGCTTGCAGGGAGGGCCCCCGCGATCCTGTCAGTGGGCAGACCCAGCAGGGCCAAAGGTATCAGTCATTATGTTTCTTATGATCTCTTCCACAGACTCATCAACTGTCTCTAGCTGCAGGTGCAAAGACCAGGCCTTGGGGTTGATGGCCTCTCAGGGTAGGGACAAACTCATCATCCTAGTCTTGCTTCCTCTCTTTCAGAGACCCAGACACCCAGGTCTCCTTGTTTTACCTAACTGGCGTCCCAGTTTCTCTTTTCACCCAGACTCGCCTAACACTGACGATTTTCCAAACCTTCCCAGAGATGCTCCACAGCTCTACACTTCCTGCAGCCCATTTTCGATCCTCCCTCCAGCTTCCTCTTATTACTACTGCTTCAATTACTCAGCTGAAACTAATCTCCCATGACTGACCCTCTCAACCCCTCACTGTAGACACTCACTGGGTAGTCCCCAGGGGGGCCCCAGTTCCCGGTGGGGCCCCGGTGTGGTGGGGGTGGGGGAGGCTTTGGGGCAGGAGGCCCCGGCTCTGTCTCTGGAGGCCGAGAGGTCTCTGCCCAGGCCGTCTTGGGAGGGGGTGGTTCGCTGCCGGGGGAGTTGCCCTTTTTGCCATCTGCTTCAGGGGGCCGTTCCTCACCAGCAGCTGACTGGGACTCCTTGCTGTGAGCAGACCAACAGTGGAATTAAAATCAGCTGCAACCCAACTCCTTTAAGAGTATATTACCATGAGAGAAACGGAGCCCCCTCCTCTCCCCAGAGGGCCCGAACTCACTGGCCCTCAGCTCCCTCCTCATCGGAGTCTCGCCCATCTTCCTCATCACTGAACTTGAGCTTCTCAGTGTAGTCGACCTCCTCGTGGGCCCCTGAGGAGAACAGTGAAGAGTGGTAACCCAAGCATTCTGCTCTCCAATCTCATATTTTCTGGAACACAGGAACTACGTGATAGGATGTACTACTAATGCCAACTGCCCTCCTCCCACTGACATCCAGATCCCCACCATGACTCTCATAGTTCTCTACCAGGACTTGGCTTTCCTCAACATATCTCCCCTACCTTTCAGTGTCTGCTTTTCTCCCACACAACCTGTTTTCTTAAGATTTTTTTTTTTTTGACGTGGACCATTTTTAAAGTCTTTATTGAATTTGTTACAATATTGCTTCTGGTTTTTTTGTTTGTTTGTTTTGCAGTACGCGGGCTTCTCACTGTTGTGGCCTCTCCCGTTGCGGAGCACAGGCTCCAGACGCACAGGCTCAGCGGCCATGGCTCACGGGCCTAGCCGCTCTGCGGCATGTGGGATCTTCCCAGACCGGGGCACGAACCTGTGTCCCCTGCATCGGCAGGCGGACTCTCAACCACTGCGCCACCAGGGAAGCCCTGCTTCTGTTTTATGTTTTGGTTTTTGGCTGCGAGGCATGTGGGATCTTAGCTCCCCGACCAGGGATCGAACCTGCCCCCACTGCATTGGAAGGTGAAGTCTTAACCACTGGGCTACCAAAGAAGTCCTGTATAACCCGTTTTTTCCTCATCAGATTTTGCTTTTTAAAACTAAAATACTTGGGAATTCCCTGGCGGTCCAGTGGTTAGGACTCCACACTTTCTCTGCCGAGGGCCTGGGTTCAATCCCTGGGAGGGGAATTAAGATCTCATAACTTGTGCAGTGCAGCCAAAAACCAAACAAAACCAAAAACCAAAAACCAAACAAACAAAAAGGGCTTCCCTGGTGGCACAGTGGTTGAGAGTCCGTCTGCCAATGCTGGGGACACGGGTTTGTGCCCCGGTCCGGGAAGATCCCACATGCCGCGGAGCGGCTGGGCCCGTGAGCCATGGCCGCTGAGCCTGCGCGTCCGGAGCCTGTGCTCCGCAGCGGGAGAGGCCACAGCAGTGAGAGGCCCACGTACCGCAAACAAACAAACAAACAAACAAACCCCAAACCAAAACCAAACCAAAACAAAAATACTTGGTCCTTAGTATCCACTCACCTGCCCAACCATCATCATTCTCCTGGTCCAACTGATCAAACTCTTTGAGATTATCTTCTTTAAGAATGGAAGGCCGACCCACAGGTTCTACGAGGCGCATTGGTGGCCCTGAACCTCGGGGGCCTGCCACACGGGGGAAACGGCTGTGTATGAAAAAGCAAACAGGAGAAGAGGTTAAGACGGCATGTTGTATAATCACATACAAGACTGAGCCTCCTGGCTAGAAAACCATCTCCTCCCCAACAGGCTTCCCCTGTCCCCAACCACAAACCCAGACCTAGATTACTCACCCGGGCCCATCAGGAGTGGGGTATCGGTAAGGCCCCTGGGGTCCATAGGGCGGAGGAAACGGGAGATATGGGGGATACATCTGCAAAAGGGCCCAAGAGTAGCCGCTCAGAGGGACAGTCAAATAGCCTACCAGCTCCCTAAACCTATTATCCTCCCACCCTCACTATATGTCACAGGCCCCTGCTTTCTATGTGTCCCCTCCAAAGACTAAGCCCTAATTCCTAACTCTCTTAACTTCCAGCACAACCAATCCCAAACAAGATATCCAAACTCACGAAAGGCGGCATCATTCCGCGGTAGGGAGGGAACTGGGGTGGGCCTGCAGGCTGCAGCCCACCCCGGGGATCATGGCCATGATGAAGTTTGGAGTCCGGGCCCTCCAGCTCATCAGGGCCACGCCCACCTCCGTCCCTCCAAGTTGTAGAATCTGTATTTTGGAAAAGGCAGAGCGAACATAGCTGAAAATGATGGGGAGAAAGATGAATAAGCTAGCACCTAACTCTGAGACGGAATAAGGTAATGTCCTGGCCAAAAGGTAACCACTCATTCACTCACTAATGGCGGCCACTCACTTTGGGGGCGGAGGCTTGGTCCGGGCCCAGACGACTGTTCGGCAGACTCCCTTTCCTTGGCAGCCTTGTCCTGGTCGCCAGCCGCCTGCAGGGTCGGAAATTCCTCTCGAGAGAATCGTGACAGTAGGCTTGATGCCCTTCCACCTGTTGGTGTTGAGGTGCAAAAGTAGGAGACACAAGTACATCTACTGAGGACGCACCATGAAAGTGGAAGGGTCTGATAGGTAGCAGATCCAGTTCTGCCTCCAAACTCACCCCCTACGTATTACGTGTTCATTCCCCAAGAAACAAGGTCAGTTTTGGGACATCCTCCTCACCTTCAGTTAATTCTGAGACAAACTTGCTCATGTGTGTCCCATGAAACTGAATATGGGATCCAAAGTTTAGCCAAAGAGGAACGAGGAGGCACAGTGGAGGTACAGTACAGGACTCCTGCCTACTATGGTGCCCAAAGAGACCTCCCCAAACAGCCCTGCACTCACCATCTCCAAGTGCTCCATGGGTGACACTGGCTTGTGCCCAGGACTTTACCCCGCTTGGAACCGAAGGAGTGTTCTGGGGAAGCAGAGATAATAAATGGTGACGTGCATGAGAAGCTACAAGCCATTCTTGCCCCTGCCCCTTAAATAACATCCAGTTCTTCAGATACCTCGGGGGCTGCTGGGGGTCGTTTCGGTTGGTTGGAGGCAGGCGTCTGTGAAGCCGGCAGTGGCTGCGATTCCGGCGGCTGAGCGGTTGAGGCATCGGAACTGAGGGGATGGTAGGATGAGAAGGTTAGAGTCTGAGATGGCTCCGGCTCCACTGCTTCTCCAACTGGTGGAGGACAGGAACTGAACCCAGGTCTACTCCCTACTTTTAACAAGTATTAGGGCAAAATACCATAAGCTCGTCACCCTGCACAGGCTGTCCTCTATTCTTCAAGCTTTCTTTACATCTGACAGAAAGCTAAAGGTACCATTCATTAGTCATCTGACAGGAGTCCTACAATAGGCAGGACAGAGTCTTCCCTGTTTGTCTCTGACTCTCATGTGGCCAGGCTAGACCAAGCCCCCATTCAGCCTGAAGTTCAAAGTTGAAGTACTCATAACTCCAAGTCCCCCAGGTCTCTGTCTACCTCTTGGGGTCGGACTGCTCCTGTTTGCTTGCCCATCCTGTTCCGTCTTTCGGCACTAGTGAGACGTTGGGGTCATTGCCTTTGTTCTCGGCTTTCAGGCTTGGAAGGTTGGCTGGGGGTGGCATACGCCGAGCAATGGCAACTTTCCCGAGACTCTGCAGGCCATGGCGAGGGGCAACTGGAGAAAAGGCGGAGAGAGTGAAAATGCTTTATATAGCAGATCTGACACCATCCTACCCTAGGTCCCATTCTGACACCCTCAATAGCTTCTCTTAGAAACCAAACTTCTCCTAGAAACCTTCCCTCCCTTTCCCCTCGGCAACCTCCAAAATTCCATCAGGAAGGAAGGCTGAGATGCTTTACATTCAATACTTCTATGTGGGATGGCTGATCTTGAGCCTGCAGGGAGCAAGCTGGCCCCAGACTTCTCCAAGTCCACATTTCTTTGCCTCCGATTCTTACGTGTCCAAAGACGGGAAACCACAGACACGCCTTTGTAGGAGGGTACTGGTGTTCACCCAAAGCGCAACACCCCCATGGGACCCAAGATAAAATTAGAAAGTCTCTAGTGTTTCTCTAACCTTTGGATGTATGTACCATAGTTGTTTCCCTTCGAAGAGCTCTGAAATATGTGCCCCATTCATGCCCAGCCTCCTATAATTAGGAACATCATTGCAGGACCCTCACCAGCGGGTTTCTGGATCTCTAAGGACTTGCCCTTATATGTATCAAACAGGTTGAGCGAGGAATACTTTTTTCCATCCTTCCCCTTGGCAGTCGGCCCCGAGCGATCGGACATTGCGCTGGAAGCTCATTGAGTACGTTGGGTCCTGCAGGCACCTCCCCCAAAACGTGCCGGAGCCTGTGGGCCAGATACCAAGTGTTTCAGTCTCTGCTCCATTTAGAGACTCCAACAGAAGCTTAGACTCGTAGGCTCCCTTTTATTCTCATCAGGGGCCCAGATATGTGGCCCTCTAGTGTCTCTTCCTCCAGCCTATTCAAACACCCCAGTCCCTTTAAGCAATCATTATCTACTTAGCTCCCCACGGAGCCCAAATGCCATGTACCCTCTTTCCCCCAGACACCTCTTGCTAAGGAAACCCAAATAAAAATCCAGTATCTTCCTAATACAAACACTCTCCCCTTTGTACCAGTCTATATAAAGTGTAGCGGCCTCTTCATTATGCCCACAAGTAATAATCTCTCTCCACCAAAATCATTTCAGAGACCTACAATAAAAAAGGGCAAGTCCAAGCTCCTGAGAAAACCAGAAAGACGCATACGGCTCCATCATGTAAGGAACAGAGCTTTAGGTCCCCTACTTATTAGATATCAGCTTCCTGTGCGCCAGGTTCTATTCCCAGCCGCCTCACTCCCATCGGGGAGGTTTGCAGGAAGGTATGCCGGAGTTTAAGGATTTTATGAGCTTGCTCAGCCAGGCTGGGGGGCTGGTGCCAGAGAATTCCTGAGGGAACAAATGGGGCTCTACATAGTCCCAAGCTATAGAACCAAGTATTTGGGATAGCCTGCCTTTTCCTACACTTGCCCCCAACCCAGCTCCTGGAAAAAATTTTGTCTGCAGATGAAATACTGGTGGGCTCTGGTTTACCCTATGTAGATGTGAGAAAAACAAAGCATTATGGACCCACCTCAAGCATACCATGTAACCATGGGGCCGAGGCCGGAACCAACTTCATTTTCCTACCCCCAGTAAAAACACCCATTGGCAGTCATTTCTTTCCCTAATACCCCTTGCTCCCCAAGCCGGCCAAACTCTCCAACATCGGTCAGTTCCTGGGTGACAAGGCATTCGTTTATAGAGAATGGTGTAAAGGAAAGAGATGGGAGTTGGTGAGACATCCAGACAGGACCAGGATGATAACCCAAATCAAGAACTTTAAGACAGGTTTAGATGAGGATTGCTTTTAAGGTGTTTAAGGAGGCCAGTCTTTGAAAATAAATTTATGAAGGAAAAGAGGACAGAAGAATAGTGAAGAAACTAAAACTAACAGAAGACAATTAATACGAAAGCAGGTGGGAAATAATACACGTAAGCGGGAATGGTAGGAAAAGGATGCAGACCAAAGTAAGGGAGCGACGTCAAGAGACCCAGGAGAAAGGGCGGGGTTGGGATAGAAAGGAGATAAGAAAGGAAACATGAAAAAAGCAGAGAAGAAATTGAAGAACGTAGAAAGCACAGATGCGGGATAAAAGCAGGGCTCCAGAGTGGGAGTGACTAGACGCGAAGTGGGGCATCAAGAAGGGGGAACCTTAGCGCTGGATGATGGGAGGGGTCCACTATGGAGGAAGGGAGACTCTTGGAAAAGAGGAGAGTCAGGCGCGGCCCACCCTAGAGCGGCGGCAGGGAAGGGGACCATAAATACGGGTGAAAGGCCAGGAGCGCAACGGGGGGCGGGGGGGGTTACGGCCCAGGAGTGGGGGGTCGCCCCATGAAGCCATAAGGTGAGTGGGTAAGGGCAGGCCATAGACTCAGAGAAGGGCTGGAAGTGCGGGTCCCAGGATGGGAGTATCGGAGGGGGAGGGGCAGGCAGGCCCGGCAGCAGGAGGACAAAATGGCGGCGGCTAATAGCAGCTTCTCCTCCCGGCCCGCCACCGCCGCTGCTGCCGCTGCCACCGCTGCTCCCGCGCCGGAAAAGGGCGTTAGCAGTCGGCTCGCCCAGACTCACCTGGCCGGGTGCGCGGGGGTCCGGGACCGGGGCCTAGGGGCTCCCCGGGGTGGAATGGCGGTGGGGCGGGGGCGGATGGCGGCGGATGGCGCCGGGTTCGGCTCCTCCCGTCTCCCTCGCTCACTCCGCGGCTGGGCCCCGACTAACGGCCCATCCGGGCAACCGCCACCCCCGGGAGCGCCCCCCCCGCCGCCTCCCTCCGCGCATAGACACGCCCCTTAATTTGCATAAAGGGCGGGGAGCTTTCTACCCTATCCCTCTTTACTTCCAGGGCTATCCTTATTTTAAAAAGCAGAGCGTGCGAAGCTGACGTATGTTATTTGCATAAAGAGGAGGGACTTAAGGCGCTAGGACGCCGGTTGGCTGAAGTGGCAGGCCCCCGGCGTCGGCCGTTGAGACGCGTAGAGGGGGCGGGAATACGGCGCCGGTCGGCCGGGCGGTTGGGGCGCAGAATTTGCACGACAAATAGGGGGAGAAAGAGGCGGGGCGTGCGTCGTGCGTTCGTGGAGAGATGGGAACGGAGAGACGTAGGGACGCCGAAAGTGGAAGGAAACGATCCTAGGCCCGTGGCGCTTTCGGCGAAGGAGTCGGAGCTAGAAGACGGGGCGGAAGGGTTTCTTTGCCGGGGGGCGGAGCTTACGTAACCAGGAAAGAGTCCCAACCCACGCTTCTCTTCGCGAGAGGTGAAAGCAGCAGGGGGGAGGGCCTTCATTTATTAAATCACGTCATACAAATAAGGTGGATTGACAGGCCAATCCAAGGGGCCAGGGGCGTGCATCACACGGCATAGGCCTTCTGTGGGTAGTTCTTATTTGCATAATATATGCAAATCATTTGAACAAAGATAGGCTACGAATAACCTATTCATCAAAATAGTGGTAACCAATGACTAAGACGGGCATTTAATTTTATAATTTACAATTTTCATGAATATATTTGTATATCTGATATTATTAGCAGTTTGCATTCGCTTCACAACGAGTTTAATTCTACGAAATGCAGCACCATTCCCCTCCTTTGTCTCCTATTACTCTGCTCCTACTACCCGTTCAACAAATCATTCAACAGCTATGTTTTTTTAACCATTAAAAATATATAGAATAGATTTTTATTAGAGCGGTTTTAAGTTTACGGGATAATTGAGCAGAAAGTACAGAGAATGCTCGTACACTCCTTCCCCTGCCTCAGTTTTCCCTATTATTAACTTCGTGCACTGGTGTGGCACATTTGTTACAATTGATGAGCCAATAGTGATACGTTTTTTGTTCCAGTTTTATTGAGATATGATTGACACACAGTGCTATATAAACTTAAGGGGTACAGCATAATGATTTGACTTACCAACATCATGAAATGATTACCACAATGTTTAGTGGACATCCATCATCTCATATAGTTACAGACTTAAAGGAATAGAAAAAATGTATTTTTTCCTTGTGAAGAGAACTCTGAGAATTTACTCTTAACAACTGTTATCAGTTTTAATTATATTTATCATGCTATACGTGACACCCCTAGTATTTATCTTATAAATGGAAGTTGGTACTTTTTGACTGCCTTTATCCATCCCTTACCCCCCACCACAAATCTGATCTCTTTCTCTATAAGTTTTGTTTTGTTTTGTTTTCATAAATTTCTTTATTTTTTGGCTGTGCTGGGTCTTTGCTGCTGCGCGCGGGCTTTCTGTAGTTTCAGCGAGTGGGAGCTACTCTTCGTTGAGGTGCACAGGCTTCTCATTGCGGTGGCTTCTCTTGTTGCAGAACACGGGCTCTAGGCGTGGGGGCTTCAGTAGTTGTGGCACACAGGCTCAGTAGTTGTGGCTCACGGGCTCTAAAGTGCAGGCTCAGTAGTTGTGGCGCATGAGCTTAGTTGCTCCGCAGCATGTGGGATCTTTCCGGACCATGGCTCGAACCCCTGTCCCCTGCACTGACAGGTGGATTCTTAACCACTGCGCCACCAGGGAAGTCCCTGTTTGTTTTTGAGGTATAGTTGGCCTACAATACTATGTTAGTTCTTGGTACACAACATAGTGATTTGATATTTCAAAATGATCACCATCATAAGTCTAGTTATCACCTGTCATCATACATAATTATTGACTATATTCCCCACACTGTACATTTCATATCCATGACTCAATTGTTTTGTAACTGGAAGTTTCTTTCACTTAATCACTTAATCTCCTTTGCCTATTTCTCTCCTCCCCCACCAACTACCTGTTTGTTCTCTGTATCTATGACTCTGTTTCTGCCATGTTACGTTTGTTTTTATGTTTTATAGATCCCACATAAGTGAAATCATACAGTATTTTTCTGTGTCTGACTTATTTCACTTAGCGTGATACCCTCTAGGTCCACCATGTTGACACAAATGGCAAGATTTCATTCTTTTTCATGGCTCAGTAATATTCCATGGTACATATATACTATATCTTCTTTATCTATTCACCTGTTGATGGGCACTTAGGTTGCTTCCATATCTTGGCTGTTATAAATAATGCTTCAATGAACATAGTGGTGCATATATCTTTTTGAATTAATGTTTTCATTTTCGTCAGATAAATACCTAGGAGTGGAATTAGTGGATCGTATAGTAGTTCTATTTTTAATTTTTTGAGGAATCTCCATATTGTTTTCCATAATGGCTGCACCAATTTACATTCCTGCCAGTATTGAAAGAGGGTTCCCTTTTCTCCACATCCTTGCCAACACTTGTTATTTGTGGTCTTTTTGATAATAGCCATTCTGACAGGTGTGAGGGGATATTTCATTGTGGTTTGAGTTGTATCTCCCTGATGATTAGTGATGTTGAGCATCTTTTCATGTGCCTATTGGCCATCTTTATGTCTTCTTTGGAAAATGTCTATTCAGGCCCTTTGCCCATTTTTTTATAGTATTTTTTTATTATTATTATTTTTTTGCCAGCATTGGGTCTTCGTTGCTGTGCGCGGGCTTTCTCTAGTTGCAGCAAGCAAGGGCTACTCTTCGCTGCGGTGCTCAGGCTTCTCGTTGGGTGGCTTCTCTTCTTGCAGAGCATGGGCTCTAGGCGTGGGGGCTTCAGTAGTTGTGGCATGTGGGCTCAGTAGTTGTGGCTCACGGGCTCTAGAGTGCAGGCTCAGTAGTTGTGGCGCACGGGCTTAGTTGCTCCGCGGCATGTGGGATCTTCCCAGACCAGGGCTCGAATCCGTGTCCCCTGCATTGGCAGACAGATTCTTAACCACTGCGTCACCAGGGAAGTCCCTATTTTTTTTTTCTCCTCTGCCCATTTTTTAATCTTTTTTTTTTAATTGTATGAGTTCTTTGTATATTTTGGATATTAACCCCTTATCAGATATATTATTTGCAAGTATCTTATCCCATTCGGGATAAGATACTTTCTGGCAGCCTTTTCATTTTATTGATAGTTTCCTTTGCTATGCAAAAGCTTTTTAGTTTGATATAGTCCCATTTGTTGACTTTTGCTTTTGTTTCCCTTGTCTGAGGAGACATATTCAAAAAAATATTGCTAAGATTGATGTCAGAGAGCATACTCCATATGTTTTCTTATAGAAATTTTATGGTTTCAGGTCTTACATTTCTTAGTTAGATTTATTCCTAGGTATTTCATTCTTTTTGATGTGATTGTAAATGGGATTGTTTTCTTAATTTTTTTCCTGATAATTCATTGATAGTGTGTAGAAATGCAACAGATTTCTATATGTTAATGTTGTATACTGCAACTTTACTAGATTCATTGGTGAGTTCTAGTAGTTTCTTTGTGGCATCTTTAGAATTTTCTATCTATAGTATCATGTCATCTTCAAACTGACAGTTTTACTTCTTCCTTTCCAATTTGGATTCCTCTTATTTCTTTTTTTTGTCTGATTATTGTGGCTAGGACTTCCAACACTATGTTGAATGAAAGTGGGCATCCTTGTATTCTTCCTGATCTTAGAGGAAATGTTTCAGGTTTTCACCATTGAGTATGATGTTAGCTGTGGGCTTGCCATATATGGCTTTTATTATGTTGAGGTATACTCCCTCTGTGCCCACTTTCTGGAGAGTTTTAATCATAAATGAATGTTGAATTTATCACAAGCTTTTCCTACATCTGTTGAGATGACCATATGTTTTTTATTCCTCAGTTTATTAATGTGGTGTATCACATTGACTGATTTATGGACATCGATCCATCCTTGCATCGCTGGGATAAATCCCACTTGATCATGGTGTACAATCCTTTTAATGTATTGTTGAATTCCATTTGCTAATAGTTTTTGAGGATTTTTGCATCTCTGTTCATCTGTGATATTGGCCTATAATTTTTATTTTTTTGTGATATCTTTATCTGGATTTGGTATCAGGGTGATACTGGCCTTATAAAATGGGTTCAGAAGTGTTCCTTCCTCTGCAGTTTTTTGGAATAGTTTGAGAAGGATGGATGGTAACTCTTCTTTTTTTTTTTTTTTTTTTTTTTGTGGTACGCAGGCCTCTCACCGTTGTGGCCTCTCCCGTTGCGGAGCACAGGCTCTGGACGTGCAGGCTCATCGGCCATGGCTCACGGGCCTAGCCGCTCCGCGGCATGTGGGATCTTCCCAGACTGGGGCACGAACCCCTGTCACCTGCATCGGCAGGCGGACTCTCAGCTACTGTGCCACCAGGGAAGCCCTGGTAACTCTTCTTTAAATGTTTGGTAGAATTCACCTTTGGTAGAAGCATTGTGGTCCTGGAGTTTTGTCTGTTGAGAGGTTGTTTTTTTTTTTTTTTTAATTACTGATTCAATTTCATTACTGGTAACTGGCCTGTTCATATTTTCTATTTCTTCCTGATTCAGCCTTGGGAGATTGTACATTTCTAGGAATTTGTCCATTTCTTCTAGGTTGTCCATTTTATTGGCATATAGTTACTTGTAACAATCTCTTATGATCCTTTGTATTTCTGTGGTGTCAGTTGTAACTTCTCCTTTTTCATTTCTGATTTTATTGATTTGGGCCCTCTCCCTTTTTTCTTGATGAGTCTGGCTAAAGGTTTATCAATTTTGTTTATCTTTTCAAAGAACAGCTCTTTCATTAATATTTTCTGTTTTTTTGTCTCTATTTCATTTATTTCTGTTCTCATCTTTATTATTTCTTTCCTTCTACTAATTTTGGGTTTTGTTTGTTCTTCTGTATCTAGTTCCTTTAGGTGTAAAGTTAGATTGTTTATTTGAGGTTTTTCCTGTTTCCAGGGGTAGGTTTGTATCGCTATAAACTTCCCTCTTAGAAATGTTTTTGCTGCATCCCATAGATTGTGGATCATTGTGTTTTTGTTTTCATTTGTCTCCAGCTTTTTAAAGTTTCCTCTTTGATTTATAAGTGACCCATTGTCAACAACTATGTTCTGAAGACACCAGAGATATGCACAGGAATATTATAGAAGTAGAGGAATAAAAATCAGACTGTGCCTGAGCAAGTTCAGAAATGTTTCTAGAAAAATGTGACTTATTAAGTGATATGAAGAACTAGTTAAGATTTAGCCAGGAGACTTCCCTGGTGGTCCAATGATTAAGAATCCACCTTCCAGTGCAGGGGACGCATGTTCGATCCCTGGTCAGGGAGCTAAGATCCCACATGCCGCAGGGTAACTAAACCTGCATGCCACGACTACTGAGCCCGCACGCCACAACTAGAGAGCCTGCACGCTGCAACTACTGAGCCAGTGTGCTCTGGAGCCCATGCGCCACAACTAGAGAAAAGCCTGTGTGTCGCAACAAGGAGCCTGCAGACCACAACGAAAGATCCCGCATGTCGCAACAAAGATCCTGTGTGCTGCAACTAAGACCCGATGCAGCCAAATAAATAAAATAAGTAATTTTTAAAAAAAGGTTTAACAAGTTTGAGGAGAGAGTGCACATCTTGGGCCCAGTGAACTGATAAGCAGAGGCAGGGGTTTGGAACCTACGCCTAGGCTGGTGTGGCTAAATTAAGGGACTGACTGCCCATAATGGAAAATGAGAGCAGAAAATTTAGCAAGACTCTGGTAAGAATTCTATCCTGAGGCCCATTAAGATGGTTGAGATGACTTCAGTTCTCAAACTTTCTTTTTATTTTTAAATTATTTTTATTTATATATTTCTTAATTTTTTATTTTGGCTGTGCTGGGTCTTTGTTGTGGCATGTGGGCTCTTTGTTGAGGTGCGTGGGCTTCTCTAGTTACAGTGCGCGGGCTTCTCTAGTTGTGGCGTGCAGGCTCAATAGTTGTGGTGCGCTGGCTTAGTTGTCCCATGGCATGTGGTATCTTAGTTCCCGGACCAGGGATCGAACCCGTATCCCCTGCATTGGAAGGTGGATTCTTTTTTTTTTTTTTAATTTATTTTTGGCTATGTTGGGTCTTTGTTGCTGCCCGCAGGCTTTCTCTAGTTGTGGTGAGTGGGGTCTACTCGTTGCAATGTGCAGGCTTCTCATTGTGGTGGCTTCTCTTGTTGCGGAGCATGGGCTGTAGGCGCGCAGGCTTCAGTAGTTTTGGCTTGCGGGCTCAGTAGTTGTGACTTGCAGGCTCTAGAGCACAGGCTCAGTAGTTGTGGCACACGGGCTTTGTTGCTCTGCGGCATGTGGGATCTTCCCAGACCAGGGCTCGAACCCGTGTCCCCTGCATTGGCAGGGGGATTCTTAACCACTGTACCACCAGGGAAGGCCTGGAAGGCGGATTCTTAACCACTGCACCACCAGGGAAGTCCCTCTCAAACTTTCAAAATGATACTCATGTCCCCTTTCCCCGGTCAGTTACCACAGCAGAATTTCTTGGAAGACCTATCCATACACACTGTCTCCAATGTCTCTCCTCTCATTCTTTCTTAAACCCACTTCAGTCAAGCCTTCATCCCCACCTTCTACCCAAACTGCCAAGAGCATCAGTCTCATGGCTTGAAATAACGTTTATATGCTGATGACTCTCAAATGTGTCTATTCATCAGAGACCTCACTCCAAAACTCCAGACTTGTATACACAGCTATGTACTTGACACCACCTCTTGGGTATCTAACAGATCATTTCAAATTCAGTATGTCCAGAACTGAACATTTTGATGTCCAGTCCTCCAATACCTGCTCTATCCACAGCCTTTACCATCTCAGCTGATGTCAATTTAAAAATTACAGTTAAACTAACACAACATTATAAAGCAACTATACTCCAATAAAAATTAATTTTTAAAAAATTCCAGTTAAGTCAAAAACCCTGGAAACTTCACTGACTCCTTTCTTTATCTCACTCCACTTTCAATCAGACAGGAAATCCTATATCGAGAAATTATCCAGAATCCAACCTCTTCACTTCCACTGTTTCCACTTTGATCTGAGCCGTCCTCATCTCTTACCTGGGTTACAGTAACAGCCTCCTAACTGGTCTTCCTAAGTCTACCCCTGCTCCCACAGTCTATTCTCTATACTGCAGTCAGAGTGGGACCTTTTCTCAGAGGAGTTTTCAAAGCATTCCTTTGCTCAAAGTCCTGCATTGCCTCTCCATTTCTCTCAGAATAAAAACCAAAGTCCTGGGCTTCCCTGGTGGTGCAGTAGTTGAGAGTCCACCTGCCGATGCAGGGGACTCAGGTTCGTGCCCCAGTCTGGGAAGATCCCACATGCCGCGGAGCGGCTGGGCCCGTGGGCCATGGCTGCTGAGCCTACGCATCCAGAGCCTGTGCTCCGCAACGGGAGAGGCCACAACAGTGAGAGGCCCGCATACCAAAAAAAAAACCCCAAAACACCAAAGTCCTTACTGTGGCCCACAAGACCCTAGATGACTTGGCCCTCTATTATGTTTCTGATTTTATTACTCTGCCTATCTGCACAGACCTGTCTTACCCTAGGGCCCTTCTGCTCCTTTTCCCTCTGCCCAACTGACTCTTCCCCCAGAAACCTGCATGGCTCACTCCTTTATTTCCTTGAAGTTTTTGCTCAGTGTTGGTCACCTCCTCAATGAGGCCTCTCCTGATTACCCTTTCAAAATTTTAATCTTCCCTGACCATCCTGACACCCCTCTTTCCCTTTAACCTGCTCTACGTTCTCTTTTTTTCATACTACTTGTCATTTTCTAATAGATCATATAAATTTTAAATTATGTTTACTTTTTATTGTCTGTCCTCCTCCCACACCAGTTCCCACAACAGAATGTAAGCTTCACAAAGGCAGGGATCTTTGTTTTGTTCACTCTTCTATCCCAAGCACCTGGAATAGGGAATGGAACATAGTTAATGTCCAATAAGTGATTCTTTAAATCTTCTTTAGAGTAGCCCCTGCTTGCTGCAACTGGAGAAATCCTGCATGCAGCAATGAAGACCCAACCCAGCCAAAAAAGAAAAAAAAAATCTTCTTATCAAAGTGTGTAATATATATGTGTATTTTATATATATATATATATATATATATATATATATATATATATATGAAATTTTGATAACTTTTCATGAACTAAGCAAAACATGTAACCAAAAACAGAACCCTAACTAGCACAAAAGCTGCCTGAGGGCCTCTTGTAGTCACTGCCCTCCCCCAAGGCTGACTATTATCCTGACTTCTAACAATATATATTAGTTTTACTTGTTTTTGTACTTTATATAAATGGAATTGTACAGTAAGGGTTCTTTTATGTCTGTCTTCTTTTGCTCAACATTGTATTAATGAAATTGATCCACATTGTTGCATGTAGTTGTAGTCTGTTCATTCTTATTGCTGTATAATAGTAGTCCATTGTGTAAATATAACCCAATTTATTTATCTTGAATGAACAAATTGTTTAAGCTCCAGATCCTTCCTATCCTCCTTGTTGTCGCCAGAGTTGTCGGGAAGATTAAATGAATTAATACACAGAAAGCATCTACCCAGGGTATAGTAGGTGCTCAGTAAAGCTTAGCTATTAATTTTGTTATATTCAGATATTTTATTGAACCCACATTGATCTCGTCCTCATCTGAAGTCCTGTACAGTTACTGTAGCACTCTTTAGGATGCCAACCTGGCTTTACCATTGGAAAGGGCCAGAATGAGTGGCCCTAGGGGCCTGATCTGTCCTTGGTACATGAAACAAGCTGGACCAATTCGATTCTTGCTTTCCAGGGAGTAAGGAAATCTGAAATAGTGGCCAATGACTGGGAGTTGCTGGAGTTAATCCATCTGGACCCCTTGGAGGAAAAGTCCAGGAATAGCCTCACCAAAGGCCTGGGAACTCTCAGGCTCCTGCCTTCCCTGGAATTGGCTTTTTAACCCTTTCTGCCATCCAGGGATCCTGTATGCTCAGAATCTGCCCTCAGTACTCTCCTAATACAAGCCCCTTTTCCTTTTATTAGATAGATTCGGTTGTTGTAGCTTGTCCCCAACAGGACCTCGAGACTCATTTTCACTTAAATTATCAGGCTTTATAGTGTCGTGAATCCTTTACTTAATTCAATAACACCAGTTCTTTCATCTATCCATCCATCCATTCATTCAAGTTTTAAACATTATTGAGGGCTTATGATATGTCAGGTACTGCAGGGTAGATCATATTACTCTCGTTTTCAAATGAAAGACTCAGAGAGGATGAATAATCATTGAGGTTACAAAGCTTATAGTCATAGAGAATGTTGGTTCAAGGTAATCCTTGCTCTTCATCATGAGCTTGGATATATATTTTTTGTCTGTACATGTCTTTTCATCCCACTTAAATTCCTTGAGGGAGGTCAAGGCTATCTTATACATCTGGAATCCCCCTTGGTGTACAAAACCATCTGCTGTAGTAGACATACTACAGAATTGTTGATGGATTGCTCATATGGGCAAATCCTTGCTACCCTTCCCTCAAAGACGCTTCACTCCTTCCCAAACCCAGGAAAAAAAAATCCCCCAAACAGTGACCAAGCTGATCTGTTGATCTGAAGGAGGGCAGTTTATTTAAATTAGTTTAGCTCTGGCTCACAATTTTGTGTTCTTTTTCCATGTTGGAGTCACAGAAGCCCCTTCAATCCCACCACATCTCCTTCACCACAAATCAGGGCAACTCAGAGATAGCTTTCTTGGCTGGGGGACCCGTTGGCTTCTCCTGTTCTCTTGCTTTCTCTTCATACATCAGGATCCTGATTGAGATGGGAAGAGACACAGGGATCAGGGGACAGTCCTCTCAAGAGAGTAAATTTTAGTCTACTGTGAAAGTCCAGAAAAAGGATGAGGTTTGTGAGGGTGGGAGGAGAAGGAGAAAGGGCAGGAGTGGGAGTACTGGGGGCTGTGGGGATCCGACCGTGAATGAGGATAGCACCTTGGAAGGGTCTCTCAAAAGACGGAAGAGAAATGCATGCTGAGTAATGTGTAGAAGGTGAACCTGGGGATGGAGGTGGGGGGAGAGAAAACAGGTAAGTAAGTATAGGGGAGGTTGGAACTGGACCCTCACATCTTTAGGATGGCAGATCTCTTGCCCAGCATCATCTTGAGAAAGTCAGAGTAGCTGAAAGTCTCCCCAGGGCCGCTGGATACCTCGCTGATTAATTTTTTTAGCTCCAGGTGGGTCTTGGGGACCTCAAGTTTCTCCAGCATTCGCTTCAGGGACATGATATCTGGAGGCAGAGGATGGGGGTAAGAAGAGGGGGAGCCTCTCTCACTCCGTCGCCTCTACCTCCTCATTCCCATTCCCCTTCCTACCCTGGTCGATGGACCCTCTCCCGAACCACTGGGAATGGAGCACTGTGGGAAAGACCTCCCTCTTCCTAGATCTGCACACTCCCTGAAGATCACCCTCTGCTCACCGATATCTCCATTTCCATTCAGGTCAAACTCCATGTATTTCTCTGGGTGAGGGGAGAAAGCAGAGAGGGTAAGCACTGGCTTGAGGGTCCCAGGCAGGGGCAGGGCAGGGATTGACCGAGCGCTAGGTAGGGGGGGAAGATGAAGAAGAGGTGGGGCAGGTAGAGGAAGTGTGAAGGTTGGGAGGCTGAGGGCCCTGGTACGGTGTAGGGAACTAGAGGGGCTCCTGAGAGGGGCAGGCCGGGGAAAGGGACTGTAACCAGGGTGGCGATAGAGGCAGCCTTCTTTTTTCCCATCCCAAAAGTCAACTTCGTTTCTGCCGTCTGCTTTCTTCCTGGGGAAATCCTACCCTCCTCACCCCCTTCCCCACCCCTATAGTTTTCCCCTCACTCTTGAAGGCTTCCAGTTTGGAGGGCAGGTCCTCGTCACTGCTATATTTGGGATCATCCAGGAATTGCTGTGGGGGAAAGCAAGAACCTGGGTAGACCCTCCTGGTCGCCCCCCACCACCACCACCCGGCCCCTTCGTTCTTCCTTTTACCTTGTTGATTTCACCGAGTCTCTCTTCTTGCTGGGCCTTCAGCAGCCCAAAGGCTTTTCCTCCTGAAGGGGTGCAAAGGTTAATGTAGCCTCACTGCCCCCTTCCTCTCCTCACCCCCAAGCCCAGCCTGAAGCCATCACAATTCTGCCTTCATGGGCCAGATTCCCAGCCCACAGCCCAGGACTGTCCACCTTCTTTCTCCTGTTTTAGGACCCTGCCCATTCCACCTTCCCTACCCTGCAAATCCCTGGTTTGGCTCATAGCTCAGCTGGTGCTGGAGGAGACAGACCAGGCTGGGCGCCTCTCTGTCTGCCAGCTGTCCTCTCCCACCAGCTTCTTGGAGGCCTCCCTCCCAAACTTCCCCTTTCCCCTCATTCCCTCCTCCTCTGAGTTCCAGGCCTCACTTCCCCATCAGCTTCTGCTGACACTAGCACCCAGGAAGAAGGGGGAGCTGGGTGTAGAAAGGAGATGAGAGAACAACATCCTCCTTAATTCCTCTGAAGGGGAGCTCAGTGTGTGTGTGACAGAAATATTTCCATAAGCCACCAAAGGAGTGGGGGAAGGTCAGTAAGACCCCGGGGGGCGTTTATTCTCAGGAACAAAGAATCTCTGAACAGGTCTGGAGGTTCGGGTGGCGGAGGCCCAGGTTTCACAAGTCTGGACGCGCAGGTTTGGGCAGGGAGCTGAGGAAAGGCCGACTGAGTCTTCTGCACTGTGGGTGCGCGAAGAACCTGAAGTTGCTGGCAGATTTGGGAGGGGGCAAGACGGGTGCAGGGTCTGGAAAGGGAGGGGTACGTCACTTCCCACCTGTCAGCTCCAGAGAGGCACTTGGAAACATGGAAGTGTCGGACAAAGGAGTCTTTGTTTGCTTTAGGATGTGCAATGTAATCCCCTCATCTTATCTCATTTGAAATGTTCAGTAAAATCTACAGACCTCTGGAATTTGAGAATTTCAGTAGATTCTTTGGGGGAATTGCCCGGTGGTCCAGTGGTTAGGACTGTGGCACTGTCACTGCCGAGGGGCCAGGTTCAATCCCTGGTGGGGGAACTAAGATCCCACAAGCTGCATGACACGGCCAAAAAAAAAAAAAAGTAGATTCTTTGGAGGCCAGTGGTGCTGAGAGAGATAGCATTGGTGGACACAAGAGCCAGGGGGTGAGGCCGACATTAGGGGTGGGACGGTGCCGGTCACTGTGGGCTCAACAGAGTGGGGGGTAGCCTCTGATAAATGTCCTCCCTAGGCACACTCTTTATACCCTTTGCTGCTCTTTTTGGCTAGTGGCTTCTAGGGGAGGCCAGGACAGTGCGTCCCCCTCACTGAGACACTTTTGCCTAAACTCCCTGCCCCAAGCTCCAGCCACTCTGCGCCAGCACTGATGGGCACACCTTTCCTTCTCTCCCCCGCCCCCCAACCTATTTCCCCTTCTGCAGCTGGGAGTTTTCATTTCTCACTGCCCTCTCCCTGACCCACATGATTGGGGGAGATGCTGATGGGGACTCTGGCCTCTTGAGTTCCCTTTATCACAGCTTCCTCTCCCCCTGAGGAGAAAGCTGGCAACGCTGCCCTCCCGATGGTCTTGGTGCCTAGTGGGGGGAATCTGTTTTTTTATTCATACATTCATTCAACAAATACTTATTGAGTGCTTACTATATGCCAGGCACCTTTCTAGGGCCAATGAACCAAATAAGTGTAAACTCTTGTCCTCATGGACAATCTAATTGGGGGAGACAGACAATAAAAATACACAAGTATATTAAAGGTGGTAGGTGCCTAGATAGATCAAAATAGGGAGGGAGATAGGAAGGGCTGCGTGGACTGCAGATTTAAATAGGGTGCTTAGGGAGGCTTCTCTGAGAAAGTGATATTTGAGCAAAGATTTCAAGGAGGTGAGGGAACAAGCCACGTGGATATATAGGAGGGGAGCATTTCAGGCAGAGGGAACAGCAAACGCAAAGGTCCTAAGGTGAGGACGTGTCTGGATGTCTGAGTATTCAGGAAGCAGCAGGAAGGCCAGCGTAGTGGAGCCGGGTGTGTGAGGGGGAGCAGAGGCAGGAGGTGAGGTCAGATTGCATAGGGCCTTGTAGGCCATTGGGAAGAATCCGGCTTTTATTTGGACTGAGATCGCATCCCAGAGAAGTCTTTCCCTCGCTGGTGGCTTGGCAGACTACCAAGGTGAGATAGAACTTAGATGCTCAGAAAAACTTCCTGGGAAAGAGAAAGTGACAGCTGCTCTGACCAAGGGACAAAAATGAAGTGTAAAGAGTAACTAGGTGGGCAAGTGAGTGGCGAATGAAGCTCAGCATAAGCACAGATGTGGGAAAGCCTGTGAAGAACAGAGATGCGAGAAGACACCTCCCACCCAAACCCAGGGGCCGGCCCGCTGGACCAAAGGGAGCGCAAGCTCACAGTCCGCAGTCAAGGCTGAAGGGGAGGTGGGGCCTCTGGGCAGGGAGCTGCCAGGGAGCAGCTGTGAACCCAGAAGTAAGGGAAGTAGGTAACTCTGTGACAGGCTGCAAAATCTAGCTCTGAGGAGAGACATGCAGAATCTCCTTAAAGCAGTGATTCTCAGCGAGTGGTCCTTCCACCAGCAGCATCACATGGAAACATGTTAGAAACGCACATTGTTGGGCCCCATCCCAGACCTACTGAATCAGAAACTCCGGGGGTGGGGTCCAGCAATAGCTTTTTAGCAAGTGCCTCAGATGATTCTGATACGCACTCAAGTTTGAGAGCCATGGGCCCTAAAGCAATAGAGTGACTCCCAAGCCTGCAGGGCTTGCTGTCCTCACTGAAGGTGTCAACATGGCTTAAGTGCGTCAGTGGGTGGTGGGGCTGGTGAGTCTTGGAGGCAGAAAAAAGAGGAGTCACTGAGGCCAGAGTTGTCAGTGTCCAGACAAGCAGTCAGGAAGAGAGAATGCTGAGCTGGCTCAAGAAATGAGCCGCTAGAAACCTGTGAGGTTAGAGCCCCTTATAGGACTGGCACCGTGTTGCTAAGCATCCTTCATATGGTTCCACACTCTCCAGGGGAGCTCCTGGTTAGAATTAGGTCCCCTGTGTACCTACATGAAGAAAATACACTGGCCAGAAAGCTTGTCTGTGTGTGTGTGTGGGGGGGGGACCTGGATGTCTTTTGTTTGCCCCTCCATTTTCCCTCTCCCACTCTGTTCTCTGCCCCAGGAGACTAACCTGTACAGACTATATCAAGGGCACCTCTGGCTTCTAGCTGTTTTGGCTGATGGGGAGCCTGGCAGGAGAACAACAGGAGGGAGGACATTAAGTTAAGGGTATTCATTCCTCTGACCCCCTTGCCACAGGGTCACCTCAGGCTGGCTGACACCCCCATCTATGGGCAA
Source organism: Mesoplodon bidens (assembly GCF_964165515.1). NCBI lineage: Eukaryota > Metazoa > Chordata > Mammalia > Artiodactyla > Ziphiidae > Mesoplodon > Mesoplodon bidens. Next base: position 82,715,721 of record NC_138172.1, read on the forward strand.
TGCTCCTCTCCAGGCAACCTGCTCTACATCATGCTGTCCTTTTCCAGGTTTCAGAAGCCCAGGGAATAACTTTCAGGTGGTCTGTGAATTTGGAAACGAAAAAAATGTACATCCTCTTCTCACGTCCAACATTACACATGTTGCCTTGTCAAAGACCACTTCACAGTTTAAAGTTCTTACTCAAGCCAACAACATCTTTTGCACTGATATCTTTTTTTTTTTTTTTTTTTTTTTTTTTGGTACGCGGGCCTCTCACTGCTGTGGCCTCTCCCGTTGGGGAGCACAGGCTCCGGACGCGCAGGCTCAGCGGCCATGGCTCACGGGCCCAGCCGCTCCGCGGCATGTGGGATCTTCCCGGACCGGGGCACGAACCCATGTCCCCTGCATCGGCAGGCGGACTCTCAACCACTGCGCCACCAGGGAAGCCCCTGATATATCTTTTTCAAAGTCTAACTTCAACTTGCCTGTATTTCTTTTTTTAATATTTATTTACTTATTTGGCTATTCCGGGTCTTAGTTTTGGCATGCGGGATCTTTCGTTGCGGCATGTGTGGTCTAGTTCCCTGACCAAGGATGGAACCCAGTCCCCCTGCACTGGGAGCATAAAGTCTTACCCACTGGACCACCAGGGAAGTCCCAACTTGCCTCTCTTTTAAATCTCTTGTCTTTTAATGTGATAATAAGTACATGGTTTTTTCTATCCCAATATTTTATTAATATTTTGATAACTGGAACTCAATGTAATTGTTTTACTTTGCTATATATTTTTTATTTTACACTTTACCAGAATGCCGAAGAGATCTGTGGCACAAAATGAGTAAAAACCACTGCTGTAATCTCTCCTCCCCTCATCCCTTTGGGCCGGGGTTGCAATATGCCTTGTGATTCCCCTATACCTGACCCACACCTTTGTAAATAAACTATCTCTGGGCACTTCCCTGGTGGTCCAGTGGCTAAGACTCTGCGCTGCCAGTGCAGGGGGCCTGGGTTCCATCCCTGGTCAGGGAACTAGATCCCACATGCAGCAACTAAGAGTTCGCATGCCACAACCAAAGATCCCGCATGCCGCAGCTAAAAAAAGATCCCGCGTGCTGCAACTAAAGATCCTGCATGCTTCAACTAAGACCCAGCCCAGCCAAATTAAAAAAACAAAGCTATTTCCTCAAATGAACCAAATTTGAGAACCTGAATGGTACGGTGTACATGTGTGTATGGGGGGGAATGTGGGGGGCTGGGAAGAAACTGCAGCTCTATTTCTTTTTGTAAATGAACAAAAGGGCATCCTGGTGTTTGCAGCAGACTCAGGGGCTTGGTTAACAAGAGGCTTTCCGGGAGGCGGGAAAACAAGTTAGGATTCTGAGTCTACGAGGGACAGCTCTGGAGAACCATAACTGAGTCACCAACATCGCTTTTGCCAAAGCCTTTTCCTTTCTAAAAAGCCTCCTTGTAGGGCTTTGAGGGGATGCGGCAGCAGCTTGTGTCTAAATTTCCCCTCCTGATGCCTGTAAAGAGATCGGAAACGCACGCACACACACGCACGTACGCACGCGCGGGCTACATATTCAGTGAAGCTAGGAGATACAGAGTACCTACAAACTCCGATTTATGTGTCCGTGTGACCAAATTCCCGCTGAGCAGGCATTCCCCAGGAGTGCCTCTGAGAAGAGCAGGGGAGTAGCGAGGGTCCTGGTGACTGCTAAAAAAAAAAAAAGCAAAGCAAAGCAAATATTCCTTCCTGGGAGGAAAGGCCTCACCCCTGGAGGGAAAAGCTGAGGGCAGTGCTGACTGAACAGAGTCAAATACCTGTAAAGGTGGAGAGAGAGTGTTTTAAAGCAGCCGAAGGGACCCCAGATGTGGCAGCAAAATTCTCCTAATATTAAGTGCACCACCTTAGGTGCACTTGGGAGGTGGCAGCCTGTGAGGTCTCCTGTGAAATAAAGAAGCCTAAGGTTGGGGGTAAATGCTGGGTAAAAACTGGGAGATGTTCTCAGAGGCCAAGGAGGTAGTGGCTACACAGAGGTGCCAAATTTAAGGAAATAATCCATTGTGATGGCAAAAGAGGAGGAGTCCTTGAACTTGTAAGTCTGACCCCCCACGAAACGTCCCCCTGTTAATAGTTTAGAAAAATCTAGCTCATTTAAATATGAGTGGGACTTCCCCAGTGGCGCAGTGGATAGGACTCCCGCGCTCCCAATGCAGGGGGCCCGGATTCGATCCCTGGTCAGGGAACTAGATCCCACATGCATACCACAACTAAGAGTTTGCATGCCACAACTAAGGAGCCCACGAGCCGCAACTGAGCCCGCCTGCCGTAACTAAGGAGCTCACGTGCCTCAACTAAGACCCGGTGCAACCAAATAAATAAATAAATACTAAAAAAAAAAACCCAAACTGATAAGCTTTTAAAGAAAAAAAGAGTAACAGAAAGAAATGACCAGGAATTCCCTGGTGGCGCAGTGGTTAAGAATCCACCTGCCAATGCAGGGGACACGGGTTCAGAGCCCTGGTCCGGGAAGATCCCACATGCTGTGGAGCAAATAAGCCCGGGTGCCACAATTACTGAGCCTGCGCTCTAGAGCCCGCGAGCCACAACTACTGAGCCCATGTGCCACAACTGCTGAAGCCTGCGCTCCTAGAGCCTGTGCTCCACAGCAAGAGAAGCCTGCTCACTGCAACGAAGAGTAACCCCCGCTTGCCACAGCTAGAGAAAGCCCGCGTGCAGCAACGAAGACCCAATGCAGCCAAAAATAAAATAAATAAATACATTTATAAAAAAAAAAGAGGAAATGACCAAAGCATCTGTTCACTTAACTGTGAAAAAAAAGGTAAAGAAGAAGTACACAATTTTCCAACAGATGACAACACACCAGAAATGTATTGCCAAAAGCAGTTGGAAACTGTGGCCCAAAATTCCATCATGAATTGAAAAGCAACAAAACTTAGCATAGCCTTTTAGCAGTGAAGGAAGGCCACATATCAGAAATCCAAATACTCCCACAAGAAATGATGGGTAACAGAGGGTACTAATAGGAACAGGAGGAAATGTATAGAAAAAAAAAAAGACAAAGCCATTTCAAAAACATACACTAAATTCCGTGGGCGAAGAGAGGCATTTGATATACAGTCCTAATTTTTAAAATCATAAATGACTTGTGAAATGATTTTTTTTCTATTTTAAAAATTTGAGTAGTTGTTTATCATAAACACCTTTTGTAAAATGCTTCTATTGTATTGATTGAGATGGTCATATGAGTTTTCCTCCTTCATCTCTTCATGCATTGAGTTGTATGAATGGAAACTAGGTGTTGCTTGGTTAAGGTTTTTTTGTTTTTGTTTTTGTTTTTGTTTTTTCTGCCCATGGTGCACAGCTTGCAGGATCTTAGTTCCATGACCAGGGATCAAACCCATGCCCCTTGCAGTGGAAGCACGGAGTCCTAACTACTGGACCACCAGGGAATTCCTGGTTAAGTTTTACATTATTTAGTCAATTCTGGTTTAGCTTTGCTAATATTTTTTTTAATTTTTTTTTTATTTTTGTGGTACGCGGGCCTCTCACTGTTGTGGCCTCTCCGACTGCGGAGCACAGGCTCCGGACGCGCAGGCTTAGCGACCATGGCTCACGGGACTAGCCGCTCCGCAGCATGTGGGATCTTCCCAGACCGGGGCACGAACCCGTGTCCCCTGCATCGGCAAGCGGACTCTCAACGACTGCGCCACCAGGGAAGCCCCTGCTAATATTTTTAAGTTGTTTTTTTTTTCTTGCATCTATGTTCGCGAGGGAAATTGTTTTATAATTTTCCTTTCTCAAATTGTCCTTGCCTCTAAATCCTCTCCTCAAACATAATGTAGACATATGATTGTGCAGTACATGGAATTCTCAATAGATTCTCTGCACAAAAAGAAATTAGATCTGAAGCAATTATGAAAAATGTTAACATCTGACAAAGCTAGGCACTGGGTACATGGGTGTTCATTATATTATTCTCTATTTATATTTCAAATGCTGAAAATATTTCATGATAAAAATCTAAAAGAAGGGACTTCCCTGGTGGCGCAGTGGTTAAGAATCCACCTGCCAGTGCAGGGGACACAGGTTTGAGCCCTGCTCCGGGAAGATCCCACATGCCGCGGGGCAACTAAGCCGTGCACCACAACTACTGAGCCTGTGCCCTAGAGCCTGCGAACCACAACTACTGAGCCCACATGTCACAACTACTGAAGCCCACGTGCCTATAGCCCGTGCTTCGCAACAAGAGAAGCCACCACAACGAGAAGCCCGTGCACCACAACGAAGAGTAGCCCCTGCTCACTGCAACTAGAGAAAGCTTGCACGCAGCAACGAAGACCCAGTGCAGCCAAAAATAAATAAATAATAAATAAATTTTAAAAACTAAAAGAGAACAGAGTGCTACTAGGCACCAGTTAGAATAGCTAAAATTAAAAAGACTGACAATACCAAGTGCTGACAAGGATGTGGAGCAACTGGAACTCTCATACACTGCTGGTGGGAATGTCAAATGTTACAGCAACTCTGGAAAATGGTTTGGTACTTCATTATCAACATAAACATAGAAATACCATAAGACTCAGCCATTTTACTCTTAGATTTTTACCCCGAAGAAAGGAAAACGTATGTCCACACAACGATTCGTATACAAAATGTTCATGGCAGCTCTATTCATAATTTCTTTTAAAAGATTGGAAATAGCACAAATATCCATCAACAGGTAAATGGATAAACAAATTATGGTACATCCACACAATGGAATACTACTCATCAATAAGAAGGAATTAACTACTGACACATGCAACAACATGGATGAATCTCAAAAAACATGCCGAGCAAAAAAAGCAAGATGCAAAAGGATACATACTGTATGATCCCACTTTTGTGGAAGTTTAGAAAGACAAATCATCTAGAGTGACAGAAAGAGGATCAGTGGTTGCCTGGGAAGAGACACAGTGGAACTTCTTAGGGTAATATCTTTTATATCTTCACTGTGATAATGCTTACACTATCATTTGTTAAGACTTATCAAAATGTACACTTAAAATTGGTTCTTTGATTATATGTAAAGTATACTTTAATAAAACTGGTTTTAAAAAATTATTTATTGGGGCTTCCCTGGTGGCGCAGTGGTTGAGAGTCCGCCTGCTGATGCAGGGGACACGGGTTCGTGCCCCGGTCCGGGAAGATCCCACATGCTGCGGAGCAGCTGGGCCCGTGAGCCATGGCCGCTCGAGCCTGCGCGTCCGGAGCCTGTGCTCCGCAGCGGGAGAGGCCACAACAGTGAGAGGCCCGCGTACTGCAAAAAAAAAAAAAAAAAATTGTTAAAAAAAATTGTCCTTGCCTGGCTTTTGTAGCAAGGTTACACTAATCTCGTGAAATAAGTTGAGAAACTTTTCCTGTTTTCTGGCCAGTAGAATAATTTTTTTTTGGGGGGGGTGCTGCATTGGGTCTTCATTACTGCACAGGAGCTTTTTCTCTAGTTGTGGTGAGTGGGGGCTACTCTTTGTTGTGGTGCGCGGGCTTCTCATTGCGGTGGCTTCTCTTGTTGCGGAGCACAGGCTCTAGGTCTGAGGGCTTCAGTAGTTGCAGCACGCAGGCTCAGTAGTTGTGGCTTGCGGGCTCTAGAACGCAGGCTCAGTAGTTGTGGTGCACAGGCATATTTACTCCGCGGCATGCGGGATCTTCCCGGACCAGGGATTGAACCCATGTCCTCTGCATTGGCAGGCAGATTCTTAACCACTGCACCACCAGGGAAGTCCCTAGAATAATTTTTATATAACTGGAATGATCTCTGTTTTGAAGATTTCATAACTCCCTGGGCTTGATGATTTTTTGGTGCTTAAATTTTGAACATCTGATTCAGTTTCTTTAATGGTTATAGGTGTATCAGGCTTCTAATTTTTTCTTGAGTCAGTTTTGGTCATATATTTTTCTAGAAAATTATTCATCTTATCAAAGTTTGCAAGCTAAATATCTAATGTATCAGACATTACATTCCCTATAAATTACTTTTTGTGTGTGTATGTGTATACCTTTTCTTTTTCTGCTTTACCAATTTGGTCAGAGATTTTTTTTTTTTTTTTTTTTTTTGTGATACGCGGGCCTCTCACTGCCGTGGCCACTCCCGTTGCGGAGCACAGGCTCCAGATGCGCAGGCTCAGCAGCCATGGCTCACGGGCCCATCCGCTCCGCGGCATGTGGGATCTTCCCGGACCAGGGCACGAACCCGTGTCCCCTGCATCGGCGGGCGGACTCTCAACCACTGCGCCACCAAGGAAGCCCTGGTCAGAGATTTTTAATATAAGTAGTCTCTGTAAATATGTATTTGTTTTCTACTCTATTATTTCTTTGTTTTCTAGGTCATTAATTTCTAAAAGTATCTTTATTTTTTTCTTCCTAAATTTGGGGGGATGCTCTGTGCACTTTTTCTAATTTCTTGAAATGTCTGTTCAACTCATTGATTTTCAAACTTTCTTTCCTAATCCTCACATTTACTTTCTTCCATGAATTGTTTTAGCTACATCCCACAGTTTAGGTAGGCAGTGTTTTCACTGTCATTCAGTTCAAAAAAAAAATTTTTTTTTTTTTGGCCATGCTGAGTGGCTTGTGGGATCTTAGTTCCCTGACCCAAGCCCTGCCGAGTCCTAACTGCTGGACCACCAGGAAATGCCCAGTTCAAAATATTTTAAATTCCATTATATTTTCTTTTAACATTTGAATTATACAGAAGTAAGTTTTTAAAGTTTACAAATACAGGGACTTCCCTAGTGGTCCAGTGGGCAGGACTCCGTGCTTCCAATGTAGGGGGCCCGGGTTCGATCCGTGGTCAGGGAACTAGATCCCACATGCATGCCGCTGCTAAAGATCCGCATGCTACAATGAAGATCTCGCACCGCAACTAAGACCTGGCGCAGCCAAAATAAATATTAATTAATTAATTAATTAATTAAAAGTTTACAAATACATTAGAAATGCATTTTAAAATTTTCCAAACATATGATAAATATTCTTTGTTATTCTTTTACACTGTCATGGATTTTGGTCAGCAATTGTGTTCTAAATGATTTTGGTTCTTTTTCCTAAACGTCTCTCTGTGTACCTGAAAACAATGGATATTTTCTAATTATTCTAATATTCTACGTAATCCCATTACATCAAGCTTCTTAACTGTCTGCTTTTACTCTTTTATATCTTTAGTAATTATGTGCTTGTTTGATTTATCAGTTTCTGAGAGATGTGAGTTAAAGTCTTCCTCTAATTTTGTAGATTAATAGATTAATAGATATTAATAGATTAATAGATATTGTAGATTAATATTGTAGATTAATATTGTGGATTATTGTAGATTAGACAATTTGCTCCACATTGACCCTTTGGGGATGGGGATGGGGCATTGATAGGACAAGACAAGGTAAGGGACAGGGCAGAAGCTGGAATTAAGGCCCAGTTGAGAAAAGCTACATATTGGTGCCTCAGGCCTCCCCCTTCCCTGTGACCACCAGGGGGCAGCCCTTGCCTTGCCATGGCACCTCATTTCCACACCCTCTGGTTAGATGGCCCTGAGGAGGCAGCCACTCCACTAAAAGAGAATGGCTGAGTCAGTCCTTCCCAGATTGTGAGGTACCGTGCTTGTTGTCTAGGTGGTTCAGAGAGGTTCGATAATTTGTTCAAGGTTATGTAACTAGTTTGTAGGGGAGCTGATCACAGCCTGACTTCAAGCCAGCATTCTTAACCATAAAATTACTACTTCTCCAAAAATTCTCCAAATCACTGCAGTGGAGATTAGGACTGCACGATCTATGGATGTATCGTGAAACAGCGAGAAACTCAGACAGGAAGAAAGAATATGTACTGATATAAAAGGAGCCAGAGGGAAAATGTGTGGCGAGGGCTGGGCAGGCTTCACCCAGCATATTACACATCATCCTCTTTTCTCTGTGCTGTGTTATCTCATGTAGGTGTGTAATACATATACAAGAGTGTGTTGCATACTCTTGTACTAATCCCTGCATAAACTTGGAGTTATGTGTAACATAATGTGTATTTCATTTGGGTCTGTCAAAATGCATTTCATGTAATGGGGGCACTTTGTGATTTCTCAATAAATGTTAGCTAAATAATGAATAAAATAAAAAATGAGTGAATTGACCAGTGGGTGATAAATCTGTTCAGAACACACCTGGCAAAGCAGACCTCTGCAAGAGGTGTATTCCTTTAATGGGGATCTGAATGTGAATGCATCCAAACTTCCCCATCAGCGGCACTCACTCTGCCCATCCACCCAAGACAACACATCCAAAGTGAAACGGGGTGATCGCTATGAAAATGCAGCTTCCAGACAAAGTCCCTGGCAACTCCCTGTCGCCACCACCAATCAGCTGACTTCTGCTAATCCTCTCATTTATAGAATTCCTAGAGCAGCCCTGAGGGAGGGCCGGACTCGAAGGAAGAGAATGGATGGGGTGGACCTGGGTGCTACTGAGCCAAGGGGAGGGGAAGTAGGTTAGCTCTGAGCCCAGAAAGGCTCTTGGAGGCTAATTCTTGGTAAAGGGTTGGTCTTCTTGAACCTCAAAAGACAGGGGAACCACATCCTGGTCTCACCCGTCCACCCACCCACCCTAGCATTACTGGCCATCTAAGCCCCACCCTCCCCCTCAAACACTTAGGCAACATGCCCACACGCTGCCCCCACCTCCTAGCGACCCAGATATCACCGTCAGCAGCATCCTCTTTCCTCAGGGAGGCATGCATCTGATGCCCGAGACCCTACGGAGTTGAGGTCCTTTGTAAGTGATGTGTGAGTCCTGTGTGTCACAGGAAGCTCCCCACCCCCAACCAGTGACCAAAGTCCTGGTCAAAACTAGTGGGACGTTTTCCTCCACCCAGACCTCACTGCTCATGTCCCCCTCGTCAACAGGAACACCCTTCGACATGGCCCGGATGCTGTTGCTCATCTTCATCATGGTCCATCCAGGTGACAGGGGTTTCTCCCAGGACCCTGAGGGGTGTGGGGCTGGGAGGATGGAGGATGGGGGAGGCTGGACATAGATGTCCCGGGGGAGCAGACTGGGTGGGGGCTGAAAGCAGGGGGTCCCTCCATAAAGCTGATACCCAGTGGGCTTCCCCAGTTCTCAGTTCCCTCCATGTCACCCGCTGGGAAGGTCATTCCCCAGCTTCCATCCCAGAACTCTTCCTTCCCAGCCACGTTCCTAACAAGATAAAGTTTAAAGAACCAGTAAAAAAGGGCTTGAAGGAAGGAAGGGCTTGAAGGAAGGGGTCAAATCTTTTTAAGGGGTCAGTTTTAATTCGATGAGTTTAATAAACTTATTAAACAAGGCTTATTATCTAGGGTCTAGATATAATTAGGAGTTTAGGAGATCTAATTAAATCTGTTAAGTTTCTTAATGAAACTGATTTTAATTGTCAGACATATTCATTAACTAAATGCAGTGTGGATTCCAGACCAGCATCAGCATCAGCGGGGACGTAGGGCAAATTCTCAGGGCCCACTCCAGACCCACTGAATAAAAAATTCTGGGAGTGGGGCCTGGGAATCTGTTTTAACAAGCACTCCAGGTGATTCCAGCGTGCTCTCAAGTTTGAGAATCACTGAAATAGAAGAATGATTGGTAAATTTCATTAACTAGAGAATTTAATCAAGAATTTTAATAATTGGTTTAATTCATCACTTTAGATAAGTTAAATAGGGATCCCAAGCAATTATAGCCATGTCTTCACCTGGAGATTTAATTAGTTAATGCTCTTTAACAAAAAAAAAAAGTGGCAAGGATGGTATGCTACAAAATGCTATTAGTACTAAGATAATACCTGGAATAATATAATTAATGATATTAGTTAACTAGGCAGCCACATTCATGAATGAGCTTCACTTTCACTGTGACAAGTTAAATTTCAGCAAAATGTTACTAGTGAATGGAACTGGAGAATGATGGGAGAGGGTGAATGTGAGAGCTGGTATGGGAAAGAATTTGAAAAACAATTTAATAAGCAATGTTAAGAAATTAGATTGATAAAGAGGAAAGGCTTAATGAGACATCTACAGTGCTCGTCCCTCTGGGCCCTCTGTGGGTGGGGTACAGCAGGGATAGTCTACTGCAAGCTCTCTTGTCTTTTCTCTTTGGAGTAATTGGGGAGGTGTTTATCTGGGTCTTCTCTCTGCCCCCAGGATCCTGTGCTCTCTGGGTGTCCCAGCCCCCTGAGATCCGTACCCAGGAAGGCACCCCTGCCTTCCTGCCCTGTTCCTTCAATGCCAGCCAAGGGAAATTGGCCATTGGTTCTGTCACGTGGTACCAGGACAAAGTGGCCCCAGGGAAGGAGGTGAGGAATGAGACCGCAGAGTTCAGGGGCCGCCTGGCGCCTCTTGCCTCTTCCCGTTTCCTCTGTGACCACCAGGCTGAGCTGCACATCTGGGACACCCGAGCCCGTGACGCCGGAGTCTACGTGTGCAGGGTGGAGGTGCTGGGCCTGGGTGTCGGAACAGGGAATGGGACTCTGCTGGTGGTGGAGAAAGGTGAGGTGCTGGGAAGCTGTGCCTCCTTGGCCGGAGGCCCCACTCTCCCTGGTAGTCGAGTCGAGAGTCCTTCCCTGAGGCCCACTGTCGTCCCTAAGCCTGTGCACGCTGCTTCCCAGGGCTTTCTTTCCTAAGCCCTTCTCCCCCTCCCCATCCCCGCCCACATGCAGGACCTCCTCAGCTAGCTGCCGGCACAGTCTTCCTCCTTCGGGCTGGGTTCTATGCCTTCAGCTTTCTCTCAGTGGCCATGGGCAGCACCATCTATTACCAGGGCAAATGTGAGTAGTGGAGCCGGGACAATGGGCCCAGAGATGGGAGGGGCACTGAGAGGGCTGGAGCAGGTGGAGACAGAGACCAAGAAGAGAAGGAGGGCTGCAGCACTGAGCTACTCCTGTGGCCTCTCCACCAGGCCACTGTCACATGGGAACACACTGCCGCTCCTTGGATGGCCTCTGATGAGTGATTTCAGACCTCAGTGATCCCAAGTTCTTCAAGAGACCCCCCAATAAATCCCTCTCTGCCCCACCATTAGCTCCTTTTGTGTATTTCCTGCTCCATCTCTAGATGGCCCAATGTGCCCTGTTCTGGGTTCTCCCACCTCTTACTCTCCCTTCTACCAAGTCTGGTCTGGAAAGGTCCAAGGAGGGAGCTTCCCAGGACTGTGCCTAGAGTCCCCTCCCACCATCATCCTGAGACTCAACACACCTCCTTCTCCCGCCCAGGAGGCTAAGGCCCTTTGTCCTGAGAAAAGTGGAATATCAGACATGATTAGTTCTACTTCTCAGTGGCCCACACACAAATGCTCTTTTCTGGCCTTCAGGGGAGCTTGGGTCCCTAAACACTCATCTTCACCCAGTGGATCCCTGGTGGGTAAGACTGGGTAGGAGGGTAAGTTGCTTAGGTCTTGATGGTGGCCCTGTTGAGCTGGGGTTTGAGGTGGATGGAGAAGCCTGAGACACAGAGAGTGGCGAGACCATGGCCTTTACTGGGTGAACCACAGGATGGCCCTGACCACCCGCCTGGGTTGGACGAGGCGTCTGGGGGTGCTCAGGTGGGTTTGTTCTTGGCAATGCAGGCGTAGTCCGTGCTGGGGTCCTCCTTGCTGCCTTCCCTTTCTTGGTCGCTGAGGTCAGGTCCCTCCCGTTCAGGCAGCCTCAGCAGGGACGCATAGTGGAGCTCCTGTTGCGAGAGCTGGGCCTGGGGCTGGGACGGAGGGTGCTGACAGGAGGTCCCCAGGAGCCTCCCTCCCCTGACGCTGCCCTCTGAGTTCTTGCTGCTCCCCCGCCCCACTTTCTTACCTCATTGCCTCTATTTGCACGCTCTCTCTCCCTCTCTGTCTCTCTCTGTCTCTCTCTCTTGTCCTTTTCTCTTTGTGTCTCTCTTACTCTCTCACTCTCCCCCTCTATCACTCTTAATCTCCTTCTCTTACTTTTTCTCTGGATTTCTCTCATTCTCCCTGTGTCTCTCTCATTCTCTCTCTGATTTTTGCCTCTCACTTTTGTCTCTATCTCCCTCATTTCTTCCTCTCTCTCCTTCTGTCTTATTTTTCTCTCCATCTCTACCCCTTTCCTTTCCTCTCTTCTTCTCATCCCTTATTTCCCTCTTTCTGCTTCTCTCTTACTTCCTCTGTCTCTCTGTCTCTCCTGCTCATTTCTCCTTCTTCTCCTGCCCCCCGACCTCAGCCCCCGCTTGTTGCCCCATCACGCACTTCCCTGCCCCAGACTCACCCAGCTCCTCTCCAGCCTCCTCACTGGAAGAAAAGAAGAAGCTCGGCTCGGCCCTTGCCTCCCTTGTGCCACCTCCAGCCCTCCTTGCCCACTCTCCCCACCCCCAGCAGGTGTTTCCTCACTTGCCAACCTCCCTGTGGTTCCCGCAGCCAAAAGGCAAGGTCTCTCTCTTTGGACGCTCTCCCCTCCCCTCTCCCCACCGACTTCTGCCCCCTTCCTCAGGCAGGAGGGGCGAGTCAGGGTTGATGGGGGTGTCTGGGAGCACAGGAGGAAAGGGTGTGTGGGGGACGGCACAGGGTGTTGCCCGGGGGTGAGGGGCGAGGGGGTACGAGGGAGGTGAGGGTGGGGCTCACCTTTCCCACGGAGCCGACACAGGCAGACGGACAGAACGACCACAGAGAGGAACAGGAGCACCCCCAGCCCTAGGCCCCCAAATAGGTAAGGGCATATCTCTGCAGGGAAAAGGGGTGAGTGTCAGTGGGCCCATTTCTCTCTGCAGCTTACCCCGTCCTCCTCGTTGGTCGGGGATCTCAGCTCCTTTCTCCAACAGTTTTAGAGGCAGAAAACCATTCTCTCAGAGGTTCTTCACCCCAGACTGTGTTCCCTCACCTCCTCCCAGAGGTCGCCATGCCTCATCAGTTACCTCGCTCGTCCCGGACACCACTCGCCCCTCAGAAACCTCCCACCACCATTGCTGCCCTCTCTGGGCCTCCCCATGAAGCCCCTTGTCCGCTGCACTGGCTGGCCCCGAGAGACCCTGGCCACCTACCCACAACCCGCGCATACACCGCTTTTTATCGACTGTTCCCTGTGCACCACAACCCTCCCTGGGCGGAGAGTTACCTTACCTTTTATCTCACAAGCTTTCATTAGGTTGGGGACTGAAGACTAGCCTGCAGGTTGGGAAACCTAACGCTGCTCTTCCAGGCTAAATGACCTGGGGTGAATCACGTGCCCCAAGTTCCTCATCTGTAAGGTCTGGGGCCTCTGTTACAACTGTTTCCCGGGCTGAGGAGCCTTAGCTATGTGCCAACCCTGAACTGGGCTCTTTCTATTTGTCACTGCTAATCCCCATAACAATGTAGGGTATTATGGTGCCCATTTCCTTGGTGAAGGACCTGAGACTCGAGGCTGGACTCCGACAAGGACGTCCAGCCCAGAAGTGGCAGAGCTGGGGTTCAAGGCCAGCTCTGTCCAGCTCCAGAGCCCACTCTGGTTCTCCGACCCTAGGCTGACCAACTGGTTCATAGGGGCCTCTCCAGCACTGGATAGTTCTAGTTTCTGGTGAGGGGGCTGAGGCAGGACCTGGGGTCCGGAGGGTGCGTGGGGACTGGTGGGAAAATAGGGAAGGTGGTGTCCAGTGTCACCTGGCACCTACGGCCGCTCTCTCAGCCCCAGAGCAACTTAGGAAAGGGGGGCTCCGCTTGGCTGGTGTGGAGAGCCGCTTCCCTTGGGCAGATACTGCGGGGGCTGAAGTGGGGCATGGAGGAGCGTCTGGGGCCCATAACTTCCCCTCAGGCACTTCCTGCCCTACAACCACTGGTTCCTGTTTGAGGGCAAAGAGGGGGCCGCTGACTTCATCCAGAGCCAGATGCAGTGACCAGGGTGTGGAAACTGAGACCATCCTGGGTTCAAGAGGAAGGCTGGGACGTGGCGGGTGGCAGGTGCGGAGCAGAAGCACAGGTGGAGAGGAGGGCCTGCGTGGCCATGACGGATAGTGGCGGCAGAAGTGGATTGTTTAAATTTCTTTGGGGAGCGGAGACAGAGGCCAGAGAGAGGATTCCCCCAGGGCCCAGGGAACCTCAAAGCCATATTCTCCCTTCCTTCATCTTAGACTCACCTCACTCTGGGGGTGACTGTCCCCTCCCTGGGTTTCCTTCATGAGGGCTCCCTCTCTCGCCCAGCTTACCTAGAGTCTGTGGCCTGCGGGTGGACAGACTTCTGACTGACCAGAGCTGCCTGGGGGAAGTGTTGCCACCTCAGACATTCCTGTCCCTCCTCTGGTTTAACTTCTCCCCCAGCCTAGGTGCCTCCCTAGCATTGTTAGGAGAGGAAGTTAGGCTTTGAGGGTTAGGGTTACAACATCTTTTCCTTTCAGGCTTCTAGAACTATAATTCAGCCTGTGATCCCTGTCAGCTCCAGCCATCCTATTGATCCTGCAAGTCGTCAGTGATCATCTCCCTTCTAGGTGCCTTTCCTGATTCACTTTTCCCAATTACACTGTGTCACTGAGAGCTCATGATCCTGGTATGTGTGGACACACACTCCAGTTCCCAAGGAAGACTGGGAGTTCTGGTGGATTTGGGTAACTCTCCTGCTATTCTGGGGCTGTATCTAACAGGGCACTTGGCTGACTGATTAACAAACAGGAGAGTCAGAGACAGCCAGACTAGATCGACATGAGCACTGCTGATAGATCTAGGACAGAAAGTTGATGACAAGTTGGTGTTGGGAAAAGAGGTGTGGGCAATCCATGTGGCCTTCCTGCAGCAAGCAGCATTCTGATATTGAGCACAAAAGTAAGGGTGGTAGTCCAAGGACCTAGATGGAGGCCTCATAGTGGCACTGTGATTGAGAGGGAGATGAATGCTGGAGGATGGCACACCTAGTCCTTGAGGAGGGTGAAGACTTGGGAGCTCATGGAAGCAAGGACTGAAGAGGAGATCTGGTGCCTGGACCCATAAGCATTTGCATTTCCTTCTCCAGATTCAGAAATTTTCTGCTACTTCCTTCCCTTCCCCCATCCACAGTGTTCCCATGCAGGACAGTAGGAAAATATTGTTTCAAAATGTTTTATTAGGGCTTCCCTGGTGGCGCAGTGGTTGAGAGTCCGCCTGCTGATGCAGGGGACGCGGGTTCGTGCCCCAGTCCGAGAAGATCCCACATGTGGCGGAGCGGCTGGGCCTGTGAGCCATGGCCGCTGAGCCTGCGCGTCCGGAGCCTGTGCTCCACAACGGGAGAGGCCACAACAGTGAGAGGCCCGCGTACCGCAAAAAAAAAAAAAAAAAAGTTTTATTATTAAAACATTCAAACATAGAAAAAAATTGAAAGAACTGTACAGTGAACCTATCCCTACCACCTAGATTCTACAATTAATATTCTTCTATATATTTGTTTTATCACATATCTATCAATCCATCTCATTTTTTGATACCTTTCAAAGTTGCAAACATCAGTACATTTTACCTCTAAACCGTTTACCATGCTTATCATTGACTCAAGTTCAGTATTTGTTTCCCTATTCTTTTTTGGGGGGAGTGAGGAAGGTAAGATTTACATACCCTGAAATGGACAAATCTGAAGTCAGTACTCAGGTTTTTTTGTTTTGTTTTGTTTTGTTTTTGCGATACGCGGGCCTCTCACTGTTGTGGCCTCTCCCGTTGCAGAGCACAGGCTCCAGACGTGCAGGCTCAGCGGCCATGGCTCACGGGCCCAGCCGCTCCGTGGCATGTGGGATCCTCCCGGACCGGGGCACGAACCTGTGTCCCCTGCATCGGCAGGCGGACTCTCAACCACTGTGCCACCAGGGAAGCCCAGTACTCAGTTTTTAAACTGTCTTTTGGTTAAGGGTATGGAGCCAGACTGCCTGGGTTCAAATCCTGTCTCTGCTACTACTGTGTGACCTTCCACAAGTTCTTTAACTTCTCTGTGCCTCAGTTTCCTCTTAGAGTTTTTTTTTGGGTTTTTTAAATAAAATTATTTATTTTACTTATTTATTTTTGGCTGCGTTGAGTCTCCATTGCTGTGCGCGGGCTTTCTCTGGTTGCGGCGAGTGGGGGCTACTCTTCATTGCGGTGCGCCGGCTTCTCAATGCGGTGGCTTCTCTTGTTGCGGAGCCCGTGATTCTTAACCACTGCGCCATCAGGGAAGTCCCCCTCTTAAGAGTTTTTTATCAGGATTAAAAGCATTATTACAGGACTTCCCTGGAGGTCCAGTGGTTAAGAATCCACGCTTCCACTGCAGGGGGCACGGGTTTGATCCCTGGTTGGGGAACTAAGATACCGCATGCCGCGCCGTGTGGCCAAAAAGAAAGGAAGGAAGGAAGGAAGGAAGAAAAGAAAGAAAGAAAGAAAGAAAGAAAGAAAGAAAGAAAGAAAGAAAGAAAGAAAGAAAGAAAGAAAGAAGGAAGGAAGGAAAGAAAGAAAAAGGAAGGAGGAAAGAAAGAGCATTATTATATATAAAGTGTGTAGATTAGTGGCAGGCACATACCAAATGCTACCTGGATATTAGCTATGTTGTCACTGTTATTATTATTACCTGAACACACAGAGATATCAAGAAGGGGAAATGATCTGGGACCACCTCCAACTTTCTTGACCTGGTTTTTCCTCCCGTCAACTCCTACTGCTCTGCCGACTATACCATTCATTTGGTCCTTACTGCTTTGTTTTGCTTACTCATTCATCCTTTTGTCCTTTCTTCACTTTACACTTAGTCAGCATCTACTAAATGGATGGAGCTCATTCTAGACTGTGAAGCTCTTTGGGGATGGATGCCTCATCGCTCTCCTGTCTACAGTGTGTGTAGCAAGGGAGGTAATGCTCTATTTCCATCCCTCCTCAGTGAGTTAATAGTCAGTGGTGAGGCTGAGGCCCCCTTCAGCTGCCATCACCGTGGACTGGCTTAACGCTGCCTTTCTCACCTAGCTCTGGGGGCTTGGAGGGCACAAGGGAATGGGAGGAGGAGGTCAGTCCAGTGTGGGGACAGGTTCTTCTTTGGAACCTAGACATCCATCCCTGAAGATTCTAGTTCTCGTCCTCCTATTCCAGCCCTTGACCTCAGGGATATGGATGCAGCCCTCCCTCTAGCACCCACCTCTGGGGTGCAGAAGAATGCAGACCAGGGACTTCCCTGGTGGCACAGTGGTTAAGAATCCAACTCCCAATGCAGGGGACACGGGTTCGATTCCTGGTCCGGGAAGATCCCACATGCCGCGGAGCAACTAAGCCTGTGTGCCACAACTACTGAGCCTGCGTTCTAGAGCCTGTGAGCCCGCGTGCCACAGCTACTGAAGCCCGCGTGCCTAGATCCCGTGCTCCGCAACAAGAGAAGCCACTGCAATGAGAAGCCCGCGCACCGCAACAAAGAGTAGCCCCTGCTCGCTGCAACTAGAGAAAGCCCGCGTGCAGCAACGATGACCCAGTGCAGCCAAAATAAATAAATAAATAAATAACTTAATTTAAAAAAAAAGAAGAATGCAGACCACACTAGCAGTCTGGAGTTCTGGGTTCTCACTGTAGCTGCCTGACTTTCTGCAAGCTAGCTTCCCTCTCTGGGCCTCAGTTTTCCTTCCCACTGAGTCAGAAGATCTCTAAGGCCCCCTCCAGCTCTACCCTGAAAGCCTGTCTCTTCACCCCGACTCCCTCCCCAGTTCAGAGAACCCAGGCATCCAGCTGCCCCACCCTAGCTCTGGGTAAACAGGAAGCAGGGTGAGGGGAGCAGGGGTGTTCGGAAAGTCCCAGCCAGGTGTGTGGGTCTACAGGGAGGGGGTGGCCCCACCCCTGAGGTATGAAAGCCCCCCTGCCCTGGCTCTGGCTCAGTCTCAATGGGGGCACTGGGGCTGGAGTGCCGGGGTAGGCGGCCCCAGGGGAAGGGATGCCTCCTGCTGGCTGTCGCAGGAGCCACTTCCCTGGTGACCCTTCTGCTGGCTGTGCCTATCACTGTTCTGGCTGTGCTGGCCTTGGTGCCCCAGGAGCAGGGAGGACTGGTGAGTGGCTGCCACATATCCTCCAAGGGCCGTATATTGCTGATGCTCCCTCACCTCTGGCTATGCCTCTTGCCTCATCCTGCTCGGCTGGCTTGGCTGTCCCCCAGTGGGGATGTCTTCTCTGTCTCTTTGCTGGTCCTCTTTCCACGTTCCTGTGATGCTGCTGTGCCCTGGTGTCACCAAGCCCCTTTCTGGTTGTCTGTATGTCTCTTCTCCTCTTCCCAAGACATGCGTGGGCCTCTGTCTCTCTGCCCAAGTACAGATGCCTTGCTTGCTCTCCATTCCAGGGAGGTGTGTTTTGAGGGCTGGTGGGAGAAACCCCAAGTCTGGAGCTTGCATCTATGTTGGGAGTGGGAGGGGTGGGGTTGGCATCAGCTAAGACTGAACTCTGGGCCCTGTGACCCCACCCACTCAGGTAACAGGGACTGCTGACCCAGGCACCCAAGCACAGGCCCATCAGCGATTTGGTAAGAGCCGACCATCTCCCCCTCCCCTGCTTCTGCCCCTCAGGGACTCCCAGCTCCCATCCATCTGCATCCCCAGATACTCTCTTCCTCCAGGAATCCAGGTGCCCCATCCCTGGGCCCTGGCACCTTGTCCTCTCAAGGTGACTACACGTGGGTGGCCGCCCTGCCCCCAACCGTGGACTCTTCGCCCCTTCCAGAGTCCGGGGAGCTGCCGGTGGAGGAGGAGGCAGAAACAGATCTCAGCCCCAGGCTCCCGGCTGCCCACCTCATTGGTAAGGATCTCATAGACCTGAAGAGTCCAAGAGTGCCAGTTCTGCTCGCCCACAGTTAGAGTCCCTTTGCTCTGTTACTACCGCGCTGGGTTGCCCACCTGCTTCACCGCTGCTATAGTACGCACTCTTCTGCTCGTCCAGCATTCTAGCTTCTCGCTTTCCCCTCCGCCGGAGGAGGCAAAACCCGGCCTGGATCTCCCCACCACAGCGCTCCTACCGCACACCCAGGTGCCCTCAGTCCCAACTCGTACTCATTGCAGAGGGAGCACCATCACCCCGCTCCCCCAGCCCGGCTGGACTCCTGCAGTGGGTTAAAAGCCCCAGCTGTCCCTCATGCCCACCCTCCCAGAAGTCCCGGGCCTGGATCACTCCTTTCAGGATCGGATTTCCGAGAACCAACTGGCCCGTTTCTCCGCAGGCGCTTGGACCACGGGGCAGGGGCTAGGCTGGGAGGCGAAGAAAGAAGAGGCGTTTCTGAGGAGCGGGACGCAGTTCTCGGGCGCCGAGGGGCTGGCCCTCCCGCAGGACGGCCTCTATTACCTCTACTGTCACGTCGGCTACCGGGGCCGGGCGCCCCCTCCCGGCGGGGACCCCCTGGACCGCTCGGTCACGCTGCTCAGTCGGCTGTACCGGGCGGGGGGCGCCTATGGATCCGGGAGTCCCGAGTTGCTGCTCGAGGGCGCGGAGACCGTGAGCCCGGTCTTGGACCCCGCCCGGAGGCACGAGTACGGGCCCCTCTGGTACACGAGCGTGGGGTTCGGTGGCCTGGTGCAGCTCCGGAGGGGCGAGAGGGTTTACGTCAATATCAGTCACCCCGATATGGTGGACTACAGGAGAGGAAAGACCTTCTTTGGGGTGGTGATGGTGGGGTGAGGGCTACGCACGTCCCTAAAACGACCACTGCAATGTGGGAGTATGTGAACGAATCGGCCTAGATATTGGGGACCCAGACACCAGGGACCCCATGGCCGTGGCGAAAATGTAGAAGACTGTTTGGAAACTGATTTTGAGCCTGGTGAAAATAAAGAATGTAAAGCTTTAGTGCTTCCGGTACAGATGCTGAGATGCTAACGTGTCTTCGTTCAGGGTGGGTACACAAATGTTGGTTACATAGTCTCTGTATTTTTCTGGTTGCTTGAGACAATTCACAACACCTGGCATGGCCTCTGTTCCCTGGGCTGGGGATCTGTGGGTCCCACCCACCCCTGCCTCTGAATGGCCTTGCCCCAGCATTAGCCCATTTGGAGGGTAGAAGGAAAGGGCTCCGCACAAACCCCAAATCATCTCCAAGCATCCTGATTCTCAAGGCCACATGGTCCCCGCAGACTCAACACTGCACTCTTGTCTCTTGGGTCCCTCCTGGTAGTGATAGGGGTCATTACCGGGGAAGGCAAGCACCACTCAGAAAGGCCCAGCCAGCAGAGTAAGCCCCAATAGGGCTGATAATGAAGCACTGAGGGGACAGCGTTTCTGCCCTGCTAGGTGCCTGAAGGCCCTGTTAGCCACAGTCGACTCTTCTCCAGGGGAAGACCCGCAGCTCGGGGAGCGGGGGAGTGGGGGTGGGGACCGGGGCGTGAAGGCAGGAGGCTGAAGGAGTTGGGAGGGTGGTTGAGAAGGAGAGATGGGGTGGGGATAGTGCCCGAGGACACCAGGGAGAACCTGGGGAGGAGGGGGAGGAGGAAAAACTGATGTCACCTGGCCCGGTCCAGGGTGGGATGGAAGGTCCTCACCCCTCAGTCACACTTCAGATCCCCTTTCCATAAGTGGGCAAGTGTTGGGGCCCCAGAGTGAGTAACAGCAGCCCCCTCACTCCATGACCAACTTTCAGCCCCGAGCTGGAGGAGGCCGAGGAGGATCCAAGGCTCTGTCTAGGTTACGCTAGCGGGTCACCCCACCTCTGCGGCACACCGCACAGTTTTCCCCCTGCCTGGCAACCCTAGCAGGAAGGAAAGCCCAACTTCAGAGCCCAGTGAGGGCTGCCACTCTCTGAGTCTTCATTTCTGACTCCATATTTGTCTTTGACTCTGTGTGCAGAAGAGCCTTCCCAGAGGGGAGGAATGCATTTCTCTTTCCACTTCACCCACCTCCCATCCCTCTCCTCATCATTCGCCAAGAAAATCAGGGAGACCAAGCTGGCATGGGGGGTGGGTCCTTCACCTACATCCTATTCCTTGTTTTTTATTTTCTTCTTCCTCTTCAATTCCATCCACTGAGAGATGGAAGCGGTTGGAAGACTGGGGGCTGGGAAAAGGGAGAAAGCCAGAATTCACCGAGCGCTCCGCTAGGCGCTCTGTTGTGAAGAGTTTAGGTTTTCTGTTCTCACGTGGCCCCGTGTGCGGTGGGCATTCCTACTTCTCTTTGATAGACGAGGTTCAGTGACTGGTTCAGGTTGCACAGTTAGGACTGGACTGGCAGGGGGAGGGGCATGGGGCGGGATCAGGTGGTTTGGAGCCCAGGTGCCTGACTGCCTGGAAGTCCCTTGGCTGTGATTCAGGTACCTGAGAATTTGGCCGCTCCCCAGGTCTTTCTTTCTCTCAGGCCACAACAGCCGGAAATCTCATCTGAGCTGTGGGACTTCCCCCACTTGGATAGGAATTCCCAGAATTGGAAATTCCCATGCCCTGAGGGAGAGCTAATTAAGTTCAGGTTCCTTTCTTGGGGGAGAGGCATATTCAGCTGGGCCTTGTTTTATGTAGGGTCTCCTGAGCCCCAGCAGTCCAAGGAGTGAGGTGCAGGGATCTTAAGCCCTGTGGAGAAAGAACTTCAGGGAGCCACGTCTCACCCCCAAGGAGAGGCCAGTGAAGAATTAATTCCCAGAAAGGGGCCATATTTCTTTTCTAAGCACACTTTATTTCTCGCCACTGACCAGTAGGGCGGTTACAGACACGACTCCCCTGGGGAGCAGAGGTTCAGTGATGTAGCGACAAGTCAGTCACCAAATCAGCATTATTTAGGCAACCTGATCAGATAAATATTTTTTAAAAACATAAGCAAAAGGAGGCACAGAGGCCAGGAGGCAGGGTGGGAACGACCTACAGTTCAGCTCCGTTTTCACAGAAAACACATCTGAGACAAGGCAGCCTCTACATTGGGTCTCCCAGGACACCTTGACCTCCTGAATAAATACATTCATTAGTAAATAAATAAATAATAAATAAATAATAAATAATCAAAAGTGCAAACATAAATAGAGGGAGCTGGCCCCGTTGGGGTGCGGCTGGGCTCCCCATCTCAGGGAAGTCTGGAAACATTGGAAGAAAGGGAGGCCTGAAGTCCACTCATGTCAAGTTCTGGGTGAGATCTTCTCAAGGAATGTTCTGAAGTGTTCCAGTCAGAACCCAAGGTCCCCTGGCCCACACATTCTGGGTGTCCCAGGTTGCATGCAAGAATCCAAACGCGAGGACCCCAGTGAGTTCCAGAAGACCCAGTTCCAACTCTTGGTGGTGGTCAGTGCCCCATTGTCCAGGCCACACTTCCCTGCATCCCTGATTTCTAAGTGTTGTTGTTGTTTAACGTTTTAAGCTTGGAGCCCAGCCTTGAGTCTCTAATTCTCTTTCTAAACCAGAAGGGGATGAGGGGGTCTGAAGGAGTAAATAATAAAGTAATTGAGGTGGGAGAGGATGGATGTTCTGTCCCCTCACAGGGCAATGATCCCAAAGTAGACCTGCCCAGACTCAGCAAAGTCCAGATAGTCGGGCAGGTTGATCTCAGCACTGAGTCGATCACCCTTCTCCAGCTGGAAGACCCCTCCCTGGTAGATGGGCTCATACCAGGGCTTGGCCTCAGCCCCCTCCGGCGTCTCCCTCTGGCAAGGGCTCTTGATGGCAGAGAGGAGGTTGACCTTGGTCTGGTAGGAGACAGCGATGCGGCTGATGGTGTGGGTGAGGAACAAGTGGGTGGAAGGGCAGCCTTGGCCCCTGAACAGGACCTGGGAGTAGATGAGGTACAGCCCGTCTGTCGGCACCACCAGCTGGTTGTCTTTCAGCTTCACGCTGTTGGCCAGGAGGGTGTTGGCATATGTGTTCAGCCACTGGAGCTGCCCCTGAGCACTGAGGTTGGCTGGAGGGAGGGAGAAAAAGAGGGAGGGGTGAGTCATTGTGACCCTGTCAGTTCCACTCTCCACATCCTGGCCCTCAAGTTCTGCCCACCCCCCCCACATCCGGTTCCTGTCCCCTCTGTCTGTCTTCCCACATCCCATCTGGCCATGAGGTTCTGAGTATCCCCTTCAAGTTCTAAGTATCCTCCACCCTCCCCTTGAGCTCAGTGAGTCCTTCTCACCCTGTCTCCAAGGTCTGTCTAACCTCAGCCTGGCCTCAGCTGCCAAATCCTACCCCTCCCCATCCCATATGCTTCTTCATCCCCCAGACACATCCTCAGAACTCTTACCTACAACATGGGCTACGGGCTTGTTACTTGAGGTTTTAGAAGACGATCCTGAAGAGGAAAGAGGAAAGAAGAAGGTGAGAGACAATTAAGCTTCCCAGAAAATATCCCACTACTTTGACCTCCTTTCCTCCTCCCCCCAAACCCAAACTCTAAATTTCCCCTACTGCTTCCATCCCAGGACTAACCCCTATGCACACCCAAGCCCAGAATTAGGAGAGAGGTTTTGGAGACACTTACTGAGTGTCTGAGCCAGAGGGCTGATGAAGGAGTAGCCAGTTGGGAACTGTTGGGAGAAGAAGGAGGATTAGTATCAAAGCAAGTAACCCCTGAAGGAGAAACAGCCGGCTGCTTCTCTAGCTTGTACTCTCTGCACTGATGTGTCTCATTTTCTCTCCCCATTCATCCATGTTTTTCATTCATCCATCCATTTAACAGCTCATTCATTGAGTTCCTTCCGTGTGCCAGACACCCTTAGCTTCATCTTTCCTATCTCTCTTTCATACCTGCTGTATCTCCTTCTGTCTCACCATCTTTATCCAGATGATTTGTTTTCTTCCCCATCTTTCTACCCATACCCCTTATCTGTCTACACATCTCTCTTTATATCTGAATCCCTGCTTACTCATTCATTCATTCGACAAATATTTAGAGAGCATCGCCCATGTGCCAGGCACCCTATTTCTCCATCCTTCCTTCTCTTCCCCCATCTCTCTCCACGTCTCCTTCTGCCTCCCCATCTTTCTCCACTGTTTTCCTCCCCAAGCCTCCCAATCAGCACACCTCTTTTCCCCACCCCATATCTCACCCTTTTTCTCTCCCATTTCTCTCTGGGTGAGAGAATGAGCCAAGGCTGGCCAGGGACTCACCTCTTCCCTCTGGGGGCCGATTACCCCGAACTGCAGCAGGCAGAAGAGCGTGGTGGCTCCTGCGACCAGGAAGAAGGAGAAGAGGCTGAGACACAGGCACTTTCTGGAACCCTGGGGGCCTCCTGCCTTCTTGGAGAGAGCCTCCTCTGCCAGCTCCACATCCCGGATCATGCTTTCAGTGCTCATGGTGTCTTTTTCTGAAGGGCTCACGTCCAGCTGGGAGACGGTAGAGCCCTGTGGCAGGGTGTGTTAGAGGGAGCAAGTCGTCTGGCTGCCTGTCGGGGTGGGGCTGTGTGGTCTGGGAGGTTATTTCCAGGGGGGTCTGGAGTTGCTTGTCTCTCTCCTGGCTGGTCCCCTGGTGTCCTCGCTCTGGGAGCTTCTGCTGGCTGGGTGTGCAAACAGCTGCATTTATACGCTCTGGGGTGAGAGGAGGGCGGGGAAAGGCTCTCATTCAACCAGCGGAAAACTTCCTTGGTGGAGAAACCCATGAGCTCATCTGGAGGAAGCGGTAGCGGGTCCTACACCTTCTGTCTCGGTTTCTTCTCCATCACGGGGGCGGGGGTTTGGAAAGTTGGGGACACCCAGGCATCAAGGATACTTCCTACCCTACCCACCCGGATTCTGAGGGGGGCTCCCTGGGCCAGTTACTGCTGTAGATGTAGGACCCTGGAGGCTGGACCCCATTTCCCCTCTGCCCCCCAGTTCCCATTGTTTCCATTTCTTTGGGGGATGAGTTCTGTGGCCTATTTCCTTCTGATTTCCAGAGCCGACTCAGGTAGTGGTAGAACTAGAAATGGGAGGGGCTTCAGAAAGCTGAGTCCTTAATGGAGAGAAAACTTGGGGGAAGCTGTGCTGGGTCCTGAGACGTGTGTTTGGGTCCCTGGGGGCAAGAGGAGCTGGAGGAAGGGAAGCTTGAGGCTCTGCAAGGGCTGGGGGAGGATGGCAGGGACAAGCCTGGGACAGCCCCTGAGGAGTGAAAGAGACACTGGGAATTCACGAACCTCACCACGGCAGGCCTTCTCCTTTCACTCTGACCGGGGACTCACCAAAACTCTGGTGCTGGTTTCAGTCTTGGCTTCCAAGGGCATGTGATGCCCCAATTTTTGCACAAAGACCCCACCCTTCAGAGTCCCTGTGTGTGGCCATGTATCTGCAAAGAGCTCCCTGCTCCCTCCAGTTTCCTGGAGACAGCCCTGGCCCTCAGAGCCCCTGCACGTGACCACGTCTCCTGAAATGTCCCCTGTGTTTTCCAGTCCCCCAGCCTTGGAGGCTCTCCCACTCCTCGGGGCCCTGGCATGGCCACGTCTTCCAGGAGGCCTCATGCTCCTCCTCCACAGTCCCAAACAAACACCCTCCAGTGTGGTCACTGCTCCTCAGAAGCCTCCTGTAACCCCCATTCCTCAGGGGTTCCCTGACCTCCACTCCTCCAGACTTTGGACCTGCATCTTTCCTTTGTCTTCTCAGCTTATTCTCTGGTCTCCTCCCACCCCTGTGAGGCCACCATATTTCACCAGAGCCCCTTAGGCCTCTCTGTATATGCCCACAGCTCCTGTCCCTCTGATTCCTGTCCTCCCTCCATTCCTTAGAGACATCTGGGGAATTCTCCCCTCCCAGACAGACAGATACAGGCAGACAGCATTTCAGAGAAAAGAGGTTTATTGGGCTTCATCAAGGGTCAGACATCTCCTCGTGGGGTGTCCAGTCAAGCACTGGCTGGCTCTTAAGAGCCTTTCACTTCCTTCCAGAGCCCCTTGGTCCCTCAGACCCACTCTTTTTCTCTCTTGCTCGGTCACCCTTGTGCCCACGCCCTCCCACTCTTCGTCTCTTGGGTGTATTATCTCTTTCTTCTGCCGTCCCCCTTCTCTCCATCCTCCATAAATAAATAATTTAAATTGTTTTCCCTTCATAAATAACCCCCCTCCCTGCCCCCAGTCATCCACCCAAGCTCCCTCATGTGTCAGCTCCCCTTCCATGTCCAGGGCAAGGCCCCCTAGACGGGCAGGGCAGAGGAAGGGCTCTGGGTGGGCATTTCCAGGCAGGCTTGAAGTCCTCAGCCGAGCATCCGGGGTGGTTCAGGAAGGTGTGGTCCCCTGGGGTGCCTAGAGTTCCTTCTTTGGAAGCTCCAGGTGCTGAGAACGGGGGAAGACTTGAGACTGATGGAATGGTCAAAGGAGAGGTGTGGTGACCCCTGAAGTGGTCAGAATGGAGGCAAAATGGGGAGAAGGCCTTGAAACCAAATTTTTTCTTTCTGGATTTTTCTATAGAGCGAAGGCTCCAAAGAAGACACTACTGGGGCTGAGGAGCAGGTGGGAGATGCCATCTGTGTGAGTGGATAGCTGGTCTCCCCGGGTGAGCAGGAACACAGCCCCCTGGTACACCGAGCGCACCCAAGGTCCCTGTGGCCCTGGGCACACGGACTTCTGAGCGCTGAGGAGAGGCACGTGGAATGGGTACTGGGAGGAGAAGAGCTGGACCTCGTGGGCCAGGTAGAGAGGGGTGGGGGTGGCCTTGGGGAAGCAGCCTTCCCCAGAGAAGACCACCTGGGAGTAGACAAAGTAGAGGCCACTGGTGGGGACCAGGAGGGAATTGTTGCTCAGAGAGAAGCCGTGGCGGAGGAAGGCACGATCTGTGTTTGCTCTCCAGCGCAGGGAGTCCTGGGTGCTGGGGTCTCCTAGGAAGAGCCAGAGGGGATGGCGGTCAAGGGCCTGGGGGTTAGAGGTCTCAATCCCTGAGGAAGCAGGTGCTGGACTGAGTTCCTGGGGGATGGTTGGGAGGACAGAAGGGAGTAGGAGTGGGGGTGAGCTGGAGGGGATGCTTGGGTCCCTGAAGGGGGATGGGAGGAGGGCTGGGGGCTACATGTCTAGGAGGGCAGGTGAATGTTTACCAACAAGGTGAGCAGCAGGCTTGAAGGTGCCTCGGGTGAAGTGATTCGGGGGGTGCTGATGGGCAGGCTGCGCAGTTGAGGGTGGGAGGCCAACACCAGAGAGCCCCTAGGGGAGAACAGAGTCAGAGAGGTCCTCAGGCCCAGGGTCAGGCCAGGCTGCCCACACAGTCCCCATTGCCTTGCCGCCTCACCTGGGCCTCAGGCGGCAGGGCCAGCAGCAGTCCCAGAAGGAGGAGGAGTAGGGGGGTGCTGCACACCCTCAGGAGGTAGAGACGTCCAGGTGGTGTCATGGGGAGAACCTGCAGGGAGAGAGACAGTGAGTGGGGCGGGGCGCGATGCGGAAGACGGGCCTCCTGCCCGTGGAGACAGCCACCCTGAGAGACGGGCAACAGACAGAGAAGGGGACAAGTTGCAGTCAGGGAAACCCCAGGTGAGCAGGGGGAGAGAGAGAGAGAGGAACAGAGATGAGAAGGGAACAGAGAGGGATGAGAATGTGTGACACAGACAGAGAGAAAGAGATTGACAGATAAAGAGTCAGAGAGAGGGGAACAAACCAAAACCAAACCCACCAAGGCCCAGGCCCAGGCCCAAGCAGGAGGTGCAAGAGGGGCTGAGGCCCAGGCGGAGGGACTGAACGTCCCGGGGAGAGGAGTCCACCGCCAGGGAAGCCCAAGGAGATGGGGTGGGAGAGTCTCACCTGCTGTGCGGGGCCCCTTGGCCGGGACGCCTGGGTCCCTTTATAGAGGAAGCGGCAGTGGCAGCGTGGCAGGCGGCGGGCGGGTTCTAGGCCGGGGCTGGGGCCCGGGGAAGCCCCCAGGGCTTAGAAGATGCTGCTGTTTCAGTCGAAGGCAGGAAAGGCTGAGGCTTAGGAGAGAACCGCAGGCTGGGGGCTCAGACGACTGAGTTCTGGGAAAGGGAGTGGGGTCAGGGGAACTGTGGGCTGGGAGGGCCAGGGAGCGGGGGTCAGGCTTAGGAGTTCCAGAGAAGGGACAGTAAGTTCAGAGGAGGAGGAGAAGGGGAGCAGCTGGGGCGTGGGCTGGAGGCCCGGTTCCCTGAAGAGCAATTATGTATAACACCTCTGCACCCTTGGCTGATTACAGGCTTCTCTCTGTGCACATTTCTTCCTCTTGTACCCCTGTCCTTGTCCCAAAGACTCAAGTCACACTTGTTCCAGTGTGTGTATTTTCCAGTTTTTCTGGCAGGTTTCATATCAAGAAGTTCCATTATATACCCTCCTGCCTGGTACATCCTGGTTTATGCCTGTTGTCCTGGTAGAAATATTCATGGACCCCCTTTTACTCTCAAAAGTGTTCTGGTTTGGAAGATCCAGCTCACGTTGAGCCATGAACTCACGTATGATGAGATCTTGTCTCACTGCTGAAGGATGCCCTCCACCTCATCCCAACCTCAGGTGGGCTCCACAGATCAGAGTTATATAACCCCAAACAAACACATTCCAGGATCAAGGAATGTGGCAATTGCTAAAGTTCTCTACAGAGGATGCTTCAGAATTCCACACAGGTGGAGCTTAAGGGTGGTGACCTAGGGCAGGGTGGGGACAGCAAAGGGACTTCTCTTGCAGCTGCACTTGTAAAGCCAATACACTGTTGTAAAATCATTAAGGATTTCCCTCTTCTATTGATGTAGAACTCAGGTACAGTGAGGTGCACTTCTCCTAAGTGGACAGCCTGATGAACTTCTCCATCTGTTTATAGCCATGTAGCCACCATCCAGTTCAACATAGTTTTAGGTCCCCAGAAGGTTCTCTCGTGCCCCCTCCCAGTTAATACCTTCCAAATATAACCAACCACTTTCTGACCTCTACAATTATAGATTAGTTCTTCCAGCTTTTGAGCCTCATATACATGAAATCACACAGACTCTACTCATCTGTGTTTGGCTTCTTTCTCTCGACGTTATGTATGTAAGATTCATGTATATTGTTGTGTGTATCAGTGATTTTTATTTCATTGTGATGTGATGTTGTGTGAATATACTCTAATTTACTTATCTATTTCTCTGTTAATGGACATTTGGTTCATTTCTAGTTTTTGGCTAGCATGAAAAACGTTGACATGAACGTTCTTGAACATGAGCGAGTTTTCGCTTAGCTTGCAGGTTGCAGGTTAAAAAAAAAAGCAAGGTTTCTAAAGATGATTTTAGTCACATTTCATGAGATTGAGAAAATAACAATTGGCCCCCTCAAATATTATTATTACTCTTACTAGCTTGTTATGCTTTCATTTGGAGGTTTTTGGAGGGGCTGGGGCTGAGGATGGTGGTGATGGAAACTAAAGCCCTCCCTCTGTTGCACTGGGCAGAAAGTTCCTGAGGTGTCTTGGTGTCCTGTGGCACATAAGTGATATTCAGGGTGTGCATCAGCTAGTTCTCCTGTTTTCCTCCCTGCTACTTGAGGCCCTGCAACTTTGCCTTTCATGCCTTCCTAGTCTAACCTATTACTTCTTTTCATTCCATCTCTTTGGGTTTTTTTGGCTGTGCCTTGTGGCTTGCAGGATCTTAGTTCCCTGGCCAGGGATTGAACCTGGGCCACGGCAGTGAAAGTGCGGTGTCCTAACCACTGGACCACCAGGGAATACCTTCATTCCATCTCTTTAGCTTTCTCTCTATTTCACAAACATTTATTGAGCGTCTGCACAAGGCATTGAGTAAACAGATGTGAAAAACAGTCCCCTGACCTCTGGGAGCTCAAAGACTAGTGTGGGTTCCGTGACAGTGGGCTTATGGCAGCCCACAGTAAAGCCATCAAACTTGGCCTGGGGGAGAGGTGAGTCAGGCATTAGTATCAAGGCAAAGATGGTGAAGGGCATTCCTGATAGAGGGAATAGAAGGTGCAAAGACTGGAGGTAAAAGAGAGTATGAAGTGCACTAACCTGTGCAAGTGAGTACACATAAAAGGAACAGAGATGAGGCTTGGGAGGTAAGCTGAGACCACATCCTGAGGGGTTTAAAACCAAGAAAAGAGGTTTGGATTTCATTGTAATTGTGATGGAGAGCTACCAAAATTTTTGAGTGAGAGAGGGACCCACCAAGATTGGTATATTTAAAACATGAGTCTGGGCTTCCCTGGTGGTGCAGTGGTTGAGAGTCCACCTGCCAATGCAGGGGACACGGCTTCTTGCCCCGGTCCGGGAAGATCCCACATACCGCGGAGCGGCTGGGCCCGTGAGCCATGGCCGCTGAGCCTGCGCTCCGCAACGGGAGAGGCCACAACAGTGAGAGGCCCGCGTACCGCACAAAAAACCAAAAAAAAAAAAAAAAAAAAACCCATGAGTCTGGATGCTACATGAAGAATGAATTGAGGAATGGGAGTTGGGGTCTGGAGGGGAAACCAGAAGTGTGGAGACCAGTTAGGGGGGTTTTGCAACAACTCAGCAAGGAGGTGACAAGAGCCTGCATTTACATCGAGGCAGTGGCAGGAGAATGAACAGGAGGAGAGTTCCTGGGCACAATCTACAGGGCTTGGTGGCTGACCAGAGGGGACGGTGGAAGAAGGGTAGCCAGAGGTGCCTCTTTTAAATACCTTGGCCTCTATCTTGGCTTCATCTTGTTTCTTTTAACCTCACTGTGTCTTGTGCCACTGTTGGCCTCCCCCTTGGTCCCTGCTCCTTTCCTTTCCTCTGTGTCCCTCTTCCTCTGGAGTCTCTTTTTCTTCCTGCTCTCTCTTTCTGCCTCTCCAATGGTAGGAGCCCATGGACTAGGAGAACTCGGCTATATTAAAATGTAAAATGGTGTTGCAATGAACGGTGAGAAATAGAGAGAAATGGAGAAACTTCGGTCAGAGAGAAAGACTGGGGCATTGAAGGAAAAAAAGGGGAAGGTGAGGACAAGTGATGGGGAGACATGAGAGACAGAGAGGAAGGAAGGGTGAGAACTGGGCCGAAGCTCTGTGTCACAGGCATGTGCGATGTGCTGAAGGATGCTACTTGAGATAGGCCAATCTTGGTTTCAATCTCAGTTTTGGAGGTTGTGTGAAATTGTCTCTTTCTTGAGGAGGCCAGCAGTTGGTTTGGGGCTTTCCCTGAGTGGGAGGGGTGATGACTGGAGTCTTGTGCTCCAAACCGAGGGATATACAGTTTCTACAGTGGTCTCTGTGGAGAAACTAGTGAAATCTCTGAGCCCTCCAAATAAGGCTGAAATGACAATAGCCTCAAACTTGAACCTAGCCTCAAAACCTAAAGTGGGATTACATAGCAACTTTGATCCTAACCCATATTTAACCTCAACCCAAATCACAACTCAAACTCAACCCTAACCTCAAATCTAAACATCTCAACAAATGAACCCCCAAATAAACTTATCCTCTAAACTAACCCAGCCCTGTTTCTAGAGCTACTCTTGGAATTAACTCATCCCCATTCCTAACCCTATAGTTAAACCTGACTCTAAATGTAAGTTCAATTTGAACCACAAACCTAACGTTGAGCTTTATCCTGCTTTTCCCCATTATTCATCCATGCCTCCACTTAACAAGTCTTTATTGGGAGCTTACTATGTGCTGGGCACTGTTCCAGGCAGTAGGGATACAGTGGCAAACAAGTCAGATGAGGTACCTGCACTTGTGGAGCTTCCACTCTAGTGAGGCAGAAAAGAAATACACTGAAGAAGAAGGCGTAAGCAGGGCTATGAGGAAATAAGATAGGGCCATGTGATAAGAGTGGCAGGGAACTACTTTAGACACAGTGGTCAGGAAAGTCCTTTCTGAGTAAATGGCATTTTAAGCTGAGACCCAAATGACAAGAGTGGCCAAGTGAAGGTCTTAGGGAGAAGCATTCCATGTAAAGGGAACAGCTACTGTGAAGGCCGGAAGGTGGAAATGAGCTGTGGGTGTTGAGGAACAGAAAGAAGGCCAGCGTGGCTGGAGCAGAGAGAGTGGGAGAGAGGTGGGAGATGAGGTCAGAGAGCAGGGGCAGGGGCCCGATCATGCAGGGACCTGCAAAGATGGGTAAAGCACCTGAATTTTACTCAACCATGGGAAGCTCTGGAGGGTGTCAGGGTGTGCACATGTTGCGTGGGAGTGGGGGGAGGAGGGAGGGAGGTCTGAGGTAGAGGTGATTGGATTTACATTTTTAAAAGATCATTGTGGCTCCTGTGTTTAGACTGGACTGTAGTGGGTAACACTGCAAGCAGGGACACCAGTTAGGAGGCAACTGCAGTAATCCTGGGGAGAAGATGGTGGCCACCACGAAGATGGAGAGAAGTAGACAAATTTGGGATATGTTGGGATATATTTCATGGGTAGAATTGACAAGACCAGATGATGGATTGGATGGATGGTGGTGGGGTGGAAGATGGGGAGACTGGGAGAGAAGCAGGATTCTGATGGGATGGGAGAACCAGAAGTTCAATTTTGGATTTAAGTTTAAACCTATTGGACAGACATCCAAGTCTTGGATAACATTCAAGCCTTGCCAAGAAATGTCACTTGGCAGTCGTATATATGAGTCTAGATTTCAGAGGCAATGTGAGAACTAGAGAGTCAACAATGGGAACTGTTGGCACGAAGAAAGCCATGGAATTGGAAGAGATACCTTACCTTAAGCATCCCCCTAAGATTCCTTCAAAGTGTTTGTTTTCCCTCAGGATAAATGCAGTGTATCTCCAATCCTAAATTCCAGAAGCAGCAGCCTCTTGCTTCCGGAAGCAAAATCCTCCAGACTTAGTTTCCTTCTGAACTCTCACTGGGATTTAACCTCCCTGGATCCGATTCCCTACCCAACAAAGGATGTTTCTACCAATCCATTTCACAGTATTTTATGGAATTCCTCAAATCCTCTATTTCACTTTTGAAAGCAACTTCCTCTGGTACTTTGAAACCTGGCTTTTCCCTAATGATGTTCCTTCTG
Source organism: Mesoplodon bidens (assembly GCF_964165515.1). NCBI lineage: Eukaryota > Metazoa > Chordata > Mammalia > Artiodactyla > Ziphiidae > Mesoplodon > Mesoplodon bidens. The sequence goes on from NC_138172.1 coordinate 82,748,435, forward strand.
TCTTTGGTGAAGGCTGCTCTTTCTTCCACACCCATCACTAGGAGCAGGGGGGCAGAGGAGAGGCCACTGTTCTCCTCTCCCCCGCCTGCTTCATTGATAACCTCCTCCTCTCTTGAAGTCCATGCCTTTTGCATTTTCCACGTTCTTCTGCTCTTCACAGCACAATCTTCTCCACCAACATCTCTATCATGTGCTTAACAATTTGTATATCTAGATAAGTTTTTCTTCATCTCTCATTCCCTTCCTGATATTCTATCAAGAAAATCTTGAAAAACTTGATTTGGGTAAACTCAATGGTCTCATTCTTGGCTCTTTCTCCTAGGCTGCCAAGCATTGCAGGAGAGTCATGTCCTCATAAGAGGCCTACTACTAACCCTGCCCATCTAACCTCAGAAAGCCCTCAGTGTTCCCTAATCTTTGTTGATTCCCTGGCTCTTCCCCTGCAGGTGATGTTCTAAATCTCCACGCCTCCTGACCTCTTTACTCTCAGTTGGTGAGGCTATCATCTTTTTATTGAACTTAAGGCCATCCAAGGTGGATCTCTTTACTTCTTTCTTTTCCCTTCACTTTCCTTTTTCCTTTCTCCTTGATTCAGAGAAGGACTCTTTCTCCTGTCCAAGGCTGATTCTTTGTACTCCTTCCCACTTCCCCATGTTTACCATACTTTTTTCCTGCCTTTCTTTTGTCTTCAGTATTTTTCTCTTTTCATGCGCCTTCATTTTACATACTCAACTTTATTTCTTGAAACTACAAAACCTTCCCTGGACTTTCTCCCTTAAATGTCCATCCACCTCTCACTCTCCTTTTCTGTGTGATGTCTCAAGAGACTAGCCCCTTAACTAACCACTTTTTCGGGAACTGGTAAAATTTTCCTCACTGTAAAATTTGTGGGTTGAGCTACAGATGATACTGTTACCTTCAGTATTCACCATTCTATGCCTTTGTACCCACCACCTCCTTTTCCTCACCTCCCACTCATTCCTTAAGCTACGTAAAGCGATTTCTGTGCCTCTGGTAAGTGGAAACTGTTTTCTCAAAATCTGTAATCGTCTAGCTCCTAAACCCAAAGGATCTTTTGAACTCTCACCTACTAGACTTCTTTGAAGCATCAGATGTGGCCGCCCAGTCTCTGCTTGGCATACCTCTCCCTTGCCCTACTTCTCTGACTGCTCCCCCGACCTCTCTCCTTTATTGGTTCCTCTTCCTTTGATCCTCCTCAAGGCTCTTCTGGTCACCCCCTCTTTTGGGATCCTGTCCACTCAGAGGCTCCACCTCTACTGGAAAAGGAATGATGCCCAAACCTATGCGTCCAGCAGCCCCAACTTTTCTGTCGGGCTCCAGACCTGCTCACTGGAAATCTCCACCTGAGTGTCATGCTGACACCTCAAACTCCGCAGGACTTTCTTGAGTATTTTATTACTCTAAGAAGGTGCACCTCCTGTCATCACGGGTAGTTGGTCCTTGTCTGTATGTTGTTTCGTTAGACTGCAAGCCCTATGAGGGCAGTGACTTTATGTCATTTATATCCATTGCCTAGTAGAGCACCCTGCTCCTCTCAGGTGCTTAATAAAAATTTGATTGTATGTCTGAAATTAACTCATTTTCCCCTTAGCCACACACCTCCTTGGTTTAGGGTATCATCGTCTTTCCTATGCCCTTGGCTCAAAACTGGGAGTCATCTAAGACTCCTCTTCCCTCACTCCCACCATCCAATCAGTTGGCATGACCTAACGACTTATCCCTGTCGAAGTTTATAAAATCTGTTCCTTCCTTTAACACCACTTGAAGTTATTGGGACCTAAGTAGAAAGTACACAAGTTTTGGAGTAAAATGAGTTTGATGCTAATTCCACTACTTTTGAGCTGTGTGACCTTAAGCAAGCTATGGTACGTTTATGAGCCTCAGTTTCCTCATCTGTATAATGGCGATCCACCACCTCCCCTTTGGACAGTTGCTGGCAGGATTCTGACATTAGGAAAAGGGCTTGACATGGTTAACACGTAGTATGCAGCCCCCAAAATGGCAGTTATTTTTATTCCTTGTCTGTACACCTGCAGCACTCCCCTGTACTCCCTCTTCTTCACAGCTGTCACAGTGCCACTGCCCACAGATAAGGTCCAAATCCCTTACCCTGACATTCTGTGTCCTTTCTTCAGCACATGCTCCCTCACACCTGTGCTTCATCTACCTCAGGACACTTGTCTTTCCTGTTTTCTGACTCCTGGCCTCTGCTCAAACTGTTTCACTCCTCTCTGGGTCCCTTCCATTCCCCCTCCCACAGAAATCCCACCCGTTCATCAAATGCCCTCTCCTCCCTCAGAGACCCCCGGGTGCTTTCAGCTGGAATCCACCTCCCCTTCTCCTTTTTGCACGTCCACTGTACCTTACTCGTTTTTACTCAGCATGCCTTGCATCAGTTGATTAGGTATGGGCCTGCCTCCCCTGTTGGATGGCAAACTTGAAACAGAGTTTGCATTTATCTTTGGTCTATTCGATGCTCAGCTGAACTGCACTGAATAGAGTCCCTCCTAGACCCTTCTCCTAACTTAATCCAAACCTGCCCCAACCCAATCCCCCAACTGACCTTCTTCAATCTCACCGGTCTCATTCCCAATCCTGTTTCTCTAACTGAACCCCAACGCATCCTCCTCTGAGAAGTGATTCCTCTTTCCAGGTCTAGAGAGCGAAATATGCACACCCTTACCTCCCCAGTGTTTCATGGTAGGCACTGAGTCACCCCTTGGGGATCCCTGGTTCCTCCTCCCCACCCCCACCATGGAGGACAGGATGCCTGCCGCCTGGCCCCAGGGGGTCAGAGGAAGCCAGGGCCTCTAGGGTTCAGTATTTTTATCAGCCTAGGAAATTAGAGACACAGAAGCGGAAACCGTGTGGTCAGAGAAAGTGAACAGCCCTCATCTCAGGGGAACCCCCAACAGGGCTGGGGGCCAGACACCAGGGAGAGACGTTGAAAAGAGGGAGGTCTGGGGGGCCAGGTATCAGGGCTTGTTTTGCTTTGGTTTTATGTGACTCTTGCAGAAGGGCAAATGATGTGCTCAAAAACCAGACAAAAGTCTGCTGGACGAAGGAACAAATTTGGACACCAAAGTCTTCTGTTGCTTACCTCTCAACCCCCAGCTTAGGGGTCCTAACCCCAACCCCGCCTCCACTCCCAACCTGAGCTCTTTGCATGCCACTTCCGAAATCTCCGGCCTGTGAGAGGAACCGGACGCCTGGGTTGCTCACAGCTCGCAGTCTCTTCTCTGAATCACAGCAGCTTCCTCTCACAGGATCTTTCTCACCAGCCCTTCCTCCTCCGGCCCCCTGAACATCTGCCTGGTCCCTCGGAGACCTGGGGCCTCTTGGCTCTCTGTCTTCTCCAAGGGTCTCACACCTGCCCCATGTTTCCAGGCTTCCAGAGGCTTCCCCTCCCTGTCACCTCTTGCCCTCCACTTCCACTCCTGGGATTCTCCTGTGTAGACCGGCATTCCATTCCAAACCTGAAAAAGAAGCTCTCATTCATGATTCTCTGATGCAGCCAACGTGCAGACTGTGCACGTGGCAGCGCATGCCTGTACTCTCCTTAGTCCTGCCCTTTCTCTTTGCTGAGTTCCTGCTGTGTCCTGCTGGTGACGGTGGGGTCTGGTGCTGTCTGCAAACTCCCTACCCCAGTTCCCGGGAGCTGAAGTGGGGACTGAGTATGAACAGTGGAAGGGAGGGCACCCTCCCCGCCTTGGAATCCTGGACCCTCTCCCTCTACCCTCCAGGCCCTCTCCTCAACCTCAGGAAAAGGGGAGGTTTATCTGGAAGGCCAAGACTGGGCTGCCCAGAGACGAAGCCCAGGTTTGGGACGGGGGCAGAAGCTCGATGGAAGGAGCCGAGAATCGGGGCCCTAGAGGAGGAGAGACGGGACTGAGAAGCTAGAGGCGAGGGATGGCCGCGGGTGTGGATCCCTGGTTGCCCAAGAGCAGACAACCCAGGTTACATAATTTTGCTCTTTCCGCCTCCTTCCCCTGCTCCTAATTTTAGCAACCGAAATTCCACTCCCCCACAGGGCCCTTCCTCCATACTTTCTGCTTCTATCCCCCATCCTCCCACAACCTCCTCATGGTCCCCCAGCTCCAGCTGCCCCCAATTCACATCATTCAGTGACTCAGCAGAGGGAAAGCCCTGTGTTGGGGGAAGGGGGTGTTAAGTGGGGAGGAGGATGTGGTTCTGGCTGGGGAGGGGAGGGAAACTGGTTTTGTTCCCCTTTTTGCCTCTGTTCACATCTATTTCTCCAACCGCTGACTGAAGAGTGGAGAGGAGCCCAGTGTAGGGAGTGGAGAGACTGGAGGGCAAGCTGGGCCTTCTTAGGGCCGCCCTTGTGGGCGGGTGGGCAGGCAAGCAGGGGGCTCCTAGTCTCCAGCTGAGGGCACGAGTTAGGGTGTGTGTGCATGGTGCAGGTGTGCGGGAGCTGTGGGTTTGGGCAGGTGGAGTGGGAAAGGAGATGTTATGGGTGATGAAAACCACAGTGATGGAAAAAGGCAGAGGAGACACCGGGAGTGAGATGTGGAACCAGGTCTTATTAGGAAATGGCAGAGTCGAGGAGCAGTGGTGGCGGCCCGCATCCCCCACCCCTGCTCGTTACAAGTTCTGCTCCTGCCCCACATCCTCTACTGTTCAGCACTGGTCTCCTGACCTTACCCTTCTTACTGCCCTGCACTTCCTGCAGTTTCTTGCTCTTTCCCTGGGGTCACTTGAGGGCCTCCGCATGGCGATTCAGGGCCTGAGAAAGGGCTGTCACAGCTCCCATCACTCGGCCCAGCTCCCAGGTCTCAATCTGGCTGCGGAATCGTTGCAGGAAGCGGTCGGGGTGCCAGCGGACCTGCTGGACCCTCAAGTACCTCCTCAGAGCCCCCTGCTCCTCCAAGGGAGGGCCCCTGGCCACCAGGGCTGCAGCCATGGCCTCTGGGTCTCCTCCACCTGGGCAGGGCCAGGGCACATCACCGAAGCGCCAGAGTCTGCCCCTCCCCGCTCCTCTGGGGTGCTCTGCCCTGGGCCCGGCCCTGGCTGGCTCCGGCATTCGATCCCCGGGAGCCTCCGGTGCCCTCCTGGCTCGGCTCTCACGCAGTTCTTCCTCCTTGGCCCGGGCTCGCTCTCGGAAGAGCCGCTGCTCCTCTTCCTGCTGCCGCCAGCTCTGACCGGAGCCCTCAGCCCGTGGGGGTTGGCAGGCTCCCTCTGCCTCGCGCTGTTGCTGGTGCTTCTGGGCATGTTCCCGGGCCATGCGATCTGACCAGGCTGAGAAGGACTCCTGGGTCTCATGGGAAGCATCATCTGTTTGGGAGGGTGGGAGGTGGTGGTCGCAGAGAGGCCATGAGAAGGTGACAGGCAAGAGAGGTGGGGCAGCACAGAGGAAGGGACCATAGGAAGCCGGTGGGAGCATTCGTGGAGTGGGTGTAGGAAAAGCAGCCAGTGGGGAAGAAGGGCGGCTGTGGATGGAAATGGATTCCTTACCTTCAAATCTCCCAATGACCTCCTGCCACTCGTCCTCCAGCTCTCCCTGCAGCTTCTGTCTCCATTCCCGTTCCTTAGAGGCCTCATCTTCTTCCTCCTCTTCGGCAGAATCCCAGGGGGGTCCCCAGCCCAGAATTTGCCCTGGGGTCTCCCCATCCTTATTCTTTATTCCCATGGCAGAGGGACAGCGACTCAGCAGTGGCAGGAAGAAATCCGTGTAGGCTGTTTGTGGGACAGCAGTGAGCAAAAGTTAGCTGGAACTCTCACTCCTTGGTAGGGCCGCCATCTTGAATCCTACAGGTTACTTACTCTCTTGATCTTAGAGCAATGAAAGGGTTGCCCACATGGATGCCTCCTGGGTGCTAGGAAATCACCATCACTGACAAATATTTACTGATACTTTACCACATGTGTGATAAATCTGGTAGTTTAAAATATACTGACCTGTGTCTTCACAAACTAATTTAGTGTCCTGGGAGCTCTACAATGTCAATGCCATTTTCTGGTCTGCCTCCAGCCACCTAGGATGATGTCAAAACCCTTTGACTATGTATTCCATTTTTGGCTTGAAAATATTGTCACTTTATACCTCTCATTGTGTTTCTCACCCAAAACTATGTTCTCCAGACTGGGAAAATACCTGAACACCCTGATTTGTACCATTCTAAATTTACAAATACTTAATACTTTTCTTTACATCATTTTTCAATAAGCTGCGTAAGATAAATATTTTCAGGGGAATTTCTCTCAGCCAGCCTTAGCCAGGGGATGCTGGGAGGGGGACGGAGAGGTAGAGAGTCCAGCCCAGTAATGAATCTGAGCCATAGAAACGTTCCCAGCAGCAGAGCAAACTCTTTCCAAATGACTGCTGACCTAGGGCAGGGGAACGGGGCTGAGACAGAGGGTTCCACTCAGGGCCTGGCTGACAGGAGGCTGGGGGAAACTAGGAGAGGGACTGACATCCCTGAGCTCCCCTCTTTCTGAGCCCTGACCTCAACGCATCAGCTGAGTGCCGTGCTACTCTCCTCACTGCCCACCCGGCACCCTACGCCTGGCCAGCCTGCCACCTGCCATGGTCGCCAACCACCTCTGCACTCTCAGGACAGAGGAAGATGAGTGAGGCACCCTCCCTTCCTGTGGACCTAGTTTCTCTCCCTACGGCAGGAAGAAGTGGGCCGGCAGTCTTTAGATCTTTATTCAGTGGTGCTAGAACATACTGGCTACCTGGCAAAAGGATGAGAGAGAGTAAGGGCTGTCCTGTCACTGCCAGGAAGGCAGAAGATAGAAGGGTCCAGCCTTGGCTGGCCAAGGTCCACTGCCCCCACCCATCACCTGGCACACCTGAGTGTCACCCAACCCAAACCACATCAAAACAAGGGGTAGGGGCACTTCTCTTTAGTACTGACGTGACCTGTCACAAGCCCTCCCAACTTGTCCCTCCCAGCAAGTACCTGGTCTTGTCTTTCAACGGCTTATATCCCACCAGGGCTTATAGCAGGTGTGAGGGCGGGTGGAAGGTTTTTAAATTCATAGGTTTTAAGGGGTAAGGCCTCCAACTATAAAACATCATGAGTAAAATCTGGTACAGAATATTAAATAGCCACTAAAAATTATGTTTGTGTGTGGAAAAAGCTGGCTGCAAAACTGTACATAGGATCCAATCACAACTCTGTGAAAAAGAGAACAAATCCCATGCTTGAAAAAGATAGACTGGATGGAAATATGTAAACATTCTAGTCTCTGGGTGGTAGACTATGGGTGGCTTTCCTCCAACCTTAGCTGATATTTTAATGTGAAAGGGACATAATTAATATGAAATTTTCTTTTCTTTTTAAAGACTAAAGAATAAATTTAATCACTGTTAACAGTTTGCTGTGGTCCCTTCTAGTCTTGTCTTGGTTTATATAAACACATAACACACAATTTCTTTTCAGTTACGTGACCCTACTACTATATATTGTTTGGCAACTTGCTTTTTTCATTTTAACACCTCATTTATATTTTCCACAGCAGTATACACAGTCTAGCTCATTCTTTTTTATGACTGTGTAGTGTTCCACTGTGTGCATGAAACAAATCTTCCCACCCCCAATAGAAAGACTTTGTTTCCAAAAATGATCAGTCTTATGTATGTGTCTTTGTGGACTCCTTACAGCACTTCTGCGGGGTAGATTCTCAGAAGTGGAATTTCTGAGTCAAACAACATGTGCAATTTTGCCAAACTGCTTTCAAAAAGTTTGTGCCATCAAGAATATATGAGCGCCTGATGAGGTTATAGCTTTATCACTTTCAGGAATCTTTTTATATATGCGATAAAGATTATTCAATTACTCTGTTGTTGTTTTTTTGCGGTACGCGGGCCTCTCACTGTTGTGGCCTCTCCCGTTGCAGAGCACAGGCTCCGGACACGCAGGCTCAGCGGCCATGGCTCACAGGCCCAGCCGCTCCGCGGCATGTGGGATCTTCCCAGACCGGGGCACGAACCCGTGTCCCCTGCATCGGCAGGTGGACTCCCAACCACTGCGCCACCAGGGGAGCCCAGATTATTCAATTACTCTTGAAATGAACTAGGTAATTATCAAAGTTAAAAAAAAAAAAAAGGAATATATGAGTGCCTGTGTTGTCCTTTACCAAAGCTGAATATCCCCAACCCTTTAAATTTTGCCCATCTGATAGATTAAAAAAATGACTTTATTAATGAAAAATTTCATATTCATATTCTTTGTCTACTTTCCCCTGGAAATTATATGTGTAGATATGACAGCTCTTTCTATAGTATAGATACCAACCCTTTGTGTCTGTGTCACATATATTGTAAATATTTGCTCCCATCTGTCTTTTCAAAATTGTACTGTAGTTAAATCTGTATCAATATTTTCATTTTACAGCTTTTGACTTTATTTCATTCTTAGGAAGGTTTTTCTCCACTCCAAGATTATACCCTTGTGTGTTTTCCTACTATATTTCTAGAAATATAAAAAAAAGGAAAAAAGTACAAAGTATAGTATGATAAGCAACCCTATTCCTACCACAAGGTATGTTAATATATTTTCATTTTGCAACATCATTAAAAAAAAACAACCATCATAGGTAAAGCTAAAGTTTTCTTTGATACTGTCTTCCAAGTTTTATTTCCCCCAGGGAAAACCCTCCCATGCATTTCCTGTCACATATAGGTGTTTAATCTGCTGTAATTTACTTCTAAGTCAGGTGTAAGGTAAGACTATTTTTCTCCAGAGAAGACAAATGGTCCAGTATCGTTTATTAAATAGTTCACCACCACCCCCTCCAGTGATTTGAAACACCAACTTTACCACCAATTTAGCAGTATAGATCAACTTTTCCCTTATGTTCTTTAATTAACATGTTGTACTTTTATATTGGGAAAAATAAATGAAAAAAAAGCTTTGCGGAGTAAAAATGTACTTCTTCTTAGTGACGGAAGCACTGTTCTTCTCCTCCCCATAATGAGACGTGATTTCTACATTAATGAGATATTCATACTAATTGGTACAAAACACTTTTTTAAAATGCCGGAGCAGAAGTTTATATTGAGTGACGACTGAGACACAGGAAGAAAAGGTTACAGTGGGCGGGGTGGTTGGACAGGGCTTACAGGAGGAGGTGGGGACTTACACTGGGCTGTGAAGGGAGAATAATCTAGCAAGGTGGAAAACTGAGTCGGGCGGACAGGAGGGCGACAGGCAAGAGGCAGATAAAAAAACAAGCATGTTTGTTGAAAACATGCTTGGGGTCACTGAAGACAGACTCATGAAGCAGGAGTCTCGGGTTTGTGGGCTCGCCGTGGGAGGTAAGGTTGGAAAGCAAAGAGAACATAAACCGGACAGCTCAGTCATCTGCAAAGCAGGGCCACAGCCTACTCCTACTGAGCAGATCAAAGTGGGTAATGGATGGGAAATGTCTAATACTGTGCCGGCACAGGTGCAGTGAATGTTACATTAAAAAAAAAAAGAAAACAAACACACAAGCTGGCTTTGGGCTTATTCTTTTTGCAAAGACTGTGAGAAAACGACCCCGTTTCTCAATGTTCACTCATTCTTGCTGTATGTAGAGAATGGCTATTGTTGGACTAAGGTGTGTTTATACAGGGGTCTCTGACAGCTAAGACCACCCCCCCGTGAGGTGTTACCAGAAGCCTCACAGGTAGTGGCCATTCACTGGCATCTCACTAGGTGTGACAACCCAGCCCAGCCAATTCAGCGTGAACTGGCGAATCCCTTGAACGTGGGAACTGAAAGGAACCTACTCTCCCCCAGGACATTCTGGGTCACTTCATCTGTTCAAAGGAAATACCTGCATTTTAAGGCAGAGTGGTCTCTAGAGACAGGTCTTTCTACCAAGGAGTTAGAAGGCCACCTGGTGGTAGGGCTGGCAGGGGACCAGGAGGAAGGAAGGCCTGAGAGGGCTTGGGAATGACCTGAGTGTAGGTGAGATTTCAGCAAGGTCCTCAGCCTTCTGGGCCCTGCTTTCCTCATCTGTAAATGGAACCATAATGTCATTCTCACATGCTCCTTAGAATTCAGTACAATGAAGGAAGCACCTACCGTACTGTAAGAGACATTTCTGTTACTTAAAAAGCCTTAACTGAATAATACAAGAATAAAAATAACAATACTTATCATCTAGTGAGGACCAAAACTGCCAAATGCTTGCCTCACTTACTCGCCACAACCTCCATTTTAGAGAAGCAAATTAGGTTCATAGAGGCTAAGCTGCATGTCCCAGTCACACAGCCTGTAAGTGGCAGAGCTGGAGCTTGGATGGGGTCTGAGGTCGGCCTCAGGGCACTCTGCTCTGTTGCCATGTACCATGTCAACTGCCGAGTTAGGTGCCTGCGCTTTGTAAACCTCCTCTCTTTGTTCTGTTAAAAAAAAAAAAATCTGAACAGGGCAGCCTATCTCACTTATGTTAGGGGAATTAAAGAAAAGGGGATTTTTGACTATATGGGGGAGGTTTCGGGGATGTGGGTGAGGTTCCTGTATATTCGGGGAGCTGGGGGATGATAATAGCAATGAAACTGAGTTCAGGTTGTTCATCCCAACCTAAAGGTTTTCATCTAATGTTCTTACTATAGAAGGAAAATCTCTCAATGGGGAAAGGGGTTTCACCTGTTATTTTCCTAGGAGGGCTGTACCTCTGCAGAGCTGCCTCCGCTGCCACTAATGTATCAACAAGTCCCCATCTGCAACCCTCAATATCAAAGACTTTCCAGAATGCAGATATTTTGGGGATTTGATAGAGTTGATCTGGAAGTATACCTAGAGTTGGCCCTCCATATCCTCAGGTTCCGCATCCACAGAATCAACCAAACTTAGACCTAAAATATTCAGGAAAAAAAAGTTCCAGAAAGTTCCAAAAAGCAAAACTTAAATTTGCTGCTTGCCTGCAACTATTTACATAGCATTTACATTGTATTAGGTATTTTAAGTAATCTAGAGATGACTTAAAGTATACAGGAAGATGGTTTGTAGGCTATACGCAAATACCATGTCATTTTATAAAAGGGACTTGAGCATCTGTGGATTTTGGTATCTTGGGAGGGGGATCCTTGAACCAATCCCTCTCGGATACCAAGGGACAACTGTACACTGTATATTATGTAGCCCGGGAGAGACTGGGTAGCCCCAGTAACCAAACACGTGAATGTTTCTGCAGTGAAACATATGAATACTGACATCAGTAGGATAAAAACATCATAAATAGCCTAGCTTTAGTTTATGTTAGGTTTTGTTACCAAATGAGTTTGGTGTTAGACTGATGAAAAATGTTTGGTTCTCGGAGTGTTTCTGAGTTTCAGAACTGTGGGTGAAAGAGTATGGGTCTGTTGATAACCACAGGAACAATGGCCAGTATCTAGAGTGTTTATCATGTGCCAAGTGCTCTAATTATGTACTGTGTCAGCTGATTCTCAAAACATACATCACAGCATGGGTGCTTTGAACACAGGCGTTATTACTGTATAATTCTATAAAGTATCACACAGGTTAGAGCATAGGCAGTCTAGTTAGGCTGCCTGGGATACAACCCTTGCTCTTCATAGCTGCGTGACTTTGGCAAAGTACTTAAACTTTTCTGTGCTGTTTCCTCATCTGAGAAATGGGGGATGATGTTAGTACTCATACCTTCATAGGGTAGTTGTGAGGATTAAATGAGTTGCTTTGTGAAAAGTGTCTGGCACACAGCAATGGTTGCTATTATTTAATTTTGCAGATGGGCAAATGAAGCATCAGGCAAGTTTAGAAACTTGCCAAGAATACACAGCTATTAAGTGTGGAGCTGGGATTTGAACCCAGGCAATGTAACTGCAGAGAGTACCCTCTATCCTGCTTTTCACACTACAGGCAAACAACAAGTCAAGAGACAAAATAGCTACTAATCTAGAGAGATGTGTAATTTAAATACTAGTTGCTGTCTGGGGAATGTTGGGCTCTTCAGACAATGGTAGCTCAATAATGTAAAGGCACAAATGACAGCCACAAGCCAACTTGGTCAACTATTTCCCTAAGTCCCATGACCAAATAACTAGCTTATTTTTCAACCACTGGCCTTCATCTCAGACCCCACCAGTTGCTCATGACCTTGTTCCCCACGAAGCAGACTCACCATCAGGGCCCTGGCGGGCAGCAGCATGCAGTGCTGTGTCCCCGTGGCGGTCCTGGTGGGCAGGGTCAGCCCCAAGCCGAAGAAGTAGGCACAGGGCAGGGGCATCGTGGCGGGCGCAGGCCCGGTGCAGTGGTGGAGGCTGCCCAGCATCTACATCAAGGCCTGGGTGTCGCTGGAGGAGGGCCTGGGCCCGGACCAGCCGTCCTGCAGACAAATAACGACGGAAGCGACGCTCTCGGCGTTGGCGTCGGGAAGTGGAGGCCATGGAACTCTTGGGCTGAGGAAGAAGGATAAACAGGCAGCAGTCAGGACCCCAGCCTTGGATGGTCCCTCCCCCTCCATCTCTGACATTCCCTCTGTTTCTCCCTTCGGTTCCCCATTTCTTCTTACATTTTCAGCAAGAGATGAGGCCAGTCCTAATAACCCTCATCCCTTTTCCAGGTGATAGGTTTGAAAACAATTTTGAGGGGAGCTGGGGGTCACATTTTTTTTTAATGTGAAATTTGAGAAAAGGATAAATGATTACTTAGAGGCTCATTAGTCCAGGTAAATTTTTAATAAAGGACTTTGTTATATAATAAAAACAAATAGAAACTGATGGGGGAAATTTTTATCAATAGAAATCTGAATTTTAAAAAGTCACAATTTCAAATAATGATCTAGAAATTGAATATAATGTACCCGGCAGACAGATGTAGAGGCTTCTCCCTCTGGGACTTGGGGGGAGGGGTTACTCATCAGACCTGCCCCCCGCCCCCTAAGTACCCCCGGAGCAGTAGGCCCGAAGCCTGTGTTTAAGACGCTCCGAGGAAGGGAGGCGGGAAGGGCGGAGACACTCTAGACTGACGGAAATGGCGCAAGCCGATACGCAGGTAAAGGGCGGAAATGAACTGTGAGGCGCATTACCGGATGTCGTTCCTCCCCGAGGGGGCGGGAGGTGTTTCCTTGGCCTTAGCCTCCGGGGGGAAACTAGGGAACTTAAGATAAAGGGTCCGTCTGAAACCGGAAGACTGGACGACAGGCGAGGAAAAGGAAGAGCAAGGGCTCTTTGGAGGTTTAACCCCTCTCCCCCTTACTGGGAGGAGAGAGGAGATGGTTCAGTGATAGGCGAAAAGATGAGAAGAGAGAGAAAACAGGGGAGATAAAGACAGGATAAAAATCACAGTGAAAATGAAAAATCAAAACCACAGTGAGGTCCGAGAAAGGGACAGATCGTAAAAGAGAAAAACACAGGAAGCAAAAGACAGGGAAAACAACCGCAGGACAAAGCAAGTGAGGTGAATGGAGAAATTTGGAATTGGGAAAGGTGTAGAAAAAGGAGATGGAAATGGGAGGGAGAAAAAGGAAGAAAAGTTGGAAGAATTCAGAGAAGCCCAGCATACTCTATTCCCAACACACCACGCATGATAATTTCCTTACCTCCTCACCCCATTCTCAATCCCTCTATGCCTCCTTCTCTCTCAAATACTCCTCTCCTCTCGGCCCCTGCCCCCATTCGTAGACCTTCCGACTGGGAAAGCCCTGCACCTGCTGTGAAGTTAGCAGGCAGCTTTGGACCTGGTCTTTGCTGCCCCCAGGCGGTCCTTCTGGGTACTGCCAGAGTGAGAGGTGGGAGAGGAGGACCAGCCATCAATGGGAGGATCAGTTTGGGGGAGACACCCGGTGCAGGAGGCTGAGCGAAAAGGGGAGCACTAAGACCCAGGGGTAGTGGAAGGCTGCAGCAAACAGCTGGAGGAGGAGGAGGAGGCGGTGTGGGGGGAGCGGAAAAGGGGGAGCCATCTGGTACCTTGGTAGCTTCTGAAGCGGCATCGGTCATAACGACAGAAATGGCCAGTCAATCCCAGGGTATCCAGCAGCTCCTGCAAGCCGAGAAGCGGGCGGCTGAGAAGGTGGCAGATGCCAGAAAGAGTGAGTCTCCTCATTTCTCCCTTAGGAATCTGGAGAGAAAATTGGGGGTGGAAGGACAGCAAACATTTGAGTCCTTAGGATAACCCAAGGCTGGTGGGGCGGGGGGAGGGAGGCTGGGGGCGCTTATTAGGAGGGAAGAAATGGGTGGGTGTCAGAATCTAGTCCTTAGCTGCCTGAGAGAAGGCACTAACTTTTTGGGAGGGACTGACCCCTGCTTTCACGTTTTGTGTGTGTTGGGTCTAGCCCCACTTTCAGTCCTTTTTCCTGCCTCCAGGGAAGGCCCGGCGTCTGAAGCAGGCAAAGGAGGAGGCACAGATGGAAGTGGAGCAATACCGCAGAGAGAGAGAGCAGGAATTCCAGAGCAAGCAGCAGGCAGTGAGTCGTGGGGGAGGCTGGGATGGGACCCCAGGGTGCAAGTTGGTGGTTATATCTGGTGAGGTGTGTACAGGGTGATTCCACAAGAAAATAAGGTACTAAAGGGCTGAAGGGGACCTGATGAAGACCATGATATTGGTCAAGCTTTGTGCTATGTAAGAGCGTCTAGGAGTTTTGAAGGACTTGTACAGCTTGTGGAGGTGGGGGGGATTGCCACAGTCTCCGTAGAGTATGATGATATTTGGGGTGGAGGGCAGTTTTATGGGCATGGGTGGTGAGGTGGTGGGGATGGTACGGTCTGTTGTAGGGTGATGCTGCATGTCAGGTCTTAGGGGAAAGGGCATTATGTCGGTCTCTTCGGTGTCTAGATATTTCCACGGATGGGAGTGGTTTTGGAGAGGGCCTTTCTTCCTGGTCTTGCTCCAGGATCCTTCCCTCCACACGCGTGGTTGCTTCTTTCTCTGTTTCTGCTTTCTCCTTTCTCTTTTCCACCCTTTCTCCCACCCCCCAGGCCATGGGCTCCCAAGGGAATCTGTCAGCTGAGGTGGAGCAGGCTACAAGGCGCCAGGTGCAGGGCATGCAGAGCTCCCAGCAGAGAAGCCGCGAACGTGTCCTGGCCCAGCTTCTTGGCATGGTCTGTGACGTCAGGCCCCATGTCCACCCCAACTACCGGATTGCTGCCTAGGACCCACCCTAGGGCCTGACTCCTCCTGCCAGTTCCCTCCTGCAAAGAAATCCCCAAGTCAAAATCAACTCCTACCATAATCCTTTCTCTCCCTTCCATTCCCTAGAAATTCTAGGAAGCAGGATCCAATAATTCTCCTGTGAAATTTATAAATATCCTGCTCAGACCTGAATCTCCTTATTGTTCTTTCACTGGGAGCTTGGAAACTGCCAAGTCACCCTCACCCAGCCCCTCTGTGAAATTTGTAGCATGGAGAAGTAGGGATGTGGAAAACAGTCTGACTTCAGAGCCTGGCAGGCTCGGGTCCCTCTTCTGACCCTGCCACTTGCTGGCTGGGCAACAAGAACAAGCTACTTAAACTGTAACCCCAGTGTCCTTTGCAAGGTTGGAATAATAATAATAATGCCTACCTTGCAGGGGTGTTGCATTGATTAGGAATCATTCTATAAAGAGCCTAGCATGGTTTCCAGCACGTAGTAGCTGTGATTCAATAAATGGCAAACCTGTGATATTATTACTACTCTCTGCCCACCTGCCAAAACCTAAACACGGCTGTTTTCTCACTTCTGTCTGTGGCTTTGTAATTCTACTCATTCATTCTGTGACCCTAGAAATTCTCTAAAAAATTGGTTCTTCCCACCTCTCTTTCCCCAGAGACCTTATTATCCCTGAAAAGATGAAATGATGGCCTCATTTAGCCTCTCTTCTGTGGTTCCAGGAAGATGTTTGCATTTCTTAGCCTCTCTTTTTGTCTCTCTTAAGCTGGTCTTTCTCTTTATTGGATTTCCCACTTTTCCTGTTTCCCCAGAGACCCATCAGATGCTTACTACTGCTTCCTGAGATCTAAAGTGATGCTGTGTCCCCTCATGTGCATGGCCTTCCTTTCTACATCAACACCTTACTTTCCCTTTGTAACAATAAAAAAGTGTCAATAAAATAATTATGGGCAAATCAATTGTTGGGTGGAATCAGCCTCCTTTTGCTTCATCATTTCTCATTTTCAGTCACTTTTGTTCCCTGTTTATGTATTCCCCAAACACCCAAAAGGTGTTGGAGCTTTGAGAAACAAAAGCAAATGGTACATTATTTTTTCTCTAAAGTGAGAAACACGTGGCTCCTTTGTAAACCTGAGGACTATAGGTGGTAACTGTAGAGAACAGCTGGGGTGTAGGAACAAGCACTCTGCCCCTTACCTTGCTTTATTTTCCTTCATAGCACCTATCGATACTTGACATGTTTATGTGTTGTCTCCCCTGTTATGTGAACTCTGTGAGGACAGGGCTGTTCACTGCTGTGTCCCCAGATCTTAGGATAGCACTTGGCACAGGACAGGCAGTTGATAAATACTGTTGAAAAAGATTGATATTGTGGGTTTGAAAAACTGCGCTTCTGTAACATCATCCTTGGATCACTGTTATTTCTTTTGGCCACAGAAAACGAGCCTACTTCACCAAGCACTTGAACCAGTGAGGTAATCTGTAGTGTGTATTTATTAACCAGACTCTTTAAGCAGGGAGTCAGGATACAGTAGAGAATAAAGTGGTATTTACATCCTGGCTCTGTCACCTTACTAGGTGTATTACTTTGGACATGTTGCTTTATTTCTCTGAATCTGTTTGCTTGATATAGCATGGGAATAATGGTACACCTTGGTGTTAAATGGTTAAGTGTGATAACAGGTAAAGGGCCAAACGTCTGTTGTCAGTTTTGTTAAGTCACATCTGACTTCTGTAGCATACAGAAGCGGGGCGGGAGATATCAAATGTTTCATTCAGGAAAAAAATCCGGGCTGAACCAAGGGGCTATTGGGGGCAGGGCTAATAAGCACATTACGGTAGAATTAACAACATTTATAAAAAAAATTTTTAACTCTCAAGCCCTAGCGTTTATCGTTAACATTTGGGGCAGAATCTAGACCCTGTCCCCCACTCAGTGGATTCAGAACCCCTTCCTGATTCCAGCCCACGCCCACGAACCTCAGGACCCTTAAGGCATCAGCTACATCGGCCAACATTAGGCAAATGCCGTCCACCGGCTCCAGGGCTGGGGAAAGGGTAGGGGTAGGACTCGTGAGCACGACTCACTTCCCACACCTGGGGTTAGTCGTTCCCTAGCTCCAGGGGCCAACGTCCCCAGGTCACCTTGACTACCGGGGCCAAGGACCCCGTGGGAACTCGAAATCCCGCCACCTTGGGTCCTCCTGCGCCCACGGAGGGGTGCCCAGAGAGAAGGCCTGCGTGGCAAGAACGTAAATGAAGAGGGGGGCGTGGAAAAGAGCAGGACAAGAGAAAAAAGATAACAATGGGGAGGATGCTAATTTCCTTTATGCCTTTTGTTACTGGTAGTAGCGGAGGAGTTAGAAGTGGCTTAAAACTTTTTTTCTTTCCACACAGGCATTTTCTAAAGGCGACCCTGGAGTGCGCGGAACTATAGAACCGTGGAAGGTCCTTCTTCCGGTCCCTTACGTCTGCGCAGTCGTAAGGCGGGAGGCCGGGGTAGAGGAAAGCAGGGAACCGGAAGTGAAGGCAGGTTCCTTCCTTCGTCGCTGTTGCCGCCGCCATACGCCTTCGCCTTGCTCAGGTAAGCTTTGGCCTTCGGCACCATCCGCCTCCATCTGCGTTTCTCTGCGCCCATCCTGTCGCACGGCCTCCTGATAATCCTTGTACAGGCTATGGTCGGGTCGCTGGAGTCTGATTGGGTCGTTACTTCGATCACTTGCATCCCTCGAGATCAAGAAACTTCGGGGGGAGGTAGGGAAGCTAGGGGGGCCCAATCCAAGATGGTGGCCCCGGCGCCATTGTGCTTCCTTTGCTCCTCGCTCATTCGGTAGGACCCTCGGTTACCTGCGAACCCAGCGACAGTGAGAGGCGGCGCTAGGCGTCTTCTGGTCCTGGGCATTTGCAGAGGGCGGGGCTCTCACTTTCCCGCTTATCTCTCGGTCCTCGGTGGGAATGGAAGGAGTCCCGACTTGTGGGCCTAGTTGGACTTTTCTCACCTCGGACTGCCCACCATTATCTGGAGTGTTTTCCAAATGTTTACCAGTGGTGTCGTTGTGTGTTTTCGGAAATGAGCTACACTTAGGAGTAACATAACGGTGATGGGAGGTCACTTGGTAAAGCTTCTGTTAGCCGGAACGAAGATACATCTTTCTTAATGATTGTGTTCTTTTTTATTCATCGTATGATGGAGGAGTGGGTTTTTTCCCGGCCGAGCCATTTCTCTAGGCCTCTCTCTCCGCCATTAATTACACGAGGATTTCTTAAGCGCCAGAAGGAGGTTATTGAGGAGTGGGAGGCTGGAATGCTGCGAGAGGTGGATGGCAGCCACATGATGTTTTCATTTTGAAAAGTGAGCGCTTTGCGTAATGACGACCGTAATCTATCACCCTGGACTGATGGCTGCTGTCGACACCTTGAGATTATAGGGAAAGCACAAGGTCTTCCGTTGAGGACTTTTCGTTTTGTCACTTTCATCGCCATTCTCCATTTTAAGCCATTAGTAGTATTCTGTTTTTCAGACGTGCATTTTTTTTTTCCTCGTTACTGTCACAGACCAGGAGTTTATAAGTCGGTTTTGCCCTTCCAACTTTCTGGTTTCTGCTTCTCTGATCCTATCTTTTTGGGAACTTAATGTCCTAACCACTTCCCCTGGGCCCACTTTTCCCATTCCCTGTATTATGTTTGCCTTTCGCTTTTTTGTCTTGTGTTTCTTTATTATTATTTTTTTTCCAGGTAAGTGTTTCCTAGTTTAGGGAAAGTGGAAAGAGTGTGCGGATGGAAAAGATGGTGAAGGCTGTGCTCATGACTGATGAGTTTTCTCTTTTTTTTTTCCCCCAGCTCTTCTGTCAGAAACTACTGTGTTTCTTTTCCTCTACTGTTCCTCAAGCCCCCAGTTTCCTCCTCTGTCTTCCCTTATTCTGCGTGAACTCATCCAGAGACCCCTCCCCTTCTCCCCCTGCCGGCCCAGTTATGGCAGAGAACGATGTGGACAATGAACTCTTGGATTATGAGGATGATGAGGTGGAGACAGCAGCTGGGGGAGATGGGGCTGAGGCCCCTGCCAAGAAGGATGTCAAGGGCTCCTATGTCTCCATTCACAGCTCTGGCTTTCGTGACTTCTTGCTCAAGCCAGAGTTGCTCCGGGCCATTGTCGACTGTGGCTTTGAGCATCCATCAGAAGGTAAATTTTCTATTGGGCGTGGAGTATTCATTAAGCTCTTTAAGGATACAGGAAACAGTATGGTCATGGTCCCTCAGGTGGTACAGATTTATATTCAGGATAGACCAGGAAGTAAGTACCAAAAACTATTTTAGCAATAGAAGAGGTTTATATAAGTTGGTCTTTTATTCATGATAGCATGTAAGTGCTAGTGATCTAAAAGCAACTTAGAGTGGCTTTTTTTCTTGCCTGTTTTTAATTTTGTCTGTCTGACTTTTAATTTAAAATCTCCAGAGAGGAGCTGGTTGGACCCTTGGGCCAGGCCAACTCTGGTCTCTGGAAACCTTTATGGCTGGTCTAAGGATGGCTGGCTTTTGGGTCATGTACCAAGTTCTTCATTTTGTTTAAGGTTGTTGCAGGGTTATGTGCCCCACAGCATGATAATCTAAGTATGAGAAACGGCCTGTGGCAGGCACTCAAAATTCATGGATTGCTACAGATTAAGGAACATTCAGACAGAATCAGGAGCACCTAAGGCGTCCAATTGGTAGATGCAAGAGGGTTGTTAGCAGGACTTTGGGCCCTGGAGCTGGAAGAGGCTATGTTAGAAGGAACTGGGAAGGTCTGATTTGGGAATCACTTTGATTGAGGGGGCAGAGAGGTAGAAAGGGTCTGGAAATTGACAAGAACAACTTAAGAATTGAGTGGTGAGAAATGGGTTTGGCCTGGTGAAAAAGGTGGTGGAGTTCTCTGGAGACTAATTTATCTTTTTTTCCCCTGCTTCTAGTCCAGCATGAATGCATCCCTCAGGCCATCCTGGGAATGGATGTCCTATGCCAGGCCAAGTCAGGCATGGGAAAGACGGCGGTGTTTGTGCTGGCGACACTGCAACAGCTGGAGCCAGTTACTGGGCAGGTACACTTGGGGAGAGTGCTGGGAAGGCATTTTGGCTAGTAATGTTCAGGAAGGGTATTTTTGTCTCGGCTACATGATGCATTCAGAGCCAGGAGTGCTTGTTGTTAAGATGACCTTTGTCATCCTTGACCGATGGCCATGAGAATATTCTGCAGTAATCACGGGGTTAATGATTTAGATCCAGAATTGTAGTCACCTGTGATCTGCTGGGTGTGCTTTTGTGACATATCTGGTGAAGGGATATACTGTATGTGTGTCTCTGTCTACTTCCCCCCCCAGGTGTCTGTACTGGTGATGTGTCACACTCGGGAGTTGGCTTTTCAGATCAGCAAGGAATATGAACGCTTCTCTAAATACATGCCCAACGTCAAGGTAAGCCAGGGTAAAGAGACCTGGGGGGGTGAGGGTGTGGGGAGTTGGAGGCATTGGAGACTTGTTAGATCAGCAGTCTTCACATCCCACAGGTGTTCAGTACCTATACACAGATCTCAGTTACATGTAGTACGTAGTAAGTTTCTGCAGCTTAGGTATATAAGAGGTTTATATTTTAGGGCTCATTTGGGTATGCATTATACTCTCAGAGATGTCTGCTGTATTTTGATTTTGGAGAAGCTTTATAGTTTGCTTTGGTTTTTAACACGTCCTATAAATACGCTTGTGCATTGATATTCAGGGTGTGGTTCCCAGACCCATGGTTTCAGTGTCATTTGGGAGCCTGTTGGAAATGTAGATTGCATGAGTTCCACCCCAGTCCTACCGAGTATGAGTATGTGTTCTGACAAGATCCTCGGGTAATTGGAGTTTGAGAAGCATAAACATATGCTTGATGTATATAACTTTGTACCCTCCTTGGGTGAAAAAAAAAACAGTATTTTTGTTCAGGTTGTTGTAATTTTCCTCATAATTGGTTTTTAATTTATATGTAGAACTAGGAGTGTGTGAGTAATAGCCCTAAACTAAAAGTAATTTGTTTAAAGCCAAAGTAGTAAAAGTAGTATCTGTGCCTGGTAAAAAAGTGCATAGGTAATGCAGAGGGCCTTATAACGAAAAGATTTCTGTTCTCCCATCTAATCGTACTTCACAGAATACCACTAGTTAACTTTTTTTTCAGTTCTGATGTTCTGTGAAACCAAGTATTCGGCTCTATTTTCTCAGTTTGTCAACTTAAAGGCCTTTTTGACTTTATCGTGAAAGATTATTTAGCTTGTTTACACTTTTTCTTCTAGAATTTGAAAACTGTATTTAAATTTTCTAAATATAGTTTGAAAGCTGGTGTGTGTGTTATGTATGTTTGTATTCTTATGTTGTCAGTTTCGTTGCGGTTTACTTTCTGTCTTTTTAGCAAGCAGTCTTGTTGGTAGGTTGATTCTATAAGTTGAAAACCAGAAAACCGTTTCCATTGCTAATGACTATGGAAACATTGTCATTGAGCTCAGTAGAGAGCTAGGATTGCACTTCTTCCTCTGTAGGTCTGACTTATCACCTTGCGGACTCAAAAGAGGATGGTCTTGGTGTCAAGATCAAATATAAATTGTCATGGCATAGTCTTACTTTCTTTTGCTCAAAATTACGCTTCAGTGATTTGTTTAAGACGTTGAGCTAGTTCTACAGAATGTCTTACCTCTGAGTTTGTCTGGTTACTCCCTTGTGTTGTTTTAACTTGTACTTCCCTCCCAGTGTTTCCTATAAACTGAGCTTTCCTGCGTTCTTTCTCTCTTTCTCTTTCTCTCTCCCTCCCTCCCTCTCTCTCTCTCTCCCTCTCCCCCCTCCTTCCTCCCTCCCTCCCTTTGCCGCACCACCCGGCATGTGGGATCTGAGTTCCCTGATCAGGGATCGAACCTGCGCCCCCTGCATAGGAAGCGTGGCATCTTGACCACTGGACCGCCGGGGAAGTCCCTAAACTGAAATTTATATTTGAAAGCTTAACTGGTTCAAGTTAAACGTTTTTGGCAAGAATTCTTCATAGATGATGCTGTGTACCTCCTGTTTTGTTGCAAACCTGCCTGTCCCACAGTTAATGGCTTTAGATTTACCCTAGAATTAGGGTCCTGTCAGTCTGATCTTTCCCCCTTGAAACTAAAAAGCAGTTTTTGGTGCTATTTGAGAGAGTATTAAGGCCCAGATCCTCAACAACCATTCCCCTAATGGTTTTAACATGGAGTAGTATATTTAGCCTGAATCAGTAATTTCATAGGGTTTATGCAAAGGAGTTTAAAAATCTGGAGTCATTTAGGAAAACTTGATGTCCATGAGCTTTTTTTGGTACTTGACACTGGTGATTTCTTGCCGTCCTCATTTTTACAGTGAAGCCTAGCCTTGGGGAAGGAAGATTGTTAGATTAAGTCAGAAGAACTAAATGCTGGTCCTCACTGCCTCAGTCAGCCATGTAATTTAGGGCAGGTCACTTTTGTTTCTTAGCTTTAATGTTTGGGGGATATAATAATTTTAGATTAGGTGATCTCTTATGTTCCTTTTAGCTCTGAAGTGTTCTAAGACTTGGTTTAGAGTAAACTGAAAGGATGGGAACCTTGGGGAGGTTGAATTCTTTTCTTCCTCATGAGATACTCTTTTCTCCTGGGTTGGCAGGTCGCAGTGTTTTTTGGTGGTCTGTCTATCAAGAAAGATGAAGAGGTGCTGAAGAAGAACTGCCCGCATATCGTCGTGGGGACCCCTGGCCGCATCCTAGCCCTGGCTCGAAATAAGAGCCTCAATCTCAAACACATTAAACACTTTATCTTGGATGAATGTGATAAGATGCTTGAACAACTCGGTGAGTAGCAGTGCTGGGACTGGGCTAATGATCTGGGAGTTGCCTTTTGGAGCCAAATGATGTTTATTTGATACTGGAGCACTTAGTGCCAGGACGACTCTTAATCTATCACCCATGACTGATGGCTCTGGCTTCCCTGGTCAGTCTTTGTTAGGCTTTTTAAGCATCCTTAGTGATCAAGGAGGAGGGTGTTAACGTTCTTTCTTTTGGTGATGTTTTGAGAGAAGGGACTTTCCTGATGTTGGATATTAGTCACACCACCATTCTCCTTTGTAAAACCCTATAGTGGGTGTCATAGGGGAGAAACTTGAGCAGGACGAGGAGACAGTCTACTCTTTTGGCATCCTCAGCTCAGTATATATTGTCAGAATTTATAGCTGAGTAGATCTCCAGACTTAAGTTTTAGAATTAATGTGGAGGGTGTTTGTGGGAGTTTGTGTGGTGTGGTATTCTGGTGTGCTAAGTGGGGTTAAGTAAGGACAATGTTTTGTAAGAACTCAAATTTGGTGAATGAGAGAGTAGGGATCGACATAGCCCCAGGGATAAGTCATTCCAAATGATCTTTGGCTATTCTAGATGGCGAGCTATAAGGTGGGCTCCAAGTAGAGATGTCATATTTGCCTGACTGGATAGGACAGTGTGATCCAGAGGAAGCATGGAGTGGACTCTGACAGCTGGAATGTAATAGGTGCGCGATATTTGTAGACAGTTGGAGCTTGGGGAGAGAGGAATAGGGAGAAGAGCCTTCCTTGTAAAGCATTTTTCAAAGGACTTATGTTTGTGAGCCTCTGCAGTGGGCTTTATCCCCATTGTTTAGTTGTGGGCTTTGGGGTTTCATCTAATTTCTTGTGTGGTTAAAATACACAGCTGGAACCTCCTCCCAAATCCATTGTTCTTTCCACTGTGTTATTACTATGGATATGATTATATGGTGGTTGGAGAAAATAGAGAGAGGCCTGAGGCACATCTTCCCCTGAACCGAGACTCTCGCTTACCAACAGTCTTTACCTCATTGGTACGCCTGTTTCTGGTCTTTGTTTACGATATATGCTTTTCTTCTACTATAGTTTCTTTTTCTTGTAGACATGCGTCGGGATGTCCAGGAAATTTTTCGCATGACCCCCCATGAGAAGCAGGTCATGATGTTCAGTGCTACCTTGAGCAAAGAGATTCGCCCAGTCTGCCGCAAGTTCATGCAAGACGTAAATACCCTTCTACCTTCTCTCCCTCCACTCCCCGCCCGCTGCCTCCTCCCCTTCCGCGCCCTCTTCCTCCAGACTCCCTTGTCCTTCAAGCGCCAAGAAGGGGGCACATGCCCATTTGGGAGTGATGACTCCTTGAAGAGACACACAGAGGCAGAGACAGTTAGTGTTAGGGTCTGCGCGGGCGCCAGGGAAACTCCGGAAGACTTGGTCGGGTTAACGTGAGAGCGGGAAGTGTTCGACTTTTTTTTTTTTAATCACAGCATTTTTGAACCTCTTCTCCCTTTTGGGGGAGGGCAGGATTTTCTGCCCTACTACCCACCCATCGTCTCCTACATACGCCCTAACAGCCACGCACCCTCAAGGTGGCATCGAGCATACAACCGGAGCCTTCTGCTCCCCAAACTCATAATGTCCCGGTGGCAGGAGAGCAAGAGAGGGACAGACAGATGGCAGGGCATGTCCAAAAGAAGAGCAAACAGCACAGATGAATCCGCTCCCTCCCCACCTCCAGGGGTGGGGGCCTTTGGCACCTCAATCCCCGAGTCCATACTCCTTCCCACCCGTACCTCCTCGCACCCATCCGGAACCTCGGTTGATGTGAGCCGGCAGCAGAGAAGCACCGTGGCGCGGCGGGGGAATGCGGACGGCACCCGGCGGTGGATGGCGGCAGCGGAGGCCGCGGGGAACCTGACCAGGAAGCCGAGGACCAAACCAGCCTCTTTTTCCGTTCCCGGTTTTTTTCCTGAACCCAAGGCGTGCCGTGTTCTCTGTTTCCCTCCATTTGTGTTGGTGGGGAGGGGTGTTCTGAATGGGGCGGTAGATTTTTTTTCATTTTTTAAACACTTTTTTTTTTTTTTTTTTTAAATACTTAGAGGGATATGGGAAAGGTAAAGTGAGGAGCTCCACTTGGATGTAACCAGGTGGGTGCTAGGGTCTGGGGCTAGGCGGGGCCATTGTATAAGCAGTGGAGTGTGTTCTTTCCCTCCCTGCGCTGCTCCTTCCCATGGGACCAAAACTCTTCAGCTGTACTTGAGGCTCAGATTAGATCTGAAAGAAGCCGTGGAACTTCTCTTTGGAAAGCCTACCTTTGCTAGTCTGACTTCTGAGATTGGGCTTCTGGTTTTCTCCCATGACACACACATCCTTTCCCGAAATCTTGGACCCTGGGGTTTTATGTTAACTATGTCTTCAAGTTAGTGAAGAGTGCTAGGAAAGTTGGGCTTCGGAGTTGAGACTTGTGTCAATTTCCGCCTTTTTTTTTTTTTTTTTTAATGCTGCCTTCCTTCCCTTCAAGGGTTGTGTGTGTATATGTTTTGTTTTGTTTTGTTTTTAAAGATGAGTGAATAACTGCTGCTCTGAATTTGCTTCTTAGCACCACTTATTGATACCTTCCACGTAACAGTGTAGGTGGTTTGATTTTTCGTTGAGACCAGTCTTATCTAAAACTGTTTCCTTGTGGTCCGAGGGCAAGTTGTTGCTCATCTTGAGTAATTTTTGCTTCTCTTTTCATGGTATTTTGACTTACGTCCACTGAAGCATTCTGATCTTCCACCTTCCTAATGGGGATATGGAAGACATCCACCTTCCTAATAGGGATATGATTCTCGTAGTTGAGAGCATAAAATGGAGTAGTCCTTGTCCTCTCCCTGATATTAAACCAGCTCTGATGGAGTTATTCTGACCTCGAGTCACTGTTTCCCATCATTTCCCAGGTGTTTGGCTCAGTGTTCTCTCTTGGAGAATCACCTCCCATTGTTTTCTTTCCTCCACCACCTCCATTTGAGGTAATGGCGTCTTGCCATTGTGTGGTTGTACTGTGTCTTTTCCTCCCTGCAAAGTTTCTTTCCCGTGAAAATTTTCAGTTGGAAAATCTTAAAACTCAACTGATAGGAAGAAAATTAGATCTACTGTGGAAAAGACCACATTAAAATGTGGGTATTTTTGGGGGTGGGGTTGGGTTTCCAGTCTCCTCTCTTCTCCCCATCCCGCCATGGGGTGTATTGGAGATCAACTTCCTCCACCCCCCCAGGTTTAACCCCCCCACTCTGCCCTCCTCCCGTTCCCCACCCCTTCCCTCCCCCCTCCCCCCCAGCCAATGGAGATCTTCGTGGATGATGAGACGAAGCTGACGCTGCATGGGTTGCAGCAGTACTACGTGAAACTGAAGGACAACGAGAAGAACCGGAAGCTCTTTGACCTTCTGGATGTCCTTGAATTCAACCAGGTCAGTTGTTCAAGTTCCAGTAGGGAGAGTGAGCACGTCTCCAACTGTTGCAGGAACCTCTATAGTATATCCTTTTATTGAGGAAATCGTGTGTCATGTGAAAGAGAATGGTGGAGAAATTCTCTTAAATGAAAATTCTGTTAAATGAGAGAAACATGTCTTTTGATGGCACTGAGCGTGAGCAGGGTGAGAACTGCTTTTCTGTTCCATGCCTGGCATAGATATTCAACAAAATAAAGCTCAAATTATAAAATCCTTGCAAGAGAGTTAATAAGTTGGTGAACGTCCAGAAACACATTAGGCCTGTTAGGTTCTCCAGTGTTATTTATTTCTTGTACTACCTCCTGAGGGAGAAGTGTTCCATCACTTTACCTGTTGTGTGACTTGCTTGCACTAAAAGCTACTTTCTAGAATTAGGCCAAGTTCTTACATTTGACGTTGTGGTGAGTCGGAATGTTGGTTGTGGTCTTTCCAGACTTCAGTTCAAGTGTTTACCACTCGAGACGTGGCTTCATCCTTGTCTCCTAATACGTCTGGTAATTTTAGTTACTGTTTTCCATACCTTCTCTGCGGCATGTCTGTCTGCTCAGGAAAAATCAGAGCCAAGAGGGAAAGGCTAAGTAACATTTAGAGCAGAAGAGGAAATGGGTGATGGGCACTAAGAGGAGTTCTTTTAGAAGAGTGTAATTACTGAAAACTCTTGCACATGATCTCTCTCACACACACCCACATGGACGCACATCCCCCCCAACCTTATACGTACACACACACACACACAGGTGGTGATATTTGTGAAGTCTGTGCAGCGTTGCATTGCCCTGGCCCAGCTCCTGGTGGAGCAGAACTTCCCAGCTATTGCCATCCACCGTGGGATGCCTCAGGAGGAGAGGTGAGTTAGAGATGGGGA
The DNA here is from genome assembly GCF_964165515.1 of Mesoplodon bidens. Lineage (NCBI taxonomy): Eukaryota > Metazoa > Chordata > Mammalia > Artiodactyla > Ziphiidae > Mesoplodon > Mesoplodon bidens. The sequence goes on from NC_138172.1 coordinate 82,775,699, forward strand.
AGATGCTTTGTGTCCTTGCAAGGAAAAGAGACCCTTGAGAGCAAGGAATCTCAACATTTTTCTGCTTTCCTTTCTCACAAAGGCTTTCTCGGTATCAGCAGTTTAAAGATTTTCAACGACGAATTCTTGTGGCTACCAACCTGTTTGGCCGAGGCATGGACATCGAGCGGGTGAACATTGCCTTTAACTACGACATGCCTGAGGATTCTGACACCTACCTGCATCGGGTAAGCCCCACACCCAGAAGGTATCCTAGTGTCCTCTCCCACCCCCTTAGTTTCTTTATCTTTTCATACTGTACATCTTCATCCCTCCTCTTGGGTGTCTTCCTTCTTTGGGGTCTACCAGTTCTATCATCTGTCTCCTTCCAGGTGGCCAGAGCAGGCCGGTTTGGCACCAAGGGCTTGGCCATCACGTTTGTGTCAGATGAGAATGATGCCAAGATTCTCAATGACGTGCAGGATCGCTTTGAAGTCAATATTAGTGAGCTGCCTGATGAGATAGACATCTCCTCCTACAGTGAGTAATGATCTCATGAAACTGGCTCCCCCAGTCCTTTAGGTTCTCCTTGTTCCTTAGTGGGTTTTTTCTTAAAGCCCCTGGTGCATAGTGGGCACTTGACAAATTTGTCATCTGTTTTCTCCCCCGCACCCCCATCTTGATGCCCTGTTGGGATGTTTAGTTGACCTCTTTATGGGGTCTCTTCTCATCGAAGTATTTCTTTCTTTACCCCCAGATGTATCCTCTGACCCACACACTGCACAAACATCTGCATGTGTTTCAGGGGGGCCTTTTCTACCAACCTAGCTTTTTCTTTTCCATACCTTATTCTAACTGCCATGTTTTTCTTCAGTTGAACAGACGCGGTAGAGAACTCCCCACCCATTCTGGAGTGTGACAGTCTGCTCCTCTTCAGGAGATGATGCCAGGCGTGGGGGTGAAGGAGACACTGCTGCCGCCTACCCTTGACGACCCCGTCCCCCACCCCATGGCTTCCCTCTTTTGCATCGCCACCACTCCTAAACCCCCATTTTCCTGATTTGTCAGAATTTTTTTTAACAAAACTAAAAAGCACATGCGTCTGTGGTGTCTGTAAGCGCTCCGTCCCTTTATTGGATTTGGGGTGAGGCTATTTTAGGGCATAATCCGAAGTAAATTCCCGTGGGGACTGTGTACACTGCAGTGGGGCGGAGGTCAGTAGGAGGTGTCAGACTGGGGGATGTTACTGAAAGACTGCAGAGGCCGTGGCTTCTCACTACTTTCCAATTTCTGGCCCTTTGTGTTGGTTTCTTCCATTTCCTTAGTGGCCTGGGAGAGGCTGGGATGTTTCTGATCGAAGGGCTGGGGAGGGAGGGTAGTGTGCAGTATTTCCAGTGTAGGAGGGTGAAGTGGCAGCTGGTGGAAAGCTTAGGCATCTTCTCCCAGGCTCTCTCTGTGTCTCCTCATCTGTTCCTTCAGCTTCTGGATCTTGAGCACCAGGGCCTGGGCTTCCCAGGCTCCCTCTTGCCCTTCGAGCAAGGCCTGGTACAGCTCCAGCTGCTGCTCCAGCAGCTCCTCAGCTTGGGCCAGCTCAGCTGTGGGGCGGGGCCAGGGGTCCTGGGAGAGGGGTTGTTAGGGAGAGAGCATCAGCCAGGGCAGGGAGCTTAGGCTCACTGCCTCCTTCCTGTTTTTCAGCCCCATTAGTTTAAGGTCATCTGTATTGCAGTGCCTGCAGTACACATGACCTTAACCGCAGTACATCTGTACTGCTTCCTGTCTTAGGCATAGGCCTGGGGGGAGGGGGAAAGTTAGAGATCACAGCCCAGGGGCTATAACTGGACTTCTGTGTGATGTATGGGAAGGGGAGGACTGGCCGTCCCAACCCCCCCCTGAGAAATAATTAACTGTTGGATGAGGGGAAATTCCTGTTCAAGGACTTAGTGGACTGTGCAGGGAGGGAGGGGTGTAGGTAGAGGGTGCCCTGAGGTCGAGTGTGGTGGGGGCAGGGAGGGTGCGGGGGAGCTGAGGAGCTAGGCAACGTGCTCTAGGGGTGGGGGGAGTGTCTGCATTCAGCTGGCCTGTGGTACAGGGTGAGGTGGGAGGGGATTCCCTGCCCCCAGTACAGATCTGCCCTCACGCCCTCCACCCTCACTCTTGGTGCCACTTACCCTGGAAGGTGACATCTGCCCAGTGCCTGTGGAGCTAGTCTTTTCTGTGCTTGCCTTGCGACCCTGGGAGCAGCACCTCCAGGAGCCCTGGAGTGCCGGGCACCAGGGTGGCAGGAGGAGGCGCCGGCAGCAGCTTCGGGAGAGCCAGGGCAAAGGGGGAACCATGGCTGGGGAGCCAAGGAGCTGTCTGAGCCACCCAACAGCCACCAGGAACTGGCTCCCTCCAGGCTGTGGCCTCGCTTCAGTGCCTGGCCCTGCCCCTGCCCTGCTCTGCTGCACCCACCCGCCTCCTAACCTGGCCCCAGACAGAGTCCAGGAACTCATGTTCCCTGGTGTGAGAATGCTCCTGCCAGGTTAGGCAGAACTTGCTTTAGAACTCTGGTCCCCAGCCTACTGCATGTCTTGTGTCTGTTTTTCTTAGCACTGTTTTCTCACTCTCAAATCTGCAAGGTAGAAATTGCATTACTGCTTGGCAGGTGAGGAAATGCTCAGAGAATTTCGTTCAGCCCTCAACTCAGTAAGTATGGGCTGGGGTCCGCTCTGGGCCAGATGTGCTCAAGGCTCCACAGCTGGTTGGTGGAAAAGCCAGGCAGATTCACCCCCAGGTCTACCTGACTTGAAAGCTCATACCCATTGACCTGGCTCAAGTATTGTTTCTCCCTGTTTCCCTTTGCTCTTCTTACTGGCCCAGAGAGACCTTTTTCCTTGTCCCTATTGTACATCGCACATCGTCAGGGTTTGCCTTCTCTGGAAAGTCTGGGCACTATACACTGGTACCGGTTTCAAGCTTTGTTGAACTGGTGAGCCCTCCCATCAAATCTGCATTAGAACAAAAGCTTTGTGCACCCACTGTGTGAGCCTTAGGTATACATATCGGACTTCCTGCAGTGTGTCCTGTGATGTTCTGTTGTGGATGGAGGACACAGCCACACCTCTGTGGCTCAGAAGTGGGTGGATGGTTCCAGCTTCGATCTTCTAAAAGGTCCTCAGACAGGAAAACATGCCTCAGAAAGCAAGGTTGCTGGAGGGTGGACAGCTGCTAACCAGCTTGCTATCTGGGACATCACACTGAATTGGGGGGGGAAGATGGCCTCTGCCATGGTGTGGGGGTCCAGGAACCAGAGAGGAAGACCTTCCTGCAGGTCAGTGGTTCTTGAACTTGAAGGGCTGAAGCACCTTTACATGAGGTCAGGGACCTCACGTTCCCCATTAGCTGGCAGGTTCCCATTTTTCAGTAGAAAAAGAATCCCTGTAAAATTTTGGAGGAGAGAAGCTTTCCTTCTTGTTTCTCGGTGATAGGGTTATACATGGTTCATTTTTGAACTGCAATGTATGTATGCACAGGCTAAAGTCCTACTTATTGGGACATAAGAGGCCCAAACTACTGTTGTTACAGTTAAGGGAAACTAGCATACGATTAAACAGCCCACAACATTCAACATTGAAGTGAAACTAACCACATTTATAAATTAAAAGCAAGATTAGCAGCTGTTAAGAAAATAAATAAAACTTGTGTAAGACAATGTAAATGATGCATAAATAACGAAGTGAATCCTGAAAATTAGACATTTCAACCATCTGAGGTTTTTTTTTTTTTTTGGCTGCGCTGTGTCTTTCTTGAGGCATGTGGGATCTTAGTTGCGGCATGCAGGATCTAGTTCCCTGACCAGGGATTGAACCTGGGCCCCTTGCTTTGGGAGGCTGGAGTCTTAACCACTGGACCACCAGGGAGGTCCCAGCCATCTGAGTTTCTATTTCAGGTTATGAACTCCAAAATGGACTAACATCCAGTAACGTGCAGTGTGCAGTCCTAAGCCGTGAATTATAATAGAGTCTGTGGATTTGGCTTTGTTTGTCTGTGAGAACTAAAGAAAAGGCTGGTATTTGGGTCAGTTCAAATCTATTGGATGAGCTGTGGATCTCATAGTCATGGAAATGAAGGGATGAAGATAGATAAATGTAAACCTAGATTTGTTACTGTGTATATTTATTTTTGTTATTCTTGTATTTAATAGTCTTTCTTTCTTTATATAATAAGTTTTATTTATGTCTAGTAGTCTTTAAAAAATTATTTATTTTTATTTATTTTTGGCTGCATTGAGTCTTCGTTGCTGTGCGTGGGCTTTTTTCTAGTTGCAGCGAGCAGGGGCTACTCTTTGTTGCGGTGTGTGGGCTTCTCATTGCAGTGGCTTCTCTTTTTGCGGAGCATGGGCTCTAGGTGCGCGGGCTTCAGTAGTTGTGGCACGTGGGCTCAGTAGCTCTTGGGCTCTAGAGCGCAGGCTCAGTAGTTGTAGTGCATGGGCTTTGTTGCTCTGTGGCATATGGGATCTTCCGGGACCAGGGCTCAAAACTGTGTCGCCTGTATTGGCAGGTGGATTCTTAACCACTGCACCACCAGGGAAGCCCTGCATTTATTTTAAATGAAAAAAGTTTTATTGAGGTATAGTTGATTTACAATATTATGTTAGTTTCAGGTGTACAACATAGTGATCCAAAATTTTTATAGATTATACTCAATTTAAAGTTGTTACAAAGTAACGGCTATATTTCCTTTGCTGTATAATACATCCTCGTAGCTTATTTATTTTATACATAGTAGTTTGTACCTCTTATTCCCTTACCCCTATCTTGCCCCTCCCCGTTTCCCTCTTTGCATTGGTAGCCACTAGTTTGTTTCTATACCTGCTGTTTCTGTTTTGCTATATTCATTCGTTTATTTTATTCTTTAAATTCTACATATAAGTGATAACATACAGTATTTGTCTTTCACTGACTTATTTCACTAAACATAATACCCTCCAGGGTCATCCATGTTGTTGTAAATGGCAAATTTTCATTCTTTTTAATGGCAGAATAGTATTCCATTCATCTGTTGATGAACACTTAGCTTGCTTCCATATCTTGGCAATTGTAAATAGTGATGCTATGAACATTGGGGTGCATGTATCTTTTTGAATTAGTGTTTTCATTTTTTTTATTGGAGTATAGTTGCTTTACAATGTTGTGTTAGTTTCTGTTGTACAGCAAAGTGAATCAGCCACATGTATATATATATATCCTCTATTCCTTGGATTTCCTTCCCATTTAGGTCACCACAGAACATTGAGTGTTTTCATCTTCTTTTTTTAAAAACATTATTAATTGGCTTGCGCTCGGTCTTAGTTGCGGCAGGCGGGCTCATTAGTTTCGACTCACGGGCTCCTTAGTTGTGGCACACAGGCTCCCCAGTTGTGGCATGCGAACTCTTAGTTGTGGCATGCATGTGGGATCTAGTTCCCTGACCAGGGATCAAACCCGGACCCCCTGCATTGGGAGCTCAGAGTCTTATCCACTGTGCCACCAGCGAAGTCCCCATATGGTAGTTCTATTTTTAGCTTTTTGAGGAAACTCCACACTCTTTTCCACAGTGGCTGTACCAATTTACATTCCCATCAACAGCATACAAGTGTTCCCTTCTCTCCACATCCTCACTAACATTAGCTATTTGTTGACCTTTTTAAAAAAATTTATTTATTTGTTTATTTTTGGTTGCGTTGGGTCTTCGTTGCTGCGTGCGGGCTTTCTCTGGTTGTGGCGAGCGGGGGGCTACTATGCATTGCAGCGCGCGGGCTTCTCATTGCGGTGGCTTCTCTTGTTGCGGAGCACGGGCTGTAGAGCACAGGCTAAGTAGTTGTGGCGCACGGGCTTTGTTGCTCCACGGCATGTGGAATATTCCCTGACCAGGGCACGAACCTGTGTCTCCTACATTGGCAGGCGGATTCTTAGCCACTGCACCACCAGGGAAGCCCTTGACTTTTTTGTTTGTTTGTTTTTGTTTTTGTTTTTGTTGTTGTTGATTTTATTCTTTTTTTTAATTTATTTTTATTTTTTATTTTTTGCTTTATAACAAAGTGAATCAGTTATACATACACATATGTTCCCATATCCCCTCCCTTTTGCGTCTCCCTCCCACCCTCCCTATCCCACCCCGCCAGGCGGTCACAAAGCACCGAGCTGATCTCCCTGTGCTATGCGGCTGCTTCCCACTAGCTATCTACCTTACGTTTGATAGTGTATATATGTCCATGCTGCTCTTTCACTTTGTCACAGCTTACCCTTCCCCCTCCCCATATCCTCAAGTCCATTCTCTAGTAGGTCTGTGTCTTTATTCCTGTCTTACCCCTATGTTCTTCATGACATTTTTTTTCTTAAATTCCATATATATGTGTCAGCATACAGTATTTGTCTTTCTCTTTCTGACTTACTTCACTCTGTATGACAGACTCTAGGTCCATCCACCTCATTACAAATAGCTCAATTTAATTTGTTTTTATGGCTGAGTAATATTCCATTGTATATATGTGCCACATCTTCTTTACCCATTCATCTGATGATGGACACTTAGGTTGTTTCCATCTCCGGGCTATTGTAAATAGGGCTGCTATGAACATTTTGGTGCATGTCTCTTTTTGAATTATGGTTTTCTCAGGGTATATGCCCAGTAGTGGGATTGCTGGGTCATATGGTAGTTGTATTTGTAGTTTTTTAAGGAACCTGCATACTGTTCTCCATAGTGGCTGTATCAATTTACATTCCCACCAGCAGTGCAAGAGGGTTCCCTTTTCTCCACACCCTCTCCAGCATTTATTGTTTCTAGATTTTTTGATGATGGCCATTCTGACTGGTGTGAGATGATATCTCATTGTAGTTTTGATTTGCATTTCTCTAATGAGCAAAGATGTTGACCTTGACTTTTTGATAATAGTTATTTTGACAGGTATGAGGTGATAAGATAGCTCATGGTGGTTTTGATCTGCATTTCTCCTATGATTAGCAAGTGTTGAACATCTTTTCATGTGCCTGTTGGCCATCTGTATGTCTTCTTTGGAAAAATGTCTATTCAGGTTTTCTGACCATTTTTTAATTGGATTGTTTGTTTTTTTGATGTTGAGTTGTATGAGCTGTTTATGTTTTATATATTAACTCCTTATCAGTCATATCAATATTTTCCCCCATTCGTTAGGTTGTCTTTTGATTTTGTTGATGGTTTCATTTCCTCTGCAAAAGCTTATGAGGTTTGGACTTCCCTGGTGGCGCAGTGGTTAAGAATCTGCCTGCCAATGCAGGGGACACGGGTTCGAGCCCTGGTCTGGGAAGATCCCACATGCTGCAGAACAACTAAGCCCGTGTGCCACTACTACTGAGCCTGCGCTCTAGAGCCCATGAACTACAACTACTGAGCCTGTGCGCCACAACTACTGAAGGCCGCACGCCTAGAGCCCGTAGCTCCACAAGAGAAGCCACCTCAAAGAGAAGCCCGTGCACCACAACGAAGAGTAGCCCCCACTGGCCGCAACTAGAGAAAGCCCACACATAGCAGTGAAGACCCAATGCAGCCAAAAATAAATAAATATTAAAAAAAAAAAAAAAGCTTATGAGTTTTGGGACTTCCCTGGTGGTCCAGTGGCTAAGACTCTATGTTCTCAATGCAGGGGGCCTGAGTTCGATCCCTGGTTGGGGAACTAGATCCCACATGCTGCAACTAAGAGTTCGCATGCAGCAACTAAAGATCCTGCATGCTTCAACTAAAGATCCCGCATGCCACAATGAAGACCGAAGATCTGGCGTGCCGCAACTAAGACATGGCACAGCTAAATGGATAAATACATATTTTTTTAAAAAAGCTTATGAGTTTTGGGAATTCCCTGGCAGTCCAGTGGTTAGGACTCGGTGCTTTCACTGCCGCCACTCGGCGTGACCAAAAAAAAAAAAAAAAAAGAGCTTATGAGAGTTTAATTAGGTCCCACATGGTTATTTTTGCTTTTGTTTTGTTTCCTTTGCCTTAGGAGACAGATCTGAAAAAATATTGCTGCTATTTATGTTGGAGGGTGTTCTGCCTGTCTTCTAGGAGTTTTATGGTTTCAGGTCTTACATTTAGGTCTTAAATCCATTTTGAGTTTATTTTTATATATGGTATGAGGAAATTTTCTAATCTCATTCTTTTTACATGTAGCTGTCAGTTTTCCCATCACCACTTGTTGAAGAGACTGTCTTTTTTCCATTGTATATTCTTGCCTCCTTAGTTGTAGATTAACTGACTAGATGTGTGAGTTTATTATGTGTCTGTTTTTGTGCCAGTACTATGCTGTTTTGATTACTGTAGCTTTGCAGAATAATCTGAAATGAGGGAGCATGATACTTCCAGCTTTGATCTTTTTTCTCAAGATTGCTTTGGCAGTTTCGGGTCTTTTGTGGTCCGTATAAATTTTAGGATTATTTGTTCTAGTTCTGTGTGTCCCATAGATTTTGGATCATTGTGTTTTTGTTTCAATAGTCTAGGTATTTTTAAATTTCTCCTTTGATTTCTTCGGTGATCCATTAGCATGTTGTTTAGCTTCCATGTGTTTGTGTTTCTTGCAGATTTTTTCTTGTAGTTGATTTCTAGTCTCCTTTGTTGCCACATTTTGGCTAACTTGCTGTTTTTGTTTCTATGTATCTGATAGATTGGTTACATTTCCTGATCTTGGAAAAGTGGCCTTTTGTAGGAGACGTTATGCGTCCCAGCTGTGCACTCCTCTCTGGTCACCGGAGCTATATGCTCTAGGGGTGCCCCCTATGTGGGCTGTGTGAGTCCTTCTGTTGATGTGGGCTGACTACTGTGGACCATCTAGTAGGCATGGCTGGCCCCTGGTCTGGTTGATTGACAGGCCTTGCCTTGTGCAGAAGCTGATGGCTGCTTTTTGGCAGGGCTGGATCATGAGGTAGCTTGTGTGGGATCCCAGGGGGTCCTGGGGCTAAAGCTGGCTCACTGGTGGGCAGATCCAGGTTCGGAGGAGTATGGTTGTAGGTTCGAGTTCCTGGATCTAGTGTTGGTCTGCTGGTGAGTGGGGCTGAATCCTGGGGTGGCTGGCTGAGGAGTCTAAGGTGTCCCAAAGCTGGTGTTGGTCTGCTGGTGGGTGGGACCGGGGCATGGGGGATCCCAGGGCTTGTGCCCCCTCACTGGGAGATGGAGCTGGGTTCTGGGGTCTCTGATTGAGGGACCCTGAGGGTCCTAAAGCTGGTGTCAACTTGCTGGTGGATGGGGCTGGATCTCAGGGCAGCAGGCTGATGGGCCCAATGTGTCCCAGAGCAGGAGTTGACCTGCTGGTGGGCAGGTCTGTCTGGGGCTTAGGAAGTCCTGGGACTGGTGCCAGCCTGCTGGTGTGTTGGTTGGGTCCTGACAATGCAGGCTGCGGGGCTGTGTTGGTCCCTGGGCCAGTGTCCACCTGTTGGTGGGTGGGGTTGGGGTCCAGATGATCCCAGGGCTGGTGCCCACTCACCAGTGGATGAAACTGGGCCCTGGGGCTAGTGCTGGCCCACTGGCAAGCAGAGCCAGGACCTGGGTTCTCTGGCTGCTGGGCCAGGTATCCCAGAACTGGTGTTGTATTGCTGGTGGATGGCACTGAGACCCAGCAGGACCTGGGGCTGGCATCGCCCTGCTGGTTGGTGGGCTGGTTCCTGCCCTGTCAGACTCGGTGCTGTGGTGGTCCTGGGGGTGGTATCCGTTCACTGGTGGGGGGGATTTCTGGTGTTGGTGCCTGCTGATTGGTATGTGAGGCTGGTCCCGGACTTGCTGGTGGATAGTGCTGGGGCCCAGAGTGTCCTGCGGCTGGTGCCTGCCCACTGATGGGTGGAGCTGGGTCCAGTGGTATCGGGAAGCTGGGTCCAGGGCCCTGGGAATCTTAGGTCTAGTGCCTGTGCACTTGTGTGTGGGGCTGGCTCCTGGGCTCTGGTGGACAGGACCATGTCTGAGGGTGGCTGTGAGCTCAAGGAGTTTAAGACAGCCTGCCTGGGAGCCCACAGCCCCTCATTCTCACCCCCCCCCCCCACAACACATAATGATCCTTTGAGGTCTGTGCAGCGTTGCATTGCCCTGGCCCGCCTCCTAGTGGAGCAAAACTTCCCAGCCATTGCCATCCTCTGTGGGATGCCCCAGGAGGAGAGGTGAGTCAGAGATGAGGAAGATGTTTTGTGTCCTTGTGAGGAAAAGAGGCCATTAAAAGAAGGGACTTTCAACATTTTTCTGCTTTCCTTTCTCACAAAGGCTTTCTCAGTATCAACAGTTTAAAGATTTTCAGCAGTGAATTCTTGTGGCTACCAACCTGTTCAGCCTAGGCATGGACATTGAGCAGGTGAACGTTGACTTTAGAATTCCAACACCTATCGCTGAATGTTCAACTTGTCAGCATTAGAGACCAATACTGGGCCCTGATATAGCACTATCTCTTGAGTGACCAACTAGCTGCTAATTGACGACTTACTTTCTGTCCCCTCCATCCTTGGAGGGCCAGAGGTTCATCTTCACTGGGACAGACACCTATTCCATGTACGGATCTTCTTTTCCGTTCCTCAGAACTTTAGCCAGCACCGCTACCTGGTGACCATTGAAATTCCTGATGTACAGACTTGGAATTGCTCTTAGCAGAATATCTGACCAGGGGCCAACTTCACAGTGAAGGAGGCTGCAGGCTGAGCCACGACCATGAGATCCACTGGTCATATCCCAATCTGCACCACCCAGGGGCTGCCGGCCACACAGAATGCTGGACAGGCCTTCTGAGGATGCAACTAAAGCTCCAGCTTTGAGGAAACATCTTGAAGGGATGGGGTTACATCTTTCTGGATGCAGTATATTATTAAATCAGAGACCTTTATATAGTGCCATGTTCTCAATAGGAAAATAAGGTGGGTCCAGGACCAAGGTTTGGAAACAGGTATCACCCCATTTACCATTACTTTCAATCACCCACTGGGGGATTTTACACTTCTTGCCTTTACATCTCCACAGGGTTGGGGGTCCTGGTTCTCAAAAGGGGCACTCTTATAAGGTGTACCACAAGGATACCATGGAACTACACCTCTACACATGACTGTTGCCTCCAGAGAAGTTTGGACTCCATGTGCCCAGAGACCAGCAGGTAAGAAGAGGAGTTCCCTCTTCTCGAGGAAGGAGTAATTTACCCTAATCTGCAGAAAGGGGTGGAGCTACTATCACAATGAGGGCAGGAGGAATCCATTCAGAAGTGGTGGTAGACTGGGCGCTTCCTGGTTCTCTCACGTTCCCTGTAATTTGAACAGACAAATGCAGCAACCCAGCCTGAGAAAGGCTGCTCAAGCTGCCATGACAGAATACCATCGGCTGGGAGACTTAAAAACAGAAATTAATTTGCTCACAGTTCTGGAGGCTGGAAGTCCAAGATCAAGATGCCAGCAGGGTTAGTGTCTGGTGGGGCCTCTCTTCCTGGCTTGCAGACAGTGACCTCACAGCCTTTCCTCTGTGAGCACAGGGGAATTGAAAAAGAGAGAGACGGAACTCCCTGGTGGTCCAGTGGTTAGGACTCCATACTTTCACTGCCGAGGGCCCGGGTTTGATCCCTGGTCGGGGAACTAAGATCCCACAAGCCACTCGGCATGGCCACACCACCACCCCCACCAAAAAAAAAAAGAAAAAAAAAAGGCTATCTCTGGTGTCTCTTGCTCTTATAAAGACACCAGTTCTATCATATTAGGGCTCCATCCTTATGATCTTGTTTATCCTTAATTACCTCCTTAAAGGCTCTATCTTCAAATAGAGTCTCATTGGTCTTTAGGTCTTCAACATAAGAATCTGGTTGGGAGGGATGTAATTAAGTCCAATAACAGAAGTGTTTGATTTCCAGAGGCCCAGACCCATCAGGTGTGAAGGTTTGGGTCACACTCCCAGGTAAGGCACAGGGCCCATGCTCCTGTGCTCTGAAATCTATGGCAGCGTTTGTGCAGAGGCCCTGCTTCCCGTGGGCTGTTCCCAGACAGTAACTGGTCACAGCAGGGACACTATGGGAGGCTCATTCCTGGGAGACATGGGACTCCTCTGATGACCAACTGTGACTTGAGGACTCCCTCTGGCCTTGCTTAACTTCGCTTAGATTGTTTTTGGTGGTCTTGGAGAGTCCAGGAAACCTCTCCTTCTGTCGATCACTTGTGATCAGAGTTGCATCTTGGTCTGCTGGCTCTCTCATCTTTTCTGGTTCCCTCTCCATATTCTCTGACAGATGTTTAATAAAATTCTGCTGAGTTTAATCCTATTTTGGCATTTGTTTCTTGGAGGACTGGGACTAACAAAATAATTTCCATCTGTATACCAACAGCCTACTTACTTATTCCATCTTATAAAATCCTTCTCTTTATCCAACTTCTCCTACCAGCATCTGTTCCATTTCGCTTGTTTCGTATTATCTCTTTGAGGTGATAGATGTTTGGTTTTTTAAAAATTGAAGTGTAGTTAAGTTACAATGCTGTGTTTCAAGTGTACAGCAAAGTGATTCAGTAAATACATATACATTGATATATATTCTTTTCAGATTCTTTTCTATTACAGGTTTTTACAAGATATTGAATATAATTCCTTGTGCTATCTACTAGATCATTGTTTACCTATTCTATATATAGTAGTGTGTATATGTTAATCCCAAACTCCTAATTTATATCTCCCCCCACCTACTTTTGCCTTTGGTAACCGGAAGTTTGTTTTCTATGTCGTGAGTCTATTTATGTTTTGTAAATAAGCTCATTTGTATCATTTTTTAAGATTCCACATATAAATGATATCATATGATATTGTCTTTCTTTGTCTGACTAACTATAGATGTTTGTTGTTTTAAGCTGCTAAGGTTTAGAAGTAGTTTGATACACAGCAATAGATAACTAACAAAGCTCTTTTAAATCTCTGTTATTCTATAGGTATTGCCTAAATCTGTTTTATCTCCTTTCACCTTGAAAATGTTATTTATACTCATTTCCACTTCCTCTCTTCCTCTTATTTTTTTTCCTTTTTTCCCCCTCTTCTTTCTTTTACTTTTGTTTTCTTTTGTCTTTTCTCCTTCCCTCTTGCTTTCTTCCTTCTCTCCTCTCCTTCCTTTATTCTTATTGTCGGATGTTTCAAACATATAAAATAATACTATGTGGTTATACTGAAAGGAAGCATTATCTGTATATGCTAAAATTATAATGCCAAGGTATATGGAATAAAAGTAAAATAAAGGAAGAAAAGAAAATGCCTGGGTGATTCTGCAAACAAGGAAGTGACTTGCAACTCCTATTTCCTTTCCTTAAGCTGAGTTTGTTTCTTTTTAAAAAATATTTATTTATTTATCTGGCTGCATCGTGTCTTAGTTGTGGCATGTGGGCTCTTCGTTGCGGCACGCAGGCTTCTCACTAGTTGTGACATGCGGGCTCCAGAGCGTGCGGGCTCAGTAGCTGCAGTGTGTGGGCTCTCTAGTTGTGGCACAGGCTCAGTAGTTGCAGTGCGCTTAGTTGCCCTGTGGCATGTGGGATCCTAGTTCCCAGCCAGGGATTGAACTCGCATCCCCTGCATTGGAAGGTGGATTCTTAACCACTGGACCACCAGGGAAGTCCCAAGCTGAGTTTGTTTCATTTTCAGAGTAAACACATCAGCTCCATGAACTCTTACACATTTCTGGTAAAAGCTTAAGTTGGTACTAGCACTGTTTTTTAAATTTATGTTTTTACTGAAGTATAGTTGATTTACAATGTTGTGTTGGGTACTAGCACTTTGGAAATCAAAATAGCATTATCTAGTATGGTTAAAGTGTATATACCATATACTCCAGTATTTGATTTTAAAAATCCTGAAAGAATATTTAATTTTAATTTTTGTTTTAGCACATACAGGAATGCTTTGCTGCTCCTCCCTTCCGAAGGTGGAGCTTAATTTTCTCCTCCTGAGTGTGGGCTGCACTTAATGACTCTCTTCTACCTGATAGAGTAAGGCTTATGTAATGGTGTATGACGCTGGGTCTAGGACATAAAACTCACTTCAGCTTCCATCTTTGTTGCTCTCTTGCTCAGATCACTTGCTCTGGGGGAAGCCAGCTGCCATGTCATAAGCAGCCCTATGGAAAGGTCCATGTGGCTGCAAATTGAGGCCCTCTTCCAAGAGCCGTACGAGTGAGCCATGTTTGATGTGAATCCTGCAGCCCTAGTCAAGCCATCAGATGATGCAGCCCTGGCTGACAACTTGATCGTCTCCTTTAGAGAGGCCCAGAGCCAGAAACACTCTGGGAGATAATAAATGTTTGTTGTTTTGAGCAGCTAAGTTTTGAATAATTTATTTTGCAGCAGTAGGTAACTAATATAGTGTCTCAGGAGGAAAATAAATTCTTGTACTTTAATTTTTGTTTGCTCTAAATTAATTATAAGATATTAAACATGTCATTTGGTTTTAAGATTTAAGAAGAATTTCCTTCTTAAATGGCTAATACGATTTTTTTTTTTTTTAAATTTTGGCTGCGCTGGGTCTTTGTTGTGGCACGTGGGCTCTTCCTTGTGGTGCTCAGGCTTTCTCTAGTTGCTGTATGTGGGCTTCTCTTGTTTTGGCCTCTCTAGCGTGGGCTTAGTTGCCCTGTGGCATGTGGGATCCTAGTTCCCCAACCAGGGATTGAACCTGCGTCCTCTGAATTGGAAGGCAGATTCTCAACCACTGGACCACCAGGGAAGTCCCAATAGAATATATTTCATTACTATTCAAACACTCTATTAACCTGAACTTCAGTTTCTAGCTGTGACCCAATTAAACACAAAAGGAAGAACCAAGCCATGATAGGCAGATTCTATGAAGGACTTCTAATAACCACCTCCCTGGTTATTCACCTTGCCCACAGTTATTCAACCAAACACTAACGTAGGCTCTGCTGTGGGAATGGGGTGGAAGCCGGCCAGGAAAGGCAGCAGGAAGAGAGCATCACAAAGGGTAGCAGGGATCCTCAGCTCCCCAAGGATCCCACATGGCCAGAATTTTTTTCTTTTGTCCCAGGCTGTGTGGCCTGCGGGGTCTTAGTTCCCTGACCAGGGATTGAACCCAAGCTACAACAGTGAAGGTGCCCAGTCCTAACCACTGGGCCACCAGGGAACTCCCCAGATTTTTAATAAATATATATCTACAGGCTTAGCAGGATATTCTTTGCAGATAGTATTTACTACATTCTGTGGGGCTGCATAAAACCAATTGCCTTGCAATGTTAATCGGTAAAGAAAATAATACCAAGTACCCCAACAAAATATGTACATCCCTTAGGTGTTAATCATAAACATATGCAGTGCATGAATGTTGGTGAAGGGCATTTTGACTGCATTAAATACTTGCACCTTTGGGGTGATTAAAATTTGCCCACTCTTCTAGTTGAAATACACAGCAACACATTGTGCTTCCATGTATTGAAGATATTATGTCCAGGATCTGTAGGGAAGGAAAACTTTTCCTTTCTTCCCTTCTAGGTTCTTTGGCTGGTCTAATAATTAAATTGACATAAGACAGATTAGCAGGAGAAAATAAACTTAATTTCATATGTATGGGAGTTCATAGACATATGAGACCCAAGTGACCAAAACGGGCAGCTTTTATACCTTTTAGACAAACAATAAAAATTTGAAGAACTGACAAGACAAATTGGGCCTTGGGGCAGTAAATTAGTGAAGTAAGAAGTTTCCTTTAAACAGCGTTCTTGGCCCTAAATTCCCTACCTCTGGTGTTAAGGGTGCCTTCTACCCTCCTGGTACGGGGAGGGTACCTTTGACATGGGAGATTTACTTCCTGCATTCAAGGAGGCAAAGGGGATCAGAATGTCCTTCTTGCATTGCTGTCTCCTAAGTAACTGTCAATGAAAATTCAATTAACTATCAAGAAGAAAAAAGGGAATTTTATTTGAGCGAAACTGAGGATTATAACCTGGGAAGCAGTTTTTCGGAAAGCTCTGAGAACTGTTCTGCTTGTTAGAAGTCAAAGGCACAGTCATATACATTTTCGAGACAAAGGATCATACATCAAAATGACATACTGATTTTTTTTTTTTTTTTTTTTTTTTTGCGGTACGCGGGCCTCTCACTGTTGTGGCCTCTCCCGTTGCGGAGCACAGGCTCCGGACGCGCAGGCTCAGCGGCCATGGCTCACGGGCCTAGCTGCTCTGCAGCATATGGGATCTTCCCGGACCGGGGCATAAACCCGTGTCCCCTGCATCGGCAGGCAGACTCTCAACCACTGCGCCACCAGGGAAGCCCCAAAATATAAATTTTATTTCATCATAACATCAGTTCAAAATAATCAATATGCCAGAATGATATATTTTGGGGTGGTATTTTTCTGCTCCACTTCAACTCACACAAACTCAGGGATATGGAATGAAGACAATTTTAAAACACAACAACACAGGAGACACTGATACATGGTTTGGGAAAGTAAAATTTAGGAGCTTTGTGAGTATGATTGGCAGTGCTATTTAGACACATTTCTATATTGGTAAGGGCCAAAATCAGTTTTACAGATTAGATTCCTGATGTTTGCGGATGGATCATCAAGATTGTGCTCCCCCGCTATAGTTAACAAACACAAAGGAAACTGATCCATATGGGAATCTCTATCTGGTGTTTTCAGGCACAACTTCTCCAGGTTTAAAGCACAAAACCCCTGTTCCTCCACCTCCATTCCCAGAGAGACCTCACTCTCTGGCATCAAGGTCCCTGGCGGGTGAGTTTTCTTCTAGAAGAGTCTAAGGGGTGAGAGATAAGGGGTGAGAGGCAGATGGTCCTGTTCAGCCACGATGGTTTCGAAACAACACTGGAGGAAAAAAACTGGCTGAGCCCAATCTGGGCATGGCTTCTTGGTTTCCTCAGACAGCCCCTGGGTCAGGACTCAGAGAGACAATGTGACGAAGAGCATTCGGTGCAGGAGCAGCGGGATCAGGGCAAAGTCCCAGAACTCGAGTGTGGCTCACAGGGCCTCTCTCAGGGCGGTGTCTGGGGCGGGGACGCTCAGTGTTGGAGATTCTTCATCTCCCTTGAGTTTCACTTTCTTTCTCACAGCCTGTGTCGAACCCTCCTGACTGGATACTCATGACGACGCCCCAGTCCTCACTCCCATTGTGTGTCCGGTTTCTAGAAGCCAATCGGCGTCCCCGCGGTTCCCGGTTACGAAGTCTCCACCTGCCTGGGGACTCAGCTTCTCCCCCAGACCCCGAGGATGCTGGTCATGGCGCTGCGAACCCTCCTCCGGCTGCTCTTGGGGTCCCTGGCCCTGACCGAGACCTGGGCAAGTGAGTGCGGGATCGGGAGGGAACCGCCTCGGCGGGAAGGAGCGAGGGGCCCGCCTGGCTGGGGCGCAAGACCCGGGGGGGGGGGGGGAGGAGCAATTCCGCAACTCTCCGCCCCCACCCTCACCTCGCCGCCCAGCTCTGACCACTCCCCTGTCCCTTCGAGTGCCCTACACCCTCCTCTCACCCATTCAGGTCTCACGCCGCCCCTTTTCTGTCTCACGAGTCCCCTTGTCCCCGCCCCCACCAGACCCCCCCCCCCCACCTCGGACCCGGGGACCCGCGCCGGGAGGAGGGTCGGACCGGGTCTAACTCCTCCCCGCCACAAATATCTCAGGCTCCCACTCCCTGAGGTATTTCCACACCGGGGTGTCCCGGCCCGGCCGCGGGGAGCCCCGCTTCGTCGCCGTCGGCTACGTGGACGACACGCAGTTCGTGCGGTTTGACAGCGACGCCCCGAATCCGAGGAAGGAGCCGCGGGCGCAGTGGGTGGAGCAGGAGGGGCCGGAGTATTGGGAGCAGGAGACGCGGATCTCCAAGGACGACGCACAGATCTCCCGAGCGAACCTGAACATCCTGCGCAGCTACTACAACCAGAGCGAGGCCGGTGAGCGACGCAGGCCCGGGTCCGGGTCACGACCCCCATCCCCAGGGATGGGCCAGCGTCGCCCCGAGTCTCCGGGTCCGAGGGTCACCCCAACGTTGCGGGACCCCCCCGGTCCCCGACCCGGGAAGAGCCCGTGGGGACTTTACCCGGTTTCATTTCAGTTTGGGTTTAATCGCTGCGGCTGGTCGGGGCGGGGTCAGGGTCTCACACCCTCCAGCAGATGTACGGCTGCGACGTGGGGCCGGACGGTCACCTCCTCCGCGGGTACACACAATTCGCCTACGACGGCGCCGATTACATCGCCCTGAACGAGGACCTGCGCACCTGGACCGCGGCCGACGCGGCGGCTCAGAACACCAAGCGCAAGCTTGAGGGGGCCGGTGCTGCGGAGCGCCACAGAGCCTACCTGGACGGGGCATGCGTAGATGCGCTCCTCAGCTACTTGGAGGCCGGGAAGGACACGCTGCAGCGCGCAGGTACCAGGGGCCGCGGGGCCTCCCTGGTCTCCCCTCGGGCTGGAGCTGGCTTCCCACAAAGGGAGGAAATGGGGTCCCTGTGGGAACACCGCCCCAACTTCTTGTCAGGAGAGGGAGGAATCCGCCCAGGTTTTCATATTCTGTACAAGACAGTGACTCGCCGGTGGCCTCACTTCTCTGAAAGACAGTTAAGGAATCCAGTCTCTTTGGGGAAGAAGCTGGAAACCATCCCTGAAATAACTGATCATCGGTGCCCTTTGACCCTGACCCCCATCTTGTGAACCATGACTTTCTCTCTCAAGGCCTGTTCTCAGCCTGAGAACATCTTAGGAGGCCTGACTCCAGCTTTTCTGAATCATACAGCCTCCACCAAAGTCAGGACCATTACTCTGTATTCTCTCCTTTACATGGAGCCTCCTACCTTGGCTTTCTTCCTTATTCTAGAACTTTCCAAGGACTGGGAGATTTTCCCCGACCCCGGAGTCCAGGCCTGTGTCTGGTGTTTGTGCTTGTTATTTTCAAACCCATTATGCTGTCCATTCTCAGGATGGTCACATGATGCTGCTTCAGTGGCCCATGAAGGTAACACTAAGTGTGAATTTTCTGATTCTTCCTCCTCAGACCCTCCAAAGACACGTGTGACCCATCACCCCATCTCTGACCGTGAGGTCACCCTGAGGTGCTGGGCCCTGGGCTTCTACCCTAAGGAGATTTCACTGACCTGGCAACGTGATGGGGAGGATCAGACCCAGGACATGGAGCTTGTGGAGACCAGGCCTTCAGGGGATGGAACCTTCCAGAAGTGGGTGGCCCTGGTGGTGCCTTCTGGAGAGGAGCAGAGATACACGTGCCATGTGCAGCACGAGGGGCTTCAGGAGCCCCTCACCCTGAGATGGGGTAAGGAGGGACATGGGGGTGGAGCTTCCTCTCAGATAAAGCAGGAGCCCTTCTGGACACGTTCAGCAAGGTCGGGATTCAAGCCTGAGGTCAGGGCCCCTTCCCTTTCCTCCACAGACCCTCCTCAGCCCACCGTCCTCATCATGGGCCTCATTGTTGGCCTGGTTCTCTTGGTCACTGGAGCCGTGGTGGCTGGAGCTGTGATCTGGAGGAAGAAGCACTCAGGTAGGGAAGGGAAGGAGGGATCTGAGTTTTCTTGTCTCACTGGGGGGTTTCAAGCCCAGGTTGAAGTTTGCCTGCCTCATTACTGGAAAGTACCCTAACACACATGTGGAATATGGAGCTGAGTGCTAACACTTACCCTTTAGTAAAGTACATGGGAAAATGAAAGACAGATTTTTCACCTTCATAATTCCAGTTGGGGGCCTGTTTCTCAGCACTTGAAGGTCAGAGGGGAAAGGTCCCGCTAAGGACAGACCCCCAGGAGGGCAGCTGGTCCAGTCCCGCCATATCTCCTTTCTTCATGTTCCTGCTCCTGTCCTGGATTTTTGGTTACAGTTCCAGAAAGTTCTCTGTGGTCTAGGGCTAGGGGGTTCCTCTAGGATCTCAACTCAGTCTTCTCCCTGGCCTCTCACGTGTTTTCTTCTTACAGGTGAAAAAGGAGGGAGCTACGCTCGGGCTGCAAGTAAGTGTGGAAGGGGTGTGATTCCTGAGACCCTTGTGAGGGTGCAGACAGGAGGCCATGGGGGGCTCACCCTCCTAAAGTTCCTTCTCTAGTTTCTCTCCTGTGGGTTCTGACCACGTCCTGGTTTTGTTCTCCCCCAGGCAGTGACAGTGCCCAGGGCTCTGATGTGTCTCTCACGGATCCTAAAGGTAAGACCCTGGAGGGCCTAGATTGGGAGAGGTGTTGGGGCAAGGGGATGCCCCGGGTGGTGGGGATCTTTGAGTGGGACATTTGAGCATGTGGGGGGCTGTTGGGAAGGTCAGCACTTACGTGACTGACCTGACTTTGTTCATGGTTATTTTCTTTCACAGTGTGAGCAGCCTCGTGGGGACTGCGTGGTGCACGGTCCCACGTTGTGGCCTCAGATCCCGTGACTCCTCTCTCTGCAGCTGCATCTGAATGTGTCTGTGTTCCTCGGAGCATAATGTGCGGAGGTGGGGAGACTGGCCCACCCCTGCCCACTACGACCCCTCCCCACCCTGACCTGTGTTCTCCTCCCTGATCCACTTGCCTGTTGCAGCAGAGGCAGGGCTGGGCCACCTCCATCCCTGTCTTAACTTCGTGGTGCACTGAGTGATAATGTCTTACTTGCCTGTTGGAAATAAAATCTCTATATGAATTTTGTTTTTTCTAATTCCTGCCATGAGGCGTTGATGGGATAATAAAGGAAAGGATTCTTAAAGTTTGAGAGAGAAAATAAATGGAAGCGCTGAGAACCTTCCAGAATCCGTGGGCTTGCTGTGCTCTGTCTGCTGCAGGTGGGACAGAAGGAGGCGGTGAGGAGCTGAGCGTGGATGCAGCCTGTGCCCACTCCGTGCTCACTGCATCGTGGGTTTTGATGTGGTCACTCCTGGTCACATCTTCTCAGCTCCTTTGTCCTTGTCCCTTCAGTAGAACTTTGTCCCACCAGCTGTGATCTCAGAGGAAGTCACCAGGTCAGCCTCGGCTCAGGCCTGTGTCCAGTCCTCAGTCCCCATCTTTTGGGTGTTATTTCTTTGTTTTTTAGAGGTTTTTGCCTGAGTTTGTGTTTTATTCTCCTCTGGGTGTCCCCCACCTCTGACAGCTGGAGGAGTCGTTTGGCCTGTTGTCGTCCCCACAAGGCCCAAGCCTGCCCCTGCACACAGGAGAGTCTGTGGTGTCCAGAGGTGGATTTTCAGATTCATCCAGCTCTTGCCCTTTGTCTAGGGTTTGATTGTTCTTTCCATATTTTCTCCAACCTTCTCAAAGGATCCAGATTCTGGAATTAGCAGAAAGGCGGGAAACCATAATGTCTCATCTTAGGTAAGTTCCTGTTGGAATTCTGCTCTGTTCGCCTACCCACTCTCCCTGCCCTTAGCTCTAGTAATCCCAGTGCTGGCTCCAATACAAACTCATGGATTTATAAAGCAGAGTCTAGGACTTCCCTGGTGGTCCATTGGTTAAGATGCTGCTCTTCCACTGCAGGGGCTTGGGTTTGATCCCTGGTCAGGGAAGTTCCACACCCTGTGTGGCCAAAAGAAGAAAAAAAAAATGTGTAAAGCAGAGTCTAATTTAGGTTTATATTTGGTTGGAAAATAGGATCCATGAGTCAAGGATCATTGTTTTCTGAAAAAAAAATATATACTTGTGTGAGGCAGTGTGGAGGAAGGTTGGTTGGTGGGAAGGGGAGAGCAGCACTTGTGAGAAAAACACCGGCAGCACTGATGTCAGTGTGAGTAGATGTTGTTCTGTAGCTGCCACAAAACAGCATTTGGCCTGAGGTTACATTAATAAAGATACTGTCTCTAGAATAGGGAGGTGCTTTACATTGAACATTCACTCAACTGATACGGTTGTGTGCCAGATATATGACACAGTATTTTGCATCTGGGAAACATCACTGAAGTAAAAACAGAAAAATTGCTGGCCTTGTGGAGCATGTATTCTAGTGGGAAGAGACAGACTATGTGCTATCAGCATAGTAAATAAGGAAAGTGTTCTGTCACAAGGGGATACATACAATGGAAAAGATGCAGTGGAGAAGGTGATCCAGAGTGTGAGTATGGGGACAGGGAAGATGGTTATTTTAGTAGGGTGCTCAGTGTGGGCCTCACTGGGAAGGTGACCTTTTTTTTTTTTTTTTTTGTGGTAAGCGGGCCTCTCACTGTTGTGGCCTCTCCCTTTGCGGAGCACAGACTCTGGATGCGCAGGCTCAGCAGCCATGGCTCACGGGCCCAGCTGCTCTGCGGCATGTGGGATCTTCCCAGACCGGGGCACGAACCCATGTCCCCTGCATCGGCAGGCGGACTCTCAACCACTGCGCCACCAGGGAAGCCCCGGAAGGTGACCTTTGAGGAAAGATTTGAAGGACATGAGGAATTATCCCTGAGGATGTCTGGAGGAGGTTCTTTCCGGGCAGAGGGAACCTCCAGGCAAATGCACCAGGGCAGAAGCATGTCTGTGTGTCCCAGTTAAAGTGAGGAGGCCAGTATGGCAGGAGCAGAGATTAACTGAGATGAGATCAGAGGTACAGCCAGACCATGTAGGCCTGGAGGATGTTGGAAGGGTTTTGACGTTTGCTCTGAGGGAGATGAGAGTTATAAGATAGTTTTGAGCAGAAGAGGGACTTGGTATGACTTCTTGATTTTTTTTAAATATTTTTATTTTATTGGAGTATAGTTGATTTACAATGTTGTGTTAGTTTCAAGTGTACAGCAAAGTGATTCAGCTATACATATACATATATTCTTTCTTTTTTAGATTCTTTTCTCATATTGGTTATCACAGAATATTGAATAGAGTTCCCTGTGCTATACAGTAGGTCCTTGTTGGTTATCTATCTTATACATAGTAGTGTATGTGTGTTCATCCCAAGCTCCTGATTTATCTCCCCCCCCCACATTTCCCCGTTGGTAACTGTAAGTTTGGGGGTTTTTTTGTTGTTCTTTTTTTAAAGAAGATGTTGGGGGTAGGAGTTTATTAATTAATTTATTTATTTTTGCTGTGTTAGGTCTTCATTTCTGTGCGAGGGCTTTCTCTAGTTGTGGCTAGTGGGGGCCACTCTTCATCGCGGTGCGCGGGCCTCTCACTATCGCAGCCTCTCTTGTTGCGGAGCACAGGCTCCAGACGCGCAGGCTCAGTAGCTGTGGCTCACGGGCCTAGTTGCTCCACGGCATGTGGGATCCTCCCAGACCAGGGCTCGAACCCGTGTCCCCTGCATTAGCAGGCAGATTCTCAAACACTGCGCCACCAGGGAAGCCCTGTAAGTTTGTTTTGATATCTGTAAGTCTGTTTCTGTTTTGTAAATAAGTTCATTTGTATCTTTTTTTAAAATTAGATTCCACATATTAGTGATATCATATGGTATTTGTCTTTCTCTGTCCTTACTTCACTTAGTATGATAATCTCTAGGGCCATCCATGCTGCTGAAAATGACATTACTTTATTCTTTTTTATGGCTGAGTGTATTCCATCAGACTTCACCTTTAAAAGTATCACTTTGGCTGCTGTGCTGAGAACAGAACTGGAAGTCATTCTGGCTTATACATGAACTAAGTTGACTTTTGGGCTAAGTAACTTGCCTCTTTGTGGCCTGTCAGACATACATTGTACATGTGCTTTAATTATTAAAGAAAAGGGCACATTAACCAGAAGTAAAGAATCTCCATGTTAAAAATAAAGATTAAATGCCCCTCTTCTTGGGACTCCAACGCTGGTTCACCTTTGATGATAAGACTCCCTTCCTAGGTGCCAAGGCCATACGGTATGTGCTGCACGTGTACGTGCTGTAGCCCTGACTTGTTTAATGTTCTTTGTTCTGACAAGATATAAAAGCCTGTGCTGTGCTGACAGCCCTGCTGGGTTCAGGGCTAGTCCTTAGTTTGGCTCAAATAAAACTCTTTTCTTTTCTTATTATAGATTGTTTTTTGATTAATTTCATTGACAGAGTGAATCTGATGGCCTTGAGGCCTAGAGATTCTTCCTGTGGTTTCTGTGGTCTCTACTCCCCCCCTCCTCCCTTACTTCCCCCTCCCCCACTCATGTTCACTCTGGTTTTCTGCTGTGCCCGTGTTCCCACCGCTGATTCTCTCCTTGCCTCCTCCCCTGCCATCTCTTGCGCCCCCTCAGGATTGGTCCTGCCCCTCCCTGCTGTCTCCTCCTCTCTACAGTTCTCTGATCCCTTCCTAGGGCGTCCTCACCCGCATCCCCTTTCCCACCACAGGTCCCTCTCTTCCCCTCATGGGTCTTTACCTGCAAGGACCAGACACCTGCATGGCTCCTACTTCCCCCCAACTTTCACTAACCTTACATTTCTGGGGGTGGCTTTTGCCCAGGGGGACTTCCCTCCCTCATCACTACCCCATTTTCATCACCAGGGGGAGCTCTCCTGCTAATGATAACTGGGCCTTGAGCACAGCCCCTGTGGGAGGACCTGTCCCTGGTCTTGGCACCCATCCTCCTACCTCTGCCCCAGTGCAGCCACTGCTCTTGGCCCTCATTCAGTGTGGGCCTTTCCCCCAGCACTGCCCCTTCCCCACTCCTGCATCCTAAACCTCACTCTCTTGAGACCTCCACTCCCCAGGCCTCAGGTGCTGGACTCCACTAGCCCTGGTCCCTCTGCACGTCCCCCCATGGCACATTGCCCAGCTCCCACTCCTTGCTTGAGTGCCTGGGGCCCTCACCACGTTCTCATCAATCACAAGCCTCCTCCCAGGAATCACCACGCCATCCTCACCCTCCCTCAACAAGAGCACCCCTCCTCTCCTGTCTTCACCCTAACCCAAGGTCCCCCAGAGTCACCCCTGAGGCATGCTCATCCCCTGCTCCCCAATCCAGGCCCTCACCACTGTCTCCTCTGCAGCCCCTTGCCCTTCCTTCCTCCCCAATAGGAATACTACCCTTGGTCCAACTGCCCACCTCCTTGGCCTTCATCACCCTCTCTTAGGTTGACTGACCCCAGTGGGCTCTCACTACCTCAACCATGTATCCAAAACCCTTGTTGATGCCACTTGGTCAGTTGGCCTTCCCCTACAGGGGGTCTTCCACTAGCCCCTCCCTCCTGTGCTGGCTACCTGACCCACACCCTCTGTGGAGGTGTGACCTGCCCCCAACCACCCCCACCATGCAGGTCCCTCCCAATGAGCACCTTGGCTTTCCAGTTCTATTTTCTCTTGCCACCCCTCCTAATTCTCCATGACCCTTGGGCACATGGCACTGACTCAGGCCCCCAACACCCACCTCTCCCAGGGGACACTGGCAGGTACAGCCACCTCCCCACCTGGGGCCTCACCATGCCTCTTGCACTCTGGGCCCAGACCCACTGCTTCACCTCCACCAGGGGTACTGGCCCACCTTCCACTCTCTTAGGGCCACAGCCCAGGCCCTCAGGCCCCTCTGCCTCCTGTCTCACACTCCCTTGAACCCACCTTGTCCATGAAGAGCCTGCCCTACAGGCAGCAGCCCTCGCTCTCCATCTCACCTGACCCGCCTCTGACCAGGGCTGCCTCTGATCCCGAGCCTGACACTGCCCCTCCCTCCCATCTGACTCCACCTCCCCTCACCCTGGTCCTCCTGCCTCTCCCTTGCCCCCTGCAGACCAGCCTCTCCCCTTGGCCTCCTGCCTGGACCCTTAGGGAGATGGTGCCTCCCTGTCCTGGCACTTGTCCTGCATGTTTGCCCATCTCCACCCCTCCCTCCACTCCTCAATTCCCCTCTCCTTCACTTCTCTTTTTCTTTTTTCCCCTGTGTTGGAAAAATTCTCATTGTGGTCCCTGGTACATGTGCATGTTCTGCATCCTCAAGACCTGGAGCAGATCAGGACAGCAGAACTTGTCTGGTAAACATTTGATGTGCACTTGTTTCTGGAAAGCTCTTTCATCTGCGATTCCCCCCTCCCCAGGATCACACAGTCTTCATTACAACCTCACGGTGCTGTCCTGGGATGGATCTGTGCAGTCCAGCTTTTTCACTGGGGGACACTTGGATGGCCAGGCCTTCCTGCACTATGACCGTGAGACAGGCAGGGTAGAACCCCGGGGACTGTGGGCAGAAGAGCTGGGAGCTGAGACGTGGGACACAGAGTCCAAGGACTTGACAGAGACCTGGAAGGACCCCAGAGAGCTTCTAGCAGAAATCCTGGCCCTTCAGGAGGGGAAAGGAGGTGAGAGTGGGGAGGGTCCGAGAGCGCTGTGAGGCCTTTCACTGGATTTGGGGGCAGGGGCCAGAGGATAGGCGTCTGTGAGTTCAGCAGGGGGGTGGCCATGACTCAGCAGCCCTGGGAAGACATGGAGGGGAGCAGGGAGGGGGCCCTCTGGCTGGAGTTTCTCACTTGGGTGTGAGGACAGAGGGACACGGGGACTGGAGGAGTCACTGCTGGTGGGGTGGGGTGCAGGTGTGAATTCCCTCCAGGAGATCTGGGCTGTGAAATCCGAGAAGACAACCACGCCTGGGGCTTCAGGTTTCTCTACTACGATGGGGAGCTCCTCCTCTCCTGTCACCCAGAGACCCACAGATGTACAGTGCCCCAGTCCTTGGCTCGGAACTTGGCCATTGAAATGGAGAAGTCCTGGGACACAGACGGCTTTCAAAGCAAGTATTACCAGGCCCACGTGCAGGGAGAGCTTTGTGGAAGACTGCGAGGTTATTTGGAATCCTGAACAGGCTTCAGGGAGCGAACAGGTACTGCTCCTGGACCAGGGCCCTTCCTCTCCCCCAAACCCCTAGAGCCTCCCCGCCCTGACTCTGCACACACAGACCCTCCCTGTCCTCTGGGTACATATGTGCTCTGTTGGCGTGGTGTCCTGCAATTTCCTGCTCTGTTAAATCCACTGCAGAAAGATGGGCAGGTGGGGAGGGGAATGAACCGCACTGGTGACAATCATCCAGGGGAGCAGTGGGCCCTCCGACAGAAACTGTACCAGGGAAGGTGGGTGTCAGGCAGGAAAGGAAGCCCCTAGACTGGGGTGGGCCCCCCTGACTCCCAGCCTGCCTGTCCCAGAAAGTTCCCTCCTGGTCCCCAGGAGCGCACCCCGCACGGCCCCCTCCTCAGCATCAGCACGTGGATCCAAGAGAGTGAGGCCCCATCCCAGCTCCTCCTCCTGCCCGGCTGAAGGAACTGGGCTCCAGGGTGCAGAACAGACTTGGAGCAGGTCTGGGGTGGACGAGGGCTCAGCCAGAGGTGGAGAGTGTTCTCTCCGTCTCCCTTAGAGGGAGCAGGGCTTGGCCCCGGGCCTCGCTGGCTCTGTGCTTTCTCCCCCAGGGCCCCCAGCCATGAACGAGGCCCCCAGCCAGGACTCAGAGGGCATAGTCAACCTCACATGCTGGGCTTTTGGCTTCTTTCCCCGGAATATCTCAGTGACCTGGTTTTGGGATGAGGAGCACATGAGCCAGGAGACCCAGCGGTCTGGGGGTGTCCTGCCTGATGGGAACGGGACCTACCGGACCTGGGTAACCGTAAGAGTTTCCCAAGGAGAGGAGCAGCGTGTCAAGTGCCACGTGGAACACAGCGGGAATCACAGTGCACACAGTGCGCCCTCTGCTGAGCCTGGGGTGATCCTGGAGGGGGTTGTGACCCTGGAAGGGTCAGAGACCAGGGTCAGGGAGAGAGCAGGCCGGTGGCTCTGGGGTGCCTGGGTTATATATAATAAGGCCCTTTCTCAGGAAAGACCCTGGTGCATCAGAGTCAGTGGCGGACCATCCTGGGTGTTGCTGCCTTTGCTCTTGTTTTTATCATCAGGCTTTGTGTCCTTTGCTGCACGAAGAAGAAGAAGAAGACAGCATCAGCTGTGGGGAGCCCAGGTGAGAAATCTGGGTGGGGGTAGGGATGGGAGGGGCTCTGCCTGGGATGTAGGGTCCCCCTCGTGTCCCTCTGCACAGATGTGAGAGGATGAGAAAACTCTGTTTCAGGAGCTGGATTTTGGGGTATTTGTGAGGGGAATGGGAGCCACGTCTGCTGTAACCCCTTGGTCCTGCTCAAAACCAGGGCTGGGCTGGGGCCCTTTAGTGTCCAGCGGGGCCTCTCTTTGCTCTGGGTGAGACTGGGTGGCACTGAGGGTTGCGGCTCTCTGCTCTGTTCTCATCTCTTTTTGTGCACTCTCGGGCTCATCAGACCTCATCTAGGGGGTATGTGTTGGATCATGTACTGGTTGGGAGGGTCTAGGTCATCATGGATTGATTCAGAGGGAACCTGAAATAAAGTGTCTGTGACCTCGTGGCGTGGAGTTAAAAACTGAGGCGGAATTTAGATGGAAGGCAATGGCTCTTATCTCTTCCTGAATTTCTCTTCCCCAATTTTTTAGCCCTTGTTAAAAATCCAAGTAAAAGAACCACAAGGCTCAAACTAGGGGTCAGTGGATGGTGCTGGAGCCCTGGCCATGACGTCCCCTTGGGAGGTCCCACTTAGAAAGAGATGTTTTGCATCTCTGGGAACACACAATTAAGTGTCTATGACCCGGTGGGGAGGCGTTAAAAACTGGAGAGGAATTCGGATGAAAGTCCTGAAATCTGGAGAGCCTGAGGAGGGGGTATCCTTGAGAGAATACAAGTGTTTCCTACCCAATTAACTCATCTGTTTTTTTTTTTAATAGAATTTATTTATTTTTGGCTGCATTTGGTTTTCATTGTGGTGTGCGGGCTTCTCCCTGCAGTGGCTTCTCTTGTTGCAGAGCCCAGCCTCTAAGCCCATGGGCTTCAGTAGTTGTGGCCCGCGGGGCCTAGAGTGCAGGCTCAGTGGTTGTGGTGCACGGGCTTAGCTGCCCCGCGGCATGTGGGATCTTCCCAGACCAGGGCTCGAACCCGTGTCCCCTGCATTGGTAGGCGGATTCTTAACCACTGCGCCACCAGGGAAGCCCGACTCATCTGTTGAACATTTTTTCTTTTACCTTCTCCCCCAGAACTTGTGAAGCTACAAGTCCACTGATAACACAGATGGTGCCAACAGACCATAATGTCCCCCTTCACCTGTGATTCAATCTCCTTGGTCAGCTCCCCACCCCACCTAATTCAACTAGGGGAGCTCAGAACCTGCAGCCAGGTGACCTGGATTCAACTCACTGCTCTGGTCTTCCTGGCACTTTCCCTCTTTTTTTTTATTCCATGGATTAGAAGAATTATACTTCTGTAATTTTTTAATTTAATTTTTTTGTTGAAGTCTAGTTGATTTACAGTGTGGTGCCACTCTCTGCTGTACAGCAAAGTGACTCAGTTATACACATAGAGACGTTCTTTTTTCTTTTTTTCCCCAGAAAAATGGCTCCTTTATATATTTATTTATTTATTTATTTATTTATGGCTGTGTTGGGTCTTCGCTGCTGAGTGCGGGCTTTCTCTAGTTGCAGCGAGCGGGGGCTACTCTTTGTTGCACTGCACGGGCTTCTCATTGCGGGGTCTTCTCATTGCAGAGCACGGGCTCTAGAGCACAGGCTCAGCAGTTGTGGTGCATGGGCTTAGTTGCCCCACGGCATGTGGGATCTTCCTGGACCAGGGATCGAACTCGTGTCCCCTGCATTGGCAGGCGAATTCTCAACCACTGTGCCACCAGGGAAGCCCCTTATTTTTATTTTTTTGAATTTTATTTTTTATACAGCAGGTTCTTATTAGTTATCTATTTTATACATATTAGTGTACACATGTCAATCCCAATCTCCCAGTTCATCCCACCCCCCGCCCCCCGCCCCCCGCCCCTTTCCCCCCTTGGTGTCCATACCTTTGTTCTCTACATCTGTGTCTCTATTTCTGCCCTGAAAACCGTTTCATCTGTACCATTTAGACAATCTTTTTTTTTTTTTTTTTTTTTTTTTTTTTTTTTTTGCGGTACGCGGGCCTCTCACTGTTGTGGCCTCTCCCGTTGCAGAGCACAGGCTCCGGATGCGCAGGCTCAGCGGCCATGGCTCACGGGCCTAGCCGCTCCGCGGCATGTGGAATCTTCCCAGACCAGGACACGAACCCATCTCCCCTGCATCGGCAGGCGGACCCTCAACCACTGCGCCACCAGGGAAGCCCTAGACATTCTTTTTTTAAATATCCTTTTCCATTGTGGTTAATCACAGGATTTTTTTAAAAAATAAATTTATTTATTTATTTTTAATTTTGGCTGCATTGGGTCTTCATTGCTGTGTGCGGGCTTTCTCTAGTTGCGGCGAGCAGGGAACACTCTTCAGTGTGTTGCACGGGCTTCTCATTGCAGTGGCTTCTCTTGCTGCGGAGCACGGGCTCTAGAGCACAGGCTCAGTAGTTGTGGTGCACGGGTTTAGCTGCTCCGCGGCATGTGGGATCTTCCTGGACCAGGGCTCGAACCCATGTCTTCTGCATTGGCAGGCGAATTCTTAACCACTGCGCCACCATGGAAGTCCTATCACAGGATATTGAATATAGTTCCCGGTGCTATACAGTAGGACCTTGTTGTTTATCCATCCTATATATAATAGTTTACATCTGCTAATCCCACACTCCCAGTCCTTCTGTTCCCCACCCTGCTCTTCCTTGACAACCACAAGTCTGTTCTCTGTGTCTGTAGCACTTTCCCTCTTGATGCCTCCATTTCTTCATCTGAGAAGTGATGAGGACATTGCAGCACTAACCTCTAGGACAGGGTTTCTCACCATTGGCACCATTAACTTATTGGGCCAGAGAGTTCTTGGCTGTGGGGGGCTGTCCCGTGCCTTGTGGGATGTTTAGCCGTAGCCCTGGCGTCTATCCACTAGAGGGCAGTATTTCCTCACTTTACAACACCTGCTTCTGCCAAGTTAGACAACAAAAAATGATCCAGACATTTCAAAATGTCTCCTGGGGTCCAAATCTCCCACGATTAGGACCCACGGAGGTGCGGCCAGGCCAGGAGCTCTGCTTGCCTGGGTCTCCTCTGGGTCCAGGGCAGGGCTAGGTCAGGCATTCGCCCACCTGGGTAGGTGAGCTCCTCTTTTGCTTTGGCCCAAATAAGGCCTTTGCCCCCCTATTTTTTTGTCCTGAAAACTTCTATCCATCTTTAAAACAAATCAGTTTCTCCCTTATCTCTGCATTCAATGAATCCTTCCTCACATTTTCTTTTGGTGCCTTCTGGAATGTATCAATTCAACCCTAGTAATTGGCATATTTGACATATATGATACATGATATTGCCCTAAGTAGAGTTCTGATTCCTTTAAGGCAGAGAATGTGTTCTCGATTCTGCTATCCATGGGGCCTAATTCAGTTTATTTTACTTTACTTCACGAGGATGTTGCTCCTCCTCTTCAAAATACGAATAACACTTGAATTACTGGGCACTTCTTTTTGACCACACGGCTTGTGGAATCTTAGTTCCCTGACCAGGAATTGAACCTGGGCCCAGAGCAACGAAAGTACCAAGTCCTAACCACTGGACCGCCAGGGAAGTCCTGAATTATGGGCACTTTATTCCTTCATTCAATGTGTATTTATTGCTCACTGTATCAAATATGTGGCATTATATTGTCTCAAGGATCTCATGAGGTAAATAAACTATATTAAAGATGCTGTAAACTGTATACATGTACTTTATGTCCAAGGAGATTCATGTCCTGTGGTCTTTCTAAAGAGTATCTCTGTGTGGTTTCTCATCAATGTCTGTATGGTATTTCTTTTTTCCATCCTTTTACTTTCAACATTTCTGTAACCTGCTACTCAAATTGTGTCTTTTGTGAACAGCATATAGCTATTCATTTATTTTTACCCACCTGACCATCTTTGTCCTTAACTGTAGTGTTTGAGTTCATTTATGTTTAATGTCATTACAGACACACTTGGGTTTACTACCACCTGGCCACTTACTGTCTTCTAATTCATTTATTCTCTGCTTCATTGTTTTTCTTTGTTGCCTTCTTTTGGATTAACCCAAAACTTTTCATTATTGTAGTCTTCTTAATTAGCTTTCTAGTTACACATTCTTTTATTTTTCTGTTAGTTACCCTAGAAATCACAGTATTAATTTGAGACTTATTATATGATCACTTTCACAACTTTTTGGCCTAACCATCAGACAAACCAAGGGAAGAATAGGCACTCTGATTCTGAGACGTAATGGGATGGAAGTAGGAGAATCAGATGACAGAGCTGTAGATGCACGCCTGCCAAACGTCAGGCTGCGGGCACTGAGTCACCTGCCATCCAGAGGGGATGGGTGGGATTGGAAGGACCCTGTGACAGCTCTTTCCCTTGTTTCCCTCCCCCACCAGGGAAGGCAGGACCCACTCTACCCAGCTCCCTGTGCATGTTCCATTCTCTCTGAGGCATCGGGACTTTTGTTTCGGTTGCACATGAGACAGAATCTTCCAGACACCAGTATGGATTTTAAACACCTGTGAGTCTGAAAGGACGACAGGTTTTTGTTTGGTTGGTTGTTTGTTTTTATTGACCATGGGTTTTTCTGCAGCTCTTTGCTAGCATTTGCCAGCCCCTGTGCCTGGACTGACTTGAATACTCTTTCTTCCTGTGCCACTTCCCCTCCCACTTCCCCTTCCAGCCTTCCACCACCCTTGGATGAATGAATTTTTGTAATTCTAGCTGTTGTATTTTGTGGACTTGTTATTCTTGTTTTTCTGTGAAGCACACGTATTGGACGTGAGAGGTAAAGAAGAATCTGTTGCTCCTGGTCACTCCCTTTATACCCATCACTGCCTTGTTTCTTGTAACTCAGGTTAGATTTTGGTCTCTTGCTCCACTGCGAAACACAAGCCTGAAGAGATGGGACAGGAGGAGAGACCTCACAGCCCGATCTGCTGGGTTTTGAGGAGTGATTTTCTTTCTTCCCCTTGAACAGGAAAAAGCTTTTTTCACTGCTACATTTAAAGTTCCCCAACTATAGGGAAGTACCAATTTTAGACAAGTGCCACTCCAACACAGAATGCTCAGAGAACCTGAACTTTGAAACTCTGGAGGTCTGAACTTTACTTTGGCCATTGCTGGGTCTGTCTGGTATTTCCGAGGAATATTGGGTGCTGCAAATAGAAACTGAAGGGGTAAACTTATTAAACCCACTAAACATGTTGGTGGGGGGAAGCTGTAGATGCAGAGGCATCTGAGGCCTCTTCCTCTTGAACCCCAGCCCCAAAGACCCTCTCCGACTACGGCTGTCCCTGGCCTAGAGTTGAGATGCTCCAGACCCGGCCAAAGGTCACCTCCCTTTTCACAATGCGGTCATGCGCAGTGGCGACATGCATTGCCCTGAAGATGATCTGGCCTCTGAGACTTGTCTTTAAAAAGGAATACAGGGGACTTCCCTCATGGCGCAGTGGTTAAGAATCTGCCTGCCAATGCAGGGGACACGGGTTCGAGCCCTGGTCTGGGAAGATCCCAAGTGCCATGGAGCAACTAAGCCCGTGCGCCACAACTACTGAGCCTGTGCTCTAGGGCCCGAGAGCCACAACTACTGAGCCCACGTGCCACAACTACTGAGCTCATGTGCCTAGAGCCCGTGCTCTGCAACAAGAGAAGCCACCACAGTGAGAAGCCCGCACACCACAACAAGGAATGGCCCCCACTCACCACAACTAGAGAAAGCCCGCGTGCAACAATGAAGACCCAACAAAGCCAAAAATTAATTAATTAATTTAAAAAAAAAAAAAAAAAGGAATACAGGGACTTCCCTGATGGCAAAGTGGTTAAGAATCCGCCTGCCAATTCAGGAGACATGGGTTCAAACCCTGGTCCGGGAAGATCCCACATGCTGCGGGGCAACTAAGCCCATGCACCACAACTATTGAGCCTGTGCTCTAGAGCCTGCAAACTGCAACTACTGAGCCTGCATGCTGGAACTACTGAAGCCTGCATGCCTAGAGCCCGTGCTCTGCAATGAGAAGCCTGCTCACTGCAACGAAGAGTAACCCCCACTCGCCGCAACTAAAGAAAGCCTGCGCACAGCAACAAAGACCCAACGCAGCCAAAAAAACAAACAAACAAAAAATCCACTATTTTGTCTGTGCAGTGAATATTTATTACAATTTTTTGTCTACCATGCCTATTCCTTGCTAGTGCACCCCAGTATGCTTTAGGGAACTGTGATATGCCACCTGGATATAGCCTGGAAGGCCTGCTGATCAATGTTGATCTCTTCTTTTAGTGAAGGAGCGGACAGCAGGCCCAAGCTATATTGACTGGATATGCTGTCACGGGAATGTGAACCCTGAGCTAGTGCAGGAGTGTGAACATTGTGTGGTATTATATTTATTATCCCAATGGTCGTTCCTTAATGAGACTGAGGATCAGTTGTTGCTGCCCCTGTCCCAGCGCTGCCCTGGCCCCCACCTTCCCTGAGCCTTACTTCTTCGGCTGCACCTATGCGTCTATAACTTATATCCATTATTCCCAACACATTCCCTTTTTCCCACAGAGTAAGACTGCTTTTGTTTTTTACAAATAACCCAACAGATTACTTCACAAAGTACACAGTGCTGTGGGGATGTGACCTCAGATATACAGAGATGTTATTGGACCATTTTAATCTTTTTTTAATTAATTTATTTTTATTTTTGGCTGCTTTGGGTCTTCGTTGCTGTGCGCAGGCTTTCTCTAGTTGCAGCGAGCAGGGGCTACTCTTCGTTGAGGTGCACGGGCTTCTCATTGTGGTGGCTTTTCTTATTGCGGAGCACGGGCTCTAGGCACGCAGACTTCAGTAGTTGTGGCGCACGAGCTTAGTTGCTCCCCGGCATGTGGGATCTTCCCAGACCAGGGCTCGAACCCATGTCCCCTGCATTGGCAGGGGGATTCTTAACCACTGCGCCACCAGGGAAGTCTTGACAATTATTACCTTAAAAATAGTAAAAGTGATGAGTGATTTAAAAAAAAAAAAAAAAACGTGTTTATTACCTATTCAGTATAATTCCTAGTGTCAGGTGGAACTTGTAGGATTGTGAAGAGGTTTTCCAAATGAAAATCTAACAGATGAGTATATGTGACCCTTGTAGAATTTAAAGCATATAAGTGAAGGCAAACACAAGATTTGTCCAGGAACATAAAATACATGTTAAACAAGTATTCAGGGAATTCTCTTGCTGTCCAGTGGTTAGGACTCTGCACTCTCACTGTGGAGTGCAGGAACTAAGATCCCACAAGAAACGTGGCCACAAATACCCCAAAAACAAACAAACAAAAAACAAATATTCAGGGCTTCCCTGGTGGTGCAGTGGTTGAGAGTCCGCCTGCCGATGCAGGGGACACGGGTTCGTGCCCCGGTCTGGGAAGATCCCACATGCCGTGGAGTGGCTGGGCCCGTGAGCCATGGCCGCTGAGCCTGCGCGTCCGGAGCCTGTGCTCCGCAACGGGAGAGGCCACGGTGGTGAGAGGCCCGCGTACCGCCAAAAAGCAAACAAACAAACAAACAAAAAAACAAATATTCAGTGGGGTAAGCAGGTTAGCTCAGGGCCACAACTTTTTTGGGGAGAACTCAAGGAGAGTTAGTCCCTTTTTCCATCAGGTTAATGCCCACAGACCATGAGTTCTCACGTGCTAGTAGAATCTGAGGGACCCATTCTCATTTACCACCATGACCTTGGTCTCTAGGCTTACACTCTGATACACATCCCACGAAATGAACATAGGCCCATTTAAGTGGTTGTCCAGCCTGTGTTTGTCCATCCTGATTAATGGAGACCTGATTACCTTCTGGCTTTGGAGATTGTTCTTCTTCATGAATATCTGTAGCTATTTCCTCTCCCTTCCACCTAGACATAACCCATGAGGCCATATAGAATAAGCCTAATGTCTGTCATTTTGCCAACATTTATTCTTATAATTGAAGACGCACATCTTTTCTCTTTCTTTTTTTTTTTTTTTTTTTTTTTTTTCCGGTACGCGGGCCTCTCACTGTTGTGGCCTCTACCGTTGAGGAGCACAGGCTCCGGACGCGCAGGCTTAGCGGCCATGGCTCATGGGCCCAGCCGCTCCGCGGCATGTGAGATCTTCCCGGACCAGGGCACGAACCCGTGTCCCCTGCATTGGCAGGCGGACTCTCAACCACTGTGCCACCAGGGAAGCCCCTGTGAGCCTTTTTGTTCCACGACCTCTGGATAGCTTCATGGTACTGTACCAGGAGGCCACTGTGACATAAGTTAATTTCCCACACTACAACCCAGTTCTGACTTAAGCAAGCA
The DNA here is from genome assembly GCF_964165515.1 of Mesoplodon bidens. NCBI lineage: Eukaryota > Metazoa > Chordata > Mammalia > Artiodactyla > Ziphiidae > Mesoplodon > Mesoplodon bidens. The sequence continues at coordinate 82,811,706 of NC_138172.1, forward strand.
GATAGGTCGGATGGTGATGCCACCTACCAGAAATGTAGGATGAGGACCAGATTGTTCCCTGGTGGGGGCTAAGGGGATATCCTTAGTTTAGATATGTTGAATTTAAGGTGATGTAGGACATTCTGTCAAGATGGCCAATAGGTGGTTGGGTACACTGATGTGAAGTGCAAGGATTTGGATAGTGGAGTCATTACTATCTAAAACTATGAGCCTGGATGAGATCCTGCAGGGCAGCCAGAGTTTCCCTTCCCATTGTTCACTCCCCATGCCCCTTACTCACTCTTTTGCTGTCCTAATGATAGTCCTACCTCTTTACCTTCTTACAGGATACTTGTGGAATCATCTCCCCAAAAAAGTGCCCACTAGAGATAACCCATTCCCACCATTTCTTTTCCCCTCAGGAACCTATTCTCTGCACTACAGCTTCATCACTCCTTCCCAGCCCAGCCCTGAGCAAGGCCCTTATGAATTCTCAAGCTCTTGGATGACCAGTCTTTCTAATGGTGCTGCAAGGAGGGCAGATGGGCAGAGTTCCAGGCATCCTGGTCTGAAGCCAGGGACCTAGGGGTTTGGGCAAAGCTGATTCTCAAAATGAAGGCCAAAGCCCAGTACCTTGTCATCAACTGAGAAGCATCATGGAGCAGAAGAATCAGAGCCAAGGTGATGGGGAGTGAAGGGAAGAGCTCAAAGCAGTCCTAAAGATAGGGAGTTGTTCATTCATTATTGTTAAACTAATATTTATTAAACTCGAAGCCAGGCCCCCTGCTGAGCGCTCTGGATACAGCACCCTTCACAGATGCTGCCTTCTCCTCCTGGGGCGTTTCATCCCTGACTCCAGACCCTAGTGTGTACCTGATGGTGTCCAAAAGATTGGATATTGAGTATTGGGTGTTGGAAAGGGTAGGACTTAAGTATAAGACTCCTACCTTTCTCCAGTCAGGGAACAGGCTAGAGAGTTCTCCGTTGTCTCAAGAACCCCAGGCCTTCCCTTCGGATGAAAAACAAAAAAATTGTATCCAACTTTTTCAAATCCAGGGTCGGGACATAAATGGCCTTTCTGACATAGCCACCTCCCCATCTCCACCAGTAGTTATAGGAACCCTGGAAACCTGGTCAGGGTCCCAAGAGAAGTATATTTCTAACCTACATCATTTTTTTTTTTTTTCATCTAGCAATATTTGAGGGTCTAGTAAATGCTGTTTATGGTGCTTTACCAATAATAAATATTACAATAGCAACTACTGGGACTTCCCTGCTGGTCCAATGGCTAAGACTCAGAGCTCCCAATGCAGGGGGCCCAGGTTCGATCCCTCATCAGGGAACTAGATCCCACATGTCAAAAGTAAAAGACCCTGCATGCTGCAACTAAAAAAGATCTGCATGCCACAATGAAGATAGAATATCCTGCGTGCCACAACTAAGACCCAGCATGGCCAAATAACTAAATAAATATTAAAAAATAAATAGCAGCTACTAGTTCTTGAATTTCTTGGATTCTTATTGGCAGGTATGACATTAACACTGGCATGCATTATATCATTTGATCACTATTGTTATCTCCAGCTCCCAGATGAGGAAATTGAGGCTTAGAGAGGTCCAGTTACATTTGCTATGGACAATATATCTAGTAGTGGCATTTAGATCTGGGATTTAAACATGTTGCTGTGTAAGGCATACGGTTAATATGGTTAATAATATGGTAGTAACATTTTTTTAAAAATATTTATTTATTTATTTAGGCTGTGCTGGGTCTTAGTTACGGCATGGGGGATCTTCGTTGCGGCATGCGGGCTCATTCATAGCTGTGGCATGTGGACTTCTTAGTTGTGTCATGCATGTGGGATCTAGTTCCCCGACCAGGGATCGAACCTGGGTCCCCTGCACTGGGAGCACGTAGTCTTACCCACTGGGCCACCAGGGAAGTCCCCAGTAGCAACACTTTTGGAGACAGATGGATACTACTTTTCGTGATGATCATTTCATAATGTATGCAAATGTCAAATCACCATGTAGTACACTTGAAACTAATATAATACTGTATGTGAACTATACTTCAATTAAAAAAAAGCTTGATGAGGCTTCCCTGGTGGTCCAGCGGTTAAGACTCTGCGCTTCCACTGCGCGGGTTCTATCCCTGGTCAGGGAAGTCCTGCATCGGCAAGGTGCGGCCAAAAACAAACAAAGAAACAAACAAAACCCCATGATGCTGGGCACAGGGCATGGGTCCCTGCCTTCAGGAGGGTTCAGTGTGGTCAGTACCATGACTGTGGCATGAGCAGGGCATGATGGGAGCAAAGGAGGGAGCCACTTGCTGCAGGGCATGAAGGGTGGGGTGCAGCATGACTTTGGTGGGGATGTGCATGACCGGGAAGATATATCTTGGAGAATGAGTGAAGGTTTATCAGCCGAGGAAGGGAATTCCAGGCATTTTGGGAAGTGGTGGGAGTGGAGGTAGAGAAAACTAATGTTTTGTTCTCCTTTGGAGTTCTGGGACTTCGGCATTTCAGAGTCACAGGACTTGCTTGGGAATCAGAGCACCTGGGGACACTGGCAATACAACTCTGATGGCCAGGACTCCCTTCTCAGTACACTTGAGTCTTTCAATTCCAGCAAAAGCAAGCTAGAAAAAAACAGAACTACAGATGGAGAGAAGTGAAAAGAGTAATCCTTCTTGACCAAGAGCCGCCTCCACCATTTCAGGAAATACCTGGAAGCTGGGGTGGGGCCCCAGCCTGCAGCCTATGATAGGAATGATAGGTGGGGACTGAGCAGTGGGGAAGGTGAAGGGGCCGAGGGCATGGCGGGGAGGGGTGAGGGAGCAGACCTCTATTGCATTCAATGTGCCCTTCGTGAGCACAGTTTTTTGTTTGTTTGGCCACACCACGTGGCATGTGGGATCTTCCCAGACCAGGGATCGAACCCGTGCCCCCTGCATTTGAAGTGCGGCGTCTTAACCGCTGGCCCACCAGGGAAGTCCGTGCATTATCTTTGTCCTTCATGAGCACAGTTCTGTTGCTGACCAGGCTAGCCACTGGCCTTGCCTTCTCTCACACATATTTGGTCGATCCATTCTCTACTTGGTGTTCAAGTTCTGGCCCAGGGCTTAGCACCCCAGGGTACTCAGGGCGGGGCGTGACCGACAGTCACCATGGAATGTGGTATGAATGGTGCCTGGGTGGCAGCCCAGGCCCTGTTGTGGAGGATGCATGGCAGTGTGGCAAGACCAGAGTTGGCAAGTCCCCCTGGTCTAGGAGTTTCTAGGTCCCCTTTGCCACCACTCCTCCCTGTCCCACTGGCCCCCTCAGTGCGTGTGCCTCTCGACAAAGCCCCCTAGAAGAGAGCCCATCCCAACATGCAGGGCCCGTGGCTTCTGTCCTCTGGTGTCCAGCTGTCCCTGAACCCTGGGTCTTTGGGACCTCAAGCCATCTGATCCCAGTGGGATGGGACTACTTAGAGCCAGCAGTCCACTGAGATGCCCTTTGACACAGCAGAGGTTTCCTGTCTGGTGGCATCCCAGTCTGATGCTGGGTCTCTGCAGGACCTCAGATGAGCAGACAGGGTAGCCCAGGGAAAGGGTGGGGGAGCCAGGCTGGTCTGTCAGTGCCTCACATGCCCACACCTTTCAGAGCCTCCTGGTTTTTTTTTTTTTTAAACCTATCTCCTTTTTTTAAACTTGTTCAATATGCTTTCTTTCTTTTTTGTAAATTTATTTTATTCATTTTTGGCTGTGTTGGGTCTTCGTTTCTGTGCGAAGGCTTTCTCTAGCTGCGGCAAGCGGGGGCCACTCTTCATCACAGTGCACGGGCCTCTCACCATTGCAGCCTCTCCCGTTGCAGAGCACAGGCTCCAGACGTGCAGGCTCAGCAGTTGTGGCTCACGGGCCTAGTTGCTCCGCCGCATGTGGGATCCTCCCAGACCAGGGCTCGAACCTGCGTCCCCTGCACTGGCAGGCAGACTCTCAACCACTGCGCCACCAGGGAAGCCCGAGCCTCCTGGTTTTAAGCAACACACACCCACCCTTGTCTGGATCTTCTTTGGGCTCCTGGCCTCTGGAGTGGTCACTGTGGGAGTTGTAGGCACCTTCCTCTGGAAGAAGTGGCAGAAGGGAAGGGCAGCAGGTATGCTCAGAATTTTAGAACTGGCTTTTTTTCTCTTTTTAGTTGCGGCATGCATGTGGGATCTAGTTCCCCAACCAGGGCTCGAACCCAGGCCCCCTGCATTGGGAGCACAGAGTCTTACCCACTGGACGACCAGGGAAGTCCCGACAGGTTTTGCTTTCTTTTTCTTTTCTTTTTTTTTTTTAGAATTTTAGAGCTGGAAGCGACCTTAAGGATCATCTGGTTTCCCTCTCTCTGGGAGGCTGAGGTCCAAGAGCAGCAATTTAGAGAAAAGCAACTGAGGAGGGAATATGAAAAATATGAAAAGAAGAAGGAGTAGGTTAGGACTTCCGTTTCCTCTCTAGCCTTTGTCCACACACACACACACACACACACACACACACACACACACACAGTTTTACTTCCTGAAGTATGTTTCTTATAAGTTCCCAAACACCAAAACCAAATCAAAACTGGCCTCCCAAACTCAGCAAACAAATCTTGATCAAACTCGAGGGGAAACTCTGCTAGATTTCCCAGGAAGGCTGCTGGGAGATGGGGGTGCGGGGCGGGAAAGCCTGTGCCAGCATCTCACCGAGTCCCTCCTCTCCCACCCCTCCAACCCCAATTTCTCTTCACAGGCGTGCAGAGAGAGATTGCTAGTCCCATGACAACTAAATGGTGAGGATAGAGAGGAGGGTGTACGGGAGAGGGGCAGCACTTTTATGTCTGAGCTGGAAGGAAATTTAGGGCTCATTTGGTCCAATTCCTCTTTATTAGATGAGGAAACCAAGGCACAGAAAGCGAGGCGCCGTCCGCTGGGGTGTCAGAGCCAGGGCCCAGGACCCTGGTCTGCAGACCCTTGGTTTATTCCTGACCTCTTCTCCTGGCTTCCCCTCCCTCTTGCTCTCACCTCTCTATCTCCCTACAGACTACAAGCAGAGAGCTGACTCCTAGATTTGAGGTAACAGTACCTGGATTTGGGAAAAGAAGATTTCAGTTTGCAGACCTCGCAGGAGAGATCATAGGGTCAGTTGTTGAGAAGAAGGGGTGTGGATTACAGTGAGCAGTGGAAAATGTGTAAACTGAGATTAAGGGAGATATTCTCCCAAAGTGGGCAAAGCCTGAATCCTTCTCTCCTCAGCCTTCCATTCTTTCCCTTTCTTCTGCCTTCAGATGGACAGCAGCCAGAAGTCAAAATAAGGGGTTTGCTACCGTGGTCTAGAGCAAGTCTCCGTTGGTCCCCTGAGCCATTTCAGCTGGTTTTCCCAACAGAAGAGCGAGGGGATGGCTGGGCCGACAGCAGCAAGGCCACCATCGCACCTCTTAGCAACCATGCCAGGCCAGCCACACCTGGCAGGGAGTGGTGGCCTTCACCTGTCCTCCCTGGGTCATGCTCTACAACCAGATACTTGCGTTTGTCTTTGTGTAGGACCTTGACATTGCACTATAATAAAGGTGTATGCGGAGAGTTTGTGAGCCCAGTCCTAAATTGTTTTTGGGGACTTGAAGTTGTTTCGTGACTCCCTAAGATCCAGGAGAGTGGAGGAGCCAGGTTTATTTATGACTTAACCCCGCTTCCAGTCTCCTCTGGGCCTGCGCAGAGCTGGCCTGGGTAGGGGCTGGCTAGGACTGCAGACAAACTTAACTTTCCATTAAGGTTCTGGGTCAGGCTCCAGGCAACACCTGACTGATCTGGCTCAGATCTCTGGCTACAAGCCAGCCAGGCAGCCAGGCACCCTCCCCTCCTCTGTCTCTCCCTCTGGAATGGGACTCTTGCCCAGGCCAGAAACATACCACCTAGAGCAACTATTGATTGAAATCTAAAAAACAGAGGGTGTTGTTGAGTGGGAGGAAAAGGGGAAGGTGTTTTAGGGGCCGCTGGGAAGACAGGGGTACAGGAGCTCTCTGGACCACATGGGGGAAGGGGTTTCTGGGAGCCTAGAGGGCGGCGAGCCAAGAAGCACTGCTGTAGATTTCCCAGGTCCGCCCATCCCCCTCCTCCGGGAGGCCGTCTTCTTGGCAGACAGCAGATAGATGCATGACAAAGGGGCTGTGATGGCTCTGTCCTGGGGGTTGGGGAGATGGCTGGGGAGGGGCCCCTCCTGGTCCAAAGCACACCTCTCCACCCCCACCAGGCCCCTTAATCTATCTGCCTTTTGGGCAGTTAGTGGTTTAGCGGTGAATACAGCTCCAGTTTCACTGCCCTGTAGATCTTCCAACAGACCTATGGGAAGTATTGAAATGCATGCACACAATTAGTTGCCCAAAAAGTACTTAGAGATGGGCTGGAGCAGGGGCTGTGTGATACAGATTCAGAGGAGAAAAAAAAACAAAACCCAAAAAAACAGGCTCAAAGGACTCCCAGATACCACCAAGTTGAAGACAGCTGGCCACAGTCAAGAGGACCCCCAGCAGGACCCCCGAGCCCCTCAGAAGGCAGATGCTGAGCAAACAACCTCAGACGGGGCTGAGATGAAGAGACGTCTAAGTCGGCAGAGGTCCATGTCCGAGGCTCAGGATTCTGGCCTTCCAAGCTGTAGGGAGCTCTGGTCTACAGCCTTTCCGGAGGCCCCCCAGTTCACCTCGGGGCCTTCATTTAGGGCAAGTTTGGGGAGCAGACAGGCAAACCTCATCCCAAGCAGACAGGCAGTCTGAAAGCTATTCTCCTGCAAACAGAATCAAGCACTATGCCTGCAGTGTGAGCCCTCAGGACAGGCCCAGAAAAATAGACCCTGTGGGAGAGCTTAGGGGCAGGCTTCCTGCACACACCCCCAAGTCGCTCTCCACCTCCTCCTCATCTTTTCACCAGCCCCACTACACAAAGGCCTGGGGGGGCTGGGGGAGGGGTAGATGATGAGGCTGGACGCCTGAGTCCTCTAGAGGGGGACAGGAGACCTAGGTCCCAGTGGGGGTCCCTGTCTGAGGCTCAGTCTTTGAGGGGATGGGGGCGTTATTGCTGGAGCTCTTTTAGCTGCTCTGAGGGGGATTCCGTGTGAGGGGATTGGGGCTGGGGGGTTGTGGGGCAGGAAGCTGTCCCCAGGGGAGCCATCCAGGCCCATTCAAGGGTTGAGCACTTGTTTAGGGTTAGAGTTGCCCCCTCTGGGGACCAGGATTGTCCAGCCAAGGCCATTGTCCGGCCCCCTTCCCCCGTCCCTCCCAAGCCTCTTTGAACCTGAAGTCAGATATTTTTTTCTTCCCCCCTCCCTCCTGGTCTTTCCCCACCCAGGGCCTAGGGCCGGAGGCCTGGGCTGGGAGGTGGGGGAGGGAGAACAGTCAACTACGGACTAGATAATGTGGGTCTCTGAAGAGGGGCGCAAGGAACTTGATGTCCGTGACCCACAGTGGGGCACTCATGAGGGGGCGTCCGATTCTTCTGTCTGGACAAAGGTTGGGAGACTCAGGACCAGTCAGCCCAGAGCCTGGCCCCTAGAAGGGAAAGTAGGGGTTCCATCTCTGACTCTGGTAGGTGAGGGGGCTCTGAGGCCGGGAAAGCCAGGGATGGAATGGAAGCCTGTCTGGCAGTCTGCCCCTGGTGATGGGGTGGAACTTAGAAGGCTGGGCAGATAGATGGCTGCTGGGCATCGCAGCTTTGGGGTAACTGAATCTGGCCAGTAGTCTAAATGGGAACACCTAGGTTCCTGGATTGGGGGTGCAGGAGGACAACGGGGAGGGGGGCTGTTAAGGAATTGAGGGGTAGCCCCATCAGGACTTGACACAAAAACAATTAATGTTTGAGGAGCCGAGAGGGTGGCTGGGCTCGGGTGAGGGGATGGTGCCAGGGTGTTTGGAGAGGGGTCCAGCAGCCGGGCTCCTGAAGAACGGGCAGGAGGTGTGGAAGAGATCCCAGGCAGCTCTGGTGTGTGCGGAGCGTCGGGAGGGCCGGGCGGCCTGCTGGGAGTTGGGAGTGAAGGCCCGCATGGGGGATCTGCACCAAGAGCCTCGGGATCTGGGGCCTGGAGAGGCGCCCGGCTGGAGCTGCCTGGCTTTCGGCTTCCAGACACCACCGCCACCAGCCGGCAAACACTCTCCGCCTCAGTTTCTCCCACCCCCACCGTCCCCTCCCCCACCCATCCAGGGGGCGGGGCCAGAGGTCAAGGCTAGTGGGTGGGATTGGGGAGGGAGAGAGGTGTCGAGCAGTCCCTTGGAGAGCCCTCGTTTTCCTAGGCCCCCGGCTTGGGGCGCCTTCCTTCCCCATGGCGGGACACCTGGCTTCCGACTTCGCCTTCTCGCCCCCGCCGGGCGGTGGAGGCGATGGGCCGGGAGGGCCAGAGCCGGGCTGGGTTGATCCTCGGACCTGGATGAGCTTCCAAGGGCCTCCTGGTGGGCCAGGGATCGGGCCGGTGGTTGGGCCCGGCGCCGAGGTGTGGGGTCTTCCCGCGTGCCCCGCGCCCTATGACTTGTGCGGAGGGATGGCCTACTGTGCACCTCAGGTTGGAGTGGGGCTGGTGCCCCAAAGCAGCCTGGAGACCCCTCAGCCCGAGGGCGAGGCGGGAGCCGGGGTGGAGAGCAGCTCCGAGGGGGCCTCCCCGGAGCCCTGCGCCGCCCCCGCTGGCGCCGTGAAGGTGGACAAGGAGAAGCTGGAGCCGAACCCCGAGGAGGCGAGTGAGCTGCTGGGGGCGGGCGGCGGGGGGCGACCGCGCCGGCCGGGGGCGGCCACGCGAGGGGAGGCGGTCGCCTGCAGCTGCCCGGGTCGCCGACCCAGGAGGGGAGCGGGCGAGGGCGGCGCCCCGGGACGCGTGTGTGGCGACTGCAGGCCACCCTGAGCAGGGGCCAGGTGGGAACTAGGGGCTGGAATTTAGAGAGAACCGCAGGTGAGGGCAGGGCGGCCTGGGGCAGTCGGAAGTTGGCCTTGCTTCCCCCCTCGGCCCTTGTCAAGTAGGTCCTTCCATTTCCTAGGTCTGACCTGGGTCGGGTCACTCATTACCAGCCCAGCACCAGACCCAGCTTGGGGTTGGAGCCCCTTCTTCTACCCGGATCCCTTCTTGAAAATTTGAGCTTGATCAGATCCAGGATCTCCGCCTTAGGGTTGAGTGTGGCCTGAGGGTGAAAACAGTGCTTATCCCTGGGTTATTGTTCCTGAAAGTCTAGGGTGTGACTGGTTTCTGATAGAAGCTCCTGTTTGGGCTGCGTGGATGTGTGGAGTTTGGGTTTACCCTCCATCAAGTTTAGGGCTTGTCTTCTCTTGACCTCTGCCTTGGGCCCAGTGAGTCACCGTCAGGCAGAGTGCACACCCTGACACCCCCTTGTAGAGAGCTGGAAACACCAATTTCAGCCGTAATTGCATAAGTAGTGAACAGGGGGAGAAAAGGGGAAGAAGTCATCTCCAGGCCATTCCCCAAACGTAGGGTTTGCTGAGGGAATTGAAGACTTCCACATCCAGCCCTGCTGGGGACTATTAAGGATGTATCTTCTAGTCCGAGGAAGAGACAAGTGCAAGCAATTAGAGATCAAGTACTAAACCTTTAGACCTCTTCGAAGGAGGTGTGATTGGTTGCAGCTGACCGAGTAGCCCTAGACCCTTTGCTCGAGGCGACGGCTGAGCCTTGAATGATAATGGCTGCCAATTGTGGTCCATTTCCTAAATGCCTGGCTGTGGGCTCAGTTTCTACATCATTATCTCATTAACTGGCACAAAATCTCCTAGGGAGGTATTATTAGCCTATTTCACGGGTCTTAACTGCCAAATGGTAAAGCTAGGATTTGAACTGGGGTTTACCTTATTTCAAATCCCCAAAATATGATTTGGAAAAGCCGAGATGGGAACAGCTGACGTTTATAGGTTTGCGACATCGGTTGAGCAGAAGTTGGGAATGGAAGTTACCGTATTTGAGTTTGATGTGATTGACGACCCTTGAAATACTTCCCTTAGGTTTCCAGGACCGCACAGAGGCCTGGCTGCTCCTCTCCATCTTCTGGCCACTGGCCTTCATTGGAGAGCTTCAGGGCTCCATCCGTCAACCTCTGCTCTGTCTACCTTTCATCCACCTCTCATCCACCCTCAAGACTCAAATATCTTCTAGACATGACCACCGCATTTTCTGTCTTCTGTTGGGATGGCTCCCTGCACTGCCCCACCCTGTCCATCTCCCAGTAGCTTAAGGCCCAAACCAGTCATCCTCATTCCTTTCACATCCTTACATCCAATCCTTTGGACACGCTGCTATCTTTACCTTGGATATATATCCTGAATCAATCACTTAGAGCCATCCTGGTCCCAGCCACCATCATTATGCTGGGATTGCTGCAGTTGCCTCTTTAGTCTATGGTCAATACATCAACTGGAGTGAACACTTAAAAATGTGAGAGTCTGATCATTTCACTGCACAAAACCCTTCAGCGGCTTTCCATTTCTCTGAGTAAACCAGAGTTACGGCGGCAGCTCCAGGATCTGCTGTGCTCACCTCTGACCTCATCAGCTCCTCTTCTTCCCTTTCCTCAGCCCTCTCACCCTGCTCCGGCCATGCTAGCTTTGCTGCTGGCCTTGCTGCTGGCTTTGCTACTACCAGGGCCCACACAGCTCAGGGCCTTTCCACTTTGCTCCTTCCTTTTGCTCAAACATCACCTCTGACTGTCTTATTTAAAATTGTCACCTTCCCCATAACTCCCTACTCTGCTTTACTTTTTTCCATAGCACTTCTAACATACTGGATAATAATTATATCATCACAATGAAAGCCCCTTGGGGCTAGGTTTCTTTCTTTCTTTTTTTTTTTTTTAAATTAAAAAAATATTTATCTAACTATGTGGCTGCGCCGCCAGGTCTTAGTTGTGGCACGTGGAGTCTTTTAGTTGAGGCATGCAGGCTTTTAGTTGTGGCGTGTGGGATCTAGTTCCCTGACCAGGAATGGAACCCGGGCCCCCTGCACTGGGAGTGTGGAGTCTCAACAGTTGGACCACCAGGGAAGTCCCTGGGGCCAGGGTTTTTGGTCTACTTTGTGTAGCCACTGGTTTGCAGAAGGTGCTCAATAAATATGTTGCATTAGTCAATGAGGATGCTTTTATATTGCAAAAAGATACAGTTAAAAATAAGGGATAATCAGGTTTTTTAAAACTGAGCACTAACTATATACAAAGCATGTTATTCATACCTCGTATGATGACTGTTTTGTAGTGTGTTTGTGTTTGTGCATGTGCATGCCTTGTCATAGTTAGTGGGACCCTCAGAGTAAGCTGGAGAGAGTATATTTGGAAAGAGAACCAGAGACATGGTGCTCTGTATCTCTACACTCAAAACGTCCTCAAACTGAGGTAATACTAGAGTCAGAAAGCTTTTGTGAGTGTTAAAGAACTGAAGGGCAGGATCCCCCTTCATAACCTGATAGATGTTCTCATTGAGGCCGGGCTTTTCTTTCCATTATCGAATGATGTTCTGCATCTGATGGATGTGTCACTTTCTGGGGTAAATGACATTTGTATATAGTTTATTTCTACTTGTTAGGTGGGCAGCCCGGAAGCAGAGATACTCCCATAGACTATTCCTTGGGGCCCAAATGGAAGGGTGGGTGGGGTGGCTAACTGGTATGTTTATATTCTTACATGTCCTCTGCTTTTTAAAATGCAGTCCCAGGACATCAAAACTCTTCAGAAAGACCTCGAACAATTTGCCAAGGTGCTAAAGCAGAAGAGGATCACCCTGGGATATACCCAGGCCGATGTGGGGCTCACCCTGGGGGTTCTCTTTGGTGAGTCTCGCCTAGCATGTTCTGACCCACAGAACACAGGGACCACATCTCCCCTGGAAGGAACATCCCTGAATGTGGGCCTTTCCTCCCCACCAAGGGAGTGAGAGAAGGGTGTTTCCACCCTCTGTAGGGGTGAGGGTAGAGGGGAAAGAGATACCGTACTTGGGTGGGATCTTGGGGGGGCAGGGGGAGGGGGCGAGCCCTGGGTCTTGGGGTCGAAGGGCCCTGCCTGTGGCCTCACCTGGCTTCTTTCAACCCACCTCCCCAGGGAAGGTGTTCAGCCAAACGACCATCTGCCGTTTTGAGGCTTTGCAGCTCAGTTTCAAGAACATGTGTAAGCTGCGGCCCCTGCTGCAGAAGTGGGTGGAGGAAGCTGACAACAACGAGAATCTGCAGGAGGTGAGGGTGGGAGGGATGCATAGGGACCTGCCTGGTCTCAGCCCGATTTCCACGGCTCCCATCCGTGGCTGGCAGCTCTCCCTCTTGGAGGCAGTGGTCCTCAGTGGGATGGAATGCAATTCCAGTTCTGCTGGGAGAAGCTCCGGGGCCACTGGTCTAAACCCAACCTTCCAGGATCTTTCTTGTGGCCCTGGTGCCAGCCAGTGCTCCTGAGCAGCTGGCTCTCGAGTCACTGACCTCATGATGCTGTTGCTCAGCAGGTTCGAGGCTTGCCCCCCCACTTCCTTCCTTGTCATCTCCTCCCCACCTGCCCAGATATGCAAGGCAGAGACCCTCGTGCAGGCCCGGAAGAGAAAGCGGACGAGTATTGAGAACCGAGTGAGAGGCAACCTGGAGAGCATGTTCCTGCAGTGCCCAAAGCCCACCCTGCAGCAGATCAGTCACATCGCTCAGCAGCTCGGGCTTGAGAAGGATGTGAGTGCCCCTGTCCGCGTCCCTGTGTGCTCCATCTCCCCAGTCACACCTCCCAGAGCTTATGATCGAATGTCCCTCTCCCCTGTCTTCCACTCCCAGGTGGTCCGAGTGTGGTTCTGCAACCGTCGCCAGAAGGGCAAACGATCAAGCAGTGACTATTCGCAACGAGAGGATTTTGAGGCTGCTGGGTCTCCTTTCTCAGGGGGACCAGTACCCTTTCCTCTGGCGCCAGGGCCCCATTTTGGTACCCCAGGCTATGGGGGTCCTCATTTCACTACGCTGTACTCCTCAGTCCCATTTCCTGAGGGTGAGGCCTTTCCCTCGGTGTCTGTCACCACTCTGGGCTCCCCCATGCATTCAAACTGAGGTGTCTGCCCTTCCCAGGAATGGGGGCAGAGGTAGGGGGACAGCTAGGGAGAGAACCCTGGGGTTCGTACCAGGGCTTTGGGATTAAGTTCTTCATTCACTAAGAAAGGAATTGGGAACACAAAGGGTGTGTGGGGGCAGGGAGTTTGGGGGAACTGGTTGGAGGGAAGGTGAAGTTCAATGATGCTCTTGATTTTAATCCCCACATCACTCATCACTTTGTTCTTAAATAAAGAAGCCTGGGACCTAGCAGGTGGATACTTTTGTCTTTGGTTTATTCTCCTCTAGTTACTGAAGAGTGGATGGGAATAGTTAATAGTGGATATTAATAGCTCTCCCACCCAAATGACCCTGAGACCAAGGATGCCACTTAAACTGCCCAGAGTCACAATGTCAGAGGGAGATCGGGGATTGGATCCCAAGTTTATACATAGAGGGCTCTTATAGGTGTGAGCTAGTTCTTAGGAGCCTGTGACCTGGGGAAATTGGAGGTGAACACCTTATTTTTGCCCAAAGATGCAGTTATTACATATCCCATTCCCTATTAGGAGCTGGCTTTTTGCTTTTCCCCCACTCTACTCTGGAAGTCCTCAGTGGCTTTGTGCTAAGAAATCAGGTCTTTTAGGTACTCATTTCTTCTGCACATCACCCCAACCGGAAACTCTACTTTGTGCTCTCTTGATACCTGGGTCCATTTGGTTTCTTAAGGTTTTTGCCTACCCTGTCTGACTCACCAAAACTCCCACATTTTAGTCCTGCCTCTGCCACTTCCTAATTAGGGCCCTTGCTCTGGAGCCTTTCCTCAATGTGTAAGAAACTTGGGTTGGTAAGTCTAAGTAGAGGAGGAAGGGGATGGATATGCAGGTACAATAGGATAGGTCAAGATAGGGCTTTCCTAATAAGAGCTACAGAAATGCTACTTTGACAGTATCTTGGCGTACGACTCTCAGAAGAGAATCAGTGTAGCATACGTGGGTTACGTTGATACACTGGGCCAGGTCGCCATCTGCTGTAGCTGGTGTCTCAGGTTTTCTGTTCTTGGTAGTACTGGTGAACCTTGTAAAAGTTCTGCCACCCTCATGAACTTGACCAAATCCCAAGTACCTTATTTTAATGGCAGTGGATCTGTTGTTTGTTGTTGTTGTTTTATAAATATTTATTTTGGCTGCTCCAGGTCTTAGTTGCGGCACGTGGGATCTATTAGTTGTGGTGCATGTGGGCTCTTAGTTGCGGCATGCGGGATCTTTAGTTGCGGCATGTATGCGGGATCTAGTTCCCCAACCAGGGATCGAACCCGGGCCACCCTGCATTGGGAGCTCAGAGTCTTACCCACTGGACCACCAGGGAAGTCCCAGATCTGTTTTCTTTTAAACTAGAAACTAATTACCTGGATTCCTTTTTTCCTGTCTTCCCACCTCCAGCTTACCTCATACATTTGCACCTTTTCAGCGAGCAGGTTTGTATTTCTCTGCCTTGCCTGCTCATCTCCTCCCCTAAGAATCTGAATTAGTTTTCCAGACTTTACCACTCCATTCTCAAGAATTGGAAAGCAAGGAGTATCAGACCCACAAAAAGAGTAAGCACCTTGGAGTATATGAAGCTGCTCATTCTTTATTTGGAAATGGAAGCAAAGCTCTGAAAAGTCAGGTCACAATCATGGTGATCAGCGGCAGGACTGCCCACAATGTAAGGAAGTTTGGGGGCTGTGCCCTAGGTTTTCCCAGAGATGCCTCAGGCGATGCCATCAAGAACATTTAGAACTTGCTTGTTCAAGTCTGGGGCTTATAACTTCCCAGGCATGACCTCTGCAGTTGATGGGTTCTCTTGACCAGACATTCTAGTGTCCATGACAACAAGGACCTACAGCTTGTGACAAGTGGGAATTTCCAGCTCACTGGCAACTTCCTGGAGGCAGCAATATCTTTGGCAGGAAGCCATCTCTTCTGTTACCTTGGCCATGAGGGCCTGCTCCAGGCCTTGAATTGATAATCCATAGGAATGGACCCTTCCCCTGTAGTCATTCCCTCCTAGAGAGGCAAGGGAAGAAGAAGGCATCTCTTAGGACCCATTGGCACCCCAGTGGAGGTGCCAGCTCTGTCCTCTGGTGTTTTGGTGGTGGGCCTTAGGTCTGGATGCCTACACGACAGCCTGGGCACTGGAAGTCGGCCTCCCTGGCAGCCTGGATGCTGCAGCCAACACAGGCCACGTGGAACCAGATGTCACAACCATCACACTGAACCCAGGCTACTGTCTCTTCTTGGGGTAGGCAGCAACAAGGGGCTGCACAGTGCTCCCCGCCCCCAACTGCAGGGGGAGCCCTGGGGTTGCTCACTGGGTGTTTCCGAGGACGCCCACGTCGATTTCTGAAGAAAGTGATACAAAAACCAGGGTCACTGGAAACCTGCAGAAGCCTAGAACTTTCCCCTGGATAACTGCAGAGTGAACCTATATAGATTCACTAGACTAAAGGTGAATCTGGTTAGAAGAACTAACCCAGGTCTTGTCATTCCAACCTCTTCCATCTCCTATCCCCATCCCCAAGCAGAGAGCTACCTCCCAGCCTAGGGCTCTAAAAGAATCAAAAGACAGTGAAATAACGAGACAAAGTTCTCTCCACTTACCCACTGGGTGTCAGTGGGGTTTTCTCTACACGGAGTTTCTTCCTGGGCTCCATAAGGACTGGTGGGGGGCTCTTGGGAGCCTCTCTCTCATCATCCAGTTCTGCCAACACGCGGTGAGCTG
This sequence comes from Mesoplodon bidens, assembly GCF_964165515.1. NCBI lineage: Eukaryota > Metazoa > Chordata > Mammalia > Artiodactyla > Ziphiidae > Mesoplodon > Mesoplodon bidens. The sequence goes on from NC_138172.1 coordinate 82,827,469, forward strand.
ATTTCCTCCGGTTTCTTGGGGGTGGGACAGAAGGGGTTGTCCCCACTTCCCCAGCTGGAGTGGGAACAGGCAGGCTCTGTGGCCTACCCCCACTCCGTGAGAAGGTGAGGGGCTGGGAGTGGAGCTTGCTGAGGCTGCCAATGGAGTTGAGGATCAGCGTGGCTTTGGGGGCAGGGGAGAGGGTGCTGAGGGGGCGCTGTGGAGCCCCCTGGGAGGGCAGCATGGGCTGGAAACCAACCCCGGTTCCCTCTTCTCCCCTAGACCGTGGGGTAGTAATGGCAGCAAAATCTTGAGGTTTGACTCGGACTTGCTGAAACAAGTAGAACTCTGAGGGGCTGGTTTCTGGGGGCCCTTCAGGGCCAAAGGTCAGAAGGTCACCATCACTCAACTCCAGTCTGTGACCCTTTGGGAGTCGGACATTATTGACCAAAGTCCCTGTTGATTGTGGGGCACCAGACAAATACAGAGAACGACAAAAACAAATGACAGGTCAGAAGTGGAGAAATCTGGTCCTGTCTGGTTTTCTGGGGAACATGAGGAAGAACACGACACCTGTCATCAAATTCTCACATTCTAAATCTCAGCAGGTGACATCGGATATGAAACTCCTTGTGAGTTGGGAATGAGTTTATTTTTCTTATGCCCTCCCCCAGGGCACATGGAGGGAATGAACTCCTTCCCTCAATTCACTGAGGTCCAATTCTCAGAGATGCCCACTTTCACTCAGTTCCAACTCAGTACTAATCAGCATAGCTCAGATTGTCTGGGTTCAAATCCAAGCTCCACCACTTACCAGCCATGTGACCCTGGACAAGTTAGCTTCTTTATGCCTCATTTTCCTTGTCTGTAAAATGGGGTGTTTGTGCTCACCTACATTTAATGCCCTTAAAATGTTCTTGTCTCATAATAGTAAGCACTAAATGAATGTTGGCCACTATATCCAATCCCCACAGCACTCCCCAAAAACAGACCTTACAAAGATTTACATTCTACCTAAGAGGAAACCAAGATCTAAAAAGGTGAAGTGACAGGCCTGAGTGATACTGCCAGGTCCCAGTAGCAGAACTGAGATGGGAACCCAGGCCTTCTGAGGCTGACTTAACTGCCTCCAAGACACATGTCCAGATAATTAAGACATAATTCAACATATAATTGCCCTAAGCCAAGGACAAGGTGCCTAAACAAATCTGGAAACTTAGTCAAGTCTGAGCTTGTCCCCCAGTGGCCCAGAACAACCCCACTGTGATACTGCAGGCCCTGGATCTACCTCCCAGCCCCTCTAAGAGCTAAACAGGGTCAGCCCCACAAAGATCTGACACTGCACATTTCTGGTGGGAAGACAGGTCTGGATGACAACCATCCATCCAACCTGATGGGGAGTTTGGGAGGCAGGCAGAGTGCCTGTGGAGACTCTTGGTCATTCCAGCCCAGAACTGCAACTGCCCAGGCATAAGGCTGCTCTGCTCACTCCTCACCTTGGCTGCTATGGTTCTCCAGGCTGACCCTCCAGTCGTCACCCCGGCGTTCAGCGTGCAGCTCCGCATGGACTCCAGAGATGAAGCCGGGCTCCTGCTGGGGCCGCAGGGCCACATCACAGAGGTCGGCCCTGCAGCCCAAGCGGTAGGTGCAGCCAGCCCCACTTGGGGGGTGGAAGGTGTAGAGATCGCCACCCTTGCCGCCCCCTATGCGCAGCAGCTGGAAGCAAGGCAGCATGGGCGGTGCCCCCTCCACACCACTTCTTCCACTTTAGGAATCCATCACCTTTCCCACTCCCTGGGCCATGCACATCTGGCCTAAGTTCACTTTCCGTCTGATGCAAACTTGAGCTGTCCTTTGTGCAATTTCAACTTGGAGCACACTCCCTGAGTAGGGCAAATTCAGAGCGCAAGGAGCCTAGGACGCGATGCAAAATTGGCTGTCAACAGCTTTGCAACTGAAAAATTGGGTGAAGGTCCCAGTGTAGTGCAAAAATGAAGGTGTCTTGTGGCACGAAGCTGAATCGAATCCTCAGGCTGCTAAGTATTCCAGGAGCCTTCAATCTGTGCAAGGCAACAATACATTAGGCAGCTTCTAGGGAAATTCGAACTGTAGGTGTGGGGGTGAGGGTAGGGGCTGCTTCTGTGTGATATTAACTTGTCACCTCAGTGTAATTTGGAGAAGAGAAGCTTCTTCCTGTAAAACCTGCTGATCCAAATAGAGTAACCCTCCTGCTAGCCCACGCCTCACTCTTCTGGCCAATCCCTCACTCATAACTAGTTGGCTTGAACCCCAGTGGGAAGTGTATCCACTGTCACCCCTCAAAAGGCAGTGCAAACGGGTCTCTAACGTCCTCCAGCAAAGTGGATCTAAACCCTTGCTTACCGACTTCTCCGGGTGGGATAAAAACAGAAGAAAGGGCTCCCGGGATGATGCAAGGCAAACCCAGCCTTTTCCCTTCCCGCCCCAGCCCAGGTTCGTATCTACCGCGCGGTGCAGTCTCGGAATGGTCCCCTCTCCAGGCAGTGCCAGCTCGGCCAGGGTTGGTGCTCCTGCGGCTGTTTGACAGCGAGGAAACCCGGGCCAGGAGGGGCGCGGCCTCCGCGCGCGGGCAGCGCCGACCCCGCCTTCGGAATTCCCGGGTCCGAACCTCCCGCCGAGCGAGCCCGCCCCCCGTGCCGTTTCTGATTGGCCATTTCGTTTGCCCTCCTCCTTTCCATTGGGCGACGAGCTGGGAGGGTCCCCGATCTCCCGCCTTCCGCTTTTTCTGATTAGTTCACAAGTTTTCCCGGGTTCCCGGAGTTGGGCGGAGCTGCCAGGGCGCGGAGGTGCCCCCAACGCCTTAATTGGGCCAGGCTTTAGACACTACTGCGCCTGCGTGCACCTCTTCTCCTCCTTCCGGGGTGGTAGCCTTATAGGCTTTAGAGCGTCCCGCCAACCTGCCCGCTTTGCGCAGGCGCTGTCAGGGGCCGAGGCCGCGCCCGGGAGCTAGGTGTAGGGGGTGTGGCCAAAGGGCTGAGGGGGTCTCTCGCGCCGGGTAAGGGGCATTCGGGAAGAGTCGGTTGGGGGCGGGAAGGGGCTGAGAGGGGGTACGGGGGTGGGTTCAGGGATCCATAGGGTGGAGGGGTGCAAGGGCAGGGTAAAGGAACAAATGAGGTGGTCCGAACAGCCTTAGAGCTCAGCGTCCAGCAGGGCGAAGACTCATATCTGGGGGAGAGGAGGGAGGGAGAGCAGGCTATTGGGAGATGAGAGAGTGAGGGGCCAGAATAATTTCTTCAGGATAAAAGCAAATTAGGATGTAGGGAGGGATAGGAATCCCAGATTGGGGGAAAAATAGATGAATTCGGGTGGCAGGGTGGGGAGATCTTAAAGACCCCTCTCTCTGCTCTAGGACTCTGGAGAGGTGCGTGGGCGACAGGGATGGAAGCTGAGGAGGCAATAGAGAGAAACTGAGAGGAAGATTGCTGGAAGGGTTTGGATGTGACGTCAGGAAGCTGGCTTTTCTGCCAAGGGGTCTAGGCTGCGTGGATTCCCCGGGGGTCCTGGGTAGGCGTCCTGCCCTACATGTGGCCACGTTCATCGGGGGCCAGGCATTGGGCCAGCGCTTTGATAGGGAAGGACCCAGGAGTCGTGGCTTGGTGGTGTCTGGATGGGCTTCCCCAAGGCCTTGGTGAGCCATGGAGAGAACTCTGGAGACTGGGCTCACAGCCTCTGACCTGCATACCTCCTTTCTCACCTCCATCCAGGAAAGGCAGAGACTGTAGAAACTTAAGGAGGAGGGTTAAGGCACTGCCCAGAATTCTAAAAGTATGAGTAAAACCAGAGCCTCTCTCAGCCTGCCTCAGTAAATTCTCTCCATCTCATGGCTGTTGCCACAGTTCTATCAGGAACCAGATTGAGACAAGCAAGTGATCTTCGGGTATTTCCTACTTCTTTTGGGAAGTAGGATAAGAGGAGCTAAGAGTCAGATGGACCTGGCTGTTATTTAAGGATTATGACTTTGTTATTGTAGGGACTCTCTCTTTGGAAGGTGGCCTGAAAATTGAATTGGAGTGTCCTTGTTTCTCCTGTTGTCCAGGGGAGCATAGATGGCTGGACACAGACTCTAGAGACTTCAAATAATGTGGAAATGTTTCGACCATCAGGTCAGTGGGACCTGGCAAGGGGGCTGGTGATTATGTCTCCCTGGGAAACTGACCATCTTTGTCCTTATGATTCTTCAGGTTCCACTGGGCTGATTCCCCCCTCCCACTTCCAAGTTCGGCCCCTTCCAACTCTGCCAAGAATGGCTCCCACGTGGGTCTCAGATATTCCCCTGGTTCAGCCCCCAGCCCATCAAGATGTCTTAGAGAGGCGGCCAGATAACCAGAGACCTCAAGTGATCATGTGGGAACAGGAAGTTTCTGGCAAAGGGCAGGAGCCAGGGTGGAGAGGCAGGTACAGATCTAATGTTGCTGTTTGCTTGGGCTTGCTTGCCAGTGGCCCTTCTTCCCTGAAATAGATTCCTTACCCCATTTCAGCCCTTAGTTCCATGATTTATTCATTTTTATATAAGCAGTTGTTGCTTACAATGCATAAATAATAGCAGTGTGCTAGATGCTAGGGACAAGGATAACAATGAATAAGGGAGATCCTGATATCAAGGAATTTTATTTTATTTTTGATAATTTTTTTTTAATGAATTTATCTGTTTATTTTATTTTTGGCTGCGTTGGCCTTTGTTGCTGCGCACAGGCTTTCTCCAGTTGCAGTGAGCGGGGGCTACTCTTCGTTGCAGTGTGTGGGCTTCTCATTGCAGTGGCTTCTCTTGTTGCGGAGCACGGGCTGTAGGTGCGCGGGCTCAGTAGTTGTGGCTCGTGGGCTCTAGAACACAGGCTCAGTAGTTGTGGCACACGGGCTTAGTTGCTCTGCGGCATGTGGGACCTTCCTGGAGCAGGGCTCGAACCCGTATCCCCTGCCTTAGCAGGCGGATTCTTAACCACTGCGCCACTAGGGAAGCCCCTATCAAAGGATTTTAAATCCTAAAGGAAGAGATAGGTTGACCCACAGCTGATTGTATTAAGCGTAGTATAAGGCTGAAGAAGTATGGGCTGGGAGTACAGACCGTGTGCTGTGGTAGTAGAGGTTCATTCTGACGGAGCTGACCATGCCATCTGTCAATTTGTTGTCTGTGAAAATTCTTATTCTTGTTTCATGTGTGTCTTTTCCCAAATGTACTGGAACATCATCCTGCCATTTTGTTCTTGAGTGGATTGCAGGTGAGTCTACCTTGGACCTCATCAAAGGGAAAGGAGCATAATGATGAAAGCGGAGCATTGGAGTGAGTGTCAGGAGACAGAGACTCTTTGTGACTAATTTGGCTACCAGCTAGGGGTCCTTCGGCCAGTCACCTCATTTCTCTAGGCTACAGATCTCTGCCACTTAAAAAAGGTGCTGGGAAAAAAAAAAAAAAAAAAAAAAGGTGCTGGGGAATTCCCTGGCGATCCAGTGGTTAGGACTCTGCTTTCACTGCCAAGGGCACAGGTTCAGTCCCTGGTCAGGGCGCCAAGATCCTGCAAGCTGCATGGTGTGGCCAAAAAAAAAAAAAAAAAAAAAAAAAGTGCTGTGGTTCTGGGCCTCAGTGAGGGAGCTGTGTCAAGAGCCATGTTATAAGCTGGTTTCAACTTTATGTGACGCCAGTGGACTGTGCTCTGCAGCGGTTGGGACTATGTAATTCATTGAGGTACTGCACTCTCAGACTTCTCATGTGGTGTACCTGACACTCAATAAATGATTTTAACTAGTGCCTGGCCTCACCATATTGATACTCGTTGCCATGACCTCTCTTTCCACCTCCATCAAACTTTTCCTTGCCCTTAAATCAGAATTCAGAAATCTCTGAGTGTCCTTCCAGCTTCTCCAGTTTAGAACGTGTGGCCTAATGATGTGCACATCTGATGTTTAATACATCCGCCTGTATATTGTCCTCGAGAGAGGTCATGTTCCATGAACTCAGCTAGCCTTTAGGTCCTGTGGGCCCAGATATGCTTAGTAGGGCTGTTGTCAATGATGATGGTGATGGAAAAGCAGAGATCCCCATGGCCCAGCTTCATCCCCTGCCATCTCCCCCTATGGGAGCAGAGGGATCCTCTCCTCCTTCTCCTGTCTCCATTTATGCCTTGGCCACCCTCCCAGCACCAGAGACAGGTCTCACCTGTGCTAACCTGTCTTTGAAGGTCCGTGGAGCTGGCAGGGTCGCAGGCCCTGAGCCAGCAGGCTGAGCTGATCTCTCGGCAGCTGCGAGAGCTGCGGCGGCTCGAGGAGGAGGTCCGGGTGCTGCGGGAGACCTCGCTGCAGCAGAAGATGAGGCTGGAGGCCCAGGCCGTGGAGCTGGAGGCACTGGCACGGGCAGAGAAGGCTGGCCGCGCTGAGGCCGAGGGCCTGCGTGCTGCCCTGGCTGGGGCCGAGGTTGTCCGGAAGAACCTGGAAGAAGGGAGCCAGCGGGAGCTGGAGGACATTCAGAGGCTGCACCAAGAGCAGGTGAATGTGGGCCTGGTAAGGGTTCAGCTGCACAGTGGTGAGCTGGGCAGGAGCTCCCCAGCAAGGAGTAGGCATTGCAGAAAAGGGTGTTGAGATGTTTGCTGAAGGTGAAAGAAACAGGCGACCTGGAAAGAGGGAGAACTTGGACGTGTTGTTCTTATTCAGATTGCCCTTTTCCGCCAGGACTCAGGAGACTTCCCACCACTTGAAGCCCTTCTTCCTCTTCCAATAGGAAGTAGTTTGTCTTTCTACTTTACTCCAGGTACCCAGTTCATCTGGGAACACTGGGAGGGAGAGTGAGGAAGGTGGGAGTGGGGTCCTAAGATGGACTGGGAAGGGGCGATTATACAGTCAGCAAGCATTTATCCGTGCTTGCTCTTTGCCATCCCTGAGACAAGAGCCGGGATACTGGGGTGAGCAAATCAGCCAACTCTCTGCCTTTGTGGGTGGAGCTGACAGCCTAGTGGGGGACGCACACATTCAATGCTTAATTTAATTCTAATTAATTAAATGCAATTGGGAAAAGAGCCATGAAGGAGAAGGACAAAGGAGCCCTGACTGGTCTGGGGGTTTGGGAAGGCCACCCTAACCAGTCGATGTGTTAGGAAATGAAACCATAAAGATACTGGAAGAAAATATGAGTGAATTCCTTTATAACCTGGGAATGGGGAAACCTTTCTACCTGTGAATCAACATCCAGAGCCATTAAAGAAAAGATTGATATATTGACTTTATAATACCAAACTTAGGAATGACAAAATAAAAGTAAAATTAAAGGGTAAGTGATAAACTATAGAAGAATATTTCCAGGTCATATCACAAGAAAAAGCTAATATCCCTACTATATAACATGTGCCTAGAAATCAAGAAGAGAAAGACAGCAGTCCAGGCAGAAAATGGACAGAGGAAATTGTTCAAAGAAAAATATAAAGAGCCTTTAGATTCATGAGAGATGCTTAATGATAAGAAGTTGACATTTGTGTTAAATAGGAGTTGGCGGTGCCACAGTGGTTGGGAGTCCATCTGCCAGTGCAGGGGACATGGGTTCGAACCCTGGTCTGGGAGGATCCCACACGCCGCGGAGCAGCTGGGCCCGTGCGCCACAGCTACTGAGCCTGCGCTCTGGAGCCTGCGAGCTACAACTGCTGAGGCCCACGTGCCTAGAGCCCATGCTCTGCAGTGGGAGGGGCCACCACAATGAGAGACCCGTGCGCGGTGGCGAGGAGTGGCCCCCGCTGGCCGCAGCTGGAGGGGGCCTGTGCATGGCAACGAAGACCCAGTGCAGCTATAAATAAATAAATAAATAAATAAATAAACTAATTAATTAAAATAAAAAAATAGGAGTTAGCTGGTGGGCAGGCATGTGGGGAGGTGATGGGGGCTGGTGTGACACTTGGCTGCATGTAGATGTGAACGGGAGGAGGCCAGAGGGGCCTGAGTGCAGGCGACGAGAGGGGCTCTGGGTGTTGGGGTGGAGTGTGAGGCCTTGGGCCTGTTCAACTTTATACTTTACCTTAAGAGCAATGGGTAACTGCTGAAAGGTTTTAACAAGGAAATTACATGATCAGATTTATATTTTATGTGTAAAAGGACGAGTTTTGTGATTCGTGTCCAAAAAGCTCACAGTGACTATGGTATAGAGATAGGGCTAGAGGCGGGCAGACCGGAAGTGAGGGCAGCCACTTCCCCTCCTTCACCGGCCGAACCATGACTCCTTCAGTGTATCTGACACCCTTAACTACTGTTGGTGGTGCTGCAAGGAAAGGACAAGCTCCCTGCCTTCCTAGGGCTTCCTTCTGGATGGGGGGAAGCAGACAGTAAGCACGTGCAGAAGCAGGATCATTTCATAATGATAAGAAGTGCAGGAAGGGCACAAACAGGGGATAGGACGGCGCAGGTGCTGGGTAGGGAGTAGCGGTCCGGGGAGGCCTTCCCCACGAGGCGGCATCACTGAGGTCTGAGGAGCTGGGGGAAGCCAAGCCTCCAGGTAGACTCTGAGGTGGGAAAGAGCAGACCTGTTGGGGGGACAGTGGGAGAGCACTGTGGCTGGGGCAGAGCGGGCAGTGGGAGAAACAGGACAGAGGACAGAGCTCAGAGAAGCTGAGGCCAGGGCACGACAGGTTTCACAGGCCCAGGGAAGAAGCTGCTCTGAACGCCGTGGTAAGCCATTGGAGGCTTCTAAGAGTGGTCAGGAGATGGTTGCCATTGTCCAGGCCAGAGATGAGGGTGGGTTACCTCAGGTTGGTGGCACTGGATATGGAGAGAAGTAACAATGTTTCGGCAGGAGACCTGACAGGAACTGCTGGTGGATTGGAGGGTGATGGGGAGTGAAGCACCAAGGATGGTCTCCGTTCTGCTGTGCACAGTTGGGTGATTTCTTGGGTGCTTGTCCAGCGGATTTGGAAAGCCCAGGTGTGGGCGAGCTGGCCCCTGCTGAGCCCTCCCTTCTCTCCACAGCTCTCCTCCCTGACACAGGCTCACCAGGAGGCTCTTTCCAGTTTGACTAGCAAAGCTGGGGGCCTGGAGAAGTCTCTGAGTAGTCTGGAAACCAGGAGGTCAGGAGAAGCCGAAGAGCTGGCTGCGGCCCAGAGGGAGGCCGAGCTGCTGCGGAAGCAGCTGAGGTGAGTGGGCGGGTGGGCGACTGAAGGGCAGGTGGTCTGGCATTCGGTGGGTTGGTGGGTGGGCTGGGTCTCCAGGGTGCCCCCCGATGGCTACCCTGCTCCCACCCCAACCCTAGGAAGACCCAAGAGGATTTGGAGGCTCAGGTGACCTTGGTTGAGAACCTAAGGAGGTACGTGGGGGAGCAGGTCCCTCCCGAGGTCCACAGTCAGATGTGGGAATCAGAGCGACAGGAGCTTCTAGAAACCGTGCAGGTGAGAGAGTGCTGGGCATGGGGTGGGACATGAGGGCTCAGGTCCTGGGCGAGGGGGCCCTGGAGAAGAGCACAGTCCCTAGGAGAGAAGGCAGTGCTGTCAAGGGGCACACAGACTGGCCGCCGCCCGAGGGCCACTGGGAGACCCTGCAAGAGGTAGCTGTCCTCTCTCTCTCTCTCCCCCGACCCCGCCCGAAGCACCTGCAGGAGGACCGGGCCGTCCTGCACACCACCGCGGAGCTGCTGCAGGTGCGCGTGCAGAGCCTCACGCACATCCTCTGCATGCAGGAGGAGGAGCTGGCCCGGAGGGTAGGCCCCTGGCCCAGGCCCCTCACCCCCGGGTGCCCCCTGTGCGTGGGAGGAGTTGATGTGCCGCTCCTAGAACCTGCCCCTGTCTTTCTTCCCCTGAACACCTCTTCTTGCTCTGGCTCCTGACGCCTGGGCAGGACAGAAGAAATAAAACCCACCTCCTTCCTCTGCTGCCGCAGGAGCCCACACTCTCCCCACCTCCTCCACCCTCAGGTTCAGCCTTCAGACTGCCTGGAGCCCGAGTTCACCAAGAAGTGCCAGTCCCTACTGAAGCGCTGGCGGGAGAAGGTGTTTGCCCTTATGGTGCAGCTGAAGGCACAGGAGCTGGAGCACAGAGAAAGCGTGGAGCAGCTGAAGGGACAGGTCGCCTGGCTCTCCCCCAGCTCCCTGCTCCTTACAGGAGGGGTGGCATTTATTCACCACATACTTGGGTGGTTCCCACATGCTGGCAGCACAGCCCTGAGCAAAGGCTGACAAGGACCTGCTCTCATGAGCCTTACGTTCTGTGAGGTGGGCCGGCCTCCCCCAGAAGGTGACAGTGTCCAAGGATGGGTGGGTGGCATGGGCAGAGGCTGGCCACGGGTCCTGGTGGGTCGGTCACAGGGTAGTTCCTTAAGGTGTGGGCATGGGGAACATGCCTCTGGAAGGAAACCTGGACCCAGACTCCATTCTTAGGAACCCGGGCTTACTGTCTCCATGTGTGGCCTTCTTTCAGAGACCCCTGCACCTGCCCTTTCCTTCCCAGCGCCTCCCCTACAGCTTTGGCTCTCGACCGGCCTCCTCTCCTCCCCCAGGTGGCAGAGCTCCAGGAAGGAGTCAAAACCCAGTGCCAAGAGCAGGCCATCCTGCAGCGCTCCCTGCAGGACAAAGCTGCAGAGGTGGAGGTAGAGCGGATGGGTGCCAAGGTCAGTGTCTGAGACGGGCAGAGGCTGAGGGAGGGCAGGGAAACCCCAGGGAGGGGGACACTTTTGGTTTGTATTGGCTGTACCACGTGGCATGCGGGATCTTAGTTCCCCGAACCAGGGATCAGACCCGTGCCCCCTGCAGTGGAAGCGAGCAGTCTTCACCACTGGACTGCCAGGGAAGTCCTGAGGGGACCATTTTCTTTACCGTATCCTTCCTAGGCCCTGCAGACGGAGCTGAGCCGCATTCAGGAGGCCCGGCGCCGGGAGCAGCAGCAGACAGCCACAGCGGAAGAGCAGCTGAAGCTTGTGGCCGATGCTGTCAGCAGGTATCTGGGATGCAGCGTGGGTGGAGTAGCATTTCTGCTTCGACAGCTTCCTGGGCATCTTGGAGTTTAAGAGCCTCAGGCAAGAGGGGCTAGAAAGCTGGCCGTGTGGAAGGATGCAGGGCTGGAGGTATGTAGCCCTGTAAAATCTTTGTGTTTGTTTTTTCCTGGGGCAACCCCCCTCCACATTCACAGCAGGGTCACTTGTTATGACTCCCACCCACTGCGTGTTTGGCTGGAGATGAGGTATTACTAACTTCCTCTTGCAGTTAGTAATGGCTTGAGCTAAATAGAGCACCTAGGAGGGTCTCCACCTTCAGAACTGTTGGAGGATGGGGAATGTGGACACTTGATCTTTCTTCCTTCCCTCCTTCCTCTCTTTCTCTCTTTCTTTCTCTCTCTCTCTCTCTCTCTCCCTCCCTCTCTCTCTCTCTCTTTCTTTCAAATTTTGCACGCATGCCCTGTTGAGTTGAAAAAAATTTAATCTATTTTTTTTAAAGCTGAACATCCACAGGTATACCTCTTTTTTTTTTTTTTTTGCGGTACGCGGGCCTCTCACTGTTGTGGCCTCTCCCGTTGCGGAGCACAGGCTCCGGACGCGCAGGCTCAGCGGCCACGGCTCACGGGCCCAGCCGCTCCGCGGCATGTGGGATCTTCCCGGACCGGGGCACGAACCCATGTCCCCTGCATTGGCAGGCGGACTCTCAACCACTGCGCCACCAGGGAAGCCCGGTATACCTCTTTTTATTGTACTTTGCTTTATTAACTTCACAGATGCTGCTACAAATCGAAGGTTTGTGGCAACTCTGTGTTGAGCAAGTCTACTGGTGCCATTTTTTTTCCAACTGCATTGTTTTAAAATTAATGCTATTTTTAAATGTTTACTTGTTTTTTCAGACGTAATGCTATTGTACACTTAATGGACTACAGTATAGCATAAACATAACTTTTATATGCACTGGGAACCCAGAAAATTCGTGTGACTCGCTTTACTGCAGTTCCCCCCCTTATTTATTTATTTATTTGTTTATTTTTTTTTAACATCTTTATTGGAGTATAATTGCTTTACAATGGTGTGTTAGTTTCTGCTATATAACACAGTGAATCAGCTATACATATACATATATCCCCATATCTCTTCCCTCTTGCGTCTCCCTCCTACCCTCCCTATCCCACCCCTCTAGGTGGTCACAAAGCACCGAGCTGATCTCCCTGTGCTATGCAGCTGCTTCTCACTAGCTATCTATTTAACGTTTGTTAGTATATGTAAGTCCATGCCACTCTCTCACTTCGTCCCAGCTTACCCTTTCCCCTCCCTGCCAGTTTCCTTTTTAATCAATTGCAAGCCTGTCTCTCATACCAACTTCCTAGGTGTTTCCTTCACAGCTATTGTTAGATAACCTTTAGAAAGACCTCTAAGGAGAAGCACAGGTTTCTTTGCACAGGTAACAACCTCTCCTCGGCTTTGGACATGGGGACACGGAGGCGGTCTGAGGAGAGCTCTCAGCACAGTGCCTGGCTTATTGTCTGCATTCTGTAAATGTTCACTTTTCCCATGAGGCTCTTCTAGATGGATCACATAACAGTTTCGGCTTAGAAAAATTGTGATGCAGGGTGGGTCCTTGCCTACCATCCCTTTCTGTTGGATTTTTACCTTGAGGACTAATTTAACCAAAAAAAAATTTTTTTGAGAAAAATTTCAAGCGTGCGTGGCATTAGAGACACTAGTTATGATGAACTACTGCCCAGATTCAATCCATTGCATGTACCTCCTACCTCCAGGAAGACAGAAAGATACACTGTGGACAGGGTTTTACTTTGATACCAGGACATTACTGAAATGGTCCTTGCTAATGATTTATTGCCAAAAAGTCCACGTGGCCTAAAACAACCCAAGCTCGGATTGTTGCCAGGTTTGTTAGTCTCTTGGTGGCTTGGAGATCCTGTCAGGAAAAGGCTTTCATAAGAGCCACAGTAGGTGTTGGAAGCACCCGCTCAAACAATTTTCAGATAAAAGTGATCTCTGCTGTACTGCTAGGGATACAGCCTTCAGCCTTTGTCGTGCGCTTATTTTCCCCCTGGGTGCTGCATAGCCCCTCCTCCCAGGGGACCCGTTTAGACTTCTCAACTTCCATGAGCCACGTTGATCCTGCTTTGGGCACAGCCAGCTGATAAAGCACGTGGACCCGGCCTTTGTTGGTATCAGGGACTTGTTAGAGAGGATAACTTTGATCTCTGATACATAATAGTGATCAAAAAGCAGATCGTGAGAAATAAGCTTAGCACATTGCCTGAAAAGATGTACAATCATTTAATGCCTTCTTGGGGCAAACTGATGGAAGCTATGGGCTTTGTTCCATAGAAGAATGCACATAAGTTCATACACCCGAAAAGTGGCATATGGCGGCAGGAGACTCCCCAAACCTGGAGACGCACCTGGAGGCCTGAGATGCAAAAGTCTAAATCAGCTAGAGATAAGCCTGCTTTAGGGCACTTGTTTTAGCCCCCCCATAGAATCAATGTTACTGAACCCTTTACTTTGTGATGGCATCTGAGTCCAGATAAGGTGCGACCCCATGAACCTGATTATTGTTTTTACTGTAGGATTGTTTTGAAAGACACTGATTGCAAGGACGCAAATGAGAAGCTTATGTAGATTTTGGGACCAGGAATAGTTGCGCCTTTTTTTTTTTTTTTTTGGTCTGGACCGCACAGCATGTGGGATCTTAGTTCCCCCGACCAGGGATCAAACCCACACCCCCTGCAGTGGAAGTACGGAGACTTAACCACTGGACCTCCAGGGAAGTCCCTAGCTGTGCTTTTCTTATGAGCAACTGCATCATTTTTATTTGACAATCACTAAGGGGCTTAAGCTCTCAGTTTTCTTTCACGACTGGCAGGGCACAGCATTGGGGCCCCTACTCTTGGCTTCAGCTTCTCTTGTCCTTGCTCTGATTTCCCCTTCCCTGCTTTCCCCACGTACATAGCAATACAGGATAGAGGGGATCAAGTCCTTTTGGAAATAAGATGGGGTTGAAGGGTCATGACTTTGTGTCTTCTCCAGCTTTCAGACCTGGCTCCAGAGTGCCGTGACGGAGGTGAAGCAGGCCGCAGCCCGGCTGCCTGGCCTCAGCAGCCGAGTCAGCTATGCCGTCCGCAAGGTCCACACCATTCAGGGTGGGTAGGGCAACTGCCAGATGCGTCCTGCCCCTCCCGTTGCCCCACCAGCTCCCTCATCCTACACCCACCCTCCTGCCTCCTCCTTACCAGTCCGGGCATCTCCCGTTTTCCCTCTTCTCCACAAGCTCACCTCTCTGTTGCTCTCTGCCTTTTCTTCCCCAGGCCTGATGGCTCGAAAACTGGCCCTTGCTCAGCTGCGCCAGGAGAGGTGAAGTTTGGGCCACTTTGAGGTGGATCAGGGGCAGGAGTGGGGCTTTAAGGTGTTGGTTGCTGGGACCCAAAAAAACGAAGATGGAGGAAGGATGGGGGCTTAGGGGTCAGGCAGCTGGGTGATTCCCCCCATCTCTGTTTCCCTTCCCTGTCTCAGCTGCCCCCGACCCCCACCGGCCACGGATATGAGCCTGGAGTTGGAGCAGCTGCGGGAGGAACGGAACCGTCTGGACGCAGAACTGCAGCTGAGTGCCCACATCATCCAGCAGGAGGTGGGCCGGGCCCGGGAGCAAGGTACACCTGGTCCTCAAGTCCCCGAGCTTGAGCCGGGGCCAGAGTCTGAGTCTGGGGGGTGAAGAGGAAGAAGGAAGAGCTGGGGTCTAGGGTATGGAGAAGCCTGAGTGGGCACCACATCTTCCCAGGGGAGGCGGAGCGGCAGAAGCTGAGCCAAGTGGCCCAGCAGCTGGAACAGGAGCTGCAGTGCACCCAGGAGTCCCTGGCCAGTTTGGGGCTGCAGCTGGAGGCGGCTCGCCAGGGCCAGCAGGAGAGCACGGCGGAGGCTGCCAGTCTCCGGCAGGAGCTGACCCAGCAGCAGGAGGTCTACGGGCAAGGTGTGCAGGAGGGGACGCGGGCAGACCCATGGTGGGGGCGGGGGTGGGAACCATGAACCGAGGCTCCCCTGACACCCCACGTGCACCTCCACCCCAGCGCTGCAGGAGAAGGTGGCCGAAGTGGAGACTCGACTGCGGGAGCAGCTCTCAGAATCAGAAAGGAGACTGAACGAGGCTCGCAGGGAACACACCAAGGCCGGTGAGATTGGCTGGGGTGGACGTAGGTTTTCAGGAAGAAGAAAGTGTTGAGGCATGAGGTTGTTTTTAAAACTTTATTTTTAAAGCTTTTTTGAAGTGTGCGAGTCATGAAGTTATCAAGGAAGATGAGTTCTCAGGTGGTAAACACCCCTATGTAGCCAGCACCCAGATCAAGCAACAGCACTTGACCAGCCCTGGATCCCCTGCAGCCCCTCCCAGTCACCCCCCTCCGCAAAGGCAGTCTGACATCTCATACCAACGATTACCCCCAACTTTTTATTGGGAAACATTTCAAACACCTAGCCAAGTTACAAGAATCCTGTAATGGACGCTCATATACCTTCTCTGGTTAGAGGCGGCAGTTAATAACCTTTGGTCACATTTCCTGTCTGTCTGTATATATACACATACTGATATATAAACATTTTGGGGGGAATTATTGAAAGTAGGTTGCACACATCCTGACTGTTCAGCTGCATCTCCCACAAATAGGATATTTTCTTCTGTAACCTCAATACCATTGTCACACTTTAAGAAAATGAACATGAATTGCACAAAATCTGATATCCAGTCCCTATTCAGATTTCCCCTGCAGGACTCTGGGAAGCTTCAGTGATGGGGGAGGTACTTTGGGTTCGCAGATTCATAGGATCCTAGAGCGTCAGACTCCCCTCTGTACGGAAGACTGAAAGCCACAACGTGTCAGTGGCTCACCTGAGTCACAGAGCTGGGGACCCGGTGTTCCTGCCCATCCTTCCAGGCTTGTTTTCACGGTGCCTCATGGCCTCTAGGCTGCCCAACACCCGTCCCCTCTGTGGCCTGGCTTTCCCGTAGTGGTCTCCCTGCGCCAGATCCAGCGCAAAGCCACCCGGGAAAAGGAGCGGAACCAGGAGCTGCGGCGCCTGCAGGATGAGGCCCGAAAGGAGGAGGGACAGCGGCTGACCCAGCGCCTGAAGGAGCTGGAGAGAGACAAGAACCTCATGCTGGTAGGAGGCAGAGATGGGGTTCTTCACAGGGAGCAGGGCTGTGGAAAGGGGAGGGGACTCTGCCCGGGCTTGGTGGCATTTAACCCTCTCCTTCCCAGGCCACCTTGCAGCAAGAGGGTCTCCTCTCCCGTTACAAGCAGCAGCGACTGTTGGCAGTTCTTCCTTCCCCAGCGGATAAGGGGTTACCTGTGGAGTCCAGCCCCAGGCCCTCAGAGTCTTCAGCGCCTGCACCTCCGGCAGCCGCCCTATGCACCAAGGAGTCCATCAAAGGTAAGGGACAGATGGCGGGGGACTTCAGGCATCTCTCCTCCAGGCACTCTGGAATGCATGAGCCTTGTTCTCTGTGACCCCTGGAGGCCCACAGCCTCTCTTATTCACGCCCGCCTTGGACCAGGAGCCTTCTCCCTCGTAACCCTCACATCCTGCGGCGTGACTGTGACAGCCTTCTCTTGTCCACCTCCTGTCCCTTGGGGTCTTCTTTCCCAGGATCCCTTTCTGTCCTGCTCGATGACTTGCAGGGCCTGAGTGAGGCCATTTCCAAAGAGGAAGCTATTTGTGAAGGAGACAGCCAGACCTCTTCTTCTGTCTGCCTCTGAGCAGCTGCGAGGACCGGAGGGGTGAGGATGGAGGGAGGAGTGGGTTGGGGAGGGCGCCCAGCCCAGCTCCCTTCCCGTCCAGCTGCTCTCGGGGACAGCCACCAAGATGTTGTGAATTCTCCCATAGCTCAATAAAGATGACTACAGTAGGAGCCGCTGTTTGGACAGTTCTCTCTGGAAATAAAAGGAAATTTTCTCCCTGCAGCCTCTCTTGTCCAGGAAATGTGAGAAGTGGTCCCCCACACAGCTCTTTCTCTAGATGATTCCTTTTTCGAAACCCCTTTCCTAGGCTGCCCAGGAAGTTTTTGGAGAAGCTCCAGGTTTCTTTTTATTCTCAACTTTCGTTTTAAAACTACCTCTGGAAGGTGATCAGTGCCAGGAATGAAGCAGATAAAATATTCACATGTTGGACAGGAATCGCAGATCCAGGCAGCATCCTGCCCCGGGGGCCACTGTGGTGGGCTTGACGGGTGGGTCCCTGCTCCCGTGGCACTTACAGTCCAGTGGGAGAGACAGACGATGGGCAAGGACTTACATGAACAAATGAGCGTTTCAAACAATAATAAGTGCTATGAATATGAAGAGAAAAAAGAAATGACAGTGATGTGGTAGAAACTGGCTATGTGGGGAGGGGCGGCATTAGATGGGGGGACAGGCAAGGCCTCTCTCAGGAGGGATGTGGTGCTGAGGCCGGAGCGAGGTGAGGCGCAGGCTGTGCAGCCCCCTGGGAGGAGCACGAGGGTGGGCACAGGCTGGGCAGGCGCAGAGGCTGGAGGGAGCCCGAGGGAGGAGGATGCAGGGAGAGGCCAGGCCTGGTGGAGCTTGGAGTTTACTCTAAATCAGTAGAAAGTCCTTAGAGTACTTTTAAAACTGGGGACAGCCACACGATTTGACTTACATTTTTAAGAGATCTGTTGGCTGGCTGTGGAGGATGGGTTTGGGGTGTGGCAGCGGGATGAGGAGAGAGAGGAATGAAGTCCTCGAAAGTGAGCCACGAGGGACAGTGGTGTCCCTTACTGTGGGGGAGCAGACCCGGTGGGGGACAACCCGGGGAGGAAGTGAGTTCTGTTTTGGACACGTTACTTCTGAGAGGCTCATGAGATGTCCAGGCAGAGGAGTCCTTGCTAAGGAAAAGTTCTAGGGGGATCTCTGAACGACTCAGACCAGACAGACTGACAACTGAAGGAGGAGGGGAGAGAAGGGGTGGGCACAGAGTTCACACCAGGGACACAGAGAGGGGCTCAAGGGGCAGCGAGGAGGATTCCAGAGGGAGGAGAAAGGCTGAGAGGCCAGCGGGAGCTGAGGCAACTTCTTCCCGAGCCTCTGGGTGTGACTGATGGAACCAGCCCTGGGGTGGGGAGAAGGAATCAGGATGTCCTTGTACTTTCTCCTTCACCTGCAGTCACCCCAGGTGGCTCCTGGATGAAATTCTCAGATGTCACTGCGTGGGAGGCCCCCTTCACGCCTGGAGAAGGCATATGCTGGGAAGTGGAAGTTCCGGGAAGGGCTGAGCCCCAAGGAGAGGGTTCACACTGGGATGGGTGGGGGAGGCTCGGCGTACTAGCTGAGACCGTTCTAGCTGTGTCCCAGCTGTTCAAGGGAGCACTCCCTGTCCTCCCCCCAATTGCCCACCCCCTGTCCGGCATCCTGCCTCCCAGCCCCTGTAATTACACTGCTTCCCCACGCGTGGTTTGCTCCCATTCCTTGGCTTCCAATGACCTTGAGGGATTAGAG
Source organism: Mesoplodon bidens (assembly GCF_964165515.1). NCBI lineage: Eukaryota > Metazoa > Chordata > Mammalia > Artiodactyla > Ziphiidae > Mesoplodon > Mesoplodon bidens. Next base: position 82,845,888 of record NC_138172.1, read on the forward strand.
GTAGAAGTCCCTGTTATTAGGGGTTGCTGCAGGGTGTGTATGAAGGAGGACATGAAAACAATGGTGGGGAGACCAAGGTCTGGGTCATCGATAAAGCCTGGGTGGCTGGGTCCTGAGCTGGGGGTCTAAAATGAGGGACACCACCATCAGAGGTTACACATTAGCCATGGCCTTCCAAATGGGTTTGACCAGTTAGGTTCGGATGTGATTCCTTGTGTGACTGGGCTGGTCCCTCCCCAGAGATTGGCCTCCTCTTCCCCCTCCTCCCCTATAAAGCCTCTTGGGGTTCCCAAGCACCCAGACTCAGCCGACCCCTGACTTTGGGGGCCAGGAGACAGGCAAGATGCTCAACTGGAAGCTGCTGGGGATCCTGGTCCTTTGCCTGTTTTGCTGGAGGTGAGCTGGGAATAGAGGCCCGGAGTGTGATTTGGGGTGATGGGGGACGGTAAAGATGAGGCAAGGGTGAGATGGAGGCATAGGGATAGGGAGATCCTGGGAATTCACATAAGGGGGAGAGTTAAGGGGATGGAGGTGATGCGGGAAGGTGCATTTTAGCACAGAATAAATGTTTTGCTGGTTTGGGTGTAGCTCCATGTGGCCATTTAGATCAGCATTCAGGTGTGGGGCGAGTATTCCTCAGAGCTGAGGTCCGTGTTAAGGGGGTGGAGGTCATCGTAGAGATGGGGTCTTGGTGCCACGGGGGGCCAGGGTGTAGACAGCTTTGGGACTGCAGACACATATAGCGGCCCTAGCAGTGTGATGTCCCAGCCACGGTTGGATGGAGCTTATGTGGGTGGAGCAGGGGATCCTGTCAGTTTAAAGTTGGTCCAGTCAATAGTTCAGGACAGCGTTGCATGTCATTTTAAGATCACTTTACTATTTTGTGAATGTGTGAGAGTTGCTTTTGAGTTTTGTTTGTGGGATCAGCTCAGGCTGTGGTCCATCGCAGAGAGGTGATGCTCCCTGGGTCCGTAGCTACGGGGAGAGGGGGGATCCTCACAACCTCTTATCTTTCTCCTTCCTCCTCTACAGGCATCTCAGGCAGGGGAGACCATCCATCTCCCTCATCCACAGAGCCCTCAGAGGAGGAGGGTCCCCTGACATTGCCTCAGGGCCCCCCAATCCCTGGTGACCCCTGGCCATGGGTACCCCCTTCTCTTTGAGGACCTTCCACCTCCAGGCCCCAGTCGTCCCTGGAGAGACCTGCCTGAATCTGGAGTCTGGCCTCCTGTACCCACTAGAACTGATCCCCCTCAACCTCCCCGGCCTGATGACCCCTGGCCAGCCGGACCCCAGCCTCCAGAAAACCCCTGGCCACCTGCTTCTAAGGTGGGCCACGGATCTCAGGAGGAGCCAGATCTTGACCCACCCCAGGAGGAGTACAGATAATGGATCCCCCAGAGGTATCCTGGGCCTCTGCCCTCAAGCCCATCTCTACCCTTCTGATTTCCCTTGAATTCTCCCCAATTTAGCCTAACTCCTTAATTCCTTTCCTCATTCCTTCAGTTTTATTCTGAACCCGGAAGGTGTTGTTCTCAATATTTTCTGTCCCCTCTTGAGATCAGTATTTAGCCCCCGCCTCCCCCTTCTTTTTCCTCTGACAGCCAAAGTGAACACCCCCACCTCACCTCCAGTCCTCTCCCCTCCCACCGCCTCTTCCCCACCCCTGGGACTCTCCGGGCAGGGCTGGCAGCACTGTGTTCTCTGCTGCCACCTGGTGGCCACCAGCTGGGAACTACCAGGAGACCATGGTGCTTCCATGAAATGGAAAAACAAAACCATGTTTTCTAATTTTGACTCCAGGCTGCGTCTTTGCCAATGAGCAGGACTTTGAACATTCAGATGCCCTCATAACAGCCATGGACCTACAGAGATCTGGAAGTCATCTGAGTTCCTATCTTGCCCATATGCATAGGGATGTGGAACTCAGCCAGTGGAGGGTTGGAAATGCAACTATCAGAGTTACAAGGACATTCAGACCCACATTTCTCCCATTCTGGGATCCCTATTTTGGAGAATGAGAAACCAAGTTAAGTCTCTCTTTAATAGCTTATGGTTTGCATACCTCTGGCTGAACATGAAAACTCTCCCAGGGGGATGTGGGCAGGACTAAGTTTTAAGGGGATCAATTTCCAGAAGCATATGTGTCCCTTCCTAAAATGAATCTGCCTGAAAACTGTGTTCTCCTTTTCCACATGCCTCCATTAACAAGTGACCCTTCTCTCACTAGACAGAGGAAGGCCGAGCTCTCTCGCCCACCCTGAACTGAACCTGGGTGCTCTTCCTGGAGCTACCAAATGAAGTCAATGGAAAATAAAAATCAGCCCTTTCCATCTCATGAAGAGATGAATTTTTAGTAGAAGTTTACTTTTCTGTTTAATCATTGTCAATATTTGTAGTTTTGATCAATTGCATCTTTTAATAATTGTAATTATAAACCCAGGGCAGAATAATTGTTTTTAATATAGTCTTATGGTCACAGGGAAATAAATTCCAATTTATTGATATGTACATATTTTTGTTATAGAGATATACAATAAAAGACTTTCCAAAAAGACACTAAAATACAAAAAAGGTGATACAATGAAAACAATATTTCATTAGGACCAAACTCTATAGGGAAAATGAAATGGAAAAAGGAACTAAAAAGAAAAATAAATGAGGTAAATTTGCTGACTGGCTAGTGGACTTGTTCACTTATTAAAAGGGTGTTAATGAACATGAAAGGGCTATGGTGTTATATTCCATCCACTACATTTAAAAGAGTGATGTGACTTTCTAAATATATAAGTATTTACAATTTCCCAGAAAGTGTACCCTTTGCAGTATTTAAACTGAAGATTAAAAATGTTAGTTGTTGGGCTTCCCTGGTGGCGCAGTGGTTGAGAGTCCGCCTGCCAATGCAGGGGACACTGGTTCGTGCCCCGGTCTGGGAAGATCCCACATGCCGTGGAGCGGCTGGGCCCGTGAGCCATGGCCGCTGAGCGTGCACGTCCGGAGCCTGTGCTCCGCAACTGGAGAGGCCACAACAGTGAGAGGCCCGCGTACCGCAAAAAAAAAAAAAAAAAAAAATGTTAGTTGTTGACTTTAAAATGTGTAAGGGGTACATAGTTTCCCCAAATTCTTTAAGGGTGTATTTGAGCAGGAAAGTTGGAAGGGCAGGAGCCCAGAGATCCCAATGGCCTGATGTCAATCAAGTGGCTGGCCAGGGTGGGGTTGAAGAGGGCCTAAGAGAAATGACGGTTCCCTGACCTTAAAATCCACCGCTTTAGGACCCAGTTTGCTTACATGGTTAACTCCCATCAAAACCTATATGTGACCAGTTTGAAAAAAACAAAACGAAATAAAACAAACAAAAAGCCCCCTAAGTTTAGAATTTGGAAATAATCTTAGAACAGGTGTGAATTGTAGGTGTGAGCCTGTAATTTAATAGGCCTCAAAGTGGACTAGATTCACTCATTCATTCAATCATTATCTCATACCCTCAATATGTCCTGCAATGTCAGGTGCCACGGGGGAATATAACGAATAAAAATATACAGTTCCCATTCTCAGGAAGCTTAAAATTAGGCCAGGGGAGACAGGATTTACATGCAAAGCTAAATGACAATGTCACAGGCTGTAAGGATGCATTAACTAAATAACTACATGAGTAAACATCACAGTAATAGCCTTGGCAGTAAACGCCACGAATGCAGAAGAGAGTCACGCACGGGGAGCTGGAGTAGTCAGCAGAGGCTTCCTGGAGGCCCAGAGTGGCACGGCAGGAAGGCAAGGCTGCGTGACCGTGGCCGGAGGACCGGCCAGGAAGGGGCAGGCCGGGGGCTGCAGGCGCAGGAGCAGGCGCGGAAGCTGGGCCCCCGCAGGCCCACGCCCTCTTGCTTCAGGACTGGCCCTGAGCCTGTGCCCCTGTGTGTGCTGTTACAGCTCCCTGGAATGGCCGTCCTCTCCCCAGCCAGTTGTATTTATCTTCCGCAACACCTCTCCCGCGCTGCTCCCCACCCTCACCTGTACCCCTGCCTTGTGCGTGGCACCTTGTTCAGCGGTGCAGCCGCGCCTGGGACAGAACTCAGATGGCAATGTTTATTCCCATCTCCCCTCCCCTTCTAGGCTCCGAACCTCTCGGAGGCAGAGACTGTGTTCTGTGCATTTCTTCTCAGACCCCGTCAGCATTTGGTATTTACATTTTGGTACCCAGCAGCCCACCTGTGCCTCCAGGCTCCAGGACATTGCCCTGTGCAGGAAGTGCTGGAATCACCTGGAAACTTTCTCCCCCACATCCTCCTTCCCTCCCCTTCCCCACCCCAACCCGGAGCCTTTATTGGATGATGGAGAAATATGGGCGTCTTCTGAGCCCCGGTTGCCCTCTATGAGACTTTGCTTGGTTCCACACAGTTGCTTGGCCTCCTTCCCTTCCTGTTCCCACTTCCCCACTCCCTTTCCTTCCTCCCCACCCTTATAACTTTTTAATAAATCCCGTTTACTTGAATTTTTGTCTCAGGATCTGCTTCTGGGACATCCAACCTAAGACACAGTGAACAGTTTGCTATAAACCCTTGCAGCCGCTTTTTACTGCGCATGTGCAATAGGGGTACTGTTGCCCAAGGCATACAGATTAAGCTCTCACTTAATTTGCACAATAACCCTATTGTTATCACCATTTCTCAGAGGAGAGAAACAAAGGCCTGGAGAGGTACAGTGACTCATGCAAGGTCATACGGAGAAAAATGGCAAAACTGGGATCTGAACTGAGGCCTGTCCTGATTTTAATTACATTATCCCATCTCTTTATTCATCTGTGTAAATCTGACACGGAATACAGTGCCTGGGCCTGCATGGACACTGAATATGTTGTATTAGGATTCTCCACAGAAACAAAACCAGTAGAATATACATGGAGATTTATTATACGAATTGGCTGAGGATGCCCACAATCTGCCATCTGTAAACTGGAGAACCAGGAAAATTTAATGGGGCAATTTAATTCCAGTCCAAAGGCCTGAGAACCATGGGAGCCGATGGTTTTAAGTCCCAGTGTGAGTGCAAAGGCCCAAGAATCAGAGGACTGATGGGGTAAATCCCAGTCTGAGTCCAAAGACCAAGAACCAGGAGTGCCGATGTCCAAGGGCAGGAGAAGATGGGTGTCCCAGCTCAAACAGAGAGCAGATTTGCCCTTCCTCCACCTTTTTGCTCTGTTCAGCCCTCACAGATTGGATGGTGCCCACCCACATTGGTGAGGGCGATCTTCTTAACACTGTCTACCGATTCAAATGCTAATCTCTTCCAGAAACACCCTCACAGGCACACCTGAATGTAAGGTTTCACCAGGTCTCTGGCCATTCTTTAGCCCAGTCAAATTGACACATAAAATTAACCATCACATACATGTTTTATGAATGGCTGAATTCAGTAATGAATGGTGAGTTTGGGCAACAGAGAGTAGATCAAAATGTTTAAAGTGAAGGAGATATCTATATATAAATATATATATGTATAAATGTATATAAATATATATATTTTTTGGCCTCATCATGAGGCTTGTGGGATCTCAGTTCCTCAACCAGTGATGGAACCCAGGCTGTGGCAGTGAAAACCCGGAATCCTAACCACTAGGCCATCAAGGAACTCCCACAGTGAAGAGTTTATAGCCTGGAGAAGAAAGAAATGTTGTGGAACAAGTAGGTTGGGGGGAATTAGAGAAGGTCTTGGTGTTCGGCTCAGGAGCTCATATCTGAAAGTCTTTCTCCTTGGCTAGAACTGTGTTCTTTGTGGGGAGGCACACATAACCTGTCTGGGGTACTGTGGCAGGAAGGTATGGGATAGAAGGGAAGAAGGAAGTCTGGATTCCTCAAACTGGCCCTCCCTCAGCAACTTCTCAAGCCAGTGCAACGGAGTTTGTTGGGAATGGAAAGAGAAAAACATTCTTAAAGGAGAGAGAAAATGAGGGAAAGAACTGAGTCCCTGATGTAACCCAGGAAAGGATCTCAGGCTCTTTGCATCATTTCCACATTATGCTGATTCCCATGTCTTTCTCCCTTTGTAAAGTATGAGCTTCTTGAGGGCAGGGATTGTGCCTTGTCTGTCTTTGTATGGCTTACTTCTCTCCTAGTACTTGGCCCACAAGGTGTTCAATAAAGCAAATTATTAACCCCATTTTACAGATGAGGAAACTACTGTTGACAGAGGTAACTCACCTTCCCAGACAACACAAGTGCCAAAGTCAAAACTGGATGTAAGTTCCAAACCAACTCTTCGCAGTTTGACACAACAGGTGGATGAGTGGGAGAGGGAAGGGAAAGCAAGAAGTAATTGGAGGGCTTCCCTGGTGGCACAGTGGTTGAGAGTCCGCCTGCCAATGGAGGGGACACGGGTTCGTGCCCCGGTCCGGGAAGATCCTGCATGCCGCAGAGCGGCTGGGCCCGTGAGCCATGGCCGCTGAGCCTGCGCGTCCGGAGCCTGTGCTCTCCAACGGGAGAGGCCACAACAGTGAGAGGCCCGCGTACCGCAAAAAAAAAAAAAAAATGAAAAAAGAATTGGAGATTTTAATACCAATTAATAGGCAGCAGATATTGGTACCTAAAAATGCTGTGTTTATTAGCTGGGAGGAGGGTGAGTGGGACTGGATGGTATGGAATATTAACACAGGGGAACCCACTGTGCCAGCTTATCCATTTAGATTAGACAATGCTGATTCTTCCCCATCTGCCTTGGCTGACCTCACCTAAGAGTGACTGCGGTGGGGACACTATTGCATCTTATGTCAACATGGAGTCATAGAATTAAATAATAGAATAGGATCTCTAATAGATTTAGAGAACAATGACTCAGTACCTTAGACATGGCTGGTACAAATGCTTAGCCAATAAGAGAAAAGAACCTTGAACTGGTATCTTGGTATAACCTAATTATAGAAGCTGAGTTACCTTGAGAAAGCATTGGGCACGGCCCTCAGCCTTTGGGCAGGTGAATAATGTCTTTGGACTAGACAGAAGAGTTGGTTGTCTGCTCTGCTTTGAAGATCTCTAGGCAGGGAAACTCCAAACCACTCATTTGTTTGTCTATTTGCCCATATAATGGTCATTTATTGAGCATCTACTGTGTGGGGTGTTAGGTGATGGTGACAATCTCAGGGAGAAGTTTCAGTCTTCCCTGCCCTCGAGGAGCTCTGTGTCTAGAGAGGAAACAAAGATGTATTAATAAATCATGACAATAAAATGTGATAAAAGTTAAATTAGGGAGGGGCACACCCGTGCTAACTCCTCTGCCAATTTCATGTTTCAAACTCATCTGACCAAAGACTTGCTTTGGTATAAACTTAAGCTCTCTTACTGTACATTTTCTCCCTCTTATCTTTAGTTAGCTGCCCACCAGGTGTCTAGCACTGGCTCAAATAACTTTTCCAATTAAACCAAACCTCTCTCCAAAGGTTTTTCCAGCTAATACCCTTCTCTTTTGCAGCATAATCTCAACTGTGATGGGGACAGACAGGATGGTGTAGTGGTGAAGGCATCGGATTGTGACCCAATTCGTTGTTCCTACTCTGCCATCTGATCTCTGCGTGGCCCTGGGATGTGAATTTAGGACATTTCCTTAATAATCTCTAAATTCCCACGCAAGGCTGACAGCCTGTTCCTCGTCTGTGGTGTTCCACGACCTACCACCAGAGGGCAGCATAGAGACTCCTCCAGGGCGTTTCCCTCCAGAGTCCTCCTTGCTGTGTCGCTAGCATCATCACTCGTCCGGCCTCCAACAGGTCCCACTAATTCCCTCTTCGTCGCCAAGGTGACTCCTCTAAGGGGAGTCAGGCACATGAGGTGAAATGAGGCAGGCGCTGGGGCCCTCAGGAAAATTCAGGCCAGGCTGCTTGCCCAAGTGGTCCATTCATTATCTATTCTTTCTCTCAGTATTAACTGAGTTCCCTCCATGAGCCAGGCAGCGCTAAAGCTGTGGAACAGCGGTGAGTCAGAAAGGAGGGCCCCGCCCTCCGGAGGCTTACCTTCTCGTGGGGGTAGTGAACCACAAGCAGATGCACACAGGTTGTATGTAAGAGGCTATCACGTCCTGATAAGAGCTATGAAGAAAAGGAAGGCAAGAGGAAGGACATAGCGAATGATACGGTCCATGAGTGTGGGGATGGAGGGCTACAATTTTAAATAGGAAAGTCAGAGAGGGCTTCTGAGAAGATGGCAGGTCACAAGGACTGAATGAAATGAGGGACTGAGCCAGGTCATGTAACGATCCAGGGAGAAGAGGAAAAGCGAGCTGTGTGTAGCCTACAGCATCAGGATACCAGGCAAAGTCCCCAGCTACTGGTCGTGGGCATCATCTTAATGCACTGAACTTGTGTCTGCAGCTCCAAAGGATAAATAATAATTTCTGTCTCCTAGGAGCATTGAGAGAATCAAGATAAATCCTGCACCTGCAGATGTTTATGACGAGCTGATTGTTACACACTGTCGAGGAGGTGTCTATCCTTCTCTGGTTCTAGTCCTGGGGCCCCAGAGAACAGAGCTGGACATGGGACGCCCGCCTCTCCAATAGGATTCTGTGTTTACTGGTGTGTTACCTGTGTGTGTGGGTGATGCATCAGGCACCAGGGACACACTGTGGGGTGAGAGAAGCTCCCTGCCTACAAGGAGCTCTCAGCCAGAGGGATTCAGACAGTCCGGGAGAAGGAGAGAGGATGGGCCCCTGCAGATCCCACCCCCGGAAACAGTGAGGGCCACAGCCTGCCCAGAAGTCCCTCCTGGGACAAGTCCTTCCAGCCTCTCCTGAAAGCACATTCAGACTGCCTCAGTCCCCGTTTTCACCCTTCCCTGCTGGATCAGGAGGGAGCTGGGTCTCTAATCCTGGGTGACCAAAAACAATAAAATGCATGAATAGCAACAGTGGAAAGAATGACTATTTAATAGCTGAGCGTAATGAGCAGACAAGGAGTGCTGGTTTCCCTAGCACTTGCTCCACAGAACAGAGAAGAGGAAAAATATTATTGTTACTCTGAGAGCTAATCACAGCCTCTATATTCACCTCCTCACAAGACAGGAGGGCTGGTGGCCAAATCAGATGTGGCTTAAGCAGAGCTATGAAGTCTTGGACTCTAGGAGCATGACCGTCACTCAGCTGACTCCCTGCTGCTTGCAGGAGGGCAGGGGGAGGAAGGGAAAAGAACGGGGGTTGGGGGGACACATAGCCTGGTGGGCAGAGCCCCTGCCTGCCAAGTTTTTCCTCTACGGGATTCACTGGCTGAGGATGCTCCTTTGCTCTGACCCCGATCTTCACTCCCATGTCCCTGCTGTGGTACCCGGGTCCCTTGGAGGGTGCAAGCGGGGTTGCTAAGAGGGTGAGAACAGGGCCGGGAAGAGCAAAAGTAGATGCTCACCAGGCCAAGATCCAGGAGGTCAGTCCTAGAGGATAGAGTGATGGACCAGGGAGCTGAGGGGGAGAAGCAGGAAGGGTGTAGCTGAGTATGGACCACCCCATGGAATATATTTTGAGGGAGTGGATGTATTTTGATTGGGTGGAGACTGCCCCCCAGAGCAGCAATTCTCAGCCAGGGGTCACACGTTATGCTGGGGTGAGAGTCCCTGAAAGAGTCACTTAGGCGATTTTTTTACACAGCACTGCCTGCCTTACCCCAGCATCAGATGAATGCCTTGTCCAGGGGGAAATCCCCGTACTTCCTCTTCGTGGCCACGTGAGCGCTGCCATTTGTTAATGGAAGTGTGCTGTATCCCTCAGAGGAAAGAGCTCATCCAGGGGAGAGAAGAGTGGCTCAAGGGAGACAGTCACTCACGAGGAATGAGGGCAGGACAGACAGGCCCACGAGAGAGCACAGGTGGGTGGCTCTGTGTCAGAGCCCAGTTCACGTGCCTGCTGCCACTGCCTGGCTAGACCAAGCACTCTTTTTTTTTTTAAATTTATTTTTGGCTGTGTTGGGTCTTCGTTTCTGTGCGAGGGCTTTCTCTAGTTGTGGCTAGCGGGGGCCCCTCTTCATCGCGGTGCGCGGACCTCTCACTGTCACGGCCTCTCTTGTTGCGGAGCACAGGCTCCAGACGCGCAAGCTCAGCAGTTGTGGCTCACGGGCCTAGTTGCTCCGCGGCATGTGGGATCCTCCCAGACCAGGGCTTGAACCCATGTCCCCTGCATTAGCGGGCAGATTCTCAACTACTGCGCCACCAGGGAAGCCCCCTAGACCAAGCACTCTTGGAGGCCAGGCCTTGGCTATCGGTATATCCCACCCAGCACCTCTAGTGGGCTTTGCAGATAGTAGATGTGGTCGGGAGGGATAGAGGGCACAGAAACCAGAGAGGGGGGAGGTGTGTTCCAGAGAAAGGTAGAAGGGGGAGGGTGGCCTGGACACATTCATTCATTCTTTTGTTCCCCCAAATCACCAACTGCCTAAGTACTTGGAATTCAGTGGACAGACATGTGCCTAGCCCACTGCTGTGGAACCCACGGTCCAGAGCCAGAGGTTTCTGTCGCATTTTGAGGTCTCATGGGAGCTGCATAGATGAGGTACTACAGAATCTATCTGAGAGGAGGGTAAAGAAGTCAGGCGAGGTGGAACGTGGGTTCTGCCCTTGATCATCTACCACGGGGAAGGAACCACGAGGAGGGCAGAGAAGGGTAGACTAAAACTGAATATAGTTTAGCCAGTCACATGGGCTCACCTGGGCTAAGGAGAGTCCACCCTGTACAGGGTGGGCAGGAACCTCCAAATACAAACAAGTGCATTCTGTCCTTCTGCGTTCTTGGTCATGAGAGGGACCAGGTGGAGAGTGTGGATGACTCAGGGTCACCCATCCCCACCATGGGTAAAGCAACACCAGTGGACCCAGAATGTCAGCTTCCCGTGTGAGGGGGGATGAGTCCACCACAGGTGGAGGGAGTGTGATGGAGAAAGAGAGAGCAGGAGAGGAAAACGGCTTTGACTGAAGCAAAGGCAGGCAGAACCCACAGGTCCTGGAGCCCAGAGTGGCTCTGGTGGCCCCTTCACTACTCCCCACCACAGAATAACCTCCTCTTTCAGGCTTTTCCCCTTCTTCTTCTTCTTCTTTTTTTTTTTGTTTTGTGGTACGCGGGCCTCTCACTGTTGTGGCCTCTCCCATTGCGGAGCACAGGCTCCGGACGCGCAGGCACAGCAGCCATGGCTCACGGGCCCAGCCGCTCCGCGGCATGTGGTATCTTCCTGGACCGGGGCACGAACCCGTGTCCCCTGCATCGGCAGGTGGACTCTCAACCACTGCGCCACCAGGGAAGCCCTTCTTTTTTTTTTTTTTTCATTCCCTTTCCGCCTCTCTCAAGCCTAAGCCTTAAGTCTACCAAGAACCCCTGCATGGAACACTTGTTCCAGAACTTCTGTCCTTACTTTCAGGCCCATGGGTGAAATGCAGAGAAGAAAAGGTTGAGTGAGAGGGACTTTCTCACTTAGGGTTTACTTTCTGAGACTTTGATGACACAGGAATTTGCACACATTCTTATAAGATTTAAGGAACCTCTGAAGTCTGTCCACGGACCACTGTCATTAATTTTTGGCATGGTGTCAGCTGCATGAAGAAATGGGGCCTAAGTGGATTGGGTTTGAGTGCTTTCCAAATGCTTTTGCTGGTTATCAGCTGGTTCGGGCAAATAATTTAAACTCAGTTTTGTCATCTGTAAAATGGGGGAGAAAAAACATTTACCTGTAGTGCTGTTGTGAGGATTAAACACCAGAGCACGTGTTGAGTACGTAGGATCATATCCGGCCCACAGTCGGCGATCAGGAAATGGGGGTTCTCTGCCCCCAAGCCTCCTCTCCCCGAGCTGCTCTCCACTCAGACCCTTCAGTTTCTGCGCCCTCCTTTAGCCTGGTGTTATGATCACCGCCCTGCTGGTCCACGCGGCCCGTCCACTCCTCCAGCCCGCCATTCCTCTGCGTGTACGCTTCCCATGCCAACCCAAGCCAGCGCTCCTTCTAAACACACCTTCAGCACTGCCAGGGCCCCGAGTCTGAGCCATCATGCTCGTCTCATCATTCCTCAAGGGCCAGGGAGAGTCCCCCCACTTCTTCGAAGCCAAGTGCCTGCCCCATTTCTCCAGGCCCGTCTTCTCTCTACACTGTGAGTTCCCAGCTGGACTGCAGCTCCTCAAAGGCAAGGACAATTCCTCTTCCTTCTTGTTGCAGTTTAGGACCGTGCACCTTGAACCCGTGCCCCGTGCAGAACGCGGCAGCACAGAGCAGCCCAGGGTGGCTTGGAGGGGATGCAGCCCACCTTCTTCAGATATGGGGCAGGGACAGGTATGGGAGGCACATGCTTTAAGCTTGGCCTTGTCTGGTGGGGTTTACTGGGCCTCCCACGTTCTCTCACTCAGTCCTCCCACTGGGCAGGGCACTCGCTGGTGGGGTGAGGGGTAGCCCCGGGGCTGGAGAACACAGCAGACCCACCTGCACCACCGTGGGCCTCGTCTAACTGGTGAGCATCCCCAGGCGCCCTGGCCTTGGCGGTCTCTCAGCCAATGCCCTTTCCTGCTCCCCGGTCCCCATCAGCTTCAGATTTTCACGGCCTGAGCTGAGAGAGGGTGAGACCCAGGGACACAGCAGAGTAAGACACATTGGGGCAGATTTCAGGAAGAAACAGGGAGAGCGGAGGAGAGGGGCTCAGAGGGCCCACGTGTGGGCAGGCAGTGGAGGAATGGGGCGGACGTGGGTGGGGGACGGGGTGGAAGGGGTGGGCAGGAGGGCAGCGGTCAGGAGGAGGAACGTGGCCGCACCATTGCGTGGTGTGTGTGGCTGGAGATTTGGCGAGAGGCCCAGAGAGACTGTGCCTCCTTGAGCCCCCGCCGTCCCAGCCCAGGTTGGGAGGAGTGGGAGGAGAAAACAGGACAAACGTTGCCACCTGTTTATGCTGGAGAAGAATTCCCCACAGAGCGCAAGCCATTCCTCCTTTCCTGTCCACCCTCAAGGCTCCTCTTCTCTCGGCCACTCCCCTCCCGCTCCCAAGGCCCCCTCCCTCCCTCCCCGCTGGAGATGGAGCCAGTGAGGCCTGAGACTCTAGGGAGGAATTGACTTTCGGAAGGAGCGTCATCATTTTAAATTGAACCCTCGTGTGCACACGTGTCTGCTGCTCTGTAGGGGGTGGAGGGGAGTGGAGAGGAGACTCCTCCAGGTCAGCTGGGCTGGAGACTCGGGAGGGAGGGCCTGGGGCTGTGCGTGAGCCCATTTTAGTTGCCATCCCCCAGTGGAGGACACAGACAGGACATGCAGACTCCACCTGCCAAGAGCCTGTGCCAAGAGGGCCACATCCTTTTCCCATCTAATCTTTCTGATAATTTCCTATTCGATCCTCACAGAAACCCTGCAAGGTAGACATCATTTAAAATACTCCCAGGGCTTCCCTGGTGGCACAGTGGTTGAGAGTCTGCCTGCCGATGCAAGGGACACGGGTTCGTGCCCCGGTCCGGGAAGATCCCACGTGCCGCGGAGCGGCTGGGCCCGTGAGCCATGGCCGCTGAGCCTGCGTGTCCGGAGCCTGTGCTCCGCAACGGGAGAGGCCACAACAGTGAGAGGCCCGCGTACTGCCAAAAAAACCCCACAAATAAATAAATAAATTTATTTAATAAAATAAAATACTCCCATTTTACAGATGAGAATATTGAAGTTCAGGAAGGTTGGGTAAGTTGCCCAAAGCTGGGAGGTTAGCTGGGACTTGAACCCAGGTCATTCTGATTCTAAAAACCAGTAAGGGGACTTCCCTGGTGGTCCAGTAGTTAAGACTCCGTGCTCCCAGTGCAGGAGGCCCGGGTTCCATCCCTGGTCAGGGAACTGGATCCCACATGCTGCAACTGAGAGCCCGCATGCCACAACTAAAAGATCCCGCATGCGGCAATGAAGATCCCGCGTGCGGCAACTAAGACCTGGCACGGTCAAATAAAAAAATAATAAAATATTTAAAAATAAAATAAAACCAGTGTTTTCTTTTTTTCCTCCCTACTGCATCAACCCTCTTCAGGGGCTGCTCTCTCACTGCCCCCATGGCCCCTCTCCCTTCCACTCCTATTTTGGGTGCTAGGGGACAGTCAAGGGCTAGATTCGCTGGTAGCCACTAGTCGCATGTGGCTGTTTACATTTAAATGAATTAAAATTAAGTAAAATTAAGAATTCAGTTCCTCCAGTTGGTCATACTAGCCCCATTTCAAATGTTCAGTGGCCACATGTGGCTCGTGGCTACTGTATTGGGCAGCACAGAGAGAGAACATTTCCATCATGGCAGGAACTTCTGTGGACAGTGCTGGGCTGGGTCAGAAGCAGGGCAGGAGACAGAGAAAGGGAGAAATGAGCTGAGGGCTCCGGGGGTAGGGCTGCCTCTGTGAGGAGGCCAGGGCAGTGTGGGAATGAGAGTCCAGGCCAAGGGAGCAGGGAGAGGGCTGGGGGGGCTTGGGGAAGAGGCAGAGAACCTGACCCGACTCCCCGGTCCCGCCTTCCAATACTGATACTCTTGGCAATACCAGTGAGCCTTAATTGGCTGGGGTGGGGTCAGGTTCCAAGCGGAGGGAGGGGAATGCGATGGAGGAGGAACCACCCCCTCTTAGCAGGTCTCAGGGCTGTGGTCCCCCAGTCCTGCCCTTCATCCTTCAGGGACCCAGGATTCTGCTGACCCTCCTTGGTCCTACCATGGATCCTACCCAGACCAAGCTGGCTGCTTCCTGTTGCTCATCCAGGCTGGGCAGCCAATTAATGGGCGGCAGGGCCACCACCTTCCCAATTAGTCTTATTAGCCTCTTGCTCACCCAGTGGAGCCAGGGCCACCCCTGGGGGAAGGGCTGTGAGTGGCCTGTGAGTAACCAAGGCCCAGCTATGACAGGGGTCCTCAGCCCACGCCTGTCCCCGGGCTGAGGCCCTGGCGTCCAGCACCTGCAGGCCGTCCCTGGAGCCCCCTGGAAGGGAGAGGTCAGGGAACTGGCTTTGGAGTGCAGACTCCAAGGGTCCGCTCACTGATGGCACACGTAATAGCTGTGCGGCAGGCATGGTACTTGGGCAGCGACAGCAGGGCGTGGGCTGTAGGTCCTTATACTTGGAGGAAGAGAGTGGAAGCTGAGCGATGGGTCTCAAGGAAAGGGGGACGCGGATCCAGAGGCTGTGGAGGGCTCCCAGGTGGGGTTAACTGTGCGGCGGGGGTGGGGGTCACAGCAGGTAGCCGATACGGAAGGGAAAGTTGAAATGCCCACATCTGTGCGTGGAGGGAGGACGGGCAGTCAGAGAGGCCAACACTGGGGAAGTCAGGAGAGTGAGGGAGCCAGGGACTGGGCCCTGTGGTGAGGGTGGCTGCCCCGGAGTGGGCGGCCTTCGGGGCGGAGCACCTGGTTCCAGGTTAAGCAACGAGGAGCCGGGGCAGGCCAGCCAGGTGGCCCCAGGGCCACGGGACCCCACACTGCAGCCACCCCTGCTGCTGAGTAGGCAATACCCAAACTGATTACTTCAGCTCCTCCCGGCCACACCAACTTCCCCCCGGCACCTACACCTCTGCCTCTCCTCCCCTCCCCACAGTGACTCCTGCCCGGGAAATGTCCAGCCCTGACATAAAGGCCCCAGGTGTCCACGAGCGGCTGTCACTCAGGAGGCCACACAGTCCAAGATGGGCTTCTCGCGAGCATCCCGGATAGGGCGTGTGGGAGGGCGAGGGATGTTGGCGTTGCTGCTGGCCGGTCTCCTCCTGCAAGGTAGGGGGCTGGGGGCCCTGGGCGCAGAGACAGTGGGGAGAGGAGGGGGGCAGGAATGCAGATGCCAGGTCAGAGAAGGCTTGGGGGAGCCCTGCGTGGGGAGAGTCCAGGAGAGGACCCAGCGAGGGCGGAAGTGCAGGGGCTCTGGAATCTGATGCTTGAGTCTGGGGGCCGCTCCTCACTGCCTTGGCGCCTCAGGCAAACTGCTTAAATTTACTGAGCCTCCGTTTCTGAAACTCTAAAAATGAGGCTAAGGTTAACACCTAGCTCTAGTTTCTCTATGAGCCTCTAAGTAAGTAATGTATGCCACAGTGCTGTCGAATTCCGAGAGTTATATAACGCCGACTGTTGTTGTTATATTGTTATTAGAGTGCTAGAAGATGGTGTCAATATTTAATAGTCATAATAATTGTTACCATTCATAGGGCCCTTTTTTTAAAATTTTTATTTTATTTTATTTATTTATTTTTGGCTGTTCTGGGTCTTCGTTGCTGCTCAGGGGCCCTCTGTAGCTGCGGCGAGCGGAGGCCACCCTTCATTGAGGTGCACAGGCCTCTCATCACAGTGGCCCCTCCCGCTGCGGAGCACGGGCTCCAGGTGCACAGGCCCTAGCAGTTGTGGCACGCGGGCTCAGCAGCCGTGGCTTGTGGGCGCAGCAGTTATGGCTCGTGGGCTCCCGAGCGCAGGCTCAGCAGCTGTGGCGCATGGGCTCAGCCGCTCCGTGGCACGTGGGACCCTCCTGGACCAGGGCCCGAACCCGTGTCCCCCGCATCGGCAGGCGGACTCCCAACCACTGCGCCACCAGGGAAGCCCCATAGGGCCCTTTTTATGTGCGAGACACTCCACTAGCACTTTCAATGCATTAGCTCGTTTGATCATTAGAAGGATGGTGTGAGAGAAGTGTCCTCACTCTACACAGGAGGACACTGAGGCTTGAAGAGGTTAGGAGACTGGCTCAAGATCACAAATTAGAAAGCAGTTAAGCCGGGATCCAAACCCCAGGCTGGGTGACTCCAGGGCCTGTGCTGTTGATCACGGTGACCTTGCCCATAGCCCCGTGGCTGTGTGGCATCGGGGGAGCAGAGGAGGAGCGCGAGGGGGTGGGGGTGAGTGGGGCCTGGCTGATTAGTGCAGAGAGTGAAGGGGGCGGGGCTGCGGGCAGAGCTGGGGTTTTGGCCTGGAGGTGGATGCATTGAATTTCTTTCTGAGGAGAGAATGGGGAACTCACAGAGTGTGGAGACCTGGTTTTTGGTGGGGTGTTCAAAGGAGGAATGGCAGTAATAAATCATGTCTGATGCTTTCTGCTTTTGTAAAGCACCTTCTGCATGCGTGGTCACATCTAGTGCTCACCGTAACGCTGTGAGGAAGGCAGGGCAGATGTGGCCTCTCCAAATGTGACCTGAAGTACGTGGCTCTGTCCACATCACTTGGGACCGGAGGTGGTTAAGGTGGGGAGTAGAGGAAGGGTGGGGGGAGGGTGAGCCTGGGTGAGGAGCAAAGGGTCAGTTAAGGAAAGAAGTAAAGGCAGAAGCGGTCAGATGTGGGCCTGGGGGCAGGCAGGAGCGCGGTGCTGGCCAGCGGGGAGACAGCTGATAAAGGTCAGGGGCCTCGGAGGAGGCTTGCATCCTCATGTCCCTGAGCTGGGCTCGGGGTGCAGGGTCGTGTCCTGCTGGTACAAGCGGGTTCTGAAGCAACAGCGCGTGCCCCCATGTCCCAGCCCCCACCCAGCTTTCCTGGCATGGGCGGTGCCGAGGCGGGAAGCAGAATTTCCTTTCTGTACCCAAGCCTGGCGTCTCGAGGGGAAGCTGGCGACCCAATCATAGTCCTCGAGTGTCCTGTCCTCTACTGCGGTCCCCCTCCCCTCCCCCACTTTCCCTTTTCTCAGCGTCTGTTTGCCTATTTTCCCTCCCTTCTCAGTCCTCTGTGGTTCTGTGTTTCATCTCCTCCTTCCATCTGGTCCCACGGTCTCCCCCACCTCTTAGAGTCTCAGTCTCCCCCTCTCTCCATCTCTTTGCCCCACCTCTCAGAGTCTCAGTCTCCCCCGCTCTCCATCTCTTTGGGGTCTCACTGCCCTTTCCACCCCAAACTCTCCCTGGGCTCCTCTCAGGAGAGATCAGAGTAGCAGATGACTGAGGTGGGTTTGGGAGGGGAGAAAGAAAGTCCAGCCTCTCTGGCCCTTGCTAACCACTACTTTCCTCCCCAGGGACCTTGGCCAAGAGCATTGGGACCTTCTCAGACCCCTGCAAGGACCACACGAGTATCACCTCCCCCAGTGACCCCTGTCTCCTGGGGAAGGGGGGCTCCAACAGCTTCAATAGCCAAAGTGGCTCCAGCAGTTCCAGCAGTTTCCTTTCGAGTTCCAGTGGCTCCCGTGGTGGCTCCAGTGGCGGCTCCAATGGCTCCAGTGGTAGCTCCAGCGGCGGCTCCAATGGCTCCAGTGGTAGCTCCAGCGGATCCATTGCTACCCATGGTCGTTCTTCAGGGTTTTCGTTATTTAAGCCAGGAACGGGGTATTCCCAGATAAGCTACTCCTCTGGACCTAGCTCTAGTCTACAGGGTGCATCTAGTTCCTCCCAGTCAGGAAGCCTCAGCTCCCAGTCTGGAGGAGGCTCGAGCTCTTCTCTTTCCCAAACCTCCTCAATGTCCAGCAGCAGTGGCCAGAAGGTCAATGCCAAGCTGCGCCCCTGTAGTTCCAACATCCCTGACTCTCCCTGCAGTGGGGGACCCATCGTCTCACACTCTGGCTCCTACATCTCCAGCTCCCACTCTGTGTCTGGGGGTAAAACGCCTGTAGTGGTGGTGGTGGAGCAGCACGGCTCTGGTGGCCCCAGAGTGGGTCAAAGCATCCCCTGTAGCAACGGTGGCCTTCCAGGCAAGCCCTGCCCCCCCATCACCTCTGTAGACAAATATGGAAGCTATGAGGTGGTGGGTGGCTCCTCTGACAGTTATCTGGTCCCAGGCATGACCTACATCGGGGGCAAAATCTACCCGGTGGGCCATTTCATCAAAGAGCACCCCATGAAAGGCTCTCCAGGGGTTCCCTCCTTTGCAGCCGGGGCTCCCATCTCTGAGGGCAAATACTTCTCCAGCAACCCCCTCATCCCCAGCCACAGCTCTTCTAGTTCCAACATCTACCAGTCGGGAGCTTCCTCGGCCATCGTGTTCCAGCCGGTGGGCTCTGGTGGGGTCCTACCCTATGGCGTTGGCTCCAAGGGCTCTAAGGAGCCCTGCTCCCCCTCCAGCTCTGGAGTCCACAGCAGTTCTAGCCTTTCCAGCAGTTCTGGTTCATCTTTCCAGCCCTGTGGTGGTGTTTCCCAGAGGCCCAGCTCTTCACCAGGCACTGACTCCTTCAGTGGCACCTCCAGCTCCCAATCCCATGGTGAAATCATCCTTCAACCCTGTGGCAGCAAGTCCAGCTCTTCTGGTCACTCTTGCATTTCTGTCTCCTCCTCAACATTGAGTAGGGGTCCATCTGGCTCTTCCCAACATGACCCCTCAGCTGGTGCCAAGCCCTGTGGCTTTGGCAGCTCTGGAACGATCCCCTGCCACTCCATCTGGGACATCCTAACCCAAGTGAAGCCCCTGGGGCCCCAGCTAGCTGACCCTGAAGTTTTCCTACCCCAGGGAGAGTTACCTAACAGTCCATAAAGCAGATTTTGCCTACACACAGGTGCAGGTATACACACACACACACACACACACACACACAGACACACACACACACCATCTCCTAGGTGGGAGAAGTCCAGGGGCCCAGCCATGCGGGTAGCTCAGTTTTCCTCCACCCTCCCAAGAGAGCTACTCTACTTCCCCCATTGTCCCAATGTGGCAGACTCTCTCTTATCAGCTCTTCTTTACCTCCCCAAATTGTAGGCTCCAAATCCCTTTCCTCATTCTCTCTTACTGTTTAGATTCCCATTGTACTGCAGTGCCCTCCCTGCCAGATACCCTCTCCCTAGAATTTCCTCTGCCATTTCTTTGAGACTGCATAGTCCATTGGCTAACCCTACTCATTCAGATTCTTGACTGGGAACCCCCTGAAATGTCCTACAGTAACTCTGATGCCTGGACAAGCCATCCCCTCCCCACCCCCCTGCCCTCCCTTTGCCAAATAAAGCACAATCCAAACAGTTATTTGAAAACAATGACCATTTTTCACTGATCTCATTTCACCATCTGGTCAACCAGCATGATGTGCTGTTGTGTTCTCACACTCCCAATTCCACTCCCACTCTCCATTATAGAGCTCACCACACCCTTTGTGAGTTCCCAACATTCCTCTTTGTCTCTCAAGGTCTCCATCTCAGTCCCCCTTCCTGGCTGCCACTTCCCTCAATGTTCAGAGGCTTCCCTGTGTGTAGGAGATACCAGGGTATCTGCAGAGACTGGAGCAGGCTCCCTGCTCTCTCTGGGTCCTGGACAGATGTCTCAATAAACTGTGTGAACTAGATTAGACTTTCTGCCTTCTTGGAGTCCTGGGTCTCCTCTTGGGACCTGAGTGATGCTCTCCTATGCCTCTAAAGGTCCTGTGTCCCCCACTTTCATTCATAAATTGGCCTGGTATTTCTTACATCTTACAGTTCCTCCCACAAAGGAGGAAAATCATAAATATTTGTTGAACTGAAAGCAGGGGTTTGTTGGTCTCCCAGATCCTTCCTCTCACATCTCTTCTCTCTCATTGCCCCAGGAAATCCATTCTTGTTCCACTGCCCATTCACTCTACAGTCCTCCCCTCTCCTTACATAGAGCCCTAATGATTTCCTCCCCCTCCCCACCTGGCTCCTTCTCCTCATCCATTAGTTGGCCTCACCTTCTAGATGCCATCCTCTCTGGGAGTCCCGAGCATCGATTTTCTGGGTTTCTGGGACACCAGGAGCCTTGGGAAGGCTGGAACACAGCAACTAGGACCAGATTCCTGGGGACTGAGTAGGAGCCAAGGGGGGCGTGGTTCTGGGAGCTGCAGGTGGAGGAAGTGAAAGGCGAAGAGGACAGGAGCATGACAGGTGTGCAGCTGAGCACGGTGACTCACTGGCTTACATCGAAACGCCCCAGCCGTGGCAGAGCAGTGTCCTCCCCAGCAGTGTCCTCTCCACCTTCACACTCCTGCTGCCTCTGCTGTGGTTCTAGAGTGAGAGCTGGGAGAGGTGAGAGGGCTGAACACTACAGTGGGGAAGGGGAGGTGGCCTCCATGGGAGAAGACTGAGAAAGTGGACAGGGTGCCGAGGACCACACGACTATGTCCTGGAGACAGAAGGGAAGACACTGAGGCCAAGGAAGCTCTCATGCCCCAAGAAGGGGAGGGTGGGCTGTGCTCACCCTTACAGGAAGAGCCTCACCCCAAAGCACAGGTCACCTCTCAGAGCCTCTGCTTGGCTGCAAAGGAATTCACCCCTACCCTAGGATCTAGCTCATTCCCTCCTATTGGGACGATGTCAGCAGGCTCCAAATTTAGGACTGTTGTTGAATTCTCGAATCAGCAGAAATATGTTATGTTGATCAGAAATGACTTGGGGCAGCTGAGCCAACCTGCAGGGTTGACTGAAGACAGAGGAGGGCTCCAGAACGGTCTTGTTTCTGTCATCATTGTGGGGTCACCCTTGGTTACCATTTGCCCCCTGGACTTCAGCCAATGACAGGAATCAAGGCCCTCAGAGGCTCTGTGGACTGCAATTGTGGGAAGGATGCAGACTCTGACGTGAGTATTCCTCTAGTTTCTGGTGTGATCCAGGTCAAAATGTTTTGCAAAACTGGTGGATGTCACCCCAAAAGGCTGCTGCCCTGTACCCACTGGCCAGATCTGCACTCTTTTTAAAAAATTTTTTATTGGAGTATATGTTGTCCACTGGCCAGATCTGGAGGGGAGCTCTTTACCCTTCCAGTAGCCAGCTAGCAGGGGCTGGGGATGAGGATGGAATGGTAAAATCTAACAGCTAATATTTAAACTTCATGCAACAAGAGAAGCCTAGTCTGGGTGCATCTGGGAAGCAATAGAGAAACAAAGGCGTTTAAACACTTTTTATTGGAAAAATTCAAACATATTTAAGAGTAGACAAAATACTTAATGAATCCCTATGCTCTCATCATTCAGCCTTAACAATGATCAACTCATGGCTATTTGACAACAGCATTTCAATGCCCTCCTTCTACTTAGTTGGAAACATCTGCTCTCTTTCTCTCTCTCTTTCTCTCTCTCTCTCTCTCTCTCTCTGTATCTCTTGTATTCTGTGGACGCATTTGACCATCTAAGGTAGGCAGACTTTTGCCCTCCCCATGACCAGAGATGTCCATGTCCTGATGCCTGGAAACTGAATATGTGAGGTTACATAGCAAAGGGAAACTGTTTGCAGATGGAATTACAGTTGTTAGTCAGATGACCTTAAAGTAGAAAGATTATCTGGGATTATTTGGGTGAGTCCGATGTAATCATAAGGGTCTTTAAATATGGGAGAGGGAAGAAGAGGAGGTCAGACTGATGCAATGTGAGAAGATCCTGCTGTTTCTGGCTTTGAACATGGAGGAAGGGGACCATAAGCCAAGGAACTCAGGTGGCCTCTAGAAGCTGGAAGATGCAGGGAAATGGATTCTTCCCTAGGGCCTCCAGAAAGGCTCTACCAACACCTCAATTTTAACTCAGTGAGACCCATGTCAGACTTCTGCTCTTCAAAATTGTAAGATAGTAAATTTGTGTTGTTGTAAGCCATTAAGTTTGTGGTTACTTGTTATAGCAGCCATAGGAAACCAATACACCATCATCTCTTAAGGATGGGAACCAGATCTATTTCCCTAGACACAGGGTCTCATCTAGGAGCAGCCCCTCAGAAGGAGGCCACTTCTGCACCCCAGAATCTCCTGCAAGTTGAGGTCAAGACAATGTAGCTATGGGGATGCACGAGAAAGGGGTGCTGAAAGAGAATTATCTGGAACCCAAAGAGAAACAGAATCAGGTGTTTCTATTGCTGAGAAGTCAGTGAAGAGATTGGGACCCCAAGGGTGAAGGTCCTCATGTGCCTGGTGTCAGCAGCCAGAAAGGGTAGGGCTGGCAACCAGTGATGGGCTGTGAGCCAGGACACCTGGGTTAGGAAGGGGTGGGGAGCTTGAGGAAAGGAGCAGTGTGGGAACACCCAGCTTCCCTGAGTCATTCAAGTGGCATCTGTTGCCACAGAACGAATGAGGAACAAGGGTGGAACGTAGAGGTATATTGTTTCCACAACCACTGGCTCAGCCTGTTTCTGATGTCCCCTGCCCACTAACAGGATAAAAGACTGGCTGTCTTGAGGCTGAGGGAGATGCAGAGGAAGATGCAGGGCCATGTAACAGGGAGCCGGGTTCCTCTGGGCCTGCTCCTGGTCTGTCTTCATCTGCCAGGTATGGACGTTGTGCCAACCTTTGGGCAGGAGCGGACTGGTGGTCCTCGGGGAACTGGGATTGAGGGACGAGGTAAAGGTGGGAGTGTGTACAGTTGGGTCCCTGAAGGAGGAAAGAGTTGGCACAGGCAACTTGAAGCAAAGGGAATCAGGGAGTCAGGGAAGGGAGGGCATTGAGATAAACATCTGGTCCACTGGCTGCCTCCTCTTCCCTTTCCCTCAGGCCTCTTTGCCCGGAGCATCGGTGTGGTGGAGGAGAAATTTCCCCGAGACTTGGGGAACAACCTGCCTCTGCTTGGACAACCTTCCTTGACCGGCCCCTCCAACTCGGAACATCCTCAGCCCAAACCAGACCCTGGGCCTAATGATTTAGCAAGGGCTCCTCTGAAGACAAATGCTTCTCCAGCACATGGTTCTCAACCTGCAGGAGGTGCTGGGGTACAGAAGTGGCCCCCATCTGGGGGGCTGCCCTCCATGGATTCCTGGTCCTCGGAGGACCCTTGGCCGATGATGGCTGCTGTGGTTGAGGACCCTGTGGGAGAAGTGCTGCCCGAAGAACTGTCCTACCTTTCTAGTGTGGCTGCCCTCCCTCCGGGCAGCGGGCCTTTGCCTGCAGAACCCTCTGCACACCCCGCGGACCCCTCACCCGAGGCTTCACTCCTCCACCAGGACTCTGAGTCTAGACGGCCACTCCGCTCTAATGTGCTGGACGCCCAGGGAGAAATCCTTGCCCCATCCCCTCGCTGGTCTCTCATCAACAGGATTCGATGGCCACTTCAGCCTGGTTACCCCTGGGGGACCCTGAATCCCGGTGTATCCTGGGTAGGTGGAGGTCCTGGCACTGGATGGGGAACAAAGCCCTTGCCATACCCTGTGGGAATCTGGGGTAACAGTAATCAATACCCAAGTACTGTATGGGGGAATATTAATCGGTATCCAGGTATCAAACGGGGGATTTTTAATTGGTATCCAGGTACTAGCTGGAAGAATATTCATCTACACCCAGGTATTAATCAGTTTCCTACCACAGCTCTTCATGCTCCTGGCTCTTATTGGAGCATCCCAGCCGGCTTTCCCAATCCTCAAAACCCTGGTCACAGTGGAGTTAGGAGAATGACAGAGGGGGGACAACCCTAAGTTAGAAGTCAGAGAGGGGAGTCCTGCTCCCTCCCCTTGCAGTGTGAGCTAAATCAAGATCCTATCAGCTGTTTTCTAGCGTCCTCTCCACTTTCACTGCCACCCTGCTCCCCATATGCTGATCTCCAATAAAACACAGCACTTACTGAATCTGCTTCTACTCAGTGTCTTTATTTTTGGGTGCAAACTGGAGTTTTGTCCATCCCCATTTTCTAGTCATCCTCATGTGCCTCTAGGGTCCTCCTGACACTCTCTTGCTATCCCCATCCTTTGCAAAAGATCAAAGCCCAGGTGTTTGAGGGTGGGACCTCGTGGTCTCATCTGGGCCAATTGGGAGAGCTGGTTCTAGAATTGTCCTGGAATCTGAAAAGAGGAGGAGGGGCAGCAGGACTAACTGAGATGGCACCTGTGGCAGGAGTCAAGGATGAGGTCCAGGAAGTTGGTACCAGGGCCAAGTGGGGAATGAATAGTCTTTGATTCAGAGACACAGAGGGTCAGAGAAAGTCATTTTTGTCTATGTTTACCTTTTCTTCCCAGAAAGTTACAGTTCTTGGAAGTGGAAGAGGCATTGATCTCCGTTACATGCATCGCTTGGTACACTGTGCCCCAGAGAACCACAGACTTTGGGCATTTGCTGAACAAATAGCAGACCTCAATAGAGGAAGAAAGGAAAGGGAGAAGGGACAGGAAGAGAGAAACTTGGAGCCAACAGTCCTGCCTATGGCTGCATTTGATGCTTTTACTCTCAAGTGATGACACAGCCTCTTCTTTTGGTCACACTACCCTCCCTTTGGTTTTCCCAGGGGCTCAGTATCCTTGTACAGGAGTTGGAGTGGGGTGAGGAAGGGTCATTCTAAGAAAGTGCAGAAGGAAGTTAACAGAAGCTGGTGGGGGTGATGGGGTTTCCAGTGGGCACACTCCTGGTGTTCACCCATGTCTTCCCATCACCAGCCACACCACTCTCTATCACCCCAACCTCCGCCCCCAATTCTTTCCCACCCTGGACTCTCACTTTCTCCCTGTCCTGGGGCAGGCAGTTCTGTTTTCAGCACCTGTCTCTTCCACAAGCCCAAGCTCATTCTCAGCCTTGGTCTCATTTCTGTCTGTCCCTCTTTCTGGCTGCCTCCCTCTCTCTAGTCACTCCTATTTGCACTTTTAAATTCTGTGTCGGCACTCCCCTCCTCTGTTCCCCACAAGCACCACGGGGAAGGGACTTTGCTTGTTCATTGCGGAACTCCCAGCACCACAGACAGCGTCTGGACCAAGGTCAGCACTCAGCAAACACTGAGTCAACGCACTCGCACTCTCTCTCTGACTCCCGTTTTCTCTCTTCCACTTTATTCCTGAGCCACAGGGCTGCACACAGACTCCCATCTGTAGTGCTATCATGCCCTTCCCAGAGCCTCACTGACATCTCCCTAGAACCCCCACAAAGCCCTTCTCAGCTTGGGAATGCTCTGTACATTCCATTCTTTCACCTTCATTAACAACTGTGAGGAAGAGGCTGTAAAATAAAGAAACTGAAGCTCAGAGAGATTAAGCAATTTACACAAGGTGACATAGCTAACACGTGACAGAGTCAGTGACTCAAACCAAATTTTTCTATCTGTCCAGGGAGTGTTCAAGTATAATATACAATTAACAAAAACCCATCTAATTTTTATTGAGTACCTGCTATGTGCCAGACTCTGGACAAGTTGCTTTCACAACACCCTTCCAGCTAATTCCCACAACAATCCCATTGTGTAGGCACTGCTGGGCCCATTATACAGGTGGAGATACTGAGGCCCAGAGAGGGAGGTGAGCCAAGGCTGACAGAGGTAACACAGTGCTTGAGAATCTGCCTGTCAATGCAGGGGACATGGGTTTGATCCCTGGTCTGGGAAGATCCCACATGCCATGGAGCAACTAAGCCCGTGCACCACAACTACTGAGCCTGTGCTCTAGAGCCCGTGAGCCACAACTGCTGAGCCCATGTGCCACAACTACTGAAGCTCACGCGCCTAGAGCCCATACTCCGCAACAAGAGAAGCCACTGCAATGAGAAGCTCGCCCACCACAAAGAAGAGTAGCCCCCTCTCACCGCAACTAGAGAAAGCCCGCGTGCAGCAAGGAAGCCCCAACGCAGCCAAAAATAAATAAATAAAATAAATAAATTTATAAAAAATAAAAAAATAAAGCAGTGGGCTAGGCTGATGTGAAATAATTTCTGGTCTAATAAGGTCTCCAGTTAGGCAAGCCCCACTGTGGAAAGGTGGTAGAAACAAGTTGTGAACTAGTTTTGAGACCATTTAGTCTTTCTTGGCCTCAGGAAGGCAGTTATGACTGATTGAGCGGAAGCCGTTTTCTTTAGCTTCTTTCCCACTGTTCCTCTGTCTCCTCTCTACGTATCTTTTTTCTGTGCTTAACTGCTCCCTGGCTACCCAGGACAATCCGTCAGGATTCCCCTCTGGCTGGTCTGACCACCCATCCCATGCACTGGACTTTCCCCCTTGCCTCACCCCCATCAAAACCCACCTCTCCTGTACCCCATTGCTTTGGGGCTCTCTGTTCACTGTGACATTGTAAGATGCTGAATTCAGAAGAACTAACTCTGTTAGTGATGAACACGGGCGAAGATGATGAGCCTAGAAAGATAAAACCAATCTACTATGTTAGTGGACCCTTAATTATCTGACCCCAACCTCCCCTCCTGGAACACACCGCCATTGTCTAAAGGACTTTAAGGCATTTCTGTGTAATATAAAGTTTGTTACCCTTATGAGTTTGTTAAACAATTAACATTTAAGTGCTAAACAACCTTCCTCTGCATACTACTTACATAACTACTACCTCAAAACTTACAGGTTTAATAAACCAAATTTTATTCAAACATTGATATTGTTTCACACTTAAACCAATGTAAGCATTTAATTCAGATCTCAAGTCTGATGTGTAAGATTCTCTTAAATG
Organism: Mesoplodon bidens; assembly: GCF_964165515.1. NCBI lineage: Eukaryota > Metazoa > Chordata > Mammalia > Artiodactyla > Ziphiidae > Mesoplodon > Mesoplodon bidens. The sequence goes on from NC_138172.1 coordinate 82,873,037, forward strand.
TCTTAAACCTCCTAAGCAGCAAACAAACACAAAAGTTATTATAACATTTACAAAACCAATCACTTCACTTCCACTAAAAATCAGTTATGAAAGTCTAGTTCCATGGATTTAAGTTTATTTCTTTTTTTTATTCCTTAAATTCTTTTTATTTTTTAAAAAACCCTTATTTTTTCCCCATTGCCATAATGCATTTTTATTTTTTAAACTTATTTCTTTATTCTCATTCTCTTTCCTCTTCTATTCTTGGGTTGGGTTGCCTTTCTAGGATGTCAGTATTTTCTCTTTTTATCCCATCCTGAGGTTTCAATAAACTTAGGAACGGCACTGTGACCACTTTAGTCTTGTCTGGACGTGAGACATGGTCACACAGTTTATGATTCAGATCTGGGCTGCTGAGCACCAGCATGAGCTGTTGCTCTTTCCTTCTCCTCCCCGCCCCTCTTCCTCTTTCTCCTTTCCTCCTCCTCCTTTTTCTCTTTCTCCTCTTCTTTCTTCTAATTAAAGAAGACTAGTTGAGTCAATAAAACTTAAAAAAAACTTTCTTGAGATATTAATTTACACAACATACAATTTGCCCATTGAAAGTCTATACTTCAGTTTTCAGTATACTCACAGAGTTGTGCAACCATCACCACAATCAATTTTAGAACGTTTTCATTGTTCCCCAGAGAAACTCTGTGCCCATTAGCAGTCACTCCCCATTCCCCTTCCCCTAGCCCTAGGCAACCACCACTCTACTTTTTGTCTCTATGAATTTACCTATTCTGGACATTTCATATAAATAGAAAATACAATATGTAGTCTTCTGTGACTGGCTTCTTTCACTTAGCACAATGTTTTCAAGGTTCATCCATGTTGTAGCAGATATCAGCACTTCATTCCTTTTTATTGTTGAATTATCTATTATTTCATTGTATAGGTACAACACATTGTATTTATCCATTCATCAGTTGATGGATATTCTGAGCTGTTTTCCCTTTTTGGCTATTATGTATCATGGTGCTATAAATATTTGTGTGCACATATATTTTCATTTCTCTGGAGTATATACCTAGGAGTGACTTTCTGGGTCACATGGTAACCCCATGTTAAGCCTTTTGAGGAACTGCCAAACAGTGATTCTCCAAAGCTGCTTTACCATTTCACATTCCCACCAGCTGTTTATGAAGATTCCAATTGTCCATATTCTTGTCAACACTTGTTATTATCTGTCTTTTTATTAGAGCCAGCCTAGTGGCTGTGAAACTGTATCTCACTGGAGAATAAAACTCTTTTTAAGTGCATAGATTTTAGAATTTTGCAACCTATTTCTTCTCCCTAATATAACATACTTAAAAAATCCCTCTTGATCAGTGGATTTTTCCACTCATTATGATACATTTTTCTCTCATTATGATATGCTGACTTGATCTATTAGCATTATTATATCTTAAGTCTTATTTGCATCTTATTATAATTAGTAGGGCATTCTAGATATTTATCCTAGGAGATGAGGAATTGGGTTGACTTTATTAGCTCTCTTTTTTAGTGATTTTGTTGTTGTTGTTGTTAATTTATTGTTTTGGTACCTACTATTGAAATCACCTTCTTGGGAATTCCCTGGCGGTCCAGTGGCTAGGACTCTGCACTTTCACTGCTGAGGGCACAGGTTTGATCCCTGGTCAGGGAACTAAGATCCTGCAAACTGTGTGGTGTGGCCCAGAAAAAAAAGAAAAGAAACCACCTTCTTCCTTTCACTATTGCCTCAGACACTCTCCCTTGTCAGACATTCTTATTTCTGCTAAAGTTCATACTTAGAGTGGGGCTACTTGGCCTTCTCACAGTTGCCTGTGTTTTTTTCTTTTCCGCTTATGTAGGTGAAAGTAAGCATCTCTCTCTGCTTTATAACCACAGACATAATTGACAGAAGAGTCAAAATGAACAATTCCCTTTTGATTAAAATCCATTTTTTAACAACCACATCCTTTCTCTTCTGTTACAGACATCTTTTGTGCACTTTGTATGAACCTTTATCTTTTGAGTATCATAATGATCTCATAGCCTCTACAGCCACAACTGACTTCAGTAAACCATAATTATCATTCCTCCTCCTTGTCTTCTTCCTTCTCATGCTCAGTTGTCTCGGGTTGAGCAATGGAGATTCTTTAAATTGGCTCCTTTGTCCTTTATAGCATTTTCCTTGACATTCTTGAAGGTATCCTGGCTTTCTGGCAACAACAGAACATTCAAGTCCTGTCCTAAGTCTTTTCTTCCCTGAGACATGGAATCAGCTAACATCTAAGTCTTGCATTATATGGGTTCTAGTTTTTTTTCTTTTCTTTTCTGGTGCACTGTTTCTGGAAGTACTGCAATACCAAGTCAATGCATGGAGTGAACGGAGCAAGCTCTTATTCCATCTCCTAGCTCCAAAAATCCATGTAATATATTGTCCTTGGATAGAGGATGTATCAGATATTAAACTGATAAGAACAGATGCAGTGTTCTAGTTTCTTTAGGTGAAGAATAGTATTTGAAACCAAAGGCGAGGTATTGAGGGTCCACATGAAGGTTGGTGGTAACAATGCTACTTCCTCTGTTGACCACTTTTAAGATAGATAATTTACATGGAGTTTGCTAATTTAACGTGATCTGTGTATTGTATCCTACAGTCATGAGACTATGTGGGTCATCAATCACGAAGACTTTTAATGTCACCAAGAGACTGAAGGAGAGGAACACACCCTGGACCAGGTTGTGTGTGAGAACAAAGCAGAGGCACAGGTGGAGACCAATGTAGGTGTGGGCAAGGTTGGAGGGTTGAGGTGAGGTTAGGACCCACAGGTAAAGTGAGGTTAGGACCCAGAGTCAGTTCACTGTAGAGATTCTGAAGTCATTAGATTGGGACAGGATGAAGTGCTCAGTGATTTCTGCACCTGGCTAGGTCTGTTCGAGCTATAGTCATTCAGGGTGGGACCATATTCAACCCTGTTACGGGTTGAATTGTGTCCCCCTATGTTGAAGTCCTGACTCTGGGTACCTATGAATGTCATCTTTTTTTTTTTTTTTTTTTTTACATCTTTATTGGAGTATAATTGCTTTACAATGGTGTGTTAGTTTCTTCTTTATAACAAAGTGAATCAGTTATACATATACATATGTTCCCATATCTCTTCCCTCTTGTGTCTCCCTCCCACCCTCCCTATCCCACCCATCCAGGTGGCCACAAAGCACCGAGCTGATCTCCCTGTGCTATGCTGCTGCTTCCCACTAGCTATCTCTTTTACGTTTGGTAGTGTATATATGTCCATGCCACTCTCTCACTTTGTCACAGCTTACCCTTCCCCCTCCCCATGTCATCTTATTTGGAAATAGGGACTTTACAGAGGTAATCACGTTAACATGAGATCATTAGGGTGGGGCTTAATCCAATAGGACTGGTGTCCATATAAAGAGGAGGAAATTTGGACACAGACACACACAGAGGGAAGACAATGTAAAGACATAAGGATAATGTCACCTACAAGCCAAGGAATGCCTGAGGCTACCGGAAGCGAGGAGAGAGGCATGGAATAGATAGATTGTCAGGATCTTCAGAAGGAATCAACTCTGCTGACACCTTGGGTTCAGATTTCTAGCTCCAGAACTGCGAGACAACAGGTTTCTGTTGTTTAAGACACCCAGTTTGTGATGCTGTGTACCGCAGCCCTAGCAACTATGCAAACCCTTTAACATAAACCTCTTTCACCTGCCACCTCTCCAGTCTTCTCTCCAGGATCACCCGATTTGTTACCAGTCATCTGCAACTTAGTGCAATGGACTCTAAGATAACTTTCTTGAGAGCAGGTTACACTGTTCACTCATTTAGCTGTTAACATTGCACACTTACTATGTCCAGACACTGGGGCTACAGTAGGGAACACGACTCACATGGTCCCTTCCTCCTGGACCTTACAGGCTAACAGAGGTGAAAAACACATCACATGTTTACACGAAGAATACTGAATTTAAAACAGTGATGTGCTATAGAGCAGGGCAGCCCTCTGTGTGTGTGTGTGTGTGTGTGTGTGTGTGTGTGTGTGAAGGGGCTTGGAGGATGGTGGCAGGGCAGGCACCTTCCAGGCAGAAGGAGCAGCTGTGTAGGACTTCCCTGGTGGTCCAGTGGTTGGGACTCTGTGCTTCCAGTGCATGGGGCGTGGGTTTGGTTCCTGGTTGGGAAACTAAGATCCCACATGCGGAGCGGCCAAAAAAAAAAGAAGAAGGAACAGCTGTGTGAGGAGGGGAGGCGCTGGAGCAGATCCTGTGGGGCCTTGTAGGTCCTCTTAGAGATTTGGGGTTTGGGGGTTTTATCCATATCTGAAGAACCATGAGAATTCAGAGGTTGAAGCAGGGGAGAAACATATTTACCTTTTAAAGTGATTTTTCAGAGTGGAGAAGGGATTGAAGGGAGTGAGTGTAGATGAGCTAAGGGGGAGATTTTGATAATGGAGGAGCTTCAATAATGTGAGAAATGGGTGCAAAAAAGAGCTTCAGATTTGTTGGCTGCTGACTCCAGCTGGGCAAGTCACCCGGAGAGGAAATGAATCCTCAGATGCCTTCACGCGGCCTGGCACAGTGAGTGTTTCATGCACAGGGAGGAGCTTTTGTTTAATTATTAAGTTTGTTTCCTGTTTGTGCCCTTCTTTCTCACATGGGGATCCTCATGGCCTCTGGCCTTGGTGGTTACAGCCATCTCCTAATTGGCCTCTTACCCACAGGCCTTGCCTCCTGCAGCCCATCCTAAGGTCAGCTCGAGCTGGGGAGAGGGGAGAACGGGGAGGTATTGTTTAAAAGGTATAGACTTTCAGATTTACAAGATGTAAAGTGTTATGGTGATGGATGGATGGTGGTGATGGCTGCACAACAATATGAATGTTTTTTGTTTTTTTTTTAAATTTATTTATTTTATTTATTTATTTTTGGCTACTTTGGGTCTTCGTCGCTGCCCGCGGGCTTTTCTCTAGTTGTGGCGAGCGGGGACTACTCCTCGTTGCGGTGCACGGGCTTCTCACTGCAGTGGCCTCTCCCGTTGCGGAGCACGGGCTCTAAGCACGTGGGCTTCAGTAGTTGTGGCACGTGGGCTCTAGAGTGCAGGCTCAGTAGTTGTGGCACACGGGTGGCTTAGTTGCTCCGTAACACGTGGGATCCTCCCGGACCAGGGCTCAAGCCCATGTCCCCGGGATTGGCAGGCAGATTCTTAACCACTGCGCCACAAGGGAAGCCCGTGAATGTTTTTAATATTACTGAACTGTACACTTAAAAATGGCCAAGATGGTGAATTTTATGTTATGTGTATTTTAATATAATTTTTTAAAAGGTCAGCTCTAGTCAGGCCACTCCCCTGCTCAAGTATCAGCTGGTTGCAGAGCCTGGAACTTGCACTGAAGGTCATTACCACGTGGCCAACTGGCCCTCTGGATTCTGGTTTCCTCTGTTCCTCACCCTCATCCCTGGGCCCTGCTCTAGGCCAGGGCAGACACTACTGGAGGAATTCAGAGAGTGGCTTTAGGACCAGTGAATGCATGTAAGCAAGCAAGTACCTGGCCCCTGCCCAGCATCTGGCCCAGCGGCCAGCCCTCGAGCCCTTGGCTGCCCTGCACCCTTGCTCCTGTCACCCACCCCCCTCCTCAGTGAAAATCAGGAAAGAAAAAAAAAAAGATACCCAGAAAAAAAAAAAATAGAGACATACAGCGTACAGCTTGATCTCTTTTTTAGAGGGTATATTCATGGAGAAAATTCCTTCAGGATGTTATTCAGCAGTTACTCCCTGGTGGTGGAAGCTTCTCAGCTTTTTTTTTTTTTTTTTTGCGGTACGCAGGCCTCTCACTGTTGTGGCCTCTCCCGTTATGGAGCACAGGTTCCAGAAGCACAGGCCCAGCGGCCATGGCTCACAGGCCCAGCCGCTCTGCGGCATGTGGGATCCTCCCGGACCGGGGCACGAACCCATGTTCCCTGCAGTGGCAGGCGGAGTCTCAACTACTGCGCCACCAGGGAAGCCCTGTATTGGCTCCTTTTTCAGGCCAATTACCTGTATAAGCTGTAACCTTAGCCATGTCTAGGTTTATATCTCTTACCTCCATCTCTGCTCTTCCCTCGGTTCAGCCTCGTCTCTGTGTCGCAGTCCACCCACCTTTCCATGCACACTGTGTGGGATTCTCCGGAGTCCTGGTGTATTGGGCAGAGTCACCTGTGGTGTGTCGTGGAAGTTTACTGGTTGTGGATGGAAGGGGGGAGAGACAAAGGCAGCTTTTCACTCCTCCGTGTGGCTGATGTGTCTCCTCCAGGTCCCAGTTTGATGTCCAGAATCTGCCGATTCTGTTCAGCTGGAGGCCTGGCTCAGCTGCAGCCTGTGGGGCCCTGGGGGGCCTCCCCTGAACCCTGACCCCGAAGTCCTGGGTCAACATCAGGGCCACAAATTAGATCAGAGTCCAGGACCACAGGGCCTTTAATTTCAGGTTTGGAAGTGGCTGGAGGGATCCAGACAGCAGGTCCCTGTCTATTATTAGGTCCACGAAGGGGAAGAAGAGGCAGGACACTGGGCTGTCCTGGGCCCTCGGGACTGGGGAGGAGCGGAGAGGACCCTTGAGGCTTCAAACGGTGGCGGATTTGACGCCTGGGCAGGAGGGGCCAAGCTCCTGGGTACGGTGTTGGGACGCCTGGGTCCTGTAGGTCTGGGAAGCGGGGAGGTCATTTTCGTGTCTCAGGGAAATGTTAGGAGGACCCCCGGGACCAGACTCAAGGCTGATCTCCTTGTCCCACTGTGGTCTCCAGGCTCCAGTCCACGTCCTGTCCTCTGCTCTCCTGTCCTCTGCTCTCCACCTCCATGGCCACCAGCTGGGCGGGTCTTTTTCCAAAGGTCTTTAGCCAGTCTTTTTGGCACAGTGGTCCCCGCTGTCTTAGCTCACAGGGAGACGATGTCCAGGCAGCCCCGGGCTGTGAGCTGGGATGGACTCTCCCTTCCTTGAGTCTCCCTGCTGCCCCCCTTCCTTGAGTCTCCCTGCTGCCCCCCAGCACCATGTCTGTGTGGGGTGGAGTGAGGACTGGGGGTGAGGTTATTTCTCTGGAAGAGAGGAATTCCTTTAACCACCTCCCCTCTCTCCTTTTCTCTTTTCTCTTTCTTCCAGGTGTATCTGAGTTATACCATACCTGTAAGGACAGGAAAACACCTAAAACATAAGCATAGTTTACCAGCAAAATATAGAGCTGACACCTGTGTACTTATCATCCAGGTGAAAAACAGAGCCTCTACCAGCGCCCAGGCCAGAAGCCCCTGTGCCTCTCCCCACACAGACCCCACCCTCCCCACACACGTGTCCACTGAGTGACCCGCCCTGCCCCTCTCCTCTCGCGTTCCTCCCCCTCCACTCCTGTTGGCCTCCCTCCCCTAATGTCACTGTTTCCTCCCTCTCCTCACTTCTCACTTCTTCATAGGCTGTTACCTTGGGGATTCCCTCCTCCTCTGCCCCCTTTTCCACCCCATCTTAGGGGTGGAGGTTCCAGAGTTGATTCCTTGGAGGAAGAGCCTATATCCCTGTCAGCAGCCGGAAGAAGTGACAGGGACTTGGGGTTCAAGGTCCCACCCCAGGAGGCTGAGGACACCCAGTATGTTTGTGGGGTCCACCCTGGACTGGGGAATCAGCTGTTATGGACTTGAGATCTGATCCTCCCTGAGGCCAAAATCTTTAGTCATTTAATGGGGAGAAAAACGTCCATGTCTGCGTGTATTTTGGGTAACAATTCAAACTTCAAACTTGACACTGGATGGGATGCCAACTTGTGTGCACAGCCCTGGACTGCTGCTGGGAACCCAAGGAGACCCTGGGCAGGTCCCTGGTAAGGAGGTCAAAGGGGAGCTCAAGGCCCATCACCACAGCTCCCCCTGGTGATGAAACTAGTGGGGATGTAGGGAATTCATACTGGGCAAAAGTGAGTGTGGGCAAAAGTCAACCCCAGAAATGTAAGGTTAGTGAAAGCTGGGGGAAGGTAGGAGCCATACAGGTGACTGATCCTTGCAGGTAAAGATCCATGAGGGACGAGAGGATGAGGGTGAGGACGCCCTAGGAAGGGATCAGAGAACCACAGAGAGGAGGGAACAGCAGGGAGGGTGAGGGCAAATCCTGAGGGGGCACAAGAGATGGCAGGGAAGGAGGCAAGGAGAGAATCAGGGGTGGGAACACGGGCACAGCAGAAAATAAGAATTAACATTGGTGGTGGTGGGGGAGTGGAGACCACAGAAATCACAGGAAGAATCCCTTGGCTCCAAAACTGTCAGACCCTAACTTCTCTCAGTGAAAATAATGAATAAACAATCTATAATAAGAGTAGAGGGGGCTTCCCTGGTGGCGCAGTGGTTGAGAGTCCGCCTGCCGATGCAGGGGACACGGGTTCGTGCCCCGGTCTGGGAAGATCCCACATGCCGCAGAGCGGCTAGGCCCGTGAGCCATGGCTGCTGAGCCTGCGCATCCGGAGCCTGTGCTCTGCAAGGGGAGAGGCCACAACAGTGAGAGGCCCGCCTACCGCAAAAAAAAAAAAAAAAAAAAAAAAAAAAAAAAAAAAAAAAGAGTAGAGGGTGTGATGAATTGGGAGATTGGGATTGACATGTATACACTGATGTGTATAAAATGGGTGACTAATAAGAACCTGCTGTATAAAAAAATAAATTAAATTAAATTAAAAAATTAAAAAAATAAAATATAGTAAAAAAAAAAAAAGAATAGAGAGTTTTATTTGAGCCAAATTAAGGACTAGCCGGGAAGCCAGCTTCCCAGATAACTCTGAGAAACTGCTCTGGAAAAGCAGGGTTTTCAGCACAGTTGTGGTTTTTTCTTTTTTTTTGGGGGGGGGGGTTAGTTTTTTGGCTGCCTCGCACCAGAATCTTAGTTCCCGGACCGGAGATTGAATTCCGGCCAACGGCAGCGAAAGTGCTGAGTCCTAACCACTGGACCGCCAGGGAATTCCCCTTCAGCAGAGTTTTATAACTTGTCAGGACAAAGAACATTAAACAAGTCAGGGCTACATTTCTCCAAGGTTTAAAAAAAAAAAATAGACCAGCACGTACACGTACAGCACATACAGTATGGCCTTGGCACCTGGGAAGCGAGTCTTATCATCATAGGTGAACCAGCGTTGGAGTCCCAGGAAGAGGGGCATTTAGTCTTTATTTTTAACATGCAGATTCTTTACTTCTGGTCAATGTGCCCTTTCCTTTAATAATTAAAGCAGATGTACAATGTATGTCTGACAGGCCACAAAGAGGCAATTTACTTAGCGCAAAATTCAACTTAGTTCATGTATAAGCCAGAATGACTTCCCTATATCTGAATATGTGAAAACATTTTTTGTCGCTTCCCTCAGTGAAAGTCAGGATCGGCCACGGTGCCCACAGCAGTAGGAAGTGTGGTTTAGGGCCCTTGGGCCCTTCCTAGAGCTCCGGTCACTAGAAAGAGACCCCCAACTCCAAGGATTGAGGCCCTTGAGCGCTGCCTGCCTGGAAGCTCCCTGATTCCCGAGGTCAGAAACGGGAAGATGGCAGAGCTGAGAACAGGAGGAGAGGACAGCGCTCAGGGGCCTAAGAGGGCGCCCCACACACCGGTGGGAAGTGGCCGCCTGAGCGTCTGACCTCCAAGAGCCCTTGATCGCCCCTGACAGGAGCAACCCGGGCTTGGGGGCAGCCTTCCCACCCAGGGCAGTCAGAGGACGGGGATGTGTGAGGAAGAGGAAAGCAGGGAGGGCGGGTGCAGCAGCGGGAGCAGAGGGTGGGAGTTGGAAAGAGACTGAAAAGCGGGAACGTGCTGTGGTGGCCACAGGCCGCGAGCCGCTCCCGGCCCCTCCCCGACCTCGCTCCGCCCCCCACTCCTCCCACTCCCCCGCCCCCACTCCCTACCCCGCTGCACTGCAAGTCAGACGGTCCCCGCGACGCTCACCGAATCCCACCCGGACCCTGAAACCGCCCCAGGCTCCCGGCTGAGGACCTTAATGAACGCCACTCACCAGCGGCGGTAGCCGGGAGCACAGCAAGGGCAGCGCCGGCTAGAAACGGTAGGACAAGGAGGAGCCCTGGCAAGCCGCGCGGAGCTGGACCGCCGGGTGGCGCTGTTTCTCCCCGGGAGATGCCGCCTCCTGGCCTGTGGTGAAGTGTTTCACTGACCGGCCCTGCTCCGTTCCTTTGCAACTTGCTTCTCCTTCCTCGCCGCTGCGCCTTCTTCCTTCTCGCTTGCTCTCCTTAAGTCTCCTTTTCTTTCCTTCCACTCTCACCCTTAGCGGTTTAGGGGTTTTAGCTGTGCTGGCCCAGGACCTGGGGATTTTATCTTTTGTGTGGCAGCTTCCAGAGGGCCTATCGCTGAGGCTGTGATGTGAGGCCGTGATGAGGATGACGGAGGAGAAAACGGAGCCTCCTCTCAGCTCGCTGCCTTGGGGGCTTCTCCGCCGGGGCCCCTTAGGCTAACGCCCCTCCTGGAGTCTTAACCACTGGACCACCAGGGAAGTCCCCGGGTTGAATTCCTGGGCTTCTGCACCCATCTTCTTAAAAGAGAATAGTGTATCTCTTCAGAAGGGACTTCATCCAGGAAAAGTAGGTGGATTACTCTCAGGGCCTGGAATATACTGATGTTTCTTCTGTTTTAATGATGTTTTCCACCACCTAAACTCATTAGGAAACCCATTGAGGTGAGAAATGTCTCTCATTAAAAACAATCCAGATAACTCCTCCAATAACCACCTGCATTGGCCCTCTAGCTCTCCTCCCTGCTGAGGACCCATCCCTGGATTGTCTTCTAACATCCATCAGTTCCGCTCTCTCTGGTGACAATCTGCAGGAACATTTCCATTTTTCTGATGCTCCAGCGTTTCTCAGCTCTTCACAAGCAAACTAGACCAGAAAACTGCAGAGTCTTGTGCCTCAAGCATTGGCTTGGATTGGACTCAAAGCACTTCCTCTTCAAAGGGCAGCACTTTGAAAACTATAAACCTGTTTTGTTAGTCATGATGGAAAGAGATTTCTGGAGTTTCAAGTACCAAATCTACCTGAGGAAAAAAAGTGCATTGATTCCTGGTTTTGGCAACGTACTACAGTACGTGAGATGCTTTCATTGGGGTAAGATGGCTGAAGGTTGCCTGGGACATCTCTGAACTTTTTTGGTAATTTTTTTGGTGAGTCTAGACTTATTGCAAAATGAAAAGAAGGAGGAGGAGGGGAAGAAAAGGAGGAGGAAGAGGAGGGACATTAAAAAATGTCCTTAATGAGAAATTGAGGACATTCCAGGAAAAGGGACTCTCTTTATTCCTGAGGTTTGGCTCCAACTCTATTGTGGCTTCCGACCTTAGTAAGCTGGATTAGTGAACATGTCTAATCGCAATGACTCTTTGCCTAGACAAGAGGCACGTTTGTGTAGAAGCCCACCTCACCATGCCCTGTCACACGAGTCCTTCACTCTTGGGCCTTCAAAAGAGGGGTGAAGTGTCCCTCACCAGCAGGAGGGGGCTCTGAGTAATTCCCATGGACCAGCCTTAAAGAGTGATTTTGCCTGGAGTATCTTTCACACTTATCTCCCTCAGGACCCCAGCAGGGCCATTGGAGCTCGTAGGTGACTGATGGAGGATTTTGGGATTTAGGATCTTGATTATGTCATCTTTGAAGACTTGCCCAACATCTGGCATGGTCTGGAAGATGACATCAAGGAGGGTATATGCAGAACCCTGGGAATTGGAGAGTTGAGTCACTTGAGAGTCTGAAAGCTCAAGAGCAGCTGCCTTCTCTTGGGCACAAACCAAGATTGAGGGGATTGAAAATACATTGAATCTCCTTGGTCCCTACGGGCACAAGCTTATTTGTGACCACAGCTGCTTCATTGGCACGAGGCTAAGGAAGCCTTGGGTTTCTGCAGGGTGTAGAGGAGAGCAGCAGATGCAAAGGTGGAGAATATAGGGCCCTGAAATTTATTTGATATCTGCTAGAAATGCGAGGTGCCGCATTTACAAAAAAGTGTAAGGATACCAATCTCAGGATACCAGGGGAAAGGGATAAATGAAGACAATCTGTAATATGTTGGCAGGAAAAACTGAGAGGCATATACATTTAGGAGAGGTGTCCTTATCAAACATTTGTAAATTTTCCAAGATGTGGGAATGTTTCAGACACGACTTTTAAAGAAACAACACAGTCTGCATGGATGGTGGAGCTTATTTTTTAAACCCAGTATATGTCTTACTGTATATTATTTCCCAAATGTGTTTTTGCTCATTTGACTATTTTAAATTTTTACCAAATTTATACATGTATATAATTTGTATATAATTTTAAAAGGCAGAAGTTCCTACAAGACTTACAACAAAAAGCTGTGGTCCTTATTACCACTTTCCCAATCTTTAGTTCTCTTTCGCTAGATGCAAACATTTCAATACTCAGTTGGCTTTTTTCTTCCTATTTTTAATAACAAGTTGTATCAGTCAGGGTTGAGTGAAGGACCTAGAGATTATTCTAGGTTTATTAAACAGGAAGGGATTTTACAAAGGCTGTTAGGAGCTTTTGAAATCTTTAGAAAGGCTGAAGGAGCAAGTTCTCAGCTGAGCCTTATGGAATGACAGCCAGAACAATGTAGATATATTTGGTGTTCCTTTAATGGCTTGTATATAAATTTATCACTAATCTGTCACCAAATTCTCCTTCAACAGTGTAGTTTTCCTCTCCATTCAAATGCATGACAATTAATCAATTTTATCATTTTCTTGGACATAGACTTCTGTAGCCAGGTGAAGTAATTCTCTTTATTTCTGAGGCCTTGGCCCCAAACTCCTGTTTCAGTCTGGACCTGTTGATCCCTTATTGTCCCACATAGGTGCCTCTTGGGATGTTCCTTTAGCATTTATATATATAAAACATTTATATATATAGCATTTTTATATATATATAGCATTTGTATATATATATATATATATACATAAAACATTTATATATATAAAACATTTATATATAGTATTTGTATATATATACACATAAATATACAAATGTATATATACAAATTGTAATATATATACAAATATATATAATATATACACAATATATGCAAATATAATACATATCTATTACGTATACAAAATATATATTTATATATAAATATATATACATATATATATATAAAGTGATACTGTTTAACACCTGAAGGTGACAAATTATTCTGGATTAGACATTTATGTATATAAAACAACAATCCTGCTTAACACCTGAAAATGACAAGAGAAACTCTGGAACTTTCTTGACCCAGGGACAGGAAAGAATGACCGGACCATTGGTTGCCATGGACACTGTTTCCACAGCTGCACTGCTGTTTTGACTGTCATTACATGTAGTTTGAAGGACTGTGCTATGAGAAAAAATATAGCCTTTTCTTGATTTAACAGTGATCTAGGCAGGACAGACAATAATAGCCCCACTTAATTAATGGATAAACTAAGGCTGAGAGAGATTACACACTCTATAAAGGGGCAGAACTAGATTGGAACCCAGGTTTTCTGACTTTTTCTTTTCTGGTGTCTGTTTTCAGTCTGTAACTCATCTATGGTCAAAAAATGAGGAACTCATTTGTGGCAAAAATCATTAGACATCCTACAGTCACTAGAACAAAAACCCCACAAAGGTAGGACACCTGTTCACTACTGTAGCCTCAGTGCTGAAGTCAATGCTTGTCCCAGAGCTGGCATTTAGTAAATATGTGTAGAATGAATGAATGGGTAAATGAATGAACGGTTGTAGCTGTTTACAAGTAAGGAAACACAGCTCCAGAAATGTTAAGCGACTCACCAGAAGTCACTTATCATATTTTATAAATTACAAGACATATGTGGACATATGCTGTGCTCAGTGCCCAGCAAGTGCAAGACAAGGAGGGAGCTGGTGTGTGACACTGTGAGATGGTAATGCAAGCCAACTTCCCCTGAGATACTCTAGGCAATCAATTTCCAAGAGAGGCTCATCTCTCAGAGGACCACTACCCAGCCATTGCCACTAGAGGGCTCATCAAGACATCTAATCAGGAAGATACAGGCAGTCTGGGAGCCTCTTTTTGTTCAGGCCATTTGTTTCCACAGTTTCTTTTCATTGCATCCCCCCCCCGCCCCCCCATGATCTCTTTTCCCGTGCTAGCTCTATATTCAGATTAAATCTTCATTCATGTCAATTTAACAATTTTACCACATCCAAATTTTTCTAATGCCCGTTTTCATCAATCCTGACATTTATGTCATTTGTCTGACTTCACTAGTGAGTTCTGCTTTTTAAACACTTGCAGCTCTGTGATCCAGTATTCAACGATGCATTATACTTCAGCTCCATTCACAAATTGGGTATCAACTGCAAGCAGCTAAACACAAGCAGTGAATACTAATCAGAACAAGGAAGAATGGGTCTGTTGTGGTCTCAGTGTGAGAGAAAATGCCTCTGCTCAGGGGTGCATCTGTACCTCACTTGGCTTGCTGCCCCATAGGGTTACGTGCCTGATGGTAAATGTCACTGAAGGCTGAAGGCTCCATGGGTTTTTGTTTAAGGTTCACAAAGAGGGTGTAGAACACTAAGATATTTCATACCTTTTGCATCTACATGCCAGCAACGTCCATGAGCTTCCGCCAGGCACGTCGAAGGCAGAAGCTGTTTATCTGGCTCTCCACTGTGTCCTCGGAGCCACACATAGTAACTGGCATGTGTGTCCTCTGTAAAGATCTGATGGACGGTTAAGTGAATCATCACACACCATCTCTCCCATGGGTAGAGCAGAGGAGCTGAAAAGCTCTCCTGGGTGGAGAAAATCAAAAATACCTTGAAGCTGCCCTGATTCAGGGCTGCTGCCTTAAAGACTCTTGGGTGGGGTCCTGAGCCAAAAATGGAGCAACTCTGCTTGTGTCCAGTCTTCAAATTCTTTCAAGGGTGAGGCCTGAGATGCTGCAAATATTTTTAAAAGCAGAATGCACCTGTCAGGGCAAATTAATGCCGTAAATGTCAAAACTGACGACACATTTCCTACTGTTCATTGTACACACGGAGCTGGGTTTATTTGTGTCTGCGTGTCCAAAATTCGTTTTCAGGCTGGGGGCTCCCCAAGAATGGGGAGGGTGTCTGGTTTCTCTTGCTTGGCTCAAAACTCAAAACAGATTAAAGGCTAGGTCCAAGGACCAGTCATTGAAAGCCTAGAGAAGAAAAAGCTGAAGGATAAAGGTTTTATGAGGAGGGTGCTGAGCAGTTATTCATCACTTGAGATTCAGCTCTAATGAGGTAAATAGTGAATGAAGACCTGAGTTTAACTCCACCGCTTCCACTTCCACTCTGCCACTCTGAGCGGGGGCTACTCTTCGTTGCGGTGTGCGGGCTTCTCAGTGCAGTGGCTTCTCTTGTTGAAGAGGACGGGCTCTAGGCACACAGACTTCAGTAGTTGTAGCTCGCTGGCTCTAAAGCGCAGGCTCAGTAGTTGTGGCACATGGGCTTAGTTGCTCCTCAGCATGTGGGATCTTCCCGGACCATGGGTCGAACCTGTGTCCCCTGCATTGGCAGGCAGATTCTTAACCACTGCGCCACCAGGGAAGCCCCATTGAATTGAAACTTTTAAGATGAGACTATTTTTTTTTTGAATTGAGGTGTAGTTGATGTACAATATAAGTTTCAAGTGTACAACATAGTGATTCACAATTTTTAGGTTTATAGTTATTATAAAATATTGGCTATATTCCCTGTGTTGTACAATATATCCTTGTAGCTTATTTATTTTATACATAGTAGTTTGCACTTCTTAATCCCTAACCCCTATCTTGCCTCTCCCCCTGCCCCTCTCCCCACTGGTAACTACTAAGTTTGTTCTCTACATCTGTGAGTCTGGTTTTTTTTTGTTATATTTACTAGTTTGTTCTATTTTTTAGATTCCGCATATGTTATAGCATACAGTATTTGTCTTTCTCTGTCTGACTTATTTCACTCAGCATCATACCCTCCAAGTCCATCCATGTTGTTGCAAAAGGCAAAATTGTCTTCTTTTTTTGTGGTTGAGTAATACTCCATTGTATATGTATACTACATCTTCCTTATCCATTCATCTGTTGGATACTTAGGTTGCTTCCATATCTTGGCTATTGTAAACAGTGCTGCTCTGAACATTGGGATGCATATATCTTTTCGAATTAGGGTTTTTGTTTTTCTCAGATATATACCCAGGAGTAGAATTGCTGGGTCATATGGTACTTCTATTTTCAATTTTTTGAGAAACCTCCATACTGTTTTCCACAAGAGGCTGCACCAATTTACATTCCCACCAACACTGTGCAAGGGTTCCCTTTTCTCCACATCCTGGCCAACATTTGTTATTTGTGTTCTTTTTTTGTGGGGGTGGGGGCCTGATTCATAATTTAATAGGTGTGCAGGTCCGGGTCCCTTATTTCTGCTGCTCACAGGTCCACTTGGCCTACACCACCAGGACTCGGAAGCTGGACACGCAAAGGCTGGGAGTCCTGTCCTGCATTTCCACATGCTCCGCCCCCAGGTCCCACTGCAGCTTCTCCCGGCAGTACAGTACTCGGCGCCAGTACAGTACTCGGCGCCGAGTTCCATTGTGTCAGCCCAAAGCGGGCAGCAGCCCAGCGGGGACAAACCCCTGCTCAGACCCCTGCCACACTTATTTGTGTTCTTTTTGATGACAACCATTTATTTATCTATTTATTTATTTATTTATCTATTTATTTATTTATTTTTGGAGTATAATTGCTTTACAATAGTTTCTGCTTTATAACAAAGTGAATCAGTTATACATATACATATGTTCCCATATCTCCTCCCTCTTGCGTCTCCCTCCCTCCCACCCTCCCTATCCCACCCCTCTAGGTGGTCACAAAGCACCGAGCTGATCTCCCTGTGCTATGCGGCTGCTTCCCACTAGCTATCTATTTTACGTTTGGTAGTGTGTATATGTCCATGCCACTCTCTCACTTTGTCACAGCTTACCCTTCCCCCTCCCCATATCCTCAAGTCCATTCTCTAGTAGGTCTGTGTCTTTATTCCCATCTTACCACTAGGTTCTTCATGACCTTTTTTTTTTTTTCTTAAATTCCATATATATGTGTTAGCATATGGTAGTTGTTTTTCTCTTTCTGACTTAGTTCACTGTGTATGACAGACTCTAGGTCCATCCACCTCACTACAAATAACTCAATTTCGTTTCTTTTTATGGCTGAGTAATATTCCATTGTATATATGTGCCACATCTTCTTTATCCATTCATCTGATGATGCACACTTAGGTTGCTTCCACCTCCTGACTATTGTAAATAGAGCTGCAATGAACATTTTGGTACATGACTCTTTTTGAATTACGGTTTTCTCAGGGTATATTTTAGAGATTAATCCTTTGTCAGTTGCAGATTAATCCTTTGTCAGTTGCTTCATTTGCAAATATTTTCTCCCATTCTGAGGGTTGTCTTTTGGTCTTGTTTATGGTTTCCTTTGTAAGGAGAATGTTGAATCACTACTGCTGGACAACTTCACCAAACATTCTCATTTGTAAAGATGGGAGACTGGACGGGAGTGTGCATTCGCAGACATTTTTGTGAGAGGTGACAAATGGGCGTAAATCCTGTTTGGGAACAATTCTTTAAGGGGTGTGCTTGCTCAGTTTCCTCAATCTGGGCAGCACAGTAACAGCATGTGCCAGTTGGGGTCACTTGGATATTGTACTGCCCTTTAACAATACCTAAAGAAAGACATTCTCTAAACATTGGGCTTTATAAAGAAGAAAGGAGAATTAGCTGAGTGTGTCTGGACTCACATGCTGGAGTGAGCTGTATACAGTCACTAAATAGATGACACACATAGATATATGTAGCAAATTACAAGTGTCACAATGAGTATGATGAGTAATATGACTTGGAAGCCAACTACCAAATCTTGTAGTTCAGGGTCCCAAGATTAAGGGCGGGATTCCCCTTACACTTTTTTTTTTTTTTTCGGTACGCGGGCCTCTCACTGCTGTGGCCTCTCCCATTGCAGAGCACAGGCTCCGGACGCACAGGCTCAGCGGCCGTGGCTCACGGGCCCAGCCGCTCCTGTAGACATGGTCTTTTGGCCTGGGTGTTGGGAGGACTTGGATGTGGTGCTTTTGAGAGAACAGAAACCTGTATCCCTCAGCTAGACAGACTGAGATGAACAGACAGAAAGGCATGGAGTGTTTGACCCCTGCTGGGCACTTAATAACTGTTTTGTTAAATGAATGGATTTAGATATGTGACCTAGACTGAAACAAATATTTGCTTTATTTCTTTGATAATACTTAATGAATATCTTTTTTTTTTTTTTTTTTTTTTTGCGGTACGCGGGCCTCTCACTGCTGTGGCCTCTCCCGTTGCGGAGCACAGGCTCCAGACGCGCAGGCTCAGCGGCCATGGCTCACAGGCCCAGCCGCTCTGCGGCATGTGGGATCTTCCCGGACCGGGGCACGAACCTGTCTCCCCTGCATCGGCAGGCGGACTCTCAACCATTGCGCCACCAGGGAAGCCCCTGAATATCTCTTATATTTGAGTTGTGCGTATCTCCCCGAAATAGTTTTTATGACTAAACCTGGTAGATAAGTAATGGCAATTTTCCTGAGGGCGTAACCACGGCCAGAATTAGGTGATACTCAGAGAAGACAGGCATGCATTCTTCTGAGTGTCCCTAACATGCTTATTCCCAGGGCCAGCCACCTTCCTCATCTGGTGATTCCAGGGCTCCAGACTGGGGGAGGGGAGTGGAGGCCTGAGGACAACACACATCATACTTCATGGTCCTTTACAGGCTGAGGAGTCTGGTTTGCTCTAGAACCAACTGTAGCCACTGCTGGGATCCTCTTTAGGGTGCATGCCAATCCATGGCATGGGGATGATAAACAACTCTGGTGGATGGATTTAATGGATGCAGGAAGCAATTTTCCTAGGGAGAAAGAAAGTGGTTTGTTTTTAAGACTTGGTTCTCCTCTCTTAATCCTGGTGGTTTGTGATTTATAAAGATCTAGTCAGCTCATCTCCGTGGCTCCTTCCTATTTACCACTTTCTTCAGATCCTGATACTTACCATTAAAGATACACGATTTCCAAAAATGTTGAAGTCATGTAAGAAAAATAAAATTCTTTTGATCAGTGGAATTGGGGGAGGTTTGGAAATACAGATAATTCTTTTTTTAAAACTTTTTTTGGTCAAATATTTAAAAGTTAAAAATTTAGCAAGTTTGGTAATACAATCTTTCCTCTTACTTTCTGTACACTGAGTCTTTTGAATCATCTCTTGTTTTTAGTCCCTATAAGAGGTTAAGAAGGTGCCATTGCCAGGACTTAGAGTCCTGGTTTGGAGTGAGAAAAGGCTCCACCAACCTGGAGTGAGAGTATCTGACTTTTCATCACGAGCCACATGATCAAAAAGCCACTTGTTTGTGATTACAGTGAAGTCAAGAAGAGCCTCCCTCTACTGATGAATATTGAACGTGATTCATGCGTTGTCAAGTACATATGAAGGCTTTCATTCCCTTTTTCCTTTTCTTAGCCATCCTTCAGAGTGCCCTAGTTTCATGTTGTGCTTTTGGTGGAATTAAACTGAACACTTCAACTGAATAAAGGATTACTTTTGGCTTAATCACACTTACAAACTGATCCTGCACTGTGGGTTTGCCTCTTGGGGCAGAGGTCAGTGCACAGTGGCATCAGTGACCAACAGGAATGAATGAGGTTTTAATGACCTGCTGAGATTCCAACATGCACTTCATCCTTCAGTCAGGATGGCCCCAAAGGGCCGGCCCTTCCATGTCCAGCAGAGGCCAGAAGTTGAAGGCTTGGATTTTAGACTGAAAGTCAGCAAGAGGAAGTCACAGGGTTGGCATGGAGTCCTTTTATCTTCCTTTTTAGAAACAAGGCCCCTCAGAGACAGAAAAACACCTAGAGCCCCCCTTTGAGAGCTGTCACTCATTGTCTCTCCAAGACAGAGTAGCCCCTGCTCATAAAAACCTACCCAATCCTGGTTTAAAAAAATCTTCTACAGAATTCCAGAGTGGGTAGTAGTTAATACAAAATAACATAATTTCTGACATGGGTGGATGTCCAAAAATGGTTCCATTTTCTCCTCTTCTCTTACCCGACCAATTTCTCATCTTATAAAAATTTCCAAAGTTTTACATCTGTATTTACTTAATAGTTTAAGCCTCACTCCAGCTCTCACCATGTCTTACTATATTTGTGTTTTTATGGTCCTCTTTCTGTCTGCTTTATCTCTCTCCATACTGTCTTTCCCTTCCCTTCTCTCTCCTTTTCCCTCCGTCTCTCACACCTTCCTTTGTCCCTCAGTTCTGCCCTCAATTTTTATGCTTCTTGCCCCTTTTCTTTCTCTCCATCCCTGTGTTTCTCTGCGTCTTTGCAGAGCTCTCTCTGTGTACGTTTCCTCGCCTTTGACAATTTCTTATGCCTCATCTCCCCTTGCCCACCTCATCCTCCTCAGGTGCCCTTATTCCCATAATGTCCTGCACATTTCAGAGCCAGATGCTCACCACTAGGAAGCCGAATCCAACAAAGAGTGCAGCAGTGGTGGCAGTGGCAGCCAGGGAAATGAAGGTGATTCTGATGGGTGTCAGGAGCCCAGGGGGTTTTGCTGCTGTTACTGAATCTGTTCCCTCTGGTTTAGTGTCTGGATATTTAGTGGTATAATCTTCTGTGGTCCCCAGGTCTGGGGTGGTGTAGTCCTCTGTGGTCCCTGGATCTGGAGTGGTGTAGTCCTCCGTGGTTCCTGGGCCTGGGGTGGTGTAGTCCTCTGTGGTGCCCGGGTCTGGCATGGTGTAGTCCTCTGTCATGCCTGGGCCCTCAGTGACATGATCCTTAGTGGTCTCTGGGTCAAAAAGTGATAGAGTTTTCTCTTGTCTTTGAGTTTTCAGGGCTGGTCTCTGGGTCTTTAGTGGAAACATTTTGGCTTGTTCCTACTCAAAAAAAATCTCTTTTGGGCTTCCCTGGTGGCGCAGTGGTAGAGAGTCTGCCTGCCGATGCAGGGGACACGGGTTCGTGCCCCGGTCTGGGAAGGTCCCACGTGCCGTGGAGCGGCTGGGCCCGTGAGCCATGGCCGCTGAGCCTGCGCGTCCAGAGCCTGTGCTCCGCAATGGGAGAGGCCACAACAGTGAGAGGCCCGCGTACCGCAAAAAAAAAAAAAAAAAAAAAAAAAATCTCTTTTAATGTGGATCATTGATGGCCCATCATCATCTGCTTTGCTTATTATTCTTCACAAGTGTCTTGCCCATTCAAATGACACTTCTCCCCATATAATGTGATTTTATTTATTTGAGTTAAGGATCATTTGATATTTTAGATTTAATTCTGATAAAACATTCTACAACATGCACTACAATATGGAGTATCCAGAGCTAAGTCATGACCTTAGAAGATCTTCTCACCCAGCCTTTGATTCTGCCCTTTGTGGTTCTGGTCTCTTTCCATGGAAAAGTAAGCCTGACTCTTTCTAAACCTCCCTTCCCCCTGGGTTGGTATTTCAGTAATCCGGGTATTCAGACTCCATGTTTCTGTGTGTCACCTCTCATCCAGTTATGCCTGGGTCTCTGGTAAACAAGTGAGGCAGGAGCCATGATTCTTGTTAGAGATTGAATTCAGGTCATGGCTTGGTATATGTTTTAGAATGAGGCAGCTCCTGGGTCAGATCTGGGGCCAAAGTGGCAAGATTGAGGGCAGGTAATATTCAGGGTGGTTTGAGGGTAGGAGAAGTCACAAGGGGCTGTGGATGTGGTCTGGTTGGGGTTGATAGAAGCACTGAATTGGGTATAGTAGAAGGAAGAGCTGGATCTTTCCACCTCCCACCACCTCCACCTGCAGGCCATCAGGACTGGGAGTTTTTATTATGAATAAGTGCAGCCCACATGGCATAAATTTTGGAGTTTTCAGCTCCTCTGCTCAAAACAATTCCCCCCAACTGCTGCCGATTCCTCAGATTCCTCAAATAGGGCTCAAATATTTCGTTTCCCAAGGAGAGATGAAATACAGAAAGTTAAGGTCTAAATAATGAAAAGCAGAACATTTCCTTAAAAGAGGATGTGAGAAAGGTAATGAACAGGACCATTGGAACCTACTCCCCTGTGACAGGGAACTGGGGGTAGGTACCAGGGTGTGGAGCTCCCCAAGGTTCTCTCACCTATTCCACACCTTCACTCAAGACCGGCCCTGCCTGAGTCCTAAGAGGTTCCTTCTCCAGGGTTCCCGGCCCCTACGTCTCCAGACCCTGGGGAACCTTTGCACTCTTCTCTCCAAAAATAGTTCACTCACCCAGTTCCAAACACCAGAATAGAAGCAGCAGCAGGAGAAGGGATGAGGCAGCACATTTTCTTTTTTCATCTCAAGAGAATCCAAATGGGCTGGAACCCAGGATGCTTTTTCCTTCCTCCTGCTCTCTACTTTTTCTATCTCTCCTTCTCCTTAAGCACAGAGTGGCTGTGGGGTTCATATGTGCTGCTACAAAGGAATCCAGGATGCCTGGGTCTTCCTTCCTTCTTTCAGGGAGGAACAGCCTGCTCCTTTACTCTCTGTCAATCAAGGGAAGAAGAATTTGATGCAGAGGAGGGCCAGGGCAGAAGAGAGATGTCATAAGTGCAAGAAAGGGACCTTGGCTCTGCCCAGAGCCTAGAGTTGAGCATAACAGGGGATCAGACTTGTCAGCATGGGTGGCATCGCTTTCTGATGCAGAGCCCTAGATGAAAGCTGTCCCCCACACAATGTCTCAGTGCTCAGGGAGGGTCTTGGGCTTCCTTTTCCACAGGTGGGAGTGGTAAGGTTGGGGACCAAGGAGGGTTTATGGCAGGCCTGCCTGGGGGATAGTGCATGGTGAGAAGAGGGCTAGATGTCAGAGGGCACAGAGCACCTTGGTCCTTAACAGAAAGGAGGAGCGTTGATGAGGGGGGAGAAATACCGAATCTATCTTTTAAAAAATGTTTATTTATTAATTTGGCTGCGTCACACCTTCGCTGCAGCATGCGGGATCTAGTTCCCTGACCAGGGATTGAACCCCGGCCCCCTGCATTGGGAGCATGGAGCTTTAGCCACTGGACCACCAGGAAGGTCCCCCAATCTCTATCTTAGAACTGCCCTCTTCTCTCAGTCATCCACCCAAGTCCTTTTCAGTGGCTCATCTCCTACCTGCAGATTCATCTCTTTGCTGCTATTACTTGAATGCCCTCAATCCACCAAGATTTCTTCAGTGACCAGATGAAATTAGTTCACCTCCAAGAGTCCCATCGGGCTTGGAATGAGAATACCCATATTCCTCCCTTTGCTGATTCCCACCCCTGCATCATTCAGTATTGTCCAGAAAATTATAGTTGCTTGTTTTCATTCAGAGTCAGGAAGTTTCCTGCCATTTGTGGGGCCTCCCTCTTTCCCAGTATCCTCTTAAGTGGAAGAGGAACTCGGGAATAACAGGATGGCTGGAACCATTTTCCCCTCTCAGATGGCAGCTGATTCCCTGAAAGTCAATTTAGTGAATGGCTGGTTTACCAAATTTAACTGATTACTTCAACTACTAATTTTATTTGAGTGGATTAAATATTATTTAGATGAATTAAGAAGGTATTTGTATATATTTAATATAACTAATGAATATATTTTAAAGGACTATCATAAGGAATAGATATTATTTTTTAAGTCAAGAGGTACAATTTGCATATAATAAAATTTACCTTTTTTCATGTATAGATCTACACAGCTTTTTGTTTTGTTTTATTGTAAAATTTTTTTTTCTTTTTTTTTTTTTTTTGCAGTACGTGGGCCTCTCACCGTTGTGGCCTCTCCCGTTGCGGAGCACAGGCTCTGGACGCACAGGCTCAGCGGTCATGGCTCACGGGCCCAGCCACTCCGCAGCATGTGGGATCTTCCCGGGCCAGGGCACGAACCCGTGTCCCCTGCATCGGCAGGTGGATTCTCAACCACTACGCCACCAGGGAAGCCTGTAAAATTTTTTATTTTGAGATAATTTTAGACTTATAGGAGAGTTGCAAAGATAGTACAGAGAAATTATAAAATTTATACAATTATAGAAACTAAGAAATTAACTTTGGTATAATACTATTCACTAAATTATAGAATTTATTCAGATTTCATGTGTTTTTCCATTGATGTCCTTTTTCTGTTCCAGGATCCAATCCAGGGTTCCAATGGCATTTATTTATAGGTCTTCTCGTTCTCCTCCAATCTGTGACAGTTCCTCTGTCTTTGTCTTTCATGATGTTGACACTTTTGAAGAGTATCAGTATTTTATAGAGTGTCCTGAAACTTTGTTTCTTTTTAAAAAATTTTTATTAGAGTATAGTTGATTTACAGTGTTGCATTAGTTTCTGCTGTACGGCAAAGTGTATCAGTTATACATATACATATATCCATTCTTTTTTAGATTCTTTTCCCATATAGGTCATTACAGAGCATTGAGAAGAGTTCTCTGGGCTATACAGTAGGTCCTTATTAGTTATCTATTTTATGTATAGTAGTGTGTATATGTCAATCCCATTCTCCCAATTTCCGCCCCCCGCGGGGACTTTTCCCCCGGGTAACCATAAGTTTGTTTTCTACATTTGTGACTCTGTTTCTGTTTTGTAAATAAGTTCATTTGTACCATTTTTTTTAGATTCCACATGCAAATGATATCATATGATATTTGTCTTTCTCTGTCTGACTTACTTCACTCAATATGACAATCTCGGGGCTTCCCTGGTGGTGCAGTGGTTGAGAATCCGCCTGCCAATGCAGGGGACATGGGTTCGAGCCCTGGTCTGGGAAGATCCCATATGCCACAGAGCAGCTGGGCCCGTGAGCCACAACTACTGAGCCTGCGCGTCTGGAGCCTGTGCTCCGCAACAAGATAGGCCGTGACAGTGAGAGGCCCGCGCACCGCGATGAAGAGTGGCCCCCGCTCGCCGCAACTAGAGAAAGCCCTCGCACAGAAACGAAGACCCAACACAACCCAAAATAAATAAATTAACAAAAAAAATAAAATAAAATAAAATACTTTATCTCTTTAAAAAAAAAATATGACAATCTCTAGGTCCATCCATGTTGCTGCAAATGGCATTATTTCATTCTGTTTTTATTGCTGAGTAACATTGCACTGTATATATGTACCACATCTTCTTTATCCATTCTTCTGTCGATGGACACTTAGGTTGCTTCCATGTCCTGGCTATTGTAAATAGTGCTGCAATGAACATTGGGGTGCATGTATTATTTCCAGTTATGGTTTTCTCTGGATATATGCCCAGGAGTGGGATTGCTGGATCGTATGGTAATTCTATTTTTAGTTTTTTAAGGAACCTCCATACTGTTCTCCATAGTGGCTGTACCAATTTACATTCCCCTGAAACTTTGGTTTGTTTGATTTCTTATCACTTATTTGTTTTTGTGGTTAAATCAGGGTCATGAATTAGTGGGAAGGATACTGCTGGGATGATGTTCCCTTCTGTGCGCCACATCAGGGAGCTCATGGTATCAACGTGCCTTATCACTGTGCTGCTAACCTTGATCACTTGGTTAAGGTGGTGTCTGAAAGAATTCTCCACTGTAAAGTTACTATTTGTCCCTTTGCAATTACTAAATATTTGGGGAGGGGTACTGAGACTATGCAACTATCCTATTTATTTATTTATTTTTTGCAGTACGCAGGACTCTCACCGTTGTGGCCTCTCCCATTGCGCGCAGGCTCAGCAGCCATGGCTCACGGGCCCAGCCGCTCCGCGGCATGTGGGATCCTCCTGGACCGGGGCACGACCCCGTGTCCCCTGCATCGGCAGGCGGACTCTCAACCACTGTGCCACCAGGGAAGCCCGCACAAATATCCTATTTTTGCTTAAACTTTCATGCACTAATTTTGGCAACTATTGGCGCATCTTGCCCGCAGCTATTATTATTGTGGGTTTGTCCCTCCTTCCTTCTATATTTATTAATTGGAATTCTTCTGTAAGGAAAGTTGTGCCTTCTCCCCAATTTATTTATTCGGTTATTTACATCAGTGTGGACTCATTGGTATTTATTGTGTTCTGTGAGTTTTGATACAATACTATCACAGTTTATTTTGTTGCTTAAATTTTGGCCATTGGGAGCTCTCTCAGGCTGGCTCCAGTGCCTTTTTAATATTCCCCATCCTTTTTTCAAAGTACTTTTCTCCACTTTGGCATCACAAGCTGCCCCATGCTCATTTCGGATTTTCTCTGCCCAGGCCCTGAATCAACCATTTCTATTAAATCTTTTTTCTTAAATAAGCTTACAGACAGTGAAATGCACAGGTCTTAAGTATTCAGTTAGGTGTGTTTGACAGATGTCTATTTACCTGTGTAACTAGCAGCCCAACCGAGATATAAGACATTTCTGTCATCCAGAATGTTCCCCCTTTCTAAAAGTTCTCACCCCTGTGGGAAATTAGTGATCTGCTGTCTGTCACTGTTGATTAGTTTTGTTTATTCTAGAATTTCAGACAAATGGAATCATACCGTAGGTTCTCTTGCGTTTGGCTTCTATAGAGCTGTTTAAAGCTGTTCTGTTAATAGTGTTGCAAAATGTACATCAATGGCCTTGGTCCTGTTAAGAAGGCTCTGGCAAAGGTCCAGACTATGAGAACCATGGAAAGGGCCAAGTTGATGAAACAAATGTGAGTGATTCATCTGCCCAAGGAAGGATCAGCAAATGCTTGTGATGAGCAAGTGGCACCAGAACCCTTGACGAGGGCTTGACTTTCAGCAAGAGCCCAGTGCTGACACACAGGCTTTTTGTACCTGTTCTGAGGCCTGGTTTTTCAGGGACTGCTGAGAGCCTGGATCCTGACAGCATAGGCTGGGCCCGCCCTTGCAGAAACTCGGAGCACACCCTGCCCAGGACTGCCACTGGGGCTGCGAGCCCGCAGGAGAGAAAGGAGGTGGCTTACACCTGTCTTCCCAGTGAAGAGCAGACCTGTGTGGCCAGGGAACCAGGGAATGTGCCACGCCTGGGTACAGCCCCATTAGCAAGACCTTCTCTGCTTCACAACTGGTGTGATCACTCCCCTGCCCCCTTGTGCTCTAATCTTGCACAGACTGTTTTCTTGTTGTGCAACACAAACTTGTGAAGTCCAGCATCTGCCTTCCCCCATCTTTCCTGATTCCATTCTTCCGTCAGCCCGGAAGCCCCCAGGGAATGGGGACAGAATGGGGAAGGAAATGGGACAGATATAAAGTCTGGATTTCACTCTAGGGATTTGAGAGCTGGGAGAACACAGGGAAGAGGGGTCTTTAGGATATAAGGAACCTCCATTCACGGTGATATATAAACACACACCCACAGAGTCTGGTTCCACATATATTAGATGCATTTATTTAATAATTCAGTCACAGGACTGTCAGAGGCTGAAGCAGAGCTGGGAGGAGCAGCCCTGGGGGCAGGACGGGCAGACACTCAGAATCGCAATCCAGGTCAGCTCCCTCTCTGCCCCCGAGGACGGTGATGCTTCTGCCTTCAGGGACGCTCAGGCCACTTGTGTCTCCCAGTCAGCTCCATAGCTGCAGGAGGAGACAGCTCTCCTCTGCAGTCAGTTACAGTGACCCTTGACCCTTCTGGAACTTCATAACAGCCGTGAGTGCATGGCCATGGGGTGGTAAGAGATCTACGTTGAAGAGGTTTCTTAGGCACAGAGAGTTTCTCTGGAAAACAAGAGGCTGAATAGTTTCAGAGTCTTGCCCCCCTCTTCAGTGCTCTCCCATCCCAAGCATCTCCCCTCCTGCCAGCTCTCCCCCTCCTCATTACTTCTTCTGGTCCCCTTCTTCCCCTCATCAGTTTCCTCTGAATATGTCTTGGCTTTTTGACTCTGTCTTGCTGACTCTAACCTGCTGTTTCTGTCTTTCCTGATTTTCTCATCCTTGTTACTCCCACAGTGACTCTGCTCTCTCTAGCTTAGTTCCTTCCTCACTTGCCTGCTCTCTTTCCCTCAGAAAAAGGGTTTCCTATACATCAGGCACTCATGAAATGGAAGAGGAGTCCAGTGAGGAGAATCACAGCCACCGCAACCAAGGCCAGAGTCACTAGGACGACTTCCCATGGCCTCAGGTGTCCACTAGGGTTTTCCTCTTTCATTGGAGGAGCAGTACTTGTGCTGGTGACACTGGAGATAGTAGCTGTTGTGTTAGTTCCACTGGACAGTGTGGTTGATCCAAGGGAGGTGGCTGTAGTGTTAACTTTATAAGTTACAGCTTATTAAGGAAGGATGGCTGATTAGTTCCACTGGAAATTTTGTTTCCAGGTGTTGTGCTAAGTGCCACATAAGAATTAGTACTTCAAATACTCACAATACCTCCATGAGGTAGGAACTGCTACTACTGCATTTTATAGATAGGGACATTGAGGTTTAGAGAAGTTAAGCCTGGTCCCAGGTTAGAGAGCTATAGCAGGTCATGTAACAGGGATTTAAACCGAGGCAGCCTGACATGAGAGCCAACCCTTAACCCATATACTACTCCACATTCTAAGTCACGTGACCTGGGAAGTCACATGACCCAGGGTCACAGGTAATAATCCTTCTCTAACTATTCATGATACCTTTCAGATAAAGAATATAAAAGAGACAGTTGAAGGGCCCATGTGTATATTTTGAGCTACCCTCCAAACAGAACTGTACCCTTCTTCCAGAGGAGAAATAATCAAGGGGAAGTTTGGGAGGGGAAATAATGTGCATTTTCACTATCAGGTAATTCTTATGCACACAGAAGTTTTGGAGCCTCCAGGTACAGGATCCCACATGACCTTGGCACCTGGCCTGGCAGAGAACTAGCCACAGGTAGCTGGAGGAGATAAGGTCTCCCAGGATTCCAGGAAGGAACCCAACCTCCTTGCTTAGTGAATCAGAGTTAAGGTGAGGCCCATGCTTTTCCCCTCTATCTCATGCCTCTTTCCTCCCTGTTCTGATTTTCCATCCCAACAACAACCAAGCTCTTGGCCTCCCAGATGCCTAAATACTCTCACATCATCTGTGGCTCTGTTCTTCTACTGGGATACAGGTTTTCTTCCCCTTACCTGTGCCTTTCTTAGTATTATCTGGACTAACATAAATATTGCAAGTTTAGGCATCTAAATTTAATAAGAATAATTTAATAAGAAGACCTAAATAGACATTTCTCCAAAGAAGATATACAGACTGCCAACAAACACATGAAAGGATGCTCAACATCATTAATCATTAGAGAAATGCAAAACAAAACTACAATGAGGTATCACCTCACACCAGTCAGAATGGCCATCATCAAGAAATCTAGAAACAATAAATGCTGGAGAGGGTGTGGAGAAAAGGGAACCCTCTTGCACTGTTGGTGGGAATGTAAATTGATACAGCCACTATGGAGAACACTATGGAGGTTCCTTAAAAAAACTGAACATAGAATTACCATATAACCCAGCAATCCCACTACTGGGCATGTACCCAGAGAAAACCATAGTTCAAAAAGACACATGCACCCCAATGTTCATTGCAGCACTATTTACAATAGCCAGGACATGGAAGCAACCTAAGTGTCCATCGACAGATGAATGGATAAAGAAGATGTGGCACATATATACAATGGAATATTAGTCAGCCATAAAAGGAAATGAAATTGAGTTATTTGTAGCGAGGTGGATGGACCTAGGGTCTGTCATACACAGTGAAGTAAGTCAGAAAGAAAAACAAATACTGTATGCTAACACATATATGGAATCTAAAAAAAAAAAAAGGTCATGAAGAACCTAGGGGGAGGACGGGAATAAAGACCCAGACCTACTAGAGAATGGACTTGAGGACACGGGGAGGGGGAAGGGTAAGCTGGGACAAAGTGAGAGAGTGGCATGGACATATATACACCACCAAACGTAAAATAGATAGCTAGTGGGAAGCAGCCGCATAGCACAGGGAGATCAGCTCAGTGCTTTGTGACCACCTAGAGGGGTGAGATAGGGAGGGTGGGAGGGATGGAACGCAAGAGGGAAGAGATATGGGGATATATGTATATGTAAGCTGATTCACTTTGTTATAAAGCAGAAACTAACACACCACTGTAAAGCAATTATACTCCAGTAAAGATGTTAAAAAAAATATTACAAATTTAGATTTAGGGGAAGAGTCCAAAAACTTCTTGTTAATGCCTCTGATTAGGGTTATGGTCAGAGTCAAGAGAGAAACTAGGGGAATTACCTGGCAGTTCAGTGGTTAGGACTCCGTGCTTTCACTGCCAAGGACATGGGTTCAATTCGTGGTCTGGGAACTAAGATCCTACAAACTGCGTGGTGCAGCAAAAAAAAAAAAGAGAGAGAGAGAGAGAGAGAAACTTAGTGAGAAATTGAGATGGGAAGCTG
The DNA here is from genome assembly GCF_964165515.1 of Mesoplodon bidens. Taxonomy (NCBI): domain Eukaryota; kingdom Metazoa; phylum Chordata; class Mammalia; order Artiodactyla; family Ziphiidae; genus Mesoplodon; species Mesoplodon bidens. Next base: position 82,903,413 of record NC_138172.1, read on the forward strand.
GCCTATGGACAGGGAATAGATTTGTTTTGTTTTGTTCAGGGGCATAAACAAATGAGTCAAAGTCAAGGAGGGGCAAGTTCTAGAAAAAATTCAATCTGTGCAAGTGTGGAACAACCCCCTGACAAGTTTAATTAGAGGGAAGGTGACTGCTGTCAGAGATGTTGGAAATGGATTCCTGCCTACTGTGGGTTATCAGGCATTAACTTTAAGATCCCTTCCAACTCCAATGCATCTGTATTTGGGATTGGTTGATTACAGAAGAAATGGTCCAGACTTCTGGGCAGAAGAGTTGCTACTGGGAACAGAATAGAGAACAAATGCTGGGTTGGATTGAAGAGAATAGAGCAAAATATTGGTCCTTACTTCTTTGATGAGAATGAGAGCTAGCAGGAAGAGTGTGCATCCCAGGACTGGACAACACTTCCCCCAAACACTACTGAAACTTCAAGATTATCTTCTTTTAAACAAAATTACTCACTATTTCCTAAAAGTAGTAGAAGATGAAACAACAGCCAGCATTCAACGGAAAATGTTTTTCTCTTCATCTTGAAATTCTCTGCCTTCCAAGCCTGGAAAGGAGCATTCCCGAGTCCCAGATATGATTAGGCCTAGAAAGGAAAGAAAAAGAACTGAGGGTCTTGAGAAAGAAGAGTCTCAAGTTGGAGATCTGAGGCTGGAGTTCTGGGGGTTTTGGTGTCCAAAGAATGCGTCTACAATGGGAAGAAAAACACCAATAGGCAGCACCTGGGGTTGCAGACTGGGGACGCTGGGTGCCTGGTCCCTTAGGGTCCCTCCACAGAATGTCACCTCTTTCTTTCTCTTTCAAAGAAGGTCTTTATAGCGTCATCTGGGTTGGGTCGGGGCTGGGTATATGGCCTGTTGTTTTTCCAGCTGTGGGCAGGTAACAGAATACCTGAACTCAGAGAGGAGAGGTATAGAGGCCAGGAGATCCGTGAGAATGGAGAGTGACATGGTTGCATTAGGCAGGGCCTCGGGAGGAGCAGGAAGTAGTACAGTTCAAGGGGATCATGTCAAAGTGGAGGAGACTCATCCTCTGAGGCAGGGATGGGGCTAAAAACCTGTTCTAGCTCAAGACCTTGTTTCCTGGAGAGAAGTCCTGAGTAACTGGGATAACTGTGTGGGGGCAGGATGTGGGAAGGTAGACTTGATGAGCAGACCTTAGTTGGAAGGACACATAAAGTGAGATTCACTGTGAATGGGGACGGCGGCCCGGACCTCTGGGTGCTGGTGAGCATGCGGCAGGCACACATCTTGAATGAGGTGAGAAGAGAGACTCACGGATAGACTCTGTGATCTCTGAGGTACGGGGAGGTGGGGGTGGGAAGAGCAGGGCTTGGGCTGTTGAGGAGATGGGACCAGTGGTGTACCAGTGTCAGTGTATACCTGTTTGCAAGGACCCCAAATTGTTAAAATTTCAGGATTTCTGCAGCACAGCCATCATTAAAAATTTGAGTTCTAATTTGATACTGTGTGTAATCAAAATAAGCTGTCTCTACCCCCTCCAGCCATGGAGGCTTCCTGGAAGAGGAACCATTTCAGATTCTTTTTTTTTTTTTTTTTTGGAGCGCCATGCGGCTTGTGGGATTTTAGTTCCCTGACCAGGGATCAAACTCAGGCCCTCGGCAGTGAGAGCACATAGTCCTAACCACTGGATGCCAGGGAATTCCCCTGAATTCCCCTGAATGTCAGATTCTTTAAACGTTTGGGTGAAAGAATATTCACTGTGTGTGAGGCCTGATGGAAGTGAGCTGACAAGCAGGAGATGAAGATTCATCCCACAAATATTTAGTGATTTCCTACTATGTGCCAGACATTGTACTCCAGTAAACAAAACAAATAAATTTGTGTTATTTTGGAGCTTCTATCTAAGATATGAGAGAACTGTGAATGACTGAGTTTTAAAAGCAGGAAGAGAATGGAATGTGGTAGAAAATGTGGTGTTGGATGGGGAGTGGTCAGGAATCTAGATTCTAGGATGCCCTAGGAAAGGGCTTGGTAGTTGATCTGCCCACTGTCTGCGATAGGAAGTCCCATGTGGGGGATGGATGAGGAGTGTGGTCAGTAACAAGTCGGTATTGGGACCTCAGCACCCTGCTGTAAGGGTAAACATCCCAATAACATTTCTAAGTAGAAAGATGTTTTCTCTACAACCAATTAGAGTTACAGGACTTGTTTTATGGTGCAGGTATACTCATATATTAGCACTTTTCTCATCTTTTTAGTGGGGATTATAATCTGAACTCCATAGGGTTTTTGTGAAGATTAAATGGTGGTATATTAAAAAACTCACAGAAGTCACTCAGAAGCAAAGAACAACAGCAAAACAAACACAAAGTTTAAAAAGATAAGCATTTCATCTGGATACAACATACATTAATAAACTTTTATTTTTTAGAGTATCTTCATTTCTTAGACTGTCTAGTAATTTTCTTCTTCATCACACAACATCTGGAGGAGACACAAGAAGGGAGGAAGACTCTTCTTAAGGACAAAGTCAAGCTCTGGAGGGCATTGAAGTGACCTGGGTGGAGGGAAGATGAGGAAGCAGCTGCCATAAGAGTAGTCACTGTGCTCATCCCCACGCCCTGTCAAGCAACCTCCTTGATCCTGGGATTCTGAGTTATGGGGAGAGCCAAGGGAATACATTTACTTGACATCACTCTAAGCCTGATGTGGCTGTGGGTCTCTTCCAAAACAATACGCTGCCTGAGTAACCTTGTTGGTCAGACATGGAGAGGCTTTCCTTGGTCCTGTCCTTGACCCAGGCCATAACCTATGGCCATTCTCTGGGAACATTCTGGTCTCCCATCTTGACTCACTCCCCCATCATTGCTCTTTGTCTTCTCCTCCATGACCCTTTCCTCCACCAAGGTTTCCTCTCTTAGAATGTCTGCCATTATCCAGTGTCCATAGCCATGCCCTCTTCAATGACCTCCTCTAAGGTCTGCCCTCTGGTTGTCACTGCTGTGGCCTTTTCCATGGTCTCTTTCATGGCCCCAGGCCTGTGGTTTCCATCATGGCTTCCACAGTAGACACCTTGATGACTCATTTCCACAATCACCTTCATGACTGTGTCTCAATTCATGGCCCACATTGTAGCTTTCTTCAGGCCAAGGCCACAGGCCCCTCCATGGCTCAGTTTATTGTCGAGGCTGCAGAACAATGGACCCAGGCCAAGGTCATGGGTGTAATAAGTATCAATGTTTCTTAGAGGCAGAAGAGTATCCCTCTAAAAGAGAAAGATGTGGATATTTTAAGAGAGTACTCCTCTCACATTTCACAATCCACCTGGTTGACTAAAATCACAGACTTTCACTTTTTTTTCAGGTATTTATCTTTATTTTATTGAAACTGAAATTAAAATTAATAACAGTAAGCAAAGCAAAGCAAAGCAAATGTATTGTAGAAGATATATATTAAAAGGTCAGAGGTATAAAAATGAATGGTTTATCCTTTTCCATATTGTTCCTGCTTTGAGGATTTTTAAAAATTGAAGTATAGTTTATTTACAATGTTGTGTTCGTTTCAAGTGTACAGAAAACTGATTCAGTTATACCTATATATAATATATACTATACATATTCTTTATCAGATTCTTTTCCATTATAGGTTATTACAAGATATTGAATATAGTTCCCTGTGCTATACAGTAGGTCCTTGTTGTTTACCTGTTTTATATATAGTAGTGTGTATATGTTAATCCAAACTTCTAATTTATCTCCTTCCCCCTGACTATCCCCTTTGGTAATGATAAGTCTGTTAGTCTGTTTCTGTTTTGTAAATAAGTTCACTTGTGTCATTTTTTTAGACTCCACATATAAGTGGTATCTCATGATATTTGTCATTCTGTCTGACTTAACTTCACTTAATATGATAATCTCTAGGTCCATCCATGTTGCTGAAAAGGGTATTATTTCATTCTTTTTTATGGCTGAGTAATGGTCCACTGTGTGTGTGTGTGTGTGTGTGTGTGTGTATACACCATCTTCCTTATCCATTTATCTGTGATAGACATTTAGGTTGCTTCCATGCCTTGGCTATTGTAAATAGTGCTGCTGTGAACATTAGGGTGCATGTATCTTTTCGAATCAGAGTTTTCTCCAGATATATACCCAGGAGTGGGATTGCAGGATCATATGGTAACTGCCTTTTTAGTTTTTTAAGGAACCTCCACACTCTTTTCCATAGTGGCTGTACCAATTACATTCCCACCAACAGTGTAAGAGGGTTCTTTTTTCTCCACACACTCTCCAGCATTTATTATTTGTAGACTTTTTAATGATGGCCATTCTGACTGGTGTGACATGACACCTCATTGTAGTTCTGATTTGCTTTTCTCTACTAATTAGCAATGTGAGCATCTTTTCATGTACCTATTGGCCATCTGTATGTCTTCTTTGGCGAAATATCTATTTAAGTCTTCTGCCCATTTTTTGATTAGGTTGTTTGTTTTTTGATATTAAGTTGGATGAGCTGTTTGTATATTTTGGAAATTAACCCCTTGTTGGTAGTGTTGTTTGCAAATATTTTCTCCCAACCTGTAGGTTATCTTTTTGTTTTGTTTATGGTTCCTTTTTCTGTGCAAAAGCTTTTAAGTTTAATAGAGACTAAAAAAAAATAGAAAAGATCAATGAAACTAAAAGATGGTTCTTTGAAAAGATGAACAAAATTGATAAACCTTTAGCCAGACTCATCAAGAAAAAAAAGGAGAGAGCCCAAATCAATAAAATCAGAAATGAAACAGAGAAGTTACAACTGACACCATAGAAATACGAAGGATCATAAGAGACTACTAAGAGCAACTATACGCCAATAAAGTGGACAACCTAGAAGAAATGGACAAATTCTTAGAAAGGTACTATCTCCCAAGACTGAACCAGGAAGATATAGAAAATATGAACAGACCAATTACTGGTACTGAAATTGAATCAGTAATTTAAAAACTCCCAACAAGCAAAAGTTCAGGACCAGATTGCTTCACAGGTGAATTCTACCAAACATTTAGAGAAGAGTTAACACCTATTCTTCTAAAACTTTTCCAAAAAATTGCAGAGGAAAGAACACTTCTGAACCCATTCTATGAGGCCACCATCACCCTGATACCAAAACCAGACAAAGATATCACACAAAAAAGAAAATTACAGGCCAGTGTCACTGATGAACATAGATGCAAATATCCTCAACAAAATACTAGCAAACTGACCTCAACAATATATTAAAAGGATCATACACCATGATCAAGTGGGATTTATCCCAGGTGTGCAAAGATTTTTCAATATCAGCAAATCAATCAATGTGGTACACCACATTAACAAACTGAAGAATAAGAACCATATGATTATCTCAACAGATGCAGAAAAAGCTTTTGATAAAATTCAACATCCATTTATGATAAAAAACTCTTCAGAAAGTGGGCATAGAGGGAATATATCTCAACATAATAAAGGCTATATGTGACAAACCCACAGCTAACATCATACTCAAAGGTGAAAAGCTGAAAGCATTTTCTCAAAGATCAGGAACAAGACAAGGATGCCCATTCTAGCCACTTTTTTTTTTTTTTTTTTTGTGATACGCGGGCCTCTCACCGTTGTGGCCTCTCCCGCCGCGGAGCACAGGCTCCGGACGCGCAGGCCCAGGGGCCATGGCTCACGGGCCCAGCCACTCCGCGGCACGTGGGATCCCCCCAGACCGGGGCACGAACCCGCGTCCCCTGCATCAGCAGGCGGACTCTCAAGCACTGCGCCACCAGGGAAGCCCTCTAGCCACTTTTATTCAACATAGTTTTGGAAGTACTAGCCACAGCAATCAGAGGAGGGAAAGAAATAAAAGGAATCCAAATTGAAGAAGAAGAAGTAAAACTGTCACTGTTTGCAGCTGACATGATGCTATACATAGAAAATCCTAAAGACACTACCAGAAAACAACTAGAGCTCATCGATGAATTTGATAAAGTTGCTGGATACAAAATTAATATACAGAAATCTGTTGCATTTCTATAGACTAATAATGAAAGATCGGAAAGGGAAATTAAGGAAACAATCCCATTTACCATTGCATCAAAAAGAATAAAATACCTAGGAATAAACCTACCTAAGGAGGCAAAAGACCTGTACTTCGAAAACTATAAGACACAATGAAAGAAATTGAAGATGACACAAACAGATGGAAATATATACCGTGTTCTTGGATTGGAAGAATCAGTATTGTTAAAATGATCACACTACCCAAGGCAATCTACAGATTCACGCAATCCCTGTCAAATTACCACTGGCATTTTTCACAGAACTAGAACAAAAAAATTTTAAATTTATATGGAAACACCAAAGACCCTGAATAACCAAAACAATCTTTTCTATTTTATTTTATTTTTTATTTTTGACTGCATTGGGTCTTCATTGCTGCATGTGGGCTTTTTCTAGTCGTGGTGAGCAGGGGCTACTCTTCGTTGTGGTGCGCGGGCTTCTCTTGTTGCGGAACATTGTGGTGGCTTCTCGTTGTGGAACATGGGCTCTAGGCATGCGGGCTCAGTAGTTGTGGCTCATGGGTTCTAGAGTGCAGGCTCAGTATTTGTGGTGCACGGGCTTAGTTGCAGCATGTGGGATCTTCCCAGACCAAGGATCGAACCCCTGTCCCCTGCATTGGCAGGTGGATTCTTAACCACTGTGCCACCAGGGAAGCCCGCCAAAACAATCTTGAGAAAGAAGAATGGGGCTGGAGGAATTAGGCTCCCTGACTTCAGACTATACTACAAACCTGCACTAATCAAAACAGTATGGTACTGGCACAAAAACAAACACATAGATCAGTGGAACAGGGTAGAAAGCCTAGAAATAAACCCACATTTCTATGGTCAATTAATCTATGACAAAGGAGGCAAGAATATACAATGGAGAAAAGACAGTCTCTTCATAAGTGGTGCTGGGAAAACTGGACAGCTACATGTAAAGAATGAAATTAAAACATTCTTTAACACTATATACAAAAGTAAACTCAAAATGGATTAAAGATGTAAATGTAAGACCAGATACTATAAAACTCCTAGAGGAGAACATAGGCAGAACACTCTTTGGTGTAAATCACAGCAATATTTTTTTTGGATACATCACATAGAGTAATGGAAGTAAAAACAAAAATAAACAAATGTGACCTAATTAAACTTAAAAGCTTTTACACAGCAAAGGAAACAGATTTTCACTTTTTAAGAGAACCCATTAAAATTTTTTTTCTTTCTAATCTTTTTACTTCTCTGTGTCTCTCTTCATATCCATGTGTTAGCTTTTATTTCTGTCATTGTGAAAACATCAAAATAAGGAAAAAATCAAATAAAATAATAACCTCACTGTGTCTATATTCTAATTTACTGTGCTGTACCAATATAATGCGGTAGAATTTGCAAAGCAAAAATAAATCAACATCCCAGTGTTCAGGGGATGGGCCACCAAAGAACAGGAATCCGTCATTGTATTACTAAGGAAATGCATGTTTGTGAGACCAGGTATAACTTTTCTGGATGAGCCACAGTTTTGAAATCCAACATATAGCCTTTCAGTTAAAAGCATGGATTCCTGAAATTAAAAGATCCTGGATTGAGTTCTCTGCTGTGTGCCCTTCAGTAAGTTTGTTGACCTCTTATATCTCCTTGCATATGAAATGTGAATAGTGTCCTTATGTATGAATAGTGTCCTTGTATATGAAATGAAGATAATAATAATACTTTCCCCATAGTGTTATTGGGGGGATAAAATGAAATAGCACATGTAAAATGCTCACATAGTACCTGCCACAAAGTAAGTGCTTAATGAATATTAGCTACCACTATTATTGCTATTACCTCTTGGTTTTGAATAAGAGAGTGCCAGCATGTTTAGGAGAAAACCAGTGGAAGTGAGTCTGTATGTGGTGCCCTATAATTCGAGGACATTTTAGAGTTTAAAAGGAATAATGTATAGTTGGAGTGGTCTTCATCATTTATACCCTGCCATCTTCCACACATTGTTTAAGGTACCTCTCTATAACAAAAAATGTAAAATAAAAAATTCAGAACAAAAAGAAAATACAGGGCTTCCCTGGTGGCACGGTGGTTGAGAGTCTGCCTGCCGATGCAGGGGACACGGGTTCGTGACCCGGTCCGGGAAGATCCCACATGCCGCGGAGCGGCTAGGCCCGTGAGCCATGGCCGTTGAGCCTGCGCGTCCGGAGCCTGTGCTCCGCAACGGGAGAGGCCACAAAAGTGAGAAACCCGCGTACCGCAAAAAAAAAAAAAAAAAAAAAAAAAGAAAACACATTGGAATAGGGGAGCAAGTCCTGGTGAATATCTGAATGCAGAATGCAGTCTGGAACTGGTGTGCAGGGACAGCTCTCTCAGCCTCCACAAGGAATGTTAGAAAGCCTGTGAGCCCTGGCTGAGCTCTGGAAACCTCTGCGCCTCATCAGGCCGTTTTTGTCTCCTATCCTCTCTGGTTTCTACCCCTGTTATTCTGCCTTGATATTACTTCCCCTACATTATTCTACTGTAATATTTTTTGCTTGTAAGATTTTTGTTGATCACCCTACCATGCTTCTCTGCACCAGAAGATATGTTTATAAACGTAAAAAAATTTTCCTGTGGCTTTTAAGTGTTAAATTTCTCAGTCCTCAATAACATTTTGGTGAAAAGTAAATGAAAATGTTTTCCTTATGCAATGTTTTTATCTTTCCCCCTTCTTCAACTCTGCAATGTTTTCCCATTTTTTCAAGAAAATGTGCAACATGAACCTTCCCAATATAAAAAATAATAACAATTTATAGAGTGCTACCAAATGTACTGTTCTAAGGGCTTCACGGCAATCTCATGAATTGGGTACTGTTATTACCCTCAGTTTTGCAGATAAGCAAACTGAGACCCAGGAAAGGGAAGGAATTTGTGGGAGGCCACGCTGAGCTTAGATTTAAAACCGGAAATTCTAGTTCTTCAATCTGTGCTCTTAGCAGGTATGCTGTACAGCCTCTGGATCTTCCTTTCTTCTTAAGATAAAACATTAGGGACTTCCCTGGTGGCACAGTGGTTAAGATTCTGCCCTCCCAATGCAGGGGGCCCAGGTTCGTTCCCTGATCAGGGAACTAGATCCCACATGCCTGCTACAACTAAGAGTTCGCATGCCACAACTAAAGAGCCGGCGAGCCACAATTAAGGAGCCCGCCTGCTGCAACTAAAGACCCAGCACAAACAAATAAATAAATAAATATTTTAAAAAAAAAAGATATAACATTAATCAGCTGGAAGTAAATGTACAACTTATAATGTCTTTCTCCTTGAAAATCATGCAAAATATCCAACTGTGATCTAAACCAAGAAACTCTTGAACGAGACACTGTTTCTCCTTATGGAGAACGGTGTATAAGCCAGGGAAGCATGCTTCATAGTAAGTTGCTATTTCCCAGCAAAGTTTTACAAATCTTGAATATTCTAAAATAGGTAGACAGACAGATAAGGTGGGTTGATTTGCCATAGGGTTTTCGCCTAGGTTAAACAAGGCACTGCCACTCTTATTATTTCATACTGATGCTGTGTTTGCTCTGCTTTCATGAGTTGCTCCCCCAAGAAGGATGTATTCTTTGACAGGAGATGGAAGAGAAGAGGTTGTTAAGCAGAAATCTTTATCACCCCTGCTACCTCACTCTACAATATATCTGAATAAATAACATCTTAACATGTCCCAAAATTCCCAGTTTATTACACTTCTTTTAGCCCCTAATAGGAATTTATGTGAGGCAAGGGAAAACATGAAGCCCTACTCTGGGTATATGATGACTAAATTAGAAGAGATTTTGAGTTATCTCTTCATTTGCACCCTGGAATTTTTTGCACCTAGGGAAATCCACCATAATGATATAGGAGCTAGAATGTAAAAGGTGGGTGGGTGGCTATAGAAGGAAAGCTAGAAAAGTATAACTAGCAGATGCTTTGACCACAGGCACAAAATACATATCGAAGTTGAAGATCTGGAAGATGGTTCCCATAAGATATCCCACACCTGCATAATACTCTTTTTTTTTTTGCGGTATGCGGGCCTCTCACTGTTGTGGCCTCTCCCGCTGCGGAGCACAGGCTCCGGACGCGCAGGCTCCGGACGCACAGGCTCAGCGGCCATGGCCCACGGGCCTAGCCGCTCCGCGGCATGTGGGATCCTCCCGGACCAGGGAATGAACCCGTGTCCCCTGCATCGGCAGGCGGACTCTCAACCACTGCGCCACCAGGGAAGCCCCTGCATAATACTCTTTAGAAAGTCTTCATATACCTCCAAGGGTATGGGCAGACTCTATTTAAAGATCATTGCACTCGGCCAGCAGTGCAAAAGTGCTTAATCCTGTCAACTTCCTAGACCTCTGCTTGGGTCAAACTTCCTTGGTGAGCTGGGGCTTTGTCGGGTTAAAACATGTTTCGTCCATGTAAGCAGATCCCATGATGAAAGTTGAGTCATGTTGCTTCCTAACTCTATGTACACACTCCAGTTTCTGGGAGTAGCAAGATGTTCACAGTGTAACCATATCAATTAACCACAAGCTGAATTACTTACTCACCGTGGTTTCATCTCTTTTCATCTCCCACTGTCTCAGAGTGCCCATTGCTGTTTATCTTTGGAAATCAAAATTTTTATTTACACGATATGCCTGCTGGGTAATAATATTTTTACAGCTTTATTTAGATATAATTTATATAGCATATTCTCCTGTTTAAAATAGATGTTAATGGGGTTTAGTATATTTACAGGGTTGTTATTAATAAGCCCTTTCAATTTGCAGACTAAAATCTTTCTTCCCTGTTGTTCTTTTACTTCCTCTGGTCTATCTCTTTCTTTTTCCTCTGTTTTGAATCTTACTACTTGTGTGTTAGTCCTCCTGAATCACTCCTCCAAGTGTCTTCTATTTTCTATGTCAGTGATTTTCATCTCTAGTTTGTTGTATCTAATTGAGCTACTTTCTCCACTTGCTCTTCGAAATAACTAACTTTATTCTCAACCAGCCTCTTTGAATTTGTCTATTACCATTTTAAACTTGAAAATGCATGTTTTACATTTTTAAATTATCTAAATGGACTCCCTTGCCTTATTTTCACGTTTTTCACATTATGCTTTCCACAGTTCACACCAGTGGGAGGCAACTTTCTAGGGGGTTCAACTCAGCTTCTCCTTCCGGTTGCTGGATCCCTGTAGGTAAGATAATGATGATGATGATGATGATGATGGGCCTGTATGTGGCTCAGCATGGCCTCACTGACTAGGATCAACCGTCTGGTTTGCTGACACTTGAGAAACCCAATGAGTGGTGGAAGGCAGAGCAGTTTCCACTGTTGTGAGTTGGCGTGAACCCACGAACAACCTGCTAATTCTTTCCTGAGGCCTCTGTCCCCGGTGGAAGTCGTGTCACTGGCCTCATGGATTCAGAGCACCCAGCCTTTCAAAGCAGCTCGCCTCTGTCCTCCGAGACCTGTAGGATCAGGGAGGCTTCTATCCTAGACCATGAAAGGGGTATGTGCAGCCTTTGTGGGAGGGGAATTCATGAGAATCTCAGGCTTTACCCCAGGTGTCTCTGCCATGACCCTCTTGAAAGGAAATCTTAGCAGGCCAGGAAATCTTTCCCTTGATAAAAACAGGAAGCACTTTCTCTCTGCTTCCAAAGGCAGCACTGAGAGTGAGAGTATCAACCAACACCTTCATTCTTACAAGTAACCCAGGTCTAGAGCAAATGTAAATGGCCTGGAAACTGGCTTTGAGTGACCTCCCTCCCCGCCCCTCCCCCCACCCAACAGCATACCTCCTCCTGTCATGCTCTGGGTTCTGCATATGCTACAACATAATCTCTACTTACCACAGGCCTAATCCATGAGCCTGTAGGATCCCGGCATCTGCCTTCCCTTCTCATCTCTCCCAATTCAATTCCCCTCTCAGTCTGGGAGATTCTTGGGGGCACAGAGTTCCTGCTTGGGGCAAGAAGCATTAGAAAAAGGGGACAGATATGGGCGATGTCTCTGGATTTTACTGTGGAGATTCTGAATGCCAAGTGGATTCCAGCATGGGGTTCTCTCATACAACCGGGAAATTCAACTCAGCGCAGCAGACACCCACTCGTGTGCACACACAGGTTCTCTCTGTGATATAGTTTGTATGTGTTTATTTCCTAGCTAAATGACCAGCAGAGTCTCCTCTTTCCAGTGTCTGGTAAAAGCAAGAGAGAGGGAGGAAGTGTCTTTCCCAAGGCTGAGACCCAAACAAAGCTGGGAGGGGACTCCTGGGGACGAATGAAAGGACACTCAGATCTCTGGTCCCCCAGGCTTGGCTCCTCTGTGAGGAATGTGGCTCTCTGGCTTCAGCAGCCGCTTAGAGCCCATTGTGGCTCTCTCTCATCTCCATGGCTACTGAGGATACTGGTCTACTCCAGAATCCGTTAGGGCTCCACCTAGACTGGTGGTGGACTCTGTGATTCCCTCCAGGGCCTGGGCCGAGGTTGGGGCCATGGAGTCAATAGACAGCTGTGTCAAAGACATTTCTCAGGGACAGGGAGTTTCTCTAGAAAAAGAAGGCAGAATCATTTCAGAATTGGATTCCCCCCCACCCCCAAGAAGCCTTCACCAGGGACTCCTTCTGGAATCTTCTCCCCCTTTAAACCATTTCCCTCATTCAGCAGTCCTTCCACCAGTCTTTATTTCTTCTTTTGCTCCCCTTTCCCCACAAGTCAATAGCTTCCTCTGCACATTGATTGGCTCCTCTGGTTCTAACTTGCTATGTCTCTTTCGTAACTTTCTCCTGATTTTTCTTTCCTCCCTACTCATCCCTAACTTGGTGGCCCTACTATTCATACTTATTTCCCTATGTTCCCTATTCCTTCCCCCCAGGCAATTTCCTATATATTAGGCTCTCACCACACAGAAGTAGACCCCAACAAAGAATCCCACAGCCACTACAACCGAGACCAGAATGATGAGGAAGATTTCCCATGGCTTCAGGGACCCAATGGGCTTCTCTGGAGCCACTGGAGTTCCAGCACTTGTGCTAGTTATGCTGGAAGTTGTGTTTGTTCCAGTTGTCAAAGGTGTACCAGAGCCTCCTGCGGTTGCACTGGATCCAGTGTTGGAGGCCGTGGTGGTCCCACTGGAGGTTGCGCTGGATCCATTACTGGAGGTTATGCTGGTCTCACTGGAGGTCATACTGGAACCAATATTGGCAGGTGTGCTGGTCCCTCCAGAGGTCAGGCTGGATCCAGTATTGGAGATTGCGCTGGTCCCTCCAGAGGTCAGGCTGGATCCAGTATTGGAGGTTGCGCTGGTCCCTCCAGAGGTCAGGCTGGATCCAGTATTGGAGGTTGCGCTGGTCCCTCCAGAGGTCACGCTGGATCCAGTATTGGAGGTTGCGCTGGTCCCTCCAGAGGTCACGCTGGATCCAGTATTGGAGGTTCTGCTGGTCCCTCCAGAGGTCACGCTGGATCCAGTAATGGAGGTTCTTCTGGTCCCTCCAGAGGTCACGCTGGATCCAGTATTGGAGGTTGCACTGGTCCCTCCAGAGGTCACGCTGGATCCAGTAATGGAGGTTGCGCTGGTCCCTCCAGAGGTCACGCTGGATCCAGTATTGGAGGTTGCGCTGGTCCCTCCAGAGGTCAGGCTGGATCCAGTATTGGAGGTTGCGCTGGTCCCTCCAGAGGTCAGGCTGGATCCAGTATTGGAGGTTGCGCTGGTCCCTCCAGAGGTCACGCTGGATCCAGTATTGGAGGTTGCGCTGGTCCCTCCAGAGGTCACGCTGGATCCAGTATTGGAGGTTCTGCTGGTCCCTCCAGAGGTCACGCTGGATCCAGTAATGGAGGTTCTTCTGGTCCCTCCAGAGGTCACGCTGGATCCAGTATTGGAGGTTGCACTGGTCCCTCCAGAGGTCACGCTGGATCCAGTAATGGAGGTTGCGCTGGTCCCTCCAGAGGTCACGCTGGATCCAGTATTGGAGGTTGCGCTGGTCCCTCCAGAGGTCATGCTGGTTTCAGTATTGGAGGTTGTGCTGGATCCACTGGAGGTCACTTGGGATCCAGAGTTGGTGACTGTGCTGGTACCACCATAGGTCGTGCTGAATGTAGTGCCGGAGGCTGGACTAGTCCCACTGGAGGTTGTGCTGGATCCAGTGTTGGCTGTGGTGGGTTCACTGGAAGTTGGGCTAGGTGTGCTCCCATTAATGGAGGTTATGCCTAATGATAATCATAAATGATGTCATATATTGAGCATATATACTTTCTGCTCAATGGTTGGTTAAACTCATTACGTGGATAATTCTATTTAATGCTCACTACAGCCCAATGAAATAGATATTATTATTATCAACAGCTAAGATGAAAAAATTGAGGCTTAGAAATGTTGACACTTGCCCAAGTTTGTACAGCTAGTAAGTAGTAGAACAGGAATTTTTTTTTTTTTTTTTTTTTTTTTTTTTCTGTACGCGGGCCTCTCACTGTTGTGGCCTCTCCCGTTGCGGAGCGCAGGCTCAGCGGCCATGGCTCACGGGGCCCAGCCGCTCCGCGGCATGTGGGATCTTCCCGGACCGGGGCACGAACCCGTGTCCCCTCTATCGGCAGGCGGACTCTCAACCACTGTGCCACCAGGGAAGCCCTAGAACAGGAATTTGAACCCAGGCCATTGAATCTGCACTTTTAGCTACCATGCTAAGTCACCCTCCACATCCACCCCCAACACCAGGGTTACATGACCTGATTTCACTGATAGTAAGCTTATTCCATCATCTGCTGTACAATATTCAACACAGATAAAAAGTATTATAAAGGAGTTGTAGAACCCAGGTGAAACTAGTATATATTGATTAATTCATTATTAAAATGGTATTGCTTCTTTCTTGGAAAATATTTCTGAGTGTTATTCAGAAAACACCTATATTAGAATTATCTGGGGAGCTTGTTGAAAATAAAGATTTCTAGGCAAACCACTCCAGACTAAATGAATCAGAGTCTGAGATAGGCCTAGGTATCTGGGTAATTACATATGCATTAAAGTTCCACGGGCTCCTGATTACAAGGCAAAGGTTAGAAAAGAGCAAGTTATATGTAACTGAAATATATAAGATCTCCCAGGATTAAGGTCTGCAAATCAAGATCTACAGGTATAGGGAAGCATTTCCACCTTCTTGAAGGCTCAGCTAGAGTTAAGGTTGTGCCTATTTTTTGCCTCTCACTACCTTGAAGGACAAAGATGCTCAGCCTCCCCTGATAAACAAAATTTATCTCATTTGTGGCTCATTTTACTATTAATTTGGACATGAGCGCCTAGCACCTCACCCCACACGTGTGTAGCTTATTTGAACTAACATAGGATTAGAGTTTAGCTCTATTTGGGGAAGGCCCCCTAAAATCTGCAATGGGGTACAAATTGGAGTTAAGGTTAGAATCATGAGTAAAACTAAATAAGAAACTGAGATGAACAAGAGTAGGGGTGACGTGAAAGAGGGAGTGGATTTGATTTGAGAAGTTTTGGAGAATAGAATAGTTGAGTCAAAATTGTATGAGGGGGGCTTCCCTGGTGGCGCAGTGGTTGAGAGTCTGCCTGCCGATGCAGGGGACACGGGTTCGTGACCCGGTCTGGGAAGATCCCACATTCCGCGGAGCGGCTGGGCCCGTGAGCCATGGCCGCTGAGCCTGCGCGTCCGGAGCCTGTGCTCCGCAACGGGAGAGGCCACAGCAGTGAGAGGCCCGCGTACCGCCAAAAAAAAAAAAAAAAAAAAAAAAAAATTGTATGAGGGCTAATTTTGATTCAAAATGATGAATTCTCGGGGCAGTACCCTGATGGTCTAGTGGTTAGGATTCGGCATTTTCACTGTCGTGGTCCGGGTTCAATCCCTGGTTGGGGAATTGAGATTGTGCAAGCCGTGTGGCACTGCCCAAAAAAAAAAAAGAATTCTCTAAGAAGTCATGCTTCCTAGTTGCACAATAGGAGACGGCCTGAGGAGTGTTTAATGGAGTGTCAGAGGTGCAGAGCAGAGTGGGAGTTAGTTTTGACTTGAATCCTTTTCTCCTTGGCCTGAGGCTGACTGAGGCTGATTGTGGAATAGGGGTTAAGGACACGAGAAAAATTAAGGCTCTATAATATAGAAGAGTGATATTTTAAAATAACAGTCAACTCTTCTTGTTATTAATATTTAACCCCCAGCCATATCTCACAGGTTATTACCATTTTATAGATGCAGAAACAGAGGCACAGAGAAGTTAACTCACCCAAAGTGTACCGGTAACAGATGGAGTCGTGATTCAAACGTAGGCAATTGGAGACCAGAGTCCACAGTTTTAACCACTGTGCTCTGACTGCCTCCCAGGTGATACCTTATTAGACTGAAGTGATTGGAGTGAAATGATGACCCTCACTCTATGGTGGAGAACCAGTTATTCCTAGTGCTGATCATGATCTCCCACAATCCCTCAAAAGTTCACAGACCACCCACCTTTAAAGAAAAGCACTCACCATATTCTAAAAGTAGGAGATGCAACAGTAACCAGTACGTAAGGCAAATGTTTCTTTTCTGCATCTTGATCTGCCTCTTTGCGGCTGGTAAAAAAGATGCTTGGATCCCAAATGTGGCCAAGACCTAGAAGACAAAGAACAATATTCTTGAGAAAGGAGAGTTCAGGGTGAAGAGATAAAGGCTGGAGCTTCCAGGAGCTTGGATCTCCTACTTAGGTGTTCTTGGAAAGAATCTTGAGCTTAGCCGGATAGGAGACTGGACGCCTGGGCTGCTTGAGCTTCCTCCACACAATGTTGTTGCCTCTTTCTTTATCATGGAAGAGCTGCAGGAGCCTTTATAGCTTCATATAGGGGAGGGGTTGGGAAGTTGCCTTCTTCTTCTGCCAACTATGAGCAGGTAACAAAACAATACTGAGTCTGGGAAGGAATAGACTGGGGTTCAACAGGAAGGTGAGAAAGGAGAATGACATGATCATACTAGGCAGGGCACTGGGCTGGTTTTGAGCAGGAAGTAGAATGCGATAAGGGGATCAAGGTTGTCAGAGTGGAAGACACCCACCCTTGAGGCAAAAACAGGGCCAGAAACCTGTTCCAGTTCAAGACTTTGTTTCCTGGTCAGGAAGTCCTGTGTGCCTGCTTTTAGCACAGAAGAAGCCCTAATAGACTGAGCTGAAGGGTAGGAATCAAAACAAAAAAAAAAAGAGAGACCTCAAAGAGAGCAGTAACTAGGGATCTCGGCTCCTGGGATATGGGCAGAAGACAGATGGTACATTGCTGAGCATGCAGTAGGCACTCAACAATGCACAATGACTGAACAGGAAAAGAGAGATCCATGGGTAGGTAGTCATCTTTGGGGTCTCTGGCACATGGGAGATGAGGGTGGGGGAGAGTGTTGAATATGCAGGAACAAGCCACCTGTCACACTCATAGCAGGTAAAGGGGCGGTATAGGACCCCCCTTTTTAAAAATTTTATTGAAGTATACTTGATTTACAATGTTGTGTTACTTTCTGTTGCACAGCAAAGTGATTCAGTTATATATATATATATATATATATATATATATATATATATATATATATATATATATATATCTTTTTCATATTCTTTTCCATTATGGTTTATCACAGGATATTGAATATAGTTCCCTGTGCTATACAGTAGGACCTTGTTGTTTATCCATCTTATATATAATAGTTTGCATCTGCTAATCCCAAAGTCCCAATCCTTCCCTCCCGCATTCCCACAAGGGCCGCCTTTTGATTCTCAACCATAGGGGTTCCTGTCTTGTTTGTTTTCGGAGTAATTCATAGGACCTTTTCTTCCCTGAGATCCTTCAGATGTTCCTTCTCATCAGCCTTAATGAAGCATCTCTCAGCAAGGTATACCATGGGCACCACATTAGGAGACTTCAGGTCTGCTGTGGGAGGGAGATACTTAACTTAGTCCAAGTCCTCTAGGAACTTCGAGTTGGGTCTGGACGTAGATATAGCAGCAGAAAGGACACACAGTCAGCTAAATGAGCATGACTGAAGAGACCCAAATGAGTGGAGGGTTGGGGAGTTTATGGGGAAGGCTTCTTGTGGCCAGGGTAAGGGGAGTGGGATTGAAGGGAGTTCCAGTGCACAGTCTGTATGACCGAAGTCAGCTGTCTCCATTCCCTGTCAATGAGGAGAAGCTTCGTGGAAGAGGCGACATCTCAGGTAGTTTATCTATAGGTGAATGGGTATCCCCGACATGTAAGACCTGCGAGAAAGAAGCTGGCAAGCAGGAGGTGGCTGGAGGCATGAAGGAGCTTGGAATAAGTCAGTCTGAGAGTCAGGAGGGGCAGAGTGTGCTAAGAAAGGCTTACATGCCTAGCGGCTGTGATGGGTGGTTCCTGAGGTTGAGGTGTGAGGGGCCAGTCAGTGACAGGTGGGATCTTGAACTCCCAGCAATCCCAATCTGTGGCTGCAAAGCCAATAGCACTCTAAGAAAGAAAACTTTTCTTCCCTCTAGAATTAATTGGAGGCAGAGGTCCTGAATTCAAATCCAGATTTCACCTTTTAGAGATATCCTAAAAAAATTTTACATGCATACTTATCAGTCTAAATGTAATTAATATCTTTATGCTCCTTCAAAACAATACAAGGACCTTGGCACTCTTTCATTCTTATTACCTGTCTCCCAGCTCAAACCCTAACATTATCAATATGTTAATTCTATCTTGTTTTTTAACTTCATGAGAAATTATTGCTATCTGCTAACACACCATAAGAATATAGTCACACAGCTACAGTAAGCTGCAAGAGAGACTGGGAAATATAGTCCTTTGCTGGGTGGACATGTGCTCAATTAAAACTTGAGAATTCTATTTTCAAAGATGGATAATGGTTATTAGTAGACAACCATAAAGCTATGACAATATCTATAGTTTTTGCGGATCTGATCCTGTTGTCTATTTGTTTTGTTTTGTTTCTTGCTGGCTTTCACTCATGGTGCCTCATTTGTGATTTGAGATTTATGACTGTAAATTTATTTTTCTTGGGTTGTTATCTATATAAGTCCTTTGAAACCCAAGATGAGTTCTGATCTTCCACAGTGAATTTGCATGTTTTTGCCAAGCATAGGGAGGCAATACCACTTGTAGATTCCTTTAAATTAAATTATAGGCTTGAGCTCTTTTGAATTACCTAGGTTACATGATTTGGGGCTGCGAACCATGTAAAGTATTGTGGTTACAAGTTATTTCTCAAGAGGTACTTCCCCCATCCTCCCTTCCCCTGCACTGAGTTTAGAGACAGGCAATTTTGCTTGCATTTCCTTAGAGGAGGGGTGGGTTTGTTTTTGTTTCTGTTTTTTAATATTTATTTGGCTGCGCCGGGTCTTAGTTGCAGCACGCAGGATCTTCGTTGCGGCATGCAGGATCTTTTAGTTGTGGCATTCAGAATCTTTAGTTGCGGCACTTGGGGTCTAGTTCCCTGATCAGGGATTGAACCTGGGCCCCCTGTATTGGGAGTGTGGAATCTTAGCCACTGTACCAGCAGGGAAGTCCCGGGGTGGGTTTGGTTTTAGTTTACACTCTCCCTGAAGGTTTCAGATTTATGTGAAGGTCTACTACAAGAGTCCTCACCTGGGTTGGTCTGACTGAGGTTGTGCTACCTGAAGCTTAAATTCACTGGCTGGGCAAAAGTTGGCTTGAGTACTCTTACCTCCTTAGGTTCCTACCTTAACTTAGTCTTTACTTTTAGCATTCCTTACGGTCCTGCTGAATCAATGATACTTGTAAGAAGAATTTTTGGTACACCATTTTTAGTTTTTCAGCGTATTTTAAGACACTTAGCCCATTATAGAGCCAGAAATTTAAGTCCTCATTGGATTGTTCTGAGAAATAAATGATGGTGTATTTAAAGGCACAGCACAGTGTTTGGTGCATAATAAGCATGCAACAATAAAGGACAAAGAAGAGGATAAATATATAGATGCCAAGTGTATTTTGAGATTTTAATAGTAGCACGTTGCAGTGATTTTCTCCTTACTTGTCATATAGCATTTGGAAGAGATAAAGAAGTGGGGAGGGAGAATCTTCCCAAAGATGAAGGAGACCTGGAGGACATGTGTAGGTCAAAGATGGCTTTCTGTCTACCTAGTTTGTATGATTTGAAGCTACAAACCCAAATGAAGAATGTTATGCAATTACAAATTCTCAAGGGAGGTTTTTACTCCCCTCCACTCAGTGTCAAGTTTAGAGACAGACATTTGTCTCAGTCGCCAATGTGCAAGGTGGGCAATACAATTTCATTCTAGTTTAACCACTGAAACTTTAACCCTTTTAGGTCTCAGCTTTCTTTAGAGTCTCCTATTAGACTCCACCCCTTATGCAGGTCCTGGACTTTGTCTCCTGTACCCTAAGTGCTAAGAAGCTGTGAGAAGGTAAGCTTAAATTCACCAGATACAGCAAATGCCCTCAGTGTGACAGCTGGTTCAGAGCTCTCCTTCAGCCTCTCTGAGTCTCTGCCTTCTCTTGGTTGTTGATCTACCCAGCTGATTGATGCTATCTACCCAGCTGATTGATACAGTTACAAAGATTTTTTTCAATATTTTATCCAGTAATTTTTGTTGCTTTCGTTAAGAGGGGTGGTTAATGCATCTTGTCCACTATATTGCCAGAAAAGTAGAAGTTCTCCAAAGATTGTTTTGAGATTACAGATTTCAAAATTGTTAAATGATAGTGCATTTAAAATTATGTAGTACAATGCTTAGCACATAGTAAGCGCTCAGTAACAAAGGGAAAAAGGAGGGGAAAGAATGCTCAAGCAGATAAACAAGGAAGCAAGTCATCTTGCTACCACAAATAGTATGAGCTGTGTTTTTTAAGGCTGTAATAATATCATCCTTCTTCCTACTGGTCACACTGCGTCATGAGGAAATAAAAAAGAATTCCAGAGCGAAAGGGCACAGGTTATTACTTGTGCATTAGGAGAGCAGAGAGAAATTGTTGTGCAGTTGGTCACTGTGACTTCCTAAGAGGTTCTGAATTATGGTTAAGCTTAGGGAGAACCTTTACTTGAGCTCAGGTCCAAATCTGATGAGGCTGCAAGCCTCCTCCAGAAACACTCTCTGTTTTTCTGGCTGCCCTGTTGGTCAAACCCTCTATGATCTCTGTCTTTTCTCTGGCTCTTTTCTTGACCTTGCTCATGACCATCTCCATGGCCAATTCCCTGAAGACCTTTTGGAAGCCCATCTTGACCCACTTTATGGCCACTGCCTTCTCCTCCGTGATCCCCTTCTTCTGCGGTATTTCCTTTTCCAGAGTGCCCTGCATTATCCAGTCTATGTCCATACTCCCCCTTCCTCTGTGTGTTCCTTGGCAGCCTCTTCTGTGATCCACTTCATGGCTCTTGTCATGGCCTCCTCCATGTCCATGACTTCTGCCAGGATTCATGCCATAACCACCCCCTTGTCTGTGGCTTAATTCATGGCACACTCCATGGCCTACCCTGTGTCCAGAGCCATATGCTCCTCCATGAACCAGTTCATTTTCTAGGCTATAGAACATTCAAGAGCCCAATCCTAAAAAAAAAATAAATAAAAAATAAAAAAAAAAAAGAGCCCAATCCTGAGTCCAGGTCCAGACCAAGGCCAATTCTGTGGTCATGGAGGTTATAAATGCCTCTGTTTATCAGGGGAAAAGAAAAGTCATTCTAAAAGAGAAAAAAATATATTATTAGAGTTAAATCCTTTTCTTTCAGATGATTAAAACTTGGATTGTCAAAAATCACAAAATTTCACTTTTCGTCCATTCTTTGTGTGTGTCTCTCTTCCTCTCATTTATTTATTTATTCACTTCTCTGAGAAAACAGACTTCCTGATTATTGCACTTGCATATTCTCTACGTGAATGCTACGATCATTGCTCTGTACCTTGGCAAACCCGCATCCTGTACTTAGAGTAGAGTCTCCCAGAAATAGGGACTCTTTCATTGAGTTAATCAGCCAAGAAAGTTGCGCGTCTATGAGGACAGGTAAAAACAAGAAACTTATGAAAGTTGATAAAATAGAAGTCAGAATAGTAGTTACCTTTGGCTAGGCAGGTATTGACAGGGAGGGGACACCAGAAACTACTCAGATGATAGGAACGTTCAATATTTTTAACGGGATGGTGGTTATTTAGGTGTGTACACATTTTTAAATTAATCAAGCTGTACACTTGAGATTTGTGTATTTCTTATAAGTTATACTTCAAATTTTTTTTTTTAAGATAAAGGAAGGCCCATTAAGAACTAAAGGTTGGAGAACCAGCTTTAAACACCGTGGCTAAGAGAACAGGCTCTCCTGTGAAGCAGACTTGGATTAGAGCCCCAGTTCTGTCACCACCTTGCCCTGTGCTCTTCAGCAAGCTACTTTAGTCTCTGACTCCACGGTCCTAGCCTGTAAAATGGCGTAATAAGAGTACATGCCCCAAAGGTGGTTAAGCAGAGTTAAGGAGAAACAATGCTCTCTTGCACTTTTAGTTCTGGACCTTGCACCTAGTAAACAGTTAATAAAATGCTAGTTATTATTATTACATGTTTATCTTAAACAATTAGAGGATTGTTCATGGCTGGTGAGTCACATTTTGTTCTTGCCATAGGGAACGATCAGAGGATCTGAAATTAGAAACACAAGTAAGTTGATTATAAATTATGCCAGCATGGGGCTTCCCTGGTGGCGCAGTGGTTGGGAGCCTGCCTGCCGATGCAGGGGACATGGGTTCGTGCCCCGGTCCGGGAAGATCCCACATGCCGCGGAGCGGCTGGGCCCGTGAGCCGTGGCCGCTGAGCCTGTGCGTCTGGAGCCTGTGCTCTGCAACGGGAGAGGCCACAACAGTGAGAGGCCCGCGTACCGCAAAAAAAAAAAAAAGAACAAGAAAGATATATTAGAATAGGAGATTAAGACCAGGATGTAGAATAGAATGCAGAAATGAAGGCTGCTGCTGGCATGTGGCTGTCACCCCTCCCCTGTCCCCAGAGAACTGCGGGGGGCTTTAGGCCTTGAAACAGGTGAGCTCTCAGAGCATCAGAAGCCTCGCCTACACAAGGGCAGGAGTTTCTGGGGCTCCTGTCCTTGCTAAGGGTATTTTCTTGTTATCCTCCCTTAGTGTGTAGTTGAGTATTTTGAAATGGCCAGCCTATCTGAGCTGTGCTAAGAGGTACCTACAAAAGTGAATTTCTTTTCACCTGGTAAAATCATAAAAAGAGGAGAAAAGAGCCCCGCACTCTCACCCCAGGAAGTAGCACGTGGTAATATCTATGATCGTGAAAAATCTGTTGGGGGCCCAAATAAATGATCATCACTTTCTAGAGATCCTTTTTCTGGTGCTATATAGTTCCAGCTATTTTATAAAAGATATGCTTTCCCTTATCCTTGCCTCTATCCACACCACATAGACCCATACACTTACCTCTCTCTTGGGCCCCCACTTCACATTTGTTTTCTTTTTTTTCTATTTCTTGCTATATAATCTATCATTTATATTTTCTGTTTTGTTCCCTCTTGCGGTCTTTGTATTATGCTATGTGAGAAAGTAAAAATCAGACTGAGAAAGTAACAATCTACCCTGCTGTTCACCAGGCTGGGATAACAATGTGGATCAAACCAGATGCAAAGATTACCGGAAAGAATATTTTTCCCAAGGACACGCTGCAGCTGTAAAACATCAAAAGAGCCCCCTTCTTTGAGTGACTTACTCACTTTCAATGATTTCGTCAGTGAAAAATTTGGTTCTCTAAAATAATAGACTATAGCAAATTTGCTGTTTGAAATTATATCAGTAAGAAGGAAATATCCCATTCTTGCCTGGAGAATCTAAGTTACTTTGGCACAGAGAAGCAGCCTGGATTTCCTACCCAGAGGCAGATGAGTTTCTGAATAACATTCCACATGTCTTGTAACTTTGTACTTTCCAAGGAAACCAGGTCCACTTCACAGTCTAGAGCTGCTGTGGATCCGTGTACACACAGCCCTGCTTTGTTTTGAGCTTATTAAAACTCTGCTTCATTTAACTTTCACCCAAACTCCACGCTTCCCTCAATACTGTAATGACTCTTTTCCTTAGTTGGTAAGAAGCTCCTTAGTCCCTCTAGTGTACAGTCTCCTTTGGTGCAACAAGCCAATAAATCTGACTTTGTGAGACTGCAACTTTACTCCTGCTGCTCTTATGTTGATTGGGTTAGCATATGTGTGACTCGCCACACAGACTGACTGCTTTCTCATTCTGAATATCTTGCTGGTCCCATTCCCATTATTCTATTCCCATTCATGATCCATCTTCTAGGTGGGTTCCCCCCATCTGCATGTACAGTAACTCACCAGGCAAAACTCAGTCTACTAACAGTCCAACACCAACCATGACTGCAGCCCAAGAGATGAGGATGATGCCTCAGAGCCGCAAGTATCCACTTGGTTTAATCACATGTGCTGGTGTGTGGCTCACGCTAACTGTGCTTGTGCCCATGGAGACTGGGCTTGTTTTATGGGAGATGGTGCTGGTTCCAGGAGTGGTGGTTGGCTCATGGGTAGATCCTGTCCTGGTGGTCCTAGTACCTGGCACTGATGTGGTGGATGATGTGCCAATAATAGATGTGCCCAGGCCAGAGGTATTTGGGGCTCTCCCAGGGACAGTATTCCTGGTAGCAGGGGATGTGGAGTCCGTTCCAGGAGCTGTGGAGACAGAGATGGGGGTAGTTGGTTTGGTTCCAGTGATCCTAGTGCCTAGGAAACAGGTCACACGATATGATGCATTGGTAGTGGAGATAATTAACAGGGAGGCAGGTGTCCTTAGAGCAGAGGGGTTGATCTAACACATCTCTGGTGCTGGTGGTTTGAGGAGAGGTGTTGTGGTGGGACGAGAGATGGTAGAAAGTGATTCACCTGAGGCCATGGTCCCCAGAATAAAGGTGAGTGTCTTACAGAAGAGGAGGTAGAATACATGCATGGATGGTGCTGCTGATGGTGGAAGCAGAAGATTGAGGAAATGTGACCATGACCCATGTTCACGTGGGAGATCTATTCAATTATGGAAGTGGTCACCCACAGAGAAGAGCGTGGGTTGGGATGAAAGGAATAGGGTCTGATAGTCTTGTGATGTAGTCACTGGGTATAAGGATGGTGCTGGAGGAAAAGATGACAGAATAAGATTTTTCCATGGATGAGGCAGTGCTCATGGCTTGGAGCAGAGGTGACATAAGCTAACACAATCGTGGTGATCAACAAAGTCAAGCTGAGTGTGCTCCGAACAGATGACCCATGTGAAGAGGCTGGCGACCCCAAGGATGGAGGCGGGGTGGGGTCGGGGGACTCAGACAAGGTGGGAGGACAGGAGAGGCAGTAGAGATGGTGCTGTTGGCAGCAATGGTTGTGTTTAGATGAGACGTGGCTACACTGATACAAGAACAGTGTCTGTCACTGCAATAGCGGAGGGTGGCTCAGAACAAAGTGGGTAGAATCAGTTCCAGTATGAGTGCTGATGGCAAGTGCAGAGGTGGTTTTATTCAGAGCAAGTGCCAGAGTATAAAAAAAAAAATAGTTTGGTCGTGGACTAGAGCAAGGATTGGCAAACTTTTCCTGTAAAGGGCCAGATGGTAAATTTTTTGGCTGTTTGGTCACAGTCTCTGTTACAGTTACGCAAAGTAGCTGGAAAGCAGCTATAGATGTAAACAAATAGGTGTGACTGTGTTTCAACAGCACTTTATTTAGAAAGATAGATAACAGGCCAGAGCTGTCTTCTGAATTATTGTTTGCATCCCCTGGACCAGGAGTCAGTATGTTGAGGCCACAGTAGTTTCAGAGGCCTTGGTGGGCACAGACTCCACAGTGGTTCCTGAGGCTGTGGTAGAAGCTATGGTGAATGGTCTCAAAGCCTGTGGTGGTTTCATTGGTGGAAACCGTGGTGGGCACAGATGTCATCATGGAGGCTGAGGTGCTATCAGAGGCTGTGGTGGTCTCAGCGGGCATTGTGGTAGCTGTGGAGGGCACAGAGCTGCAGCTGTCACAGAGATTTTAGTGGAGACTCTTGTGGTATCAGAGACTAGGCTGTGCTGGCGGCTGTCCTGGTCTCAGAGTTGGTGGTGGAGGCTATGGTGGTCTCAGAAGATGTTGTCGTGCTCCTAGAGCCAGTGGTGGATGCTGTGGTGGACACAGATGCTATTGCTGAGGACGGGTAGTCTCAGACGCTTTGGTGGAGGCCTCGGTGGATTCAGAGATCAAAGTAGAGGGTGTTGTGGGCACGGATGTTATCATGGAGGTTGTGGTGCTCTCAGAGACTATGGCTGAGGCCAGGACGGGGGACTCACCCAAAACTCCGCCCCCCCATCAGAGTGGCTTCAGGGTGGGAGGAGGGCATCAGCCGGGGCCCAGGCGGGCCGCTCCTCTGGGGGAGGTAGGGACCTGGTGGGATCCTCAGATGAGCCTACTGTCGCCCTCTGCCAGACTCCGCTCTGTTAGGGAGTGAGATTCAGGAGCCACAGGTCAAGTGCAGCCTCCAGGGAAGGAGGGCTGTGGACTGGGGAACCCAGAGCCCCCGCTGCCCGGCCCCGGGCCGCCCTGCTCAGGCTTCCCCTCTGCTCTCGCACCTGGAGTCTGCTCTAGCCCTAGGGATCTTGGGTGCTTGCTGCCAGGGCGTGATCTCTCTTCCCCGGGAAGGGGGCCGGGGAGCATTCCCTGCCTTGCCACTCACTTATTAAGTAATTTTTCCTAATGAGAGCCCAGCTCCAGAGCTTGTTAAAGGATTTCCCCTTAGATATCAAAGTGATCATTAGCCTGGGAGAGAGAAGTGGGAAGGGAGACATTCAGGGCCGTGCCCTGGGGCCCATGGCACCCACTGTCCCCGTTTGCTTTGGGGAGATGTAGAACCTCCCCCACTCCCCCAAACACACGCTCTTTGACCCTCAGTGCTCCATTTTGGTGCCTTGGCAGGGAGGCATTGGTCGAGTTGGATGTTTTGCTTTATTTTGTTTTGGTTTTTTAATTAGGGTCCAGGCTGGGGAAATTAATGGTTAGAGGCTGGGGTTAGGGGGTATCTGCTTTCCTCCCAGAGCGAGTGACTCTCCTGTCATGGCAGCTGCCACATGCTGAGTCACCATCTGCCCAGAGACTAAAAACTGGGCAGCTTCCTCCTTTTTCCTATGACACTCCAGCCCTCTTCCAGAACCCAGGTGTCCTTGTCTGCCTCAAGGCTCTCTCCAGGGACCTAAGTCTGGGGTCCCCCTGGCACCTGGCTTGCCTCCTTTCTGGCACTCACACTACAATTCTGCCCTTAGCAGAGCAGATCTCCAGCGGAAGGTTCAGAGAGCCCCTCAGGCCTCAGGGCCCTCCCAGCCCAGGGCTGGGTCCTGGCAGATAATCCACTGACATGAGTGTCTGGATTAGGATTACTGTCCATGATGGGCTTCCAGCTTCCTGCAAATGGGGATGCCAAAAGTGGCAAAAAGCTGCTTGTGGCCCTGCTGTTTGATTCTGGATAGAGTCAAGGTTGGAAGGCCTGTGGCAAACTGGAGTGCCTTTCTGGTCAGCAGAGATGCTGATGCTATCCTCTTCCACTAAGAGTGAGACCCAAGGCTACGTGGATGATGGGCGGTGGTTCGGTTGGGACTGACATTTGAGCACGGAATGGTTTTGGAGCAGGGCTGCTTTCCTAACATGAGTATGGAATATGGCAGATGTGCATAAATATTGGGCTTAATTCATTAGAGTCTTGTTTTATTCTGTGTAGTACTGCCTTGTGATAACTCTTACTGAATTATTTAATTTTAATTTTCCTGTATTTGTGTCTCAGATGAGAACTATGTCTTATACATCTTTGTAATCCTCAACAGAATGTATAATAGGTGCTTAGAAATACTTGCTTATTAATTAACCCATTTTCTCCTCATTTTGCCACCATGCAAATGAGCCAGGCATGAACTCAGGCTGGCTTTTCTGGAAATCCAGGAATGAGCCATTTTAGGAACAGTGGAAATTCAGCCTCCTCTTCCTCGACCCTTCCAAAGGATTCCTGTCTTCCAGCCACTCCTGCTCAAGGTCATCTGTAAGGTCACAGCCAGAGCCAGGAACACCAGTCAGGACTTTCTCCCAACTGATAGCCCAGTAATTATGATGCCTTACTTTATAAATATTTTACGCTTTATTGTAAAAAGACCAACAGATAGAAAGAAGTTATCTGTCATCAGCTAATTCTCCCTTACTCCCTCTGCCCAATCAGTAATAAGTGAAAGGGCTTTAGTAAATTGGAGAGAAAATCCAGAAAACATACACAGATGAAATGTCTGCAAGGAGAAAAATCAGAATCTGGGGTGAAGGTGTGGAGAGAATAGGGGCAGTAGAGAAGATGGATGACTCCTACAGAAAAAAAGCCAAGACTTTGAGGCTTTGCGGGGAGAGAGGAAAATAAATGATGAGTGGGGAACACCATCAAGGAAGGTCTGGGGTGGGGATCCATGGATGAGACTGCAGGCCAAACCAAAATCCCTCCCTGTGTGCCCACACACAGCTCAGCAAGCCAAACCAACAGGATGCCCACTGCAGACATTTAGGAAAACTAAGGGATTCAGGAGGGAGAGGGAAGAGCCATCTGGGTGACAGATATTTATGATCTTTTCTGGAACTTTTCTGAGAATGGAGAGGGTGGAGAAGGAAATCCTCTTTTCTTCTCAGATCCTATTTTTTCATTCAAAAAAAAAAAAGTCAAGGGCCCTGGGAACTCAGAGACAAGCCTGTTTACACACAAACTCTAAGTAATAGTAGATGGAAATAATATAGGTTGGTCCTGAAACCCAGAAGCTCTGTCTTTCGACTCCCCCTGCCCATAACCCTGACTCACAGTCAGTCTAGAGCATTGCCTTCTAAGGCTCCCGAACTTCCCTTCACTGTGCTGTCCCTCCCAAAACTCAGAGTCCTATATTGATCCCCACTCCGTACATCCATCAGATACCTTTTCATTTTCAGATCATCATCTTCTATAGAGAACACTTGCCTGTATTATTCGTTCTTTCTTTTCTATACCCCAAACTCATATCCTTTTTGCTTATCACTTCACCCCTTGACCAGTTTCAATAACACAGCAGTTGAAGGGTTGATGTGTTAACCGTCAGTACTTTGCCCTTCCTGGAGTCCAGGAAATAGGAATTGTGGGTCTCATTTTCCATCCAGGAAAGGGGTAAGGCATGGAAGAACTGGAGGTTGGCGATTTCTGAAAGATCATTGTGGGGAAGAGATCTGGGCCATGCCAAGAGTCTGTTGCTCCATCAGGTGGACTGGGTAGGAAATGGGGCCCCCGTCATCCTCTGGGTCATTGTCCTCAGTGTTCTGGATCAGTGCACGGTGTGTTCGTGCCAAATAGGAGACCTGTGATTGGGAAGAGAAAGGAGGAATGAGTACCATCTGCCATGCCATTTACTTTCCTCGACACCCATATCTCAGGTCCTTTGATTCTATTCTCCCTGACCCTGGACGTTGGCTTTGCTCCTTTCCCAAGATTCCGTTCAAACCCTAATCCTTATTCCAGCCCCAGATCTGGTACATTGAGTTCCAGACTTCATCTCCAGTTCCCTCCTCTGTCTTATTTTCCTTATTCTAATATCCCCCATTCTCATACCCCAGACTCTATCTCCAACTCCAAAATTTTCCCTACTTTACACCCTTTTTTTCTCAGCCACTGCTTTCTTCCCAATTCCACTTTTCATGTCGCATGCATCTATTTTCTTTCTCCATAGTTTCCACCACCATAATCCCTCTCTTACCATCCTCCACACTATGCCTCTTTTCCTAGACTTATTAGTCCCTCCAGTTCTGATCCATAACATCTCCTCAACTCCTTATCCCATGGGTTCACTCCCCTGGGCATCACTCTCCCTTACCAAGAAAATCAGGCCAAGGAACACCAGGAGGAGAATCACACTCAACAGGACCACGATAACTATGGCCCATGCAGGGAAGGAATCATTCTCCCCCATCTCTCCAGCATGGAAATCTCCTTGTGAGACATCTTTGTTCTGGTGTGTATGGCTCTTGCCAGGGGCTTCCGACATGATCGACCTGGTGGCTGTAAAAGAACCAACTGGCACATGACAGGAAACCTCAGTTTTATTTGGAAAAGGAGAGGTAGTACTGATAAACGTGTCTCCTGTGACCTTCACTGGAGGTCTTATACTCTCTGTGGCTGCTGTGACTTTTGTTGAATTTTCTGTGTGTTTAATTGGGGGTTTTATGGTCTCAGTGGCCAATGTGGTCTTTCCTCCGTGACCTGTGGGTGTTTCTGGGGGCCCCGCAGTCCACTCGTGGCCTGACACGGTGTTTCCTCCATGTCCCCTGGGCGTTTCTGTGGCCCCTGAGGTCCTCTCGTGGCCTGACACGGTGCTTTCCCCGTGTCCCGTGGGTGTTTCTGGGGCCCCCATGGTCCTCTCGTGGCCTGATGTGGTCTTTCCTCCGTGTCCTGTGGGTGTTTCTGGGGGCTCCGCAGTCCACTCGTGTCCCAACGTGGTGTTTCCTCCATGTCCCGTGGGTGTTTCTGGGGGCCCTGCAGTCCACTTGTGTCCCGATGTGGTGTTTCCTCCATGTCCCGTGGGCGTTTCTGGGGGCCCCGTGGTCCTCTCGTGGCCCGATGTGGTCTTTCCTCCATGTCTTGTGGGATTTTCTGGGGCTCCTGTGGTCCTCTCATGACTTGACGTGGTTGTTTGTTTTTGTTCTTTAGGTTTTCCTGGCTTTTGTGTGGTCTTTTCAGTGGTCTTGTCTGAGGTGGTACATGGCGTTACAGTTTTAGCTGGGTTACTTGTTACTGTCGATCTCTTTGTTGTGCGCTTAAGACAAGTTATCTTGCTCTTGGGTGCTGGGGTTGTATGTTTTTTGTGAGCCAATGCTTTACCTGTGTTAGTGGAGTATTTAGTATTGATGTTGTGTTTGTTCCGGGTAATTGGGTCTTTTCCTTGATTGCTGGCATTTCGTCCAGAAGTGGGAGGAGCATCTTGAGTTGTAGAGCTTTGGGAGTTATCTACAGACTGGTGAATCAGCTTGGAGTGGTGCGTGGTATTGCATTGGTGTTTTCTCTTATAGGTTTCTGTAGATTTTGAGCGGTCTGGGGAGCTGTGTTCTGAATGAAGAGCAGTGTGGTCAGAGTGGGTAATAGAAACACGGCCTGAAGCCAGAGAGAACAAATGATCAGATGCTGGGTGTTCACGAGTTTTCTGGTGTTCTTGAAGTGTGGCAGCACCTGTGAAGGGAGAGAGGCAAATAAGAAACTTCCTCCATGCTCTTCCCTGCTTCCCTTCTCACCTCGTCTCTAGGGGTCCCTTTGTTACCCAAGATGTATCTCCCCAGCCAGTCTCTTCAGAATACTCTGGTATCTAATCCCCATTCTCACCTCCAGTCTCTGGACCTTTGTTGAGGCTGTCCTTTCAGCAACAATGCCACCTCTCTCCTCTCCACCTCTACTCTTCAGCTCTCAAGTTCAGATCTTTCTAGCTGTATGGCATCTTTCCTGATCTTTCTAAGCAGATAAGATCCAGCTTCATCTCAGTGCTCAAAAAATTCTTTGTTAGTTACTCTTTCCTGCTACCTTCAACGTGACATTACAGTTGTTTGTGTGCCTGTCAACCTCTACTCCCTGTCCGGCTTATCACTTTGTAAGATTTTGAGAGGAGATATTGACTGGCCTTTTGCTCCGCAAGTGCTGTTTTAGAGTTTATATACTTATGGAATGGAGCTGCCTTTCCACTGCAGAGCTGAGAGGAAAGGGGATAAATGTCAGAATCTCTATCTTTCCTTAATTGTCCAGCTCCATCCCAAATGTGACTGTGTGAGAGACTGCGGTGAGACCTCTGGCAAAACTTCCCACAGAGATTAGTAAGTAGACACAGGTGATGCGTGAGAGGATAAGAAGAGGGATGGACGGTAGGTAGAGGAGGGGGATGGGAACCTTTCATTTTGGTAATGAAGGTTGACCTGGATGCAGGGAAGCGGATGAGATGACTCAACCCTTATGGTTCCCCACTGGCTCCCCCTCTTCACACACCTGAGGCCGTCTGAGATAGATGAAGGTGACCCTTTTGAAAGAAAAGAATATCGACTTGGGGGTCCTGGGAGGTGTGAACAAGGCAGCTGGATCCTGGCAGGGACCGACTATGTTTATGGACAGGGTGTGAGGGAAAACACCCCTATCAATGAACAGATGTGGGCCTTAATTCCATGGAAGAACAACCAGTGGGAACAGAGGAGATGTCTCTGATATCTAACCAGGACAGTAAGAGCCAGGAGAGCGGGAAAAGTGAGAGAGATAACGTCGTTACATAACTGAGCTTTCCAGACTCTGTTAACTCAAGGTGGCAACCAGAACCTGGACACACTCCCAGTCACAGGAAACCACGATCCACCCACCTCCCTGCTGACTCCTTAAGAAGGTTGAGGATTGGGGAACTTAGTCCTTGAAAGAAATACGGGTGGACGAGAAGGGGGTGAGGGTAGGAGGGAAGCCCAAGTCCCTGATGGGATTCAAGGTTGGGGAGAGAGAGGAAGGCTGAACTGCCAGGCCCTCACTTCACCAGGCCGGGTCCATTCTCTGATTCCCTCGGCAGCAATACCGACCATGACCCTTGTTTATTGGGCCCCTTCTTGGGGCCAGGAGCTCAGCTAATTGCCTCATAGTCATTCTCTTTCTGGGTTGTCTTCTAAGGTGATTGATCCCCCAGCTCCCCACAAGGCATCTTAGAATCTGTCAATGTCCCTATTTTACAGCCAAGAAACTTGAATTTCTTGGAGCAATGGTGACTTGCACACAATCCCACAGCCACAGCAATGGCCAACCTTTCTGGAACACTTACTGGGAGACAGGCAGGTCCTACGAAGGAGGGCATGTATTAACTCATTTTCTTTTTAAAACAACCATTTGAGGTTGAGAACTATTTGTTATTCTCCATTTTTATAGATGAGGAAACAAGGTTCAGAGAGGTTAAGTAATCTCCCCAAGGACACTCAGCAAGTAAGAGGTTGAGACAGAACTGGAACATACATTCTGGGCTCCCAGGCCCAGGCTTTAACTGGTTAAGACCACACTATACAGCCTATAGGTCAGCCCAGTCTCTTGGGGAAGGAAGAACATTGACATTTGTGGAACCTCTGAAGGATGATGTTCATATATGTGTTTAGGGACTTCCCTGGTGGCGCAGTGGATAAGACTCGGCGCTCCCAACGCAGGGGGCCTGGGTTCGATCCTTAGTCAGAGAACTAGATCCCACATGCATGCCACAACTAAGAGTTCTCATGCCGCAACTAAGGAGCCTGTGAGCCGCAACTAAGACCCAGTGCAACCAAATAAATAAATAGATAAAGTGTACAACTCAGTGGGTTAAAAAAAAAAAAAGACCAAAAACATATATTTGTTTATTTAATCTTCACCACAAACTTGTGAGGCCAGTGTATGATCTTACTCTTTTACAGGTGAGGAAAGGAAGTTCAAAGAGGGTGAGTAATTGGCAAAGAGGCTTTTCACTACACCCCAGATGCTTTTAAATGTGATAGGAGATGACTAAATATCCATGGAGTGAATAAATGTGCAGGCAGCAGCCCGGAGTGGCATATTCCACTGGCCTTAAAGAATCAGAGGAGAGGATAGAGTCCAGGCACTATCCCTCACTAGGTTTGCATCCTTACTCAGGTCCCTTAAATGCTCCGAAGCCCCATGTCCTCAACAGTAAATAACGATGATGTCAACCTACCAGTTTAGTGTGAGGACTAAATGAAGTATGGAGCGTAGAAGACTCTTTAAAGTGTTTGCTGAATCCAAGTCGTAGTCTTTGGAAACAATCTCATACTTCGCTCTGCTCTTCTCCTGGTAGTGAGGGGAGCCTGAGCCTGTGGCCTTGCCCTCCTGTCTTCTGCAGCTCCAGGTGTCTCTCCTGACTTCCCCCCGCCCCCACCCCATTTACTTCTGCATCTACCTTGACCACGCCTTCAACCCCACCCCCACCCCACCCCCACATTCCTGAGCCGCTTCCCCGTGCTGTGTTTTATCAACATTGCACGCACCAGTTTCTAATGTATTACAAGTGCGGTTTACTTCCCACAGTGGCAGGGACTTTTATGTTTTATTCATTGCCTAGGTCTCCAGCCCAGAGCAATGTTTGGCCCATAGGAGGCACTTCATAAGTATTTGTTGAATGGATGAATGAGAAAATATCTTAAGACAGATGAAAACTCTTCAGAAGCCATGCCAACAACCTTTCATTATGCATATTAAGTAAGAAAACAAACATAATTGTGGCCTCCAAAGGTTGGGAGACCAAGGGTAACTTCTGCTATGTTAAGTAATTGAGCCCTGAGATGAAAAGATGTTGAAAGAAGGTCTCTCACCCACCCGTTTTGGGATATTGGTTGTTATTTAACCACAGGAGCCACATAGTCAATAACTAGACTCAGATAACTAGATTTTAGAATTCCAGATCTACATCACATAGTTGTGTTGTGGAACCATTGATTATAAAATCTGGAGTTGAAGCTCAAGGGATTCCTTGGTCCTGAGTCTTGAGGCAAATCAGTGACCTAACCCCCAGGTTGAGATGACCATCTCTTCTCCCCAGTAGATCTGTCATTGGTAGCAACTTTCTTTTCCTAGGAAGTTTCCACCATGAGATATTCATTTCACTGACTATAATAATGGTCAGAAAAGAACTGTTTTGGTCACTGAGGTATAGGTAGAGAGCAAAACCTGGCTTTAGCACAAGACACTGGTGGTAGATACTCAGCCTGGATAAAAGAGTAAAAGCAAATCCCACAGCATCAAAACTATGTACAGTTCCAAGTGTCTGTTCTATCTGCTTCATTCACTGGTTTGAAAAGAAGATGGACATCCTGCTAAGTGACTCGTGTTATGGAGTCTCTGTCAGAGCAGCCTCACGCAAAAGAGTATTTCTGATGTTTCTTGGTGTCCCATCCCTAAAAAATGGCTTACTGCATTTGCAATAATGTGCATAAATGTTTGTTAAAGTGTCTATACAGTTTAAGTTCAATATGTGACCTAAAACACAGACATAGTAAAAAAGATGGAAGAGAAAAACACTCAAATGTTTGCATGGACAGCTACAGAGTATTAGAAAAGATTTTCTTTTTCTTTCTAATTTTTTTCCATTTTTCAGCTTCTAGATTGAGCATATATTATTTTTGTCATAGAAATTAAATCAAATAACATTTACTATAGGAAAATGTCTTTTTAAGATTCTCCTCAGGCAGGACCTCAGCCCCATCTGTGCTTTCTTCAGTGATGATTTAATCTAGATGCTGCACCTGTGGTTCTGTGGCTGCATGATGCAGACTCTGGAGTTCTAGGATCTAGTTATCTGCGTCTGCGTATTGACTGGTCCTGTGGATAAGTGACAGGGCATACCCCAGACCTGTGGGCTAAAGGTCTTCATCCACTCCTCTTGTCACTCTTCCCTCCCTACCCTGGCCGCACTGTCTGCTGGACACAGTTATGTGTCAGCCCTGACTCACACTCCACTTCCACCCTGACTCCATCCCAACCCCACCCCCACGCTGACTCCATCCCAACCCCACCGCCACCCAGACTCAAGCCCTCCCCCACCTATCACCCCCTTGCTCTTCTCTGCAGAATCTGAGCGCCCAGCGGCTCTTCCCTCCCCACCCGTCCCCTCCATCCCAGCCAGCCAAGCTCTAGCGTGGCTGTCCTGTCTCCCAGACCACACACACAGAGCCCAGAGTGTCCTGCTCCAGAATTCAGATTTTGAGTGTGCCCTGTGCCTGTCCTGTGCCTCAGAGAAAATCTGCCTCAAAAGTGAATGTGAGGAGGGACTTCCCTGGTGGTGCAGTGGTTGAGAATCCGCCTGCCAATGCAGGGGACACATGTTCGATCCCTGGTCTGGGAAGATCCCACATGCCTCGGAGCAACTAAGCCCCTGCGCCACAACTACTGAGCCTGAACTCTAGAGCCCAGGAGCAACAACAACTACTGAGCCTGCGTGCCACAGCTACTGAAGCCCGCACACTCTAGGGCCCATGCTCCGCAACAAGAGAAGTCACCACAATGAGAAGCCTGTGCACTGCAGCGAAGAGCAGCCCCCAGTCGCTGCAACTAGAGAAAAGCTCGCATGCAGCAACGAAGACCCGACACGGCCAAAAATAAATAAGATAAATAAATTTTTAAAAATAAAATAAACTGTAAAAAAAAAAGTGAACGTGAGGGAAAAAAGTGAATGTGTGTGGAGATGATTCGGGACTCATTCCCTTCTGCCCCCTACAAGTTCCTCTTCCCGGGCAGCAGCAGGACAGGAGGAGATGGAGAGTGGCAGGTGGGACAATCAGCCTGACAGGAAGGGGAAGAGAAGGCGCGTGGGAATGGGTGGTGGGCGGCTCAGGGCGGCTCTGATGCCTCTGTCCCCAGACCCTCGAGGTGGGGGGAAGGGCATCAAATCAAGACACTGCTGAGACCCAGCAGAGACAACTTAGAGATTCCTCAGCCCCTGCCCCTGCCCCTGCCGTCCACCATCTGCCCAGTCACCAGCTCACATCCCCTCCGGCCCCAGCGTGACCCTGAGCTCAGGGAAGGAGAAACTTCCTCTAACATCACCCTCAATCAAATACCATTGGAAGGAAAAGCTGCTGCTTCCCCTGCCCACAGTGCTGCCCAGAGCATCCAGACTCACGACCTTCCCGGGCCTGGTTTGGGATCATCAACGCTGTTACCGTGGATGACCCTGTGCAGTACGTAGAGAGTCTCTCTGAATCTATTTTTGCCAAGTGTCTACCTTGTAAGACCCTCCTCTGAATCGCCCAGGCCCCTCCAAGCTGCCCCTGTGTTTGGGCATCTCTGCTCCCCAGGTTCAGTCACAAAACTCTCTTAACTAAGTGAACTAATTTTGCAATTTCACTTTATCTTATAGGGTCTATTTTGCTTGTCAAACTTTTCTTTTCTTTTCTTTTTAATGATTCAGCACCTCTTTTTTTTTAATTTATTTAATTTTATTTATTTTTGGCTGCATTGTGTCTTTGTTGCTGCACTCGGACCCTCTCCAGCTGCAGTGAGCGGGGGTCACCCTTCGCTGCAGTGTGCGGTCCTCTCATTGCGGTGGCCTCTCTAGCTGCGGAGCACGAGCCCTAGGCCCGGGCACCCCAGCAGCCGTGGCTTGCGGGCTCTAGAGCGCAGGCTCAGCAGCTGTGGTGCGTGGGCCCAGCCGCTCCGCGGCATGTGGGATCTTCCCAGACCGGGTCACGAACCCGTGTCCCCTGCATTGGCAGGCGGACTCTTAACCACTGCGCCACCAGGGAAGCCCTCTTTTCTTAAATTTTTATTAGAGTATAGTTGATTTACAATGTTGTGTTCGTTTCAGGTGTACAGCAAAGTGAATCAGTTATACATATACGTATATCCACTTTTTTAAAAAGTTTTTCCCCATATAGGCCACCGTCAAACTTTTCTATATTCACTTTCTTACCAAAGCCTTGGGATGTTTCCCAACTGTAAAATGGGGATAAAACCACACACACCTTATCGAGTTGTCGTGCGGATTAAATAAGTAAACACAGATGAAGTGCCTAGAACAACGCCAAGCACATAATAACTTCATGTCAGCCAGGCGGCATCGTTCCCATTTTACAGAAGCCCAGACTAAAGTACATGGGCCAGAGTCAGGGCTGGAACCCAGATCAGAACTCAGCAGGGCTCTTGGGAAAGAAATGCGCCTCATGCCCCCTGAGGACAGCGGCGGGGGTGGCGTGGTGGAACCCCTGCTTGCCTCCGTGACTTTGGACAAGCGCTTTACCTCTCTGAGTCTCATTCTCCTCACTATAAAATGGGACATTACTAACCACCTCAGGGGATTTGAGGACATGAAATGAGATGAAGTACCTCCCTCGAGCGCCTGTGAATTCCCTGCACAGAGCAGGGGCTCAGGGAGTGTAAGATCCCTGCCGCTGCCTACCCAGGACTGCCAGCCCAGCCAGTGTCTTTATCCAGACTAAAAGAAGCCCCCCTCTGGTGGCTGCAGCCTTGCAGGCCATGTCTTGAGGCGCAGAGCATAGGCTGTAATTCACCTCCGACATGCCCCTTAGCTGGCAAACTTGAGCAGTGTACACCCTAGACAACTGTATGTAGTAGCTCCGAACCCACCCCCTTTCCCACCACATAGTCGCTGTTCATTTCTGTGATTGGTCGTTCAACCGTATGAATGCTAAGAAACAATGCCTCTCTATTTTCTATCCCCCCGTGTGATGGTGACCCCTTCGCCTCTGAGGGCACCTTACCTGCCTCCCGGGAAGCTAGAAGGAAGAGGAAGCAACACTGGAGGCCAAAGATGGAATGGATGCAGTGGGCCGGCTGGGCCATGTTGGAGATGGATGGCTGCTTGAGGCCATGGGCTGGGGTCCCCTCAGCTTATATGGGCCCAGGTTTGACGTCATTGGGGCTGGGGCCCCTCAGGCCTAAATCTTAAACAAATGGAACTGCCCCACCCCACAGGGGTGCCTTGATAACGGGAGACCGCAGCTGCTTCGTCATGGGGTGAGGAACGTGGGTGCCTACTGAAAGGGTGGGATCTGGGGTCAGGGAAAGGCAGCTGGGAGGGACAGCCTCCTGCCCCAGACCCAGTGGAAGGTGGGGGGTTGGGTGGGCAGCCTCCAGGGTTCTGGGCAGGTGGGGAGCAGATGATGGGTTCCAGAAGGACTGAGTTCTGCCTGGGGCCAGATGGGGAGGGGGCTGGTTGGTTGCCTGGATTCTGGGAGGAGATTCAAATTCTGGTTCTTCCCCAGCTGCACGTTCACCCTCCCACTTCTCTCACGTCAGCCCAGCTCTCCACACCCCTTACTCACACAAGGTCACTCTTTTTGCCCTGGGTGGAGCTGTCCATGAGTATCAGGTGAAAGAGCAGAGAAGGGGGAAAGCCCTCACATAGCCCACTGCTGCAGAGACAGGTGCTTCCAGGTGTCCAGAGACGACACAAGAAGTGGGGACAGTGGGGACAGTGGCAGAGACAAGACAGCTATGGAACCCCAGGAACTGACATCCCTCACCAGGGATGCCAGCAGGTCCAGGCCACCCAGAGGCACTGAAGCCAAGATCTTTGGCAGAGATGCTCAGTGGACAGGGGCTCTGCCTTCCCTCTCCCCACCTCCCGCCCTCTCCCACCTCAGCCCAGCGTCAGTCTCTTTGCCTGCAAGCCCCCATCCACCCCTAAACAGAAAAGCAGACCTCTCATTTCTAGGAGCTCGCTGGAGTCTCTCGCTCCCCTTTGTCCTGATTCCTTGCCTGAAGCAAACATTAGCTCAGAGACTGTCAAAATTCATACACTGCGTTCCCAAGAGACAGTGGCTGAGGCTGGAGTAAGGGGAGGACAGGCTACCTGGACTGTAAGGAGAGAGAAATCCATGGGTCCAGGTGTCTAAGTCACTGCCCCTATCGCCCACTTAATTTGTTCACTGTGAGTCTTCGCTACTGGAAAGTCAGCACCCTGCAGGTGAGGTCTTTGCCATGATCGCTGCTGCATCCCCAGCACCTGGGACCGGGCCTGGCACACAGGAGACAATCAATAGTGTTGACTCGGCCGAATGGAGTGGAAGCCAGGGCTGGCTACTGCCTCTAGGGGGACGTGGAACAGGCAGAGGGTGTGGAGAGGGCTGGATCCAGAGGACAGGAGGCCAGGGCCCTGGGGCAGCGGGGCTCATGGGAGGACTAGAGGGCCAATATGTGAATCCGTCTCAGTACTTGACATGACTGGTCCCTAAGCCCTAGGCAGAGCTGGAATGTGAGGGAAGAGGAGCGGCCAACTGCTCATTAATGCAATTAATGGGAGATTAATTAAGCTTCATGGAGTCAGGCCAAAGACCAACTGCTCAGAACTGGGCAGCCTTCCTCCCAGGCAATGTGTCCTGAAGGATGGGGAGACTGAGGCAGAGGCAGACCCCTCCCCTGCGGCTTCATCTAGACGCAGGGCTGACTGACAACTCCTGTTTCCACTAGTCTGCTACCCCACACTTTCCCCCAGGGACCCAGGCCTCAGTAGAATAAGGGACAGTAATACTGCTTATATCACAGGGCTGCTGTGAACTAAAATATGTACAGTGCCTGGCACATAATAAGTGTTATTTAAGTGTTAGTTATTATTATTATACATTATTAGTTATTATTATTATTATTATTATTAATGAGGAATATGGAGCACAGAAAGGTTAAGTAACTTGCACAAAGTCACACAGCTATAATGGCAAAGCCAGGATTCAAAACCCGGGGTTATAAACTAACTTCACAGAGTTGATTCTTCACTGCCTAGTGCTGAATTTAGCACCTCCATGGGCTGGTCAGCCTGCAGCGCTCCCAAGCCTCTCTTTCAGTGGCCCCAAACCTCCATTCCTGCCCGGTCAGTGTTTCCTCTCAGCCACCCAGACTGCGGTTCCCTTTTCCCCTCATCCCTCCCTAAGTGTGGCAAGTTGTCATCTTTTACCTTGAAGCCCCTGTTCTTCTCAGAGTTCTGGAGCACCAGATCCCAGCTCCACTGGCCTCAGGGACCCACACATTTGGACCATAGCTTCTTCACTCACCTTTTTTTTTTTTTTTTTTTTAAAGATTTTTTTGATGTGGACCATTTTTAAAGTCTTTATTGAATTATTTACAATATTGCTTCTGTTTTATGTTTTGGTTTTTTGGCTGTGAGGCATGTGGGATCTTAGCTCCCCTACCAGGGATTGAACCTGCACTCCCTGCATTGGAAGACGAAGTCTTAACCACTGGACTGCCAGGGAAGTCCCCACTCACCTTTTTGATACCATACAGTAGGCTGACAGTTGCTGCCACCAAAGTGAGAGTGATCAACACAATGGCCCAGTCAGGGACAGAGCCCTTCTCCTGTGGCTTTGGGCCTGAGGAACACAAGGAGACCTCAACCCCCTGACCCCCACTGCCCTCTGTGACTTTCCATCTTTCCTTCTGTGACTCTGACATCTATGTAACTCTAAGACCACGTTTCTCTGTGGAGTTCTGTCTTATCATCTCGGGAACAGAATCTCAGTGGAGGGGGTTTTAAAGGGCTTCACTCCAAGCCCCAGTCACCTCTTCCCGACACCTGTGGACGTGTCTGTCAGTCTCTAGAGTCCTCACTGACATCCACGTCTCTCCGTCTTTCTGAACCTTCCTCCATATTGCAGGCTCTATTGTCCGCGTCTCTCTCCATCTGTGATGTCTCTGCACTGTGAGGGTCCCTGGGTGGGTCTCTCTCCTTCTTCTGAGCCCCCTGTCCTCCCACTGCCCCACCCTAACTCTGATCTCTAAGGGGAGCCAGAGTCGGTTGTGTGTTTTCCCTCCACTCATTTCCTGCCCTTAGACTGCCTGGTGGGGAGACTAGGATTGAAGGGGAGGGGAGGAGGGAGGACAGGATCTGTGGGGGGGATGCTTGTTGCCCTGGAAAGACAGATTGGGCCACGAGGAATAATGGTGAAAACCTTTTGCAGGTAACCAGACATCTGGCTGCTGGTCGGACCAGAGACTTGAGGGGGAACCGAAACCCTTTTAAGTATTGGAGACATCCTCAGACATACTCAAAACACAGTTGAAAGCAGGTCCTAATGCCTGTCCGTACACTCCTCGCCAGGAGCCGAGCTGCCTGAAGGTCAATGACCCACTGCAAACAAGAGCACCTTACAGGTCGGGATGCTGAGCTCAGGGGAAGTGATGGCCACCCCAGCTGTGGTGGCAGTGGAACTTCCTGAGACAGCTCCACTTGGTGTGGAAGTCCCAGGCACAGGTGAAGCAGTTCCAGGGGCTGTTGTGGCCGAGAAAGATCCCAGAAAGGCAGAGGGGAAAACAGCTAGAGGAGATGTGAGTGAGAAAAGAAGCAGAAATTCCATCCAGTTCCCCCTCAATTGAAATCCTAGCACGTTTTTGGTAGAAATTGATAAACTGATTCAATGAAAATGAAAGGACTGAGAATAGCTAAGACAGTCTTAAAGAAAAACAAAAGTGGAAGACTTACACTAGCAGACCTCAAGTCTTGCTTCAAAGCTGCAGACATTAAGGACTGTGGCACTGGAGTAAGAACAGACAGAACAGAAGAGAGTCCAGAAATAGACCCACACATACATGGTCACTTGACTTTTGATAAAGGGACTCAAACATTTCAATGGTGGGGAGAGAGGGAGGGTCTTTGAAATGAATTGTTCTGGGGCAACTGGTTATCTGTAAGGGGAGAAAAGGAATCTTGACCCCTACCTCACTCCATACACAGAAATTAATCTGAGATTAATTAAGTATTGGAGACATCCAATAGGTTTACATTTGAAAGCAAAAATAATATAGTTTCTGGAAGAACGTGTAGTAGAATATCTTCATGACCTCGAAGTAGGCAAAAAAATGTCTTAGGCAGGGTACAAAAGGCACTAAGAGAAAAAGTTGATAAGTTGAAAAGCAGAAGGGGAGCCTTTGTATAGCCACCAAGGCCAGGATACTGCTTCAGTGAGGTTCCGGGGAACTAACAACTTACTCAGGGCTGAACACAGGAAGCCCCCACCCAAAGCTATGGACCAAGCCAAAGAGTTCTTCAGAGATGGACTGAGCAACAGAAGTATCACCTGGCAAAGTTGATACCACTCCTGTCGTGCTCCCCAAAATGGTCAGATCTAAAGTCTGAGGACTGCTGGGCAAAGCCCCAGATGTTGAAGAAACTTGAGAAACTCACAGAGATGGTGGGGAGGCCTGCAGAGATATCCCCAGAGGCAGTTGGGAGACCAGCAGAGACATCCCCAGAGGTGATGGAGATGCCTCCAGAGTTAGAGGTCCCCAGTGGGATCAGCTGAGCTGTTGGAAGAAGAAGAAAGATGATAAGATGGTGTTAGAAGAGTTGGTCATCTCCCTGGGTCCAGAGTCCACATCTTGACCCCAGTGCCTCACGTCAGAGTCCGGGTGCTCACCTTAGCCAGCCAAGGCTTGCAGGCCCAAGAGTAGCACCAGTGCAGCGTCCATGATGCCCGCTGAGGCGCGTTTCCAGGACTGTCTCCCCGCCTCTTTAAAGGCTTTGAAGCCTTATTACAAGTCTCAGGAGAGCCAGGTGTGCCGGGGCCTCCATCAACAACAGGATCTCCATCCCCAGGGAGAGGCCACCAAGCTGTCCCCAGGGGACTAACCTGTCCCAGCCTGATCCCAGGAAGCCCTGGGTGAGGGGGAGAGTGAGGAAGATCCTGAGGACTCCCCTACCAGGCTCTCAGGCTCTTTCTGGAT
Organism: Mesoplodon bidens; assembly: GCF_964165515.1. Classification (NCBI taxonomy): domain Eukaryota; kingdom Metazoa; phylum Chordata; class Mammalia; order Artiodactyla; family Ziphiidae; genus Mesoplodon; species Mesoplodon bidens. The sequence goes on from NC_138172.1 coordinate 82,946,628, forward strand.
TAGGGATCTAACCCCCAGGCCCAAGTCAGTCCCCAGCCCAGGCCCTCTTCAAAGGGAAGAGACCCAGGTGTCCTATTCCCAAAGTCCTCTTGCTCCTAGAAGTATAACCATTGGGGGTGAGGATATACGGGTCCCTTGTGGAAGCAGGATTTGGGAGCTGGGTGTGGGTGGAGAACGTCACTATCTGGGGACTGCATCTGACTATTAGGAGAGCCCAAGGCAGGGCAGGAGGGTGAACACCTGAGTCATCCTTCGTTCCCAATGGCTGCAGCCCACAGAGCTTTCCATTCGTTTGGCTGAGAAGGGGTGACGGGAGAAGAGAGACACCTGGTAAGACAATTATCATGTTCAGGGACAGTGCAATGAGCAAGTTCAGAACCCAGCTCTAAATCCACCGCACTGGAATCCACCACTTCTAAGCTGTGCAGGCTTGGGCAAGTCACATGACCTATTGAAGTCTTCGTTTCTTCACCCCTAAAACTGGGGTAATGTAGTACCTACTTCAAAGGGCCATAATAAGCATTAAAGGAAATAATGTTTCTAAGGTGCCTAGCACACAGAAGCCTTGGCTATGATTACATGGAAAGAAGAGGGCCAGTTGAGAAAGACATGGGCATGCTCCCAGTGTCCTCTTAAGAGGACACAGGATGCCCCAAGGCATCTCTCTATGTTCCCACCTTCTCACCCCTGCTCTTACCTCCTATGTCTGATGATCTTTTTGTCTATTAATTCTTCCCACTCTGGGCTTCCTACTCTCCAGTACAAGACTGGGAGCCCTGGGATCACACTTTGTTTACTTTTATGGGATAGACAGTGTCTCCCTCCATCTCTCCATTTCCCTGGTCCTCCTTTTTTTTTTTTTTTTGTAACATTTTTATTGGAGTATAATTGCTTTACAATGGTGTGTTAGTTTCTGCTTTATAACAAAGTGAATCAGTTATAATATACATATATCCCCATATCTCTTCCCTCTTGCGTCTCCCTCCCTCCCACCCTCCCTATCCCACCCCTCTAGGTGGTCACAAAGCACCGAGCTGATCTCCCTGTGCTATGCAGCTGCTTCCCACTACCTATCGGTTTTACATTTGGTAGTGTATATATGTCCATGCCACTCTCTCACTTTGTCACAGCTTACCCTTCCCCCTCCCCGTATCCTGAAGTCCATTCTCTAGTAGGTCTGCGTCTTTATTCCCGTCCTGCCCCTAGGTTCTTCATGACCATTTTTTTGTTTGTTTTTTAGATTCCATATATATGTGTTAACATACGGTATTTATTTTTCTCTTTCTGACTTACTTCACTGTGTATGACAGACTCTAGGTCCATCCACCTCACTACAAATAACTCAATTTCATTTCTTTTTATGGCTGACTAATATTCCATTGTATATATGTGCTACATCTTCTTTATCCGTTCATCTGTCGATGGACACTTAGGTTGCTTCCATGTCCTGGCTATTGTAAATAGAGTTGCAATGAACATTGTGGTACATGACTCTTTTTGAATTATGGTTTTCTCAGGGTATATGCCCAGTAGTGGGATTGCTGGGTCATATGGTAGTTCTATTTTTAGTTTTTAAGCAACCTCCATACTGTTCTCCATAGTGGCTGTATCAATTTACATTCCCACCAACAGTGCAAGAGGGTTCCCTTTTCTCCACAGCCTCTCCAGCATTTATTGTTTGTAGATTTTTTGATGATGGCCATTCTGACCTGTGTGAGATATCTCATTGTAGTTTTGATTTGCATTTCTCTAATGATAAATGACATTGAGCATTCTTTCTTGTGTTTGTTGGCAATCTGTATATCTTCTTCGGAGAAATGTCTGTTTAGGTCTTCTGCCCATTTTTGGATTGGGTTGTTTGTTTTTTTTGATATTGAGCTGCATGAGCTGCTTGTAAATTTTGGAGATTAATCTTTTGTCAGTTGCTTCATTTGCAAATACTTTCTCCCATTCTGAGGGTTGTCTTTTCGTCTTGTTTATGGTTTCCTCTGCTGTGCAAAAGCTTTTAAGTTTCATTAGATCCCATTCGTTTATTTTTGTTTTTATTTCCATTTCTCTAGGAGGTGGGTCAAAAAGGATCTTGCTGTGAATTATGTCATAGAGTGTTCTGCCTATGTTTTCCTCTAAGAGTTTGATAGTGTCCGGCCTTACATTTAGGTCTTTAATCCATTTTGAGTTTATTTTTGTGTATGGTGTTAGGGAGTGTTCTAATTTCATTCTTTTACATGTAGCTGTCCTGTTTTCCCAGCACCACTTATTGAAGAGGCTGTCTTTTCTCCACTGTATATTCTTGCCTCCTTTATCAAAGATAAGGTGCCTGGTCCTGCTTTTGGCTTTTCTCCCTGACTTTGCCCAGGGTCCTCTCTGCCTCCATCCCTCTGTACAGGGGCCCATTGGTTTTGGGGGGAAGAGGGAGAAGATGAAAAGGGTGGCAGCTAAGAAGACAAAGGGCATGTGCCTTTGTGCATTCTAGAGGGTTTACGTGACAAGTTTATCAGTCTGTTGAGCTAATCCCTGTGTCTGGCAGGATGACGGATGGGTTCTAATCTCTCTGCTACTGATTGTGTGACCTTAATAAGTCATTTACCCTCTCTGAGCCTTTGTTTCCCAGTTTTTAAAGAAAGAGGGTAAACTAGATGGGCTCCAAATTCCCTCTACAAATCTGTGCTTGTGTTTGCCATTCTGAGTGCCTTGTGAAAGGGTGTTGGCTGGGAGGATGAGGGAATCCCTTTTGCCGTGAGTACACAAGGCAGGGGGTGGGGTGGATATTTGATGAAATCGTGTCCCTGCCTGAGTAGCTAGGATATTTTAGAGCAACTAAAACAAAATATTCAAAGACGAAATTTCCCCCTTACCCAGATTTCTCACCTAGAAAGCCCCTGTGGCCGGGGGAACAGAACACCTGGGTTTGGGAAGAACGTGTCCTAACCCGCCCCTCCCTTTTGGGCCCACATTCCTGAGCCCTTCGGTGGCATGGATGACAGAAATTAATTGCAGTTAATAATTAATCCCTAAAGAGCAATGAGAGGCCCAGGCTTGGGTGGGGCCCAGACACCTGCACAGAGGGACACCCTCAGCTTCCCTCTCTGTGAGACCAGGGACCCACCTCCTCAAGCCTCGAGACATGGGGCAGAAGTGGAGCGCAGGATCCAGGAAAGGGGACCACCCTCTATTTCCCCAGCAGCCCAGTGAATGGCCCTCTCCTGGGTCCTCAGAGCCAAACGGAGAGAACTGGAAAGTCCAGTTACCCAGCTTCCCCCTCCCATCCCCCCCCTACACACCTGTGCTAAGGATTGAGTGGGGAGTAGGAAGGCAGGCCAGTTAAGGAGAGGCCAGAAGGTCTTCAGACATCTCTTCTGTCCATCTGAGAAGCAAGAAGTGATAGAGCCGCGATGGGGGCTGGGCTGTCCCTCTTCATCCTCCTGACCCTCCTCGCCAGCTCACAGGGAACAGGTAACGTCTGGAAGGCTAGACACCTGGGTGCCCAAGACAAGGGTCCAAGAAAGGGAATGAGAGAGATGGAGGCACCCTAGTCCTGAGCTCCTGAGTGTTCAGGGCTGAACTCCTGCAGGGAGAGGGTCTGGAAGGGCCTTGTCAGGGAAGAGGAACTCGGGTGGGTGTGGGGCAGGAAGGGGTGCCCGCATCTCTGAGGGAATCCAGCCCTGGTGGCTGGGTCCTAAGCTGTGCTTTTGGATCCCTAGGGTCAGAAATGACTTTGCAACTGAAGATGAAGAACTCCTTTCTGGCAAATTCCTCCTATGATTCCAGCTTCCTGGGACTGCTCGAGAAGGTAGTCCTTGGGGAGGGAAAAGGATGGGGCTTTGTGAACTTGGAGTGCATTTCTGAGTCAGCTTGGGCCTCTGGCTGTCTCCGGGGTGTGGGTGAGGGCCATCTCACACCTCGCCCTCTAACCCTTTCTCTCCCTCACCTCTGCTCCCTCCTCCACCTCCCATCAGGGACCAATGTCACCCTGCATCACGCAGGATCCCCACACCACGTCACCTGCAAAGTCTGAGAGCGGTCGAAGCCTGTGCCCTTCTTGGCTGGGGCATCCCGTCCCCGGGGTCCAGGTGCAATGCCTGACCCCGTCTTCCAGCAGGCCCTCACCCTGCTGAGTGGCAGTAAATATGCTGAGCTCAATGACTTGACTTTGTGGGTTCATGAGCAGAGGGGCCAGCAGGAAAATGGAATTGGACACTCAAGTCTCTGACTCTCCCTTGTTAAGCAGAGGGTTTCCAGGGTGGACGCTCTCCCTCCTAACACCAGTGTCAAAGGCCAGAAGGAATCTGGGGAATTAACTGCTTGGACACACACACACACACATGCAGGCCACACACACATACACATGTGCATACACACACACACTTCAAGCTGAGTTCTTCAGAACACCTGGGAATAAAGAAAAGGAACATTTATTGAATTCCTGCTTTGTTCCAGGCGTGAAGCTTTCCCATTTCAATGCTTGCAACAATCTTGCATGTAGCATAATAGGTTTCATTATCCGATTTTACAGATGAGGAAATTGAGGCTTAGCGAGCATAAGTCACTCACTGAGGTCCATTAGCAGTGGAGAGATCTGACACCAGGCAAATGCCTTGGCTTAAGCAAGGTTTTAATTTCATCTACCGCTGCTTAAGCTTTGGGACTGGGGGCTCAGGAAGCTCAGACAGGGATGTGAGCAGAACACCCCCAGGATATGGGCCCCCTGACCAAGGGATCCACACAGGTGAGTCTGGGTAAGAGGTGGCGTGGGGGGCAGTTCAGGTGAGAGATGAGGGGTTCAGCTAGTGAGAGGATGGCCAGCCTGGCAGAGTGGTGGGGAGAAGAGGATGGGCGCTCTTGTGCTGGTAACTATGGGAACGTGTAGTCCCACAGGCCCACTCTTAAATCGTAGGTGAGTTTCTTATTCTCTTAGAGCCTCCATTTCTTTACCTGCCAGATGAGGATAATGATAGTACCTGCTTCCTAGGATTGGTCTGAGGATTACATGGATAAGTTACCTAGGGCACTTGCCATGGTACATGTCAGATAGTGGACCTGGGAGGTAAGGATCGTTATTAGGGTGGGAACCTGGTCCCAGCATATAAATCCTAGTCCCAGGGGTCCTCCTTCTCCTGCCTTTTTTTTTTTTTTTGGCTGCGTGGCTTGCAGGATCCCAGTTCCCCAACCAGGGATTGAACCCATGCTCCCTGCAGTAGAAGCGCAGACTCCCAACCACTGGGCCGCCAGGGAATTCCCATCTCCTGCTTTTCTTGAAGCAGGTACACATCTGACTCCACACTCAAGATGATCTTGACCTCTTACCGGCTGTCTCAAAATGCAAGCATGCAGCCCAGACTTGACCATGTGGAGGGCATTGGTATGATTGCCTCCTGTTCTCCACAATACCTGTCCTACCAACCCTACCCCCGCCACACACCATCACCACCATATGAAACTAGAGACTGACTCCTTCGGGGGGAGAGGAAGACAACAGTTCCATATGGAGTATCCCTGAAAATGAGAAAGCATAATAAAACAAAATTCCTCTAGTTTCCTTGACAATTGTCCTGAGACTGTTGGGCCGGAGGAGAGGTAGCTGGGGGCTCCAAAGGGCCCCAATATTTCATGACTGGCCCCTAGCCTGCACTGGTGGGCAGGTGACACCCATGGGTCAAGTGAATAGGCCCCAAGCAAGTCAAGGGATTAAATGTCTGGATCTCCAAAAGGCTGGAGGAGCAGACAGCTAACTGCTTCTTTTTATTTTTTTTAATTTTTATTTTATATTGGAGTATAGTTGATTAACAATGTTGTATTAGTTTCAGGTGTAAAGCAAAGTGATTCAGCCATACATATACATGTATCTATTCTTTTTCAAATTCTTTTCCCATTTAGTTTATCAGAGAATATTGAGCAGAGTTTCCTGTGCTATACAGTAGGTCCTTGTTGGTTATCTATTTTAAATATAGCAGTGTGTTCATGTCAGTCCCGAACTCCCAAGCTAACTGCTTCTTAACCTGGTTCTCGAATCTCAGGGCCTGGGATCACAGGGCTGTGATTTCCAGATTCTTTTCTCAAAGAATTCTCTTCCCAGACTCAAGGCAGAGTGGGGCAGTAAAAAGAATGCTTTGGGGTTCACTAGACTTAGGGGTGGCAGAGGCTGCTAACCTTCCCCTAATAAGCCATTCCCCTCCTTTTGGATAGTCATGTAAATATTAGCTGAGCACATGGCTATGTTACATTTCCCAGCCTCCCTTGCAGCTAGGAATGGCCTTGTGATCAGGTTCTGTCCAACGGGTTGCAAGTAGAAAGGAAGTATGTATACAACTTCCTGGTAATATCCTTGACAGGAAAGTCACTTCCTTTCCTTTCCCTTCTCCCAGAGGGAAGAAAACAAAGTCTTTACAAAGGCCTACAAGGTCCTAGACCAGCACTTTCCAATAGAACTTCTCATGATAATGGAAATGTTTTATTTTATAACCTGCACTGACCAATATGGTAGCCACTAGCCACACGTGGCTATCAAATACTTGAAACGTGGCTAGTGTGACTGAAAAACTGAATGTTTAGTTTTATTTTAGATAGTCAAGTGGCTACCATTTTGGACAGCACAGGTCTAGATGCTTGCCTTGAGCCTTCCCTGATCCCTACCACATCCCTTACCTTCCTGAGTTCACCTCTCACTCTCCCCCTGCCCCCTACCACCTCCTTGCTACTCTTTGAGCTCTCCAGGTGTACTCCCATCTTACTGTTTTGCTCTGGCTCTTCCCTCTACCTGGAACACTCTTCTCCAAGACATCCACTTGGCTAATTCCTGTGCCTCCTGCAAGTCTTTACTTAAACCTCACCTTTACAATGAGTTCTGCCCTGACCCGTTTCATAGTACAACCTGCCTCCCCCCAACACACATATGCACCCAAGCCCCCTACCTTATTTCACCCTTTTCCCCGCTGGCATTTATGACCTTCAGACACACTAGTTTATTTACATGTGTTATTTCTGACTCTCCCTGCTAGAATGAAAGAACTACAGTGGCAGAGAGATTTGTTTCATTCATTGATGAGTCCAACGGTCCAGAATAGGGCCCAGCATATAATAGGTGCTCAAGAAATACTTGTTGAACTGGGGGAAGGGAAAAAGCAAGGTGCTCACTCCCTCCTTTTCCTTTCCCTCTGGGTGGGATGTGGATACAGTGGTGGGAGATCTTAGACCCAGAGTTGGGAAGTGTATCAAAATGTCAGGAAAGTAAGATCAAAAGGGGTATGGGACCCTCTAACTCAGAGTCCTGCACTGCTTCTGCCCAGCAAAAGAAACACCTATCTCGTCTGAGCCATTCTTTTTTTTTTTTTTTTTTTTTTTGCGGTATGCGGGTCTCTCACTGCTGGGGCCTCTCCCGCTGCGGAGCACAGGCCCCGGACGCGCAGGCCCAGCAGCCATGACTCACGGGCCCAGCCGCGCCGCGGCACGTGGGATCTTCCCAGACCGGGGCACGAACCCGCGTCCCCTGCATCGGCAGGTGGACGTTCAACCACTGCGCCATCAGGGAAGCCCGTCTTTGTTGTTTTTTTAAAATAACTTTTTTTACTTTTGAGTTGAAGTATAGTTGATTTACAATATTAGTTTCAGGTGTACAACACAGTGATTCAGTATTTTTATAGATTAGCCACCATTATCTTTAAAGCTTGGTTACAGCAGTTAGAAAACTTGCACCTAACCTAACTGGGTTGAATCCCAGTTGACACTTTGGACTAGTTACTTTTATTCCCTGAGCACGTTTCTTCAACTCTAAAATGGAGCAAATATCCACCTCATGAGGTTCTTGGGCGGATTAAATGGCACCACAGAGGACCCAGCCCAGTATAGGCCCGCACACACAGTAGTTTCTCAGAGCTGCTGGACAGAATGTCACTTGGGTGTGGAAGGGCCAGGCCCCTGAATTCCACCAATGAGACAAGGTGTTGGAGGTGGAGGTGGCTAGGTGGGCATCTGCACATGTGTATATCCCTGCCTGGGGCTGGGCGGTGTGTCCCTGGCACTCTGGTTTCAGGTACACAGAAGCAGGGGGGAACTCAATCACCTGCACAACCTACAGCTCCCCCTAGGCCTGCAGCAAGTCCCGGATCCTCTCAGAACCCTTGGCGATAAGGCCAAGAAGCAGGGAAGCCTCCTTCTGGTGAGAAGCAGAAGAGGAAGGGCCTGCAGAAGTCGGGCCATTGTCAGTAAGTGCAGGAAGTAGGTGGAAGCCAGGTCACTGTCCCCAGGCCCTACGGAGAGCTCCTCCTTCCTCCAATGAGGGAGGCCCCGCCCAGCACCCACACTCCCACTGTGGCCCAGAACCCAGCGCTAAGAGGCCACCTGCCTCTCTCCCAGACCAAAGTGTCATGGAACAACCAAGAGGCGGAAAGTCACCGCTGGGGGAAAGAGGGACAAAAGGAGCACGAGCAGACATGTTTGGGTTTCTAAGTTTATCTGAATTTCCTCATTCCTAAACTTCCAGGTGGGACTGCATAGGAGGGAGGGTGGGGCAAAAACGTGAGCGTCTCGAGGACACCCAGTCACTCTGACCAAACCAGTCTGTTTCCTCATTGACGCAGGAGGGAACTGGACCACACGGTCTCTGAGGTTCCACAGCACCATGACAGCTGCCGAATCTGTCCTCAAAGGCGGGTCTGGGAGGGAGGAAAGCTACCAGGGATGGTTAGAGCTCAAAGCTCCCCAGGGCTGGGAGACACATCCATCAAGTGCCGGAGGTGAGAGGCCGCCTTGTCCAGTTTTGACAGTTCCAACTGGAGGGAAGAAAGCTGGGCAAGGAGAGAAGCAGGTGAGGATCGAGGTATAGCCTCCCCCCAGCCCACATTCCCTTAGGGAGTAAGGCATCCTGGGTGGCCTGCCCCAGCCTCACCCTCTGCTGCCTCTGAGTCTCTGCCTCTCCCTCTGATGGGGTCCGGGCTATGAGGCCATCAAGCTGCTTCTGCAACTTGTGTCTTCGGGCAGCTAGCCGAGGTAGGTGGGTCTGGGGGTCCACCAGGCCCTGCGGAAGAACAGAGAGAAGGCTCAAGACATCTGTAGTCCACCCAGCATGCCCTTCCCCCCATTCTAAGATCCCTCCTCACTTTCCCCCCACCTCACTTTTATAGAACCTGCCCCTTGCCCTCCTCCCAACATCCTTTTCAACCCCACCCCTCCCTCCTCCGGTCTCCTCTGGTCACCTGCAGCTCCATGTAGACCTGAACGGTGTCATTGACAGCAGCCTGGGCCCAGCCCGAGGGAGCTGCTGCAGCTGGGGGTAGAAGGCCCACAGCCCCACAGTGGCCCAGGGTGCCCAGGGGCTCCAGGAAGGCCTCAAAGAGGCCCTGTTCTCCTGGCTCTGAGCTCTGCAGCAGCACTGGGGAGGAAAGGAAACTGTCAGGGTCAAGAGATCAGCTCCTCATCCTGCACCTCCCAACTCTGGGCTCTGTTCTCCAGGTTCCCCCTCTTTCCCACCAGCCCCTCCTGTCTGCAGAGACTCAGGAGCCCAGGGGCCACCTCACCTCGGGGCCGGGCCTTGGTGAGCTGGTACGTGGCGCGGAGAGCCCTCAGCGCCTGCACAGCCTCCTGAACCCGGGAGAAGTGCCGCTCCAGTTCGGGCTGGTGCCAGTGCTCCTGGAGATGGGCACCCAGAGTCGGTAAGCGGGCACCTGGGAGACTCGGTCTCAATTCTCCTGGCTCTAACCTCCACCCGCCCACCCCTATCTCCTTAGAGCAACAATCTGCTCTCTCCACCACACACATAATTCACCACCTCAAGGAATGGAACATGGCAAAAACTGGGGTGCCATCTAAGAAGGTCTTAGATGATCGCTAGTTAATGTCTGTTTAGTCGCTCTGACTGGAGATGACAAACAACCAAAAATCAGAATTTAAAAGGTATTACTCAAAACTCACAAAACCAAGTAAGTAAAAAAGAAATTGAGTTAAACTTTAGAATTATTTTTTGCGTGAGTTTGTAGCATTTTATCCTTCTCAAGTTATTAAAGCTTAAAACTACACTAAGATTTTTGGGATATCCTATCACTAACTAATCTCATCACAACCATGACATGTACTATTACTAACACACAGCTAGTGTCAGTCTGGTGACAACATCCTACTCTAACCACTTGCTAATACCGCCCCCAACACCCTGGAGTTACCCCAGCCCTACAGGAACAATCCATCCTCCCAAAGACTCCACGGCAAAATACAGACCACCACTGTCAACGACCCCACAGCAGCAAGCCCTTCTAGAAGACTGCTCCCCAAGCCTCTACCAGAAGTCCCACTCCAAGACTCCACGGACGTGACTCACCAAGCTGCGGGCACTGGGGTAGGGGGCAACACAGATGCTGGGGGCAGGGGCGCCACCAGGCCTGGGGGGCAGCCTCTGCCAGAGCTCTTCAGCCAGGAAGGGCATCAGCGGGGCGAGGAGGCGGAGACCGACGTCAGCGCAGGAGAACAGGACCTGAAGAGGCCCCGGGGGGTGGGGCAAGTGCAACAGCACCGGCTTCACAGCCTCCTAGGGAGGAGGCCAAGGGGTCAGGCGATGTCCATGGCCATGTCCTTCCTCCACACGCTCGCCGCCCTATCAGTGGGGATGCTGTGGGTAAACACGGGCAGGAGCCCCCAGCATCTCTGAGACCATCAACTGTCCCTGGACACAGTGTGGAGCATGTGACAACGGGAAATCTAGGGCAGGGACTCTCAGGGATGGGTGGGGAATAAAATTGTTAGGGAGGTTTGTGTTGTTTAGGATGAAAAGCACTGAGTTTTTTTTTTTTTATCAAAAAGAGACAGAAAATTTTTAAAAAGTTGAGAAACAGAAATCTAGGGCAGTGGTCCTGGGCCATCAGTGTCAGCATCACCTGGGACAAGAAATGAACATTCTTGCCAGCCACCCCCCAACCTACTGGCTGAGCTGCTCTGGGGGTGGGACTGACACTCCGCGGTTAACAAGCCCTCCCTCTGAGAGAAGCCCTTGGTCTAAAGACCCCTACTCTTCCTCCCTGTCTGCTCCCAGCTCCCAGCCTGCCCAGGGTCCAAACTCAGCAATCACAGGGACTAAAAAAAATCTCCATCTGCCTCCCAATCCTGCTTTGTCAGACTTGATTTTCTAGAAATCTCCCCTCCTCCTCCTCTCTCTTCTGGTGACAGGCAGGGAACAGCGCCCGGGCCAGTCCCAAGGAAGAGGGGAATGAGGATTTCCCCATCTCATCTGTCTTCCTGTCTGGAGGGAAGAATTAGGAACCCAGTTCAGAGCTCTCCGCCGGGGCACAGGAAGCAGGTCTGCAGGGGGAATGCCCTCGCCTCACTCACCAAGTAGACGTCACAGAGGTTGTGAAGCCAGAAGTGGTGCAGGGCGTGGGTGACGAGCGCGAGCTCGTGGGTGAGGAAGCCCCGCTCGCAGTCCCGGGCAGTGCGGGCCAGGCAGCTGAGGATCCAGGCGTCCATGGGGGAGGCGGGGGACAGCTGCAGGCAGAAGGGGCTTCAGGGTGGGACAGCTTGACTCCCACTCTGCTGCCTCCTCTCCTTCTAGACGCCTCCACCAAGCCTCAGATGTCGGACTACCCAGCTCCCAAGCACCCCTTCTTTCTCTCTTACCTCCTCTGCAGGCTGGGGTACGAATTTCTCCCCAAGAGCATTCAGGATAAAGCGCAGGGCATTCCAGATCTTATTGCAGAAATGTCTGAAGCTCAGGACCTCAGAGACAGACAGGTGCAAGTCGCCCCCTGGGAGGGAGAGACAGGAGGCAGCGTGCACTGGTGGTGGCTGCACAGGGAGTCCTTGGCCCTGCCCTGCCCTGCCCCACTGCACAGGGGCCACCGCCGGCTGCCCTCGCCCGGGCTTACCCAGGGCCCCGTGGGAGCACAGGGCGAATCTCAGGGCGTCTGTCCCACACTCGGGGATCCCATGAGGGAAGTCCTTTCTCTGCAACCAGCAAGAGAAGAGGGGTGGCAGCTGCCTATGAGGCCGCAAGGCCAGAAGCTGGGTTGCTGGGTCGCAGAGGAAACCGGTGGCCACGAGCTAGAGGCTGGGATGGCTCAGACACTGGTGACTCACCTGTGCTGAGGCCGCAATCACCAGCTCTGCGGGGTCCAAGTTCCCATCCCTCAGCTTCTCCTGCAGCACCTGGGGTGGGTGAGTAATTCACTGGCCTCAGTGGAAGACCCTGCCCCTACAAGGGTCCCGCCTACTGACCCTCCCAGCTCCAGCCCACCCTGCCGGCCCCTCCCCTGCCTTCCTCTCTCCTGAAAACCCCATCCCTCTTCGGGCCCTTCATCCTGACCTGCAGCTCCACCCCACTGATGATGTCCCGTGGGTCCAGCACATTCCCCAGCGACTTGCTCATCTTCCGGCCCTGCCTGTCCCGAACCATGGAGTGCAGCAACACCTGGGGGCGTGGAGGGGGTCAGCAGAAGGGGGCCTGGAGAACTTTCCCCTGGAGGATCCCCTGGCTTTCCTCCAGGCTTTAGGGATTAGGCTGGGAAGTGAATCAGGACAAAGGAACTGGGAATACAGAAAACCCCACATTAGGGGTTAGAATGGACAAGGCTTGGGGAAGACTGGGGAGTCACAGAGAGGGGCAGGGCACCAAAGGGCCGTTACCTTGCTGAAGGGGAGCTGCCCTGTGAGCTGGGTCCCCAGCATGACCATGCGGCCCACCCAGAACAGCAAGAGGTCACCACCCGTTTCCAAAAGTGACAGGGGGTAGAAACGAGCCAGGTCTGGGGTCTAGGAGAAAAAGATAAGCAGTGAGAGGCCTAAGCCCAGGGCCTCCAGCTCTTCTCGAGACTCTCTGGGGGCCCTGGGGGCCACTTCCTCATCCCCACCTTCACTCTCTTCCTCTCAACACACCTCACCTCTTGGGGCCAGCCCAGGGCAGAAAAGGGGAAAAGAGCCGAGGAGAACCAGGTATCCAGGACATCGGGGTCTGGGAAACAGAATGGGGAATGGGAACAATTGGAACCTCAGCTTCAGAACCTCAGCCCACTGCTCCCACCTTTCCAGCCCAAGCCCCACCCACAGAGACCAGGGATCGAGCCCTCCGCCCCATTTCCAGCTTTCCCGACCCTACCTTCTCTACCTCAGTACCTGCTCCCTCAAACACCCAGATGCCCTCCCCTGCCCTCCCCAGCTCCGGTACCCACCTCTCTCCAGGGTCAGCTCCGCCCCTGGTCTCCCTGTCAATTCTGCAGCTACTTCTCTGGCCTCAGCCTCTGTCCGCCCGACCACCCAACAGTCCTTCGTGTCGCCCTGCAGAAGTAAGGGGTAGGGAAGAGTGAGGAAGAACAGCACCTGACGGGTGTGAAATACCACTGAGTTTTCATGTTCTCAGGTGGTCTGAGCATGGCCGGCACCCTCTGGTGGTGAGATAAAGAATCGCCAGCTCAGGAGCTCTGATCCCACAACAGATGTTTACATGACCAAGACCAGAAAGCACAGCAAAGGCAGGGAGCTGGGACGGGCACTGGAAGTCCTTGGACTCCTGTGCTAAGGCTCTTTCAGCCACACCCAGCCCTCCCTTCCGCTGCTTCCTACCAACCTGTGTGTGCTCCTCTACAACCAGGTAGGCTGGAATCTGATGACCCCACCACAGCTGCCGGGAGACACACCAGTCCCTGCCGGGAGGACACGAGTGATTTTCTAGCATAACCAGTGGGCCCCTCCCCATCTCCTGAGAGCCCCCCTTCTCCTTACCCAGTGTGGGGAAACCAGTGCTGCCAGTTCTTCTGGTGGAAGGAGGGGCTGAGCTCCAGGGCCCCTGACTCCACAGCCTGGAGGGAAAGGACCTTTATTTTTTTTTTTTTTGCGGTACGCGGGCCTCTCACTGTCGCGGCCTCTCCCGTTGCGGAGCACAGGCTCCGGACGCGCAGGCTCAGCGGCCATGGCTCACGGGCCCAGCCGCTCCGCGCGGCATGTGGGATCCTCCCCAACTGAGGCACGAACCCGTGTCCCCTGCATCGGCAGGCGGACTCTCAACCACTGCGCCACCAGGGAAGCCCGGGAAAGGACCTTTAGATGGTGCTTCCCTACCTGCACCCCTCAACCCCCCAAGAATGCGACAAGTGGTCTCTGAAGTGGTTCTAAAACTCAGGAAGAACCTCCCAAGCCTCCTGAGAAGATTCTGGGCTTGAGTGAGGATGCAAGCCAGCCCTTTCTGGGCACCAGGCCTCCATCCCCACGGTTCTCCTCTCAACGAGCACAGCTAGAGAGGTCTGTGGGGCAGAAGGGCCCCCAGCCTCCCTGTTTCTTCATTCCACTGCTCAGGGAGTGCCCCGGCCCAGGCCCCAGGCCCTCCTCACACTGCAGCCTCACCTTGGCGGCTCTGTCGCCCATTTCCCGGCAGCGGACAAACCACTGGCTCTTCGGTAGGTATTCTACCACATCCCCGGAACGGCTGAAAGGGACACAGGACCCGACTACGTGCCAGGCCCTCAAGCGCTGAGGATACAGCAGCAAACAACACTGACACAGAGCTGGTATTCTACCGTAAGGGGTGCACAGCTCATCCTGCCGTCACTCTTAAGCTTCATCCATTCCCATCTGGGGGTGGTCCCTACGGAAAGGAGTGAAAATGGGGTTACCTGCAAATGGGCAGCACCATAGGGTGGTCCTGGAATCCCCGGAACAGGCCCCGTTCCCTCAGTGCCGACAGAATCTTTTCCCGGGCCACAAATCGGTGAAGACCCTGGGGAAAAGCAGCAACAGGAAAGCTTAAAGGCTGCTAGGAAAACAAGAAAGTGGGAGAGGGGAGATGGGGCAGAGGGTGCCCCCAAAGAATGGGGTATCACTGAGCTGGTACTACCTGCAGCCAGTCCCCACAGAGGGAGGTCATGGTCCCATCCTCCGCAATGACACTCAGGGAGTTCAAGCCGTGTCGGGCCCCCAGCTCAGCATCGGCAGGGCTGTGAGCTGGAGTCACCTTCACTGCCCCTAGGGAAGCAGAACTGATGAAAGCACCGAACCCTGACCTTGGCTTTTCCAGATGTATCGTCATCGCCCACGCTACCCTATCCCTCCCTCCTGTCCCCCAGGAGCCTTGACTTCCTCTCTCTCCCCTGCCCCCACTCACCTGTGCCCAGGTGTGGCTGAACAGCACAGTCTGTGATAAGGGGGAGAAGCTGCCCCGTCAAGGGATGACGAAGTTGTCGTCCATGTAGATGCTGAAGGGAAGGGAGAGGGATCAAGGACAGGCACGTGTGTGGGATGGAAGGGTCTGGGGTGGGCATGAGAGCCCTGGGAATATGAGGGTGAAATCCAGAAGGTAAAGGGCCAGAGCAGGGCCCGGTAAACTTTTCCTTAAGGGGCCAGAGTATAAATATTTTAAGCTTTACAGGCCAAGAGGCAAATTCAGTCTCTGTACAACAACTCCACTCCACCACCATGGCCGAGTTAGATAATACATGATGTAGCTGCAGACGATACAGAGGGAACGAGGGTGGCTCATACAAAAACAGGCAGCAGGTGGATCTGGCCCACGGGCCATAGTTTGTCAGCCCCTGAGCTGAAGTGTAACATCAGGAAGAGCCACTGGAGAACTGAGATAAGGGAAATTTTAGGAAAAGGAAGAGAAAGCGGAGAGGAGGAGCTGCCATTCTAAAAGGAAGGGAAGAGGATGGGGGTGGGAAGGCCATGTGGCAGAAAGCGTGCTGTGTATTACCGTGTATCGGGAGTCAGCGGGATGGACGGCCACAGCCACGTCTCCAGGCAACGTCTCTGGCCTCGTGGTTCCTACCACAACCTCTGCATCTGAAGACAAAATTCAAGCACTTAAAGTTGGTGCTCGCCCTCACCCCACACTCCTGAAAAAGCCAAAGCCAGGAGAACTGGCAAAGGGAGGGGACAGGGATGGTCAAAGTTGAGCAGGCCCCCAGGAGTAACTAGAGAAAACTAGGACCAGTGCCTACAGGAGCCTGAGGTTTCCCCCAAGCTAATGACCAGAGGCCGGAGGGGGTGTCTGGTGCTGCAGAATTCCTCAATAACTTGCTTGCGAGACAAGGACTGAATGCTAATAAATACAACTAGAATCCTTGCTTGGTGCACAGAGGACACTGGGGGTTCTCGGTGCCCTGATCATAAATGCTGTGCATTCTTTGGGGCAAGCAGCAGCCCCTCCTACAAGAAACCTCCTCTGACTATTCCAGCTCATCTATCTTCCCCTTCTCCAAACTCTTGGGAACACTTATTGTTCAAACCACACTTTAGAACTGATCTTTTGTCTCTTCCGGGGGTAGCAGCCTCCTGCAGAATTATGCTAAGCTCCCACAGGGCAGTGACCACGTGCACTTTTTTTACATGGCCCAGGATACCGAGGGTGAGTGCCCATGAGGACGTAACACTACCAAGGTTCCTTATGTCATGTGGGAGACAGGCTGGTGGGTTCCCTCCATCAGCCCAACATGGGCTTGAGAAAACAGGGGAAGCAGAGGCAAGTGCGTGACCTTTCCGAGGACTACCCTCACCAGGCTCTCCATCCACGGGGAAGGCCACGGAAAAGAGGAGGCCAAAAGACACAGGGGTGGGCGAGTCAGGCAACCGAAGCTCCGTGCAGCCAGGGAGGGGCCGGCTCTCCACCTGGAGGCGTGGAAAAAGCAGGGTCAGAGAGCAGCCTTTCTGCAAGGCTTGCACCCGGCTTCCCATCTCCATTCATCCACGGCCCCGCCTCCCTGCAATCCATCTAAAAGCCACTGGAGGATTCAGGAGCCACCTCCCTCCCCTCATTGAACTCTCACAACATCCCCATGACAGGCATTTCCATCACCCCTAATTTACAGACTGAGTAAACTGAGGCTGACAGAAGCTAACAGCCTGCCAGGAGCCACACAGCTGGGAGGTGGCCAGACTCAGATGTGGATCCAGGCAGTCTGGCTCCGAAGCCCAAGCTCTCCCCCTGCCTCAGAGCTCTCACAAACCCGCCTCTCCTTCTCTGCCTCACCTCAATATCCGAGATGGCAGAGCGTAAAGCACACGACCAGTTGACAAGCTGCCGGCTCCGGTACAGCAACCCAGCCTTGTAGAGCCGCACGAAAGCCTCTGTCACAGCCACTGAGGAGCCCTAGAATGATCTGAGTGTCCACATCCAACCGCCTCTTCTCAGCCCATCACCCCACTCAGGGACCCAGGCATCCCACCCTGCTACCCCAACACAAGTAGCAACACGCCTCCCTGCACAGAGCTCTAAACACCTCCCCGACACCCACAGGGACCACGGCATGGAACACTCACGGCATCCATGGTAAAACACTCTCGGTCCCAGTCCAGGGAGGCCCCCAGCACTCGGAGCTGCTCACATATCTCTCCACCTTTCCTGGAGTGAGTACGGCATTGGTTTAGCCTCTAGAAGCTAATGGACACAGACAAACCCAGTATGGGGCCTTCTATGACACTGAAAGAAGCATAAAGTTCTACAGTAACAGGGGAAGGGGCAGCCGATTTGTGAGAAACCCAAAGAAGCTTTACAGAGAAGATGGCATATGTTAACAGACCTGGAAGAAAGAGGGTAATTTCAGGTGGATGGAAAGTGGGAATGGCTGAGGAGAGATGATGAAATCTAAGCAAAGGAAAATGGGATAAATAGAGGGAAAAACATACATATATACATACATATATATACGCACATATACACAAGCATCTACATTTTAACGTATACAACACACACACACACACACATACACACAAAGCTTGGAGACCCCACCAAATGCTAAGGGGCTTCAGAGCTTAAGTCACCACAGGAAGTTAGGACCGAATGGAAAAAGCCTGGACTACATGTTAGGAGAGAGGGGCTGGGAAGCCAGGACCCAAACCTGCTGTCTCGGCCCCTCCAGTCCTGCCCACCATACTCACTCTTCCTTCCACTTCCACACCTCCCTAAGGAAGTCTTCCCGGCTCAGCTCGTGTCTCCTCACTCCTCGCTCCTTCCACAGCTGTTTCTCCACCACAGCCTACAGAAAGATGAGGCGGCAAACAGAGAATCAGGTCGCTCTGGGGGAAGAACTCTCTCACCCAAGAAAAGGAAAAGTGGCAAAAGACATACTTGAGTAGCAATCCCTGCATGATCTGATCCAGGGACCCACAGCACCTGATCCCCACGCATCCGGTGCCTGCAAAAGAAATACCATCATGGGACTTCCCTCGTGGCACAGTGGTTAAGACTCTGCGCTCCCAATGCAGGGGGCCGGGGTTCGATCCCTGGTCAGGGAACTAGATCCCACATGCATATCACAATTAAAAGTTCATGTGCCGCAACTAAGGAGCTGGCAAGTGCAACTAAGGAGCCCACCTGCCGCAACTAAGACCTATAGCAACCAAATAAATAAATAAAATATTTTTAAAAAGAAAAGAAAAACCCTCACAGGAATCCCTGGTCTTACATGTTTGTTTATCCTCACTCCTTCCCACTTTCTTCTTCCCCTCCAAGAACTCAAGCAGCCCCATTCCCGTCTCACCAGCGCACGAGGGCGTCCTGTATGGCTACGGTCAGCGCATGCCCAATATGCAGGGAGCCCGTGACATTGGGAGGTGGGATACACATGGAAAAGGTCTCCCGTGTGGCCTGGGGCAGCCTGGCCTAGAGGAAGGGAAAGTCAAAGTGCAAGAGAGGGCTGCATGTTTCCTGGGGAAATAGCACACTCTGGTGTCTCCAAGGCAGAAAGAACTGCAGGAAAAACAGTCGGGCAAATAACAGGGAAGGGGAAAACCTGTGGACAGCTTGGAGACACCAGAGGGAGAAGGCAAGCTCTCCCTGCTTTTGGCAGCCTCTGCAATGTGGCTGGTTGTGAGCTCCAGACTCATGCCCACCAAACTCATGGGCCATTCTGCCCTGAGGACCGTTTAGCACCCCTCCCTACCAGGTACTAACCTGATATTCGGGTTTGAAGAAGCCCTCTCGCACCCACCAAGGGTACCAGGCAGCCTCAACATATTGGGGACTGTATGCAGGAGGCAGGGGCCGGGAGACATCTATGGAGGAAGAGGAGAGCTCCACTGACTCCTGAGTTTTGTTCCCAGGTTGCATTTCAGCAGACCGAATGGGCAACCAAAATGTGAGGGAAAAAGCCTTCAAGTGTCCTAGTTACCTTTCTTTTCACCATGTTCCGTGGGGATTTCATACAACACTATCTCCTTAGGGGTCCAGGCCTTACTGGATTCTGCAGGTGACTGCAGAGAGGAGGAACCAGAAGGGGGGATGCAATTCGAATATACCCCAGGTATCTGGAATCCAGCCAGTCTCTCCTCCAGCTCCCTCCCAAGATTTCTCAGAGAACCAACGACAAGCTGTCTGACCCCTAACCTTGCTCTTCTCAGCGATTCCAGCCTCCAGTGCCGCCTGCTTCTGTCGCAGGCGCTTCTGTTTGGCTTCACGGTTCCTCTGGGAGATAGCTGATCCATTGGGCTCTGACTGGGTGGAAAGGGGATGGGACCTGGGGAGTCCCCTTGAGGGCCTCAACCCCCAGAGTGGTGGTCGAAAAGAGGCCAGAGGCAAATGAGGCATCTGGAGTACTTGGAAAGGGGCCAAGGTCTGTTCCAGAGAGAGCACATTAGGAAGTTAGGGGGGTGAGGGAGGGTCACACCTCCCAAAATCACATCCTCCTCCTTATTCTCTGCCTCCTTCCAAGCACTGGTCTGTTATTTTAAGTTTCTATCCCATCCGTCACAACCCTTCCTCTGTGAAGACTAGATTGCATGATGTCGACAGGGCTCTTCCGGGACAGCGTAGGACTCTCAGGCCCTCAACCTACTCATCTGCGACGTGGGGATGACCGCGGACACAGAGAAAAGGGAAAGGACTCAGGGATTCTGGCAGATGATGGACATTTGCGCTCCCGAGAGCCAGCAAGGAGTCCCACCAGGGTTACTACTTGTTCTCCTGCCCCAGAGGCCGTCCGCACTGCCCCCAGCCAGCGCGTGCCAGGCCTTCCCGCCCGTCCCGCCGCGTGGGTCCTGACCCTGCAGCACCTCCCACTCCCCGAAGGCCGGCCCGCCGCGCGCTCACCCGGTGAGCCCGCCGCTATCCCAGGGCGCCCCGCGGCTGCGGGCGGTTGGGGCGGCGGCGGCAGGCGCTCGAGCACCAGCTAACCGGACCCCGGCACTTGACTCGCGGTCACCGCGGCGCTGGGAGGCGGGTCCCCGCCCGGGCGCATGCGCGGTAACTGGCCTCGGCCCCACCTCCTTCCCCTCCAGGTCCAATGGCTGTCGACGCGGAGAAGAGGGCGTTCTCCGCGGAGCGGGGTAGCCTCTCGGGGAGGCGCCGGGGGCTGCATGGTTCACTTTCACAACTTTATTAAACAAGAAGAGTCCCGACGTGTGAATAAAAAAACTCCTGAGTTCCGAGGCCGCGCCCGCCTCCACGCGGCCCGCCCTCCCGGGTCCGGTCCCCGACTCTCAGGAGCTGTGCTTCTGCCGCTTCCAGAAGCGCTTGACGTCGCCGTGCCCGGCCGGGGTCACCACCATGAGCCGTTTGGCAGAGTTCTCGAACACCAGGACGCCCAGCTCCCGAGCGTGGGCCAGCAGCAGCTCAAAGTCCACTTGCGACAGGAACTGGTTATACAGGACGCCTGGGGTCCGCAGGTCAGGAGCGACGGGGAGAGAGAGAAGGTGAGAACCTGAGGCGCGGAGCCCCTGGGTGGCAGCCTCAGGGCAGCGGTCTGGGCTTGCCATCCACCACGTTTAAATACTAATCTTCTATATTTGCCTCTTCCAGGGCTCATCCTAACACTAGTGGGATCCAGCCATATTCAGGAAAGCAATATAATACAATAAGAAAACCCATTAATGTTTACCAAAACCAGAGAAATTACTATGAATTATCCCTCCCAATTTCCCTCTTCTAGCTAAATCCAAATTGCACTGATTTGAGACAGTTTATTTACTGCCACCGACTCACCCCAAAATAAAAAGTGCATGCGTTTACCAGCCCATGCAGTAAACAAAAAATAAAATGCATGAATAGCTTTTTCAGTTCATCAAGACTGAATTGTCTTGCTCTGCGATGACCAAGAATCAACCGCCAAAAGCCACTCACCTTCGGTGAACCGGAGTCTGTCCCTTTCCAGCTCCCACAGCCGAATCTGGTCTGTGATGGTGGGGGGCAGCACAGGTGTCTGCAGGGGCAAGGGATGGCTGTAAGATTCAGGAATACTACTCCAGACAACCCTAGCCCTCCACTCATTCCCCAGATTTGGGTGCCCCTTTCTCTTTTCCATCACTTCATCGCCAGGTGCCAAGGGCTGTCAGCCTCCAGCAGCTGTCTGTACCTCCAGTCTCCTGTTTGTACCTGTTTAAGCATCACTGGGTGGGCCCTTGTCCTTAGGAAATGGATGATCTAGGAAAACAGACAAGAACTGGGATCAAGGGCTTAAGAAAGCTACCTAAGTTGTCACCTAATGTCACCGAATATCAACTGTTTAAAAACTCGTGGGCACATGCCTGTCAACAGTTCAACCCATCCCAGTTTAGCTCTTGTCCCCAGGTGCTGTTCCCACTGGTGATGTCTGCTACTCCTTCTTTGACACATCTGTCCTTTCCATAGTCTTGTTTTTCGTTTTTTAATCTTTAAAATAACAGAAACTATTATTTTTGAGCACTTACTGCATGGCAGGCTCTGAGCTAAATGCTTTACCTTTATTTCACTGAATCCTTCCAACAGCCCTATGAGGTGAGAACTCTCATTATTTCCATTTTCCAGATGAGGAAACTGAGACTCAGAGAAGAGAAACAACTAGGCCATCTATGCGTCTAGGAAGTGGTGGTGTCCTTCTTCCGTGTCTTTTCCCCTCGACGGTCTACCTATTCCCACACCTAGAGCCTTGATTTCTCGTGTGCCTGATGCTCAAACGTAGACAACTCACCACCACCTACTGTAACAGACCCCATGCTAGCCTTCCATGAGGTGACCACCCTGTACCCCACAGGCCAGGTGCAGCCTTTCTTCCCACCTGCACCTTCCCCAAGAGGCGATACCTGTTGGGCTGTGATGCCACTAGCAATGGCCTGCTGCACACTCTCCCGGGTCACCTGTGCCACCACCATGTTGGGGAAGCGATAGAGCATCTCAGAGAAAAGGGCAATGAGGGCGATCTGCAGCTCCGACTCTGACCCGAGGATAGGAAGCGAGGATTAGGAGGCTCCTCTACACCCAGAGCTCAAGCCTCAGCTCTGTAAACCACCCAGTTTACATGACCAGAAACTGGCCGTCCCTCCTCCTTCCTTCCCCTTCCCCACTCCCCTCCCCAGCCTGCTCTCCCAGGGGCCCTCTGTCCAGCCTCACCCGTGTAGGCATACAGCCGGTAATTGGTTTCCACGACAATGAACCCAGGCTGATGCGCAGTGCCCCCAGCCCCAGAAACACCTGACGAGAGATTGATGGCCAGTCGCGTGGGGTAGTAACGCCGAGATTTCCTCTGGAAAGGAGAAGGGAAAGGCAATAGGCCCTCTCTCCGGCGTCACTGCCCTTCATCTTCCTCCTCAGACATTATAGATTCCTTCCAGTGCACAGAACCTCAACTCCCAATTTCTCTCCCGAGGGACCCAAGCATTCAGTCCTGGCAACTGCTTCCTGCCTCCCGAGACCCCACTCCTTTTTAAGGCCAAGGCACCATACCACCCTGCCTCTTCCCTAGAAGCCATGTATCTGGGTGCTCATACCTTCCTCTGGAAAACAAGCCCAAACTCACGCAGATGTTGCAGGAAGTTCAACAGAGAATCACTCATACCTTCCACAGAGTAATCCTAGGGAAGAGAGATGGCCAGCTGGGGTCCAAAACACATCTCATTCTCCCTTTCCCAACCCCATACACACACTCCCTCTTTTCCCATCTTTGTTCATTCTTTATCTTTCACTGTATTGCCCCATAACCTCATTTCCCTTTCCCATCTCTCTACTCTTTTCCCATCTTGCCCACCCAAGCCCCCAGCTTACCTTGCCCAGAGTAGAGAAGCTGAGCTGGAAGAGAAAGGAGAGAATCTCCACTAGGTCCATGCCCCGACTCTAGGGAGGAATGGGAGGGAGGAAATGAGGAGAAAAAACCAGGGAACAGAGTCTACGGGCAGCAGTCTCTCAGTGGGTCCTGGGCAGAGCAGAGCATGCCGGCAGGCAGCCCCTGATCTGCTCACCTGCGCTGTCTGCAGATACTGTAACATAAAGTACCAGAGCTGGGCCGGGGTGTCCAGCAACAGGAACTGGAAGCCGGCAGAGGTGATGCAGGGCGGCTCTCCAGGTTCAGCACTAGAGACAGAGAGGGCCCATGGCAGAGGTGTGCGGAGAAAGGCCACCATCCCACCTGTGTGATCACATTTTTTTTGGTTTATCTCTGGCCGTACTCTGCTCAGCTCTCCTTTTACAGTCAACCCTCTGCAATCCTGACCCGATGTGTACACTCAGTTTAGCAGGGACCCAAGCAGATGGCAAAACAGAGCCGCTGTGCCTCTGGCTTCCTCACCTCTTCATGAGCCCAGCCTGGCTAAGGAGCTGAGCCAAGTCCTGGCTGACGGCTGCGCTGGGGGATCCCACCATGAAGTGCAGGACCACCTGAGGAACGGAAGAGAACAGAGTCGGATGCCTCTAAAGGCCGTGGGAAGTAGGAGCACAAGCAGAGACACACACAGAATCCCAAGTCCTCACCTCCCATCGCTCCTCGGCATACTTGTCAAGTGAGGGGACATCCCGGGCATGCTTGTCTGGTCCCAGCTGACTTGTGTCATCAGACCAGGCCTTGCCCCTATGCCAGGACGGTTGAGAGTGAGGAACCCTGCCTGTGTTCCCCACCCACCCTTCTGCCCTCTTTCCACCTTCGTCCCTAGGGGCCATGAGTGGGAGACATTTCCTACACCATGTAGCTATGTCTGGTCCAACTTATTCCTAAAGGAGCTTCCAAAGTGGAGCCCACAAGCTTCCAGAGAGGCCCCCTCAGGAGCTTCCCCTCCAGCAGTTTAGTGAGCAGTTTAATCACTATTTCCCCTGCCTAGCTTAGGAAAAGGTGTGACATACCCACCCAGAAGGGCAATGCGGAGGTTTTGGCGGAATATGGGGTTGAGGATGAGGCCCTGGAGACCACCAGGGAGCAGCTGGGTGTGCCAGATACGGAGGCCGCTCAGCAGCCCCGTGCTTTCCTCCTGAGCTCTGGAACAGAAGCAGAGAGGTGAGGGGGATGTCTGGAGAACAGAAAGAAGGAGGCCCATAAAGGCTTCCATTTCTGCCTGTTCTGAACTGGTGACCTTTGGAACACTTTCACAGAGTAAGATCAGTGTCTTCTTAAGGCAAATTTCTTTACTGTAACACCTACCAGAGCCTTCTTACAGACCTCACAACTCTCCAAGAGGCAAAATACAGTAAACGGAATTTCCCAAAACTTGCTTAATTACAAGTTTTGTGGTGTTCCCATCAATATTTCCTGGAAGTGTCCCAAGAACAGGAGTTTGGGAAACCTGGCTATTGAGAAATTTGTATCTGACTGAGAATGCCGGAGACACTCACTTGCTGAATTCCTTCTTCACCCACAGGGCTACAGCAGCTTGCGGCAAAGGCTGCTCCAGAAAGAGCATCCGCATCACCCAGTTCTTAGCCAAAGATGGGAGCTCCCTGTAAGGCAGGAGAGGGAAACTGTTAATATCAGAGCTGCCTGAGAACTGCATCCCTGCTCTCAATGGCCTCAAACACCTCACCTCACCCCACACACTTTGACCAGTCTTGCTGCCCCCACTACCTCCATCTGGTTTGGCACACTTCAATCTCCAAGCCCACCAGGGCCAAGCTTCTACCCACGAGAACTTATTGCAGTCTGCAGGCCTTATTACATTTCCCCACCATGGTCCCTGCCATGAAGGGGGTCCTCACCTGAAGACAGCCAGACAGGTGGCAGGGTGCCCATACAATCGGTCCAATACCCCAGGGCTTAGGCTCCCTAGGAATTCCTGCAGGTTCCTGCATTGTAGGTGTGCTCGATTCAGTCCACCCCTGGAAGCGGTGCTCTCCATCACCTGAGAGGTGCAAGTGTTAGCGTTCCCCCACAGTCCATGCCAGTGTTGCCCCTCACCTTTCTCACTCTGGCTCCAGAGCCACTGGCCCCCACAAAAACGCATCTTTTCTATGGTTTCCTTTTTCATGTCACTCATCTCCTCTTGTTTCTCCCAAACCTGACCAACCTCCCCTCTTTCCTGCCTCCTCGCCCCACTGCTGGCCTCAACTCCAGTCTTCTCTAAATTTCTAGATGGCAGAATTGTTAACTGTCCCATATTTGCAAACTCTGTATTTCAATGACTGGTCTCATCTTTACCTAAGCAGTGACAAAGAGACTTGTTGGAGCCCAACCCTCTCTCCCTTCTACCTCTCCTGGTCCGAGCAGCCTATAAGCTCCAAATCTGTCCGTTCTTCCCATCTATTTCTTGGCCCCATTTCTCCTGCTGGGCACAGCAATAACTACCTTACCCCTCCATGTCTCCCAAATCCAGTTCCACCTCTTTCCTCTTCCCGCCCCCAAGACTACTTCACCCCATTCAGCCTGACCCACACCGCTTGATCTCCTAACTTGTCCCCTACTTTCCTCCCAGTCCTCGCCTCTCATTCAACGCTCTCCCTTATACCTCCGCCACCGCTTCTCTCCCAGCCCCCTTACCACTCAGTGTCGATCCTCCCTCGTGCACTCCAAGTCTCGTCGCTTAAACGGAGCCAATGTCTCTCATTGGCTCCGGGGAATAGGGAAAAGGATGGCGGAAAATGAGAGAAAAAAATGGGAAAGGGACGAAGGATTTCACCGACAGGAGACCAGAGTGGGGGATTCAGAAAAGAAGGGATGGAGTGGAGAAGCAGGGAGGACAAGAATCAGCGCTGCGCTCGCCCGCCGCAGGGCATACTGGGAATTGGAGTCTTGTCTTTCCCCACCCGGGAGCAAGCTGAAGCGCGTCTGACTACAACTCCCAAAAGGCACCGCGGGGAAGCCTAGAGGGGAGAGGCTGGCTTTTATTTTAGAGAGTCAGCGGCACCAGAGGTTGGGCCCCTTTGTTCCGCGTAGCTCTCCACCCTCTCGGCCAACGGCAAATCTAACCGACCGGAGCTGGAGTAGGGACGCTGGGAGTAGAAATGCCCTGAGAGCTTCCTGGCGGAGGCGCAGAAAAGACGTGGTGGTGAGGCGCTTGGGTTTGGAGACGCACGAAACTGGGTTCTTTGAGCTCAGTTGCTCCCCGTGAAATCGGAATAATGCACTTTCCAGAGCATTTTCTCGAATTAGGAGTTAATTCGATCCAGTGCGCCTTCCTCGGCACGTAAGTACTCAATAAATCTTAATTGTCACGTCCTCCATGCTTCCACCCACCTCCCCACCTCCCGTTTAATTAGAAGATTCTAATAAATGCAGTTTTAAAAAGAAACCAATTGGTCTGATTTGATTTATGAGACTACTGCGGGGTAAGGGAAGGGAACGTCTTCAGCCAAAGCCAGAGCTACACGTTTCCCCACATTCCTATAAGGCAAGTTTTGTTATTCCCACTTTGCAGACTAGAAGACGGAAGCTCAATGAGATTAAGAAATTTGCCCACGGTCAGACAGCTAGAAAGTGCCCGAACTGGGAGTTGAAGTTCATTTGCCAGTGACCAGGAATCAAAATGGTAAGAACTAAGACTTTGTTATACTTTGTAGCCCACCCATGCTTGTTTTGTTGTTCGGTTTCTTTAGCAATGTTTAAAATCCTCAAAGAATGACACAAAACTGACAAAGCTTCCTTATGGCAAACGTTGAGTAAGGTTAAAAGACAAATTACAATCTGGGAAGAAATATTTGATAAAATAGACAAAATACAAACAGCCCTTATAAAGCAATAAGAAAAAGAAACAGGGCTTCCCTGGTGGCGCAGTGGTTGAGAGTCCGCCTGCCGATGCAGGGGACACGGGTTCATGCCCCGGTCTGGGAAGATGCCACGTGCCGCGGAGCGGCTGGGCCCGTGAGCCATGGCCGTTGAGCCTGCGCGTCCGGAGCCTGTGCTCTGCAACGGGAGAGGCCACAGCAGTGAGAGGCCCACATACCGCAAAAAAAAAAAAAAAAAAAAAGAAACAACACAGTAGAAATATTAAGAAATAACAGGCAATAAACAGAAGAAATACAAGTACCTTGTAACCAAATGAAGAAACTCTCAACTTCATTCTTTTTTTTTTTTTGCTGTATGCGGGCCTCTCACTGTTGTGGCCTCTCCCGTTGCGGAACACAGGCTCCGGACGCGCAGGCTCAGCGGCCATGGCTCACGGGCCCAGCCGCTCCACGGCATATGGGATCTTCCCAGACCGGGGCACGAACCCGCGTCCCCTGCATCGGCGGGCGGACTCTCAACCACTGTGCCACCAGGGAAGCCCTCAACTTCGTTCTTAATTAAGGAAAAGTAAATTAAAGAAATAATAAAAAGTCCAATTAGGAAAAAAAAAAGGATCGACAACCTCCTTGTTGGCTTGAGTATACATGAGCACGTAACCATACTCATTTCTTTTTTCATACTCATATTTATGTGGAGGGTTGACATAGGCACACCTTTCTAAGGGTAAGTTGGTGGTATGTACCAGTGATTTTAATGTAATTACCCTTTGACTTAGCAACTCCCCCATTAGGAAAGTAGCATACTGAAATTCTGCCACATGGGTACAAAGATATACATACAAAGATGTTTACTGAAGTGTGTTTGTTGTTGTAGCATGAAAACAATGGAAACAGTTCAAATGTCCATCATTGGGAGCTGGTTAGATAAAATGTGGGTCATTGCAATGTAGAATACTGGGCAACGCTTGCAGAGGAGGTTACTATCTGCACACTGGCCTGAGCTATGTACCACCTATCATGACGGGGACAAGAGCAGATTACAAAATGGCATACCTAATCCAGTGCCATCTGTAAAAGAAGCTTTTATGTGTGTGTTAAACTCAAATAGGCCATATGCTTCATTTTGACTAGAGCAAGCAAGGGGGAGCTGGGCAGACTGGTCACAGTTCCCTACAGTGTAGGGAAAACTAGGGCTACACTGTCCAGAACAGGAGCTGCTAGTCACCCGTGGCTGTTTAAATTTAAATTAACTGAAATAAAATTTTCAATTCAGTTCCTTGGTCACATTAGCCCCATTTCAAATACTCAACAGCTACATGTGGCTAGTGGCTACCTATTGGACAGTGCAGATATAGACCATTTCCATGATCACAGAGTTCTCTTGGAGAGCCCTGCCCTAAGGGATGCAAGGTGTCTGATGTCAGGCTGAGCGCAGGCTGAGTTCCTGGAGCTGGCCTTCAGAAAGAAAATCAGCCTGGGCTCGTAGGAGCTGAGATTGTGGAAAGAGCTCCCTGACATAGGGCTATCCACCCTGTGCTTGAAAACGTCCTATGTTGGGTAATGGAGAGCTCATGCCCTCCTCCCCTCGGGTAGCATCCTGGAGAGAAAGAACAGAGCCAGGAGCTGACGGGCCTGTTTTCCACCAACTTCTCCATTTCCCGGCTGTGCTGCCTCGGGCATGTTGCTAACCTAACAAGAGAGGTTTTCTTCTCTGTGAAATGGCAATAAGTTTTAACTACTTCCTGTGTTGTATTAAATAAGATACAATATGTAATAAGTATAGTACCTGGCACAGAGAGGGTGCTCAGTAAATAGCATCATCATTTTATAAAAAACCAGCCAGGGCTTCCCTGGTGGCGCAGTGGTTGAGATGCAGGGGGACACGATTCGTGCCCCGGTCCAGGAGGATCTCACATGCCGCGGAGCAGCTAGGCCCGTGAGCCATGGCCGTTGAGCCTGCGCATCTGGAGCCTGTGCTCCACAACGGGAGAGGCCACAACAGTGAGAGGCCCGCATACCGCAAAAAAAAAACAACAAAAAAAAACCCAGCCAAACAAAAAACATGTAAATTTGCACCTGTAGTAGGTCCTACAAAGAAGAGAGTCATGTGCTCAGAGAGCATCAAGGGCATTTGACCTGGTCGGGCAAGTCAGGGAAGGTTGCTGAAGGACCAGCAGGAGTTAACAAGGCAAAAACAGCAGGGAATTATGTCCCAGGTGGAGGAACAGCAAGCTATAAATGCCATGTGGCAGGAAGGACTGAGTCCATTGGAGGGACTGAAAGAAGGCCAGTGGTGCACAAAGGGGGAGGAGGGGCAAACTTGGCCAAGAAGATCTTGTTCATTTTAAGGTCAATGGGAAGCCATTAAAGGGTTTAGAATAAAGGAGTGGGGTCAGATTTGTGTGTTTAAAGATCACACTGGCTGTAGGGCTGTAAACAAACCAGAGAGGAACAGAAACAGATCCTGGGAGACTACTGCAGTGGTCCAAGCAAGATGGAGGTGGCATGTGCTCCGATGGGGATGGAGACAGAAATGATGGATTTAAGGGAAATATGGAATCAAAGGCAACAGAGCTTCTTGATAGACTGGACTTTGGAGGTGAGCGTAAGGGAGAAGGGGTGTCAACAACGATGCCCAGGTTTCTGGCTTGCGCAGCTGAGCTGCCATTCACTGAGTCAGAGAACCATGGAGGAGCAGCAGGTTTGAACATGCTGAGACTGAAATTCAAATGAACCCTAGGTGGTTGTGCAGGTCTAGAGCTTAAGAGTTCTAAGCTCAGAAATTTGGGAGTTCTCGGCTCACTGCCATGGCTTCTTTTGCTCACCATTCTGGGTTCTGGCCTCTAAACTATTGTCTTGTCAGTGCTTGTCTTAAATTGTGGGTCACAGTGGTCTGACCTGTGTAGGTTCCAGCAGGACTCAGACCTGTGACCTGGAACCCCAGGGGCCTATCAATACAACCGAAGATTAAATTATCTTTATTGTCATCCTCATTATCCAGTTGGCTCATTTTGTAAATGTCATCAACTGAGACCCCAGGGTCTTTATTTCACATGAACTGCCATCAATATGGGTCTGCCTTTTCCCATACTTGCAACTGATTTTCTTTTTTTTCATTACAACCAAATTTGAACTCTGTTAAATGTTTTCTTGGCAGCTGTGGCTCATCCTTCCAAGCCTCTGAGATAATTTAGGGTCTTGGCTTGGCTCTCAAACAATTCAAACCTATTTGTTATTTGAACACTTGATCAGTCTAATACAGGGATTCTCCTCCTGGGACTTCCAGACCCTGGGGTGCAGGCAGTGGGAGAGGGTTTCCTAGAATTTGGGCAAGAAGAGAATTACATCTCTATTTTTATTAACCTCTAACTGAAATTTAGCGTTTCCTCCAAGTATGAGTAGGAGCAAAACCCCCAGTATATTAGCAGTACCTGTGACTTGTCACTAACAGATACCCACAGCTATTCTCATACCCCACTATAGCTGTAGAAATCTCAGAATATCATTTATGCTCATTACTTTTTGAAAATATCAATAATTATTACACCTGCTACTAGGTCTTATTATTAAATATATTTAAAAGAAGCACATATGTTACTATATCATTTTTTTAACATTTTGGTAAATGCTTTGATTTCCTGTTATATATGTGTAACCATAATTATATATTTTATATATATATGAAATATTTTTAAACGGGTTTTAAAACAATTCTGAGGAGGAATCAGTAGACCTCTCCACACTGCCAAAGGGGTCCATGGGTCAGACAAGGTTAGGACCGCTGGCCTAATCCACCTCCTTCCAGGTCTCCTGTAGAGCTCCATATTCATGTGGGACCTTAGGTCCCACAGGTGAGGGCCTGGCTTATGCAGAAACAGAACGTTATGCAGGGAAAAACACATGTTAGGAAATGGAATGGGAAGAAGAGGGAAAAAGAGGGGAAGGAAGAAAGGAAATGGGTTTGGGGGAGCAGGAAGCAGATTTCACCAAAACCCCAAGAAACCCACTCGTAGCTGTGGAAAACTCAACCTTTATTATTACCTGCCTAGTGCAGGGGATTAAAATAGCATTGAGCTAGATCCATATATTAGTGTAAAAATCTGTGTCTCTCCCCCCCCCAAAATGTACAAACCCCAAGTGATTATAGAAAAACCAATGTGGCAGCTACCATAGAGATGTCCAACCCCAGGGCCACGGGCCATTGCTCTCTTTCCCCCCTAATCCCAATACTTATTCCACAGAAACATACAGGCTTAGAGAAGTTCTACCTACAACAGGGCAGGTGGGAAGTGGGGAGGCTGGGGGGCACAGGGATCACCCCCAAGTCCAGTGTTTCACAGGATGGAGGAGGGAGGCCAAAGCTGAGAGCAATCCCAGGAGGAGGCACAAGGGAACCCCTTTCTCCCTTCCTTGTCCTCCTCACTCCCCAGATTCTCAGCCAGTGGGGTCCAGTGTGTGACGGAGAGAGAGAGAGAGGCTGGGGGCAACAGCCTTCTCTCCAGGTACCAGTGTTGTCCAGGGGGGCCCAGGTGCTCCAATGGGCCAGGTCCAGTGTCTGCCCTGTATTTTCTCCCACCTCCCCCAAGAGATGGCTAGAGGAGGTCAGAGAGGATCCCATCCACAGGGCCAGCTGGGTGGGTGGCAGGGGCTTCTAAGAGAGGAGCAGGAAGGGGGCATGAGAGCATATCTGGGGCAGGGAGGGCGTCAGCTCCCGGGCAGGCCCAGCCCACCTTCAGCCACGCTGCCTCTCTCAGAGGTGAAGGGCAGTCAGGAGGGGGAACGGAGTGGGGTGCGCTTAGCTCCTCTTGTTTAGCGCCGCTGGCCTCCCCTGAATCCTCCCTGAGGGAGGGGCGGCTGGGTGTTGTGATTCACACTGTGTTGAGCGCATCTTCTGCCAGGAACCGATGCAGTTGGGAAAAGGGTGGTCGCTGCTCAGGCTCCCGGCTCCAGCACCGAAGCATCAGCTCATACAGGCCCAGTGGGCAGGCCGGGGGCCGGGACAGGTACACCTGCATTGTGGCAGTGTGGATGAAAGGCAGGCAAATGTTCTTTAGTCCCCAGGATGACAGGCTCTGGCCCTCCTGGACCCCCAGACCCATCTTCCCTCCCCTCTGCTCTGACCTGCCGGCCCTGGTCCCGGAAGAACTCCCCCGCGTTCTCGATGACTTGCTCATCGGTGAGCTGCCCAAAGGGCTGGGCCCTGCAGAGCATCAGCACCTCCCACAGGGTCACCCCAAAGGCCCACACATCACTGGCAGTCGTGAACTTCCCCTAGTGCATGGATAAGGCAACAGAGGCAGAGAATGGCATCAGTCAACAGAGACCCTCCTCCTCTCCCCACTGGGACCCCACATCCACTCAGCATCATCCTCACACCCACTTGACTCCCTCCCAACCCCCGGCAGTCCACCCTCCTTAGCTGGCCCTCTTTCCCACTAAGCCTGCTCCTCTCCTCTGGCTCTGCCTTCTTTCTTGTGCTCTAGTCCTCTCCTCAACTCTTCCCGTTTCTACCCATCCTTCCCCGCATTTTCTGCTCCTGACTCTCCCAACTCTTCGCCTTCTATCTCTAGCCTCCTTATCTCTCTTTCTCTCTGCTACCCTGACTTCATCTCTCACACTCGCTCTTGGCTCCTGGACCCTTTCCAGTCACACCATAACTCTCTGCTTTCTCCAGTCCCTTGAGCCAGAGGGAACCTTATAGAGCATTGGTCCAAACCCTCATTTCAGAGATGAGGAGAACTGCAGTCCAGGGAAGGAAAGTGACTGAACGAGATCCCAGAGGTTAAGTGGCAGTCAGTGCTCCCCTAACTGCCCCTCCCTTCCCGCCTCTCTCAGGGCCTCTCACCATGAGGATGCACTCCCAGGCCATCCACCGGATGGGCAGCACCGCCCGGCCCTGCACACGATAATAGTCCCCGGCGTAGAGGTTCCGACTCATGCCAAAGTCCGCGATTTTGATGGTGAAATTTTCCCCAACCAGGCAGTTCCTTGTGGCCAAGTCCCGATGCACAAAGTTGAGTGTGGCCAGATAGCGCATGCCCGAGGCAATCTGGGCCGCCACATGCAGCAGCATCGGGTAGCTGAGTGTGGAAGCCGACAACAGTGGGTCATAGGGGCAGCCCTAGACTCGTCCCCACCTCACAGATTCCTGGGAGATGAAGGAGAGCCCTCTCCCCAGGACTGGGTTACCCCTCCTCCTGGTGCGGAGATGGAAAGCCCTGGTGGAGGCCAGCGGGTAGATGCCCACTCAACCTTTCTTTAGCTCATCTGACCCCAGGGAGCTACCGCTTTTGTTATGCTCCACAATCTGGACTCAGGGACAGTGAGGGTGAGAGAGCGCAGGGAAGCTCCTGACAGGGTCCAAGTCCCTTCACCACCCTCATTGTCGTAATCTCCAGCCTTTCTGCCCCTCAAGTTCTAGATGAACATGGCCACGTGTGTCTCATGCCAGGCCCCCTCCCAGAACCTCTACCTGCCTGCCCACCCCATGTTCCCCCTTTCCCTCTAAGCTGGAGTGAGGGGAGCAGAGGAGACCCCCTTGTGTACCTGATGGTGGGCCCCTGGGCCGCCTCCCCATCTCTGTCCTCCTCCACCGCCTTGTCCTCTAGCTGGTGGGCACTGAGGAACTGGTTGAGGTCGCCATTCTCCATGTAATCAGTTATCATGCAGAGGGGGTCATCCTGCACACACACGCCCAGGAGCCGGATGATGTTTGGGTCCTTTAGCCTCGACATGATCTTCACCTCCTTCAGGAAATCATTCCTGGAGAAGCAGGGAGAAGGTGGTGGGATGCCAAGGGGCCGACCTGCAGCTTCCCTCTAGCTCCCACAAACCACTGCCCCACTCCCCGACCTCTAATCACTAGTCCCCAGACACTCCCCCACTGTTGGTCTCCACCATGTTTCCCTCTAGATCGCTCCCCTCTCTTCATGCCCCCCCCTTCTTCCAGATGCCATCCCTGGTCCTCACCTGGCATTCTTGGTGGCATCTGGCCGTAGGATCTTGACAGCTACCAGTAAAGGGTGTTCCTTGCGCACACTAAGGGGGAAATCAAGACTGACCAGATCTTGAGGGTTCTCTACCTCACACAGGTGCACCTGGAGAAAGAAGGTGATTTGGTAGGGGGTCACAAGGTTCACCAAGGAGACATGGTCGATTGGGACAACACAGATGATGGTTTCCCAGCCAAGGGGGATGTCTGGGCATGGCATGAAGAGAGGCAGAGAGAGGCACACATTGCTGATGGCTGGGCAGGAATCCTTCTTACCTCCCCAAACTGGCCCTCACCAAGCTTCTCCTTGAAGCGGAGCCTCGACCGAGGGAAATCCACTCTGGGGGGCCCATCCCCAGCTGCCCCTGGGGGCAGCGCAGGCACAGCATAGGTGTTGCCTCCAGTGACACCCTGCAGGGTGACAATGTCAGCCTCGGCATAATGGGGGACGCTGTTCTGGGGAGGTGGGGGCAGAAGCGGGGCACCCGGCTTCTCCGGCTCCATGTAGTCCCCACTGCAGGCTGCAGGATGAGGGAAAAGAAGACAGGACGAGGCATCAGGAACAGCCCCCGAGAGCCACGGTTCTCCACACCCCCGTCTCCCAGAGGCGCCCCGTCTCCCAGGTGGGTGAGAGACTGGGTCTACCCTCCTCTCCTTGGTATTCCACCCGCCAGCCTCAAAACAGAGAAGGCGTTGGCATGGGATAAGAGCTGCTACAGAGCTTTCAAGGCAGTGGAAATGGTTGAGCAAAGAATGTCATAAAGTCTTGTTCTCTAGGGATCCCAGCACAGTCCAAGACCGTGAAAGAAGTCTTGACTGCAAGTGGAATTCCTCTACCCACCATTGGAAGAAGGATGGTCCCAGCCATCCGGTGACCCTCCAATTTCCAAACCCATGACCCACTCACCGCCAGCCACTGCCATTCACGTAGCCATTCTACCGGTTGCTTTCATCCTTTCATCCTCCCTGCCATGGTTACCCAAGCCCTCCCTGACCCAACACACCAAGCTCAAAGACAAGCAGAGACAGGGGCACACAGAGGGAGAGGAAAACAGTTCCTCACAGCCTGCGCAACATGGAGTCTACAGACAGAGGAGAGGAAGCAGAGCTGTCGCCCCTTGGCCCTGGGGGAGGGGTGACGAGAAGAAGGTAACACAGAAGAGAAGAGCAGACAGGAAGGGCGGGGGCGTGAGCCGAGAGCGGACATGTGGGGGGAGAGGGCAGGCACTGCGGGAGAGGCCCTCCTTGCAGCTCTAGAGAGAGGGGAGAGTGAAGGAAGGGCTGTAAGAGAGCCTGGAGCCACCATAGCAACCTCCTCTCTGGCTCTGGAGAGCTCAAGAGATGGGGTGGAACAGGAGGAGGGGAACAGAGCTGAGAACCAGGGAGCTTTCTACTCCTCAGCTCAAGGGGGAGGCCTTAAAAAGGAGCAAGCAGCAGCAGAGGAGAGCTAAGGGCACAAGAGCTTCCTCCTTGGGAGCTCAGGAGAGCAGAAGAGGCCACAGTGGGGAGAGGAGGGAGTGCAAGGTGTGAGGACTTTTCCCTGCCCCAGTAGAGGTACGGGGAGCCTGGCGGAGACTAGGGGCAGAGGGGCTTACCCTGGGTGTTGGTGGGTTTGGCCCAGGCGGGTGTGGGGGGGCCCGGGCCTCGAGGGGGGCGGGCGTAAGTGGCCAGAAGGAGACGGTAGGCTGGATTGGAGAGCAGCAACGCTGTCGGGAGAAGGAGGGGGGGAAACACGGGGAAGGGATGAGACTCAAGGCTAGACAGACAGGGAGACACAGAATAGGGCAAGACTAGGGCTGATGAGAAGGAATGTACTAAGAGACAGAAATGGAATAAAACAAGCATCTGGAGAGTGCTGGATAACTGGATGGTTAGGTGATAGATGGACGAACAGATGATGGATGGATGATGAATGATTGGATGGATGGATAGTGAATGCATGGATAGATGATGGATGGACAAACAGATGATGGATGGATGCATGGTTGATGAATGGATGACGGATGGACGTATGAATATATATGGATGGATGAACAAACGGATGAATGATGAATGGATATATAAATATAGGTAGATGGATGGAATGAACATGGTGAGTCTCGGAGAGAGGAGAGGAGCCAGAAAGACACAATGAGAGGGCACAACAGAGATGAGAGAGGGAAGGGTGTGGGACACAGAAACAGGATGAGAGCACTGAGGACTGTGAGTAATGCATGGAAGACTCCTGAGGGAGATTATATGGTAAGGACATGGAGTAATATAGAAGGCTCTGACCAGGGACACAGAAATAAGCAAATGAGTTGAAACTGGGGAAGACAGTAAAAGAAAGGAATGGTAAAGGAGAGGAAAAAGGATACACTGAGAAGACAGGCAGAGGTGGGACTGGAACAAGGAAGGTCTTACCAGAGCCGTTGGGGACACTGGGAGCAGAGTGGGGCGGATTCCCACGAGGCCGGGGCTCCTGGTAAGGGGGTGGTTCTCGAGGGCCTGGGCGGTTGTTGATGAGGATGGTGTCCCCAGGGACAGAGAGGTGAACCGTCAGCTCCTCTTCTAACACCCGACGCTCGGCCTTGTCATGGGGAACGGGAAATATTAAGCACAGCTACCGCTCCGCGCGCACTTCCCAGCTCTTGGTTAAATCCTACACCCGTGTTCCCTCCTTCAGTCCTCACCAAGTCCTGTAGTCGTATGTACTGCTAACTCATCTCTCAGGTAAAGAAAGACTCAAGGGCATTTAAGTGGGTTCCCTGATGTCCCACAATGGGATTCCCACCCGAATCCTACCAGTCCATAACTATTAACTGTTACGCGTATCCCCACCACCGGACTCTGGCCTGGAAGACGTGGGCTTAGGAGTGTGCCGCACTTCTTCCAGTCGCTCCACTAGCTCCACTCGCCACCTTCTCCCGCTGGGCTCCTGCCCCAAGAGGTCGATCAGTGTGGACTGCATCAACGGGCTGGGTCTGGGTTGGCCAGATAGGAGGCCCAGCAGGAGTTTGGAGGGCAGACAGGAAGTGAGGTCAGGGTGTTCATTCTCCCAGCCCCTCCCTAAGGGATGGACCCAGGTGAGCTGCATCCTGGAACCAAAGTCCATTGCCCCTCTCAGGCGCCCTCTCCACACACTCCTCCTAGATTCCTCCCGCGTTCCAGTAACTGCCTCCTTCTCTCACCCCACAGACCCAGGGATGGTAGCAGCTCTGCACTGACCAGGCCTGGGGAACTGCACTGCTTCTCGTGACGTACGTACACCCTGCCCACATCTTTCTACGTGGTCTCCTTGCTAAGCCTCCCTCAAATTATCCTCTTCCGACCGTGCTCTATGGTCCCTGCTGGATCCTAACTAACGCAGGAGTCCCGACACACGCTGGCCTCACTCTCCACACCCACATCCTGCCCATCCCTCCCCAGGCTGCCCCACCCCCAGTAGCCCAAGGGTCCCCACCCCACTCTGCCCACCTTGCTGAGGAGCTTGCGCCAGTGCAGCCGCCACAGCATGAGGGCGATGATGAGCAGCAGCAGCAGGATGATGGCCACCAGGCAGCCAATGAGGATGGCGGTCGGGCTCCCCTCGGCTTTGGCCACAGGCTGCTGGCCCCTGGGCTCCAGCTCTGGTGGAGGCAGAAGGGTCAGGACCACGGGAGGCTTCCCACCCAGGCTGAGGGGGCCCAGGGAGGACTGGTGACACAGGACCCACACGCCCTGGCGGGGGCCCCAGGGCAGCTCACCCAAGCTGCTGAAGTTGGTGGGAGGTGGGCCGGGTGGCCACCAGGGGGCTGGTGCGAAGGTGCCCCCCAAAGCCAGGGAGGAGTCATTCACAACATCTGGGGAGAAGGAAGAACAAAGGGGAGGTCAGATAGGGAGGAGGCGACCAAAGGGAGGCACACATGCATGAGACCGAGGGAATTCTATTATTGGGTGGGGAGTGGGAGCAGGGCTGATACTCAGTGTATGTACCAACCAACCAGGATAGGTGGTGGGACAGGATCCTGGAGGGTCCTGGACGGTTGTGGCGGTGCTGGATGTTAATCTTTTAGTTGCTGGATTGTGGGGAGAAGCGGGACTCCTGAGGAGAGCCCAGGGTTGGGATCCTGGCTGTCAGGAGGCTTAGAGAAGAGGCTATTTCTCAACCAGCACAGAATATTTCAATATTTTAACAACCACACTGTCATACTGCTCAACATCAGTCGTGAGTGAGGGGCTCATAAATGAAAGACGGAGACAGGCAGGGGGAAAGGGGGAAGGAAGGGTTCAAATTACTTAGGGCAGCCTTCCTTGTAAAGTCTCACTGGTGCCGGGAGTGGTTATTCGAGGGCACTATGGGTTAGTAATTAATCCCAGAGGCTGGGAACTGGGCAGAGACCAGGGGCTTACCAGAGATGAAGGAGATTTCGCTGAAGAGTAACCACGGCCCAGCAAAGAGGAAGCGACACTGCAGAAAGCGGCCCACTCGGCCGCCCAGGGGTACTGACACAGTCCGGGCTCTGGGGTCCCCCAGGCTGCCCCCCAGGGCATGGCGCACGGGCTCCCCCTCCCAGGCCATGGCAGGGCCCCTCTTGAAGCGACACTCCACCCCGCCAGGGAGGCGGGCTCCCAGCGTGTGCATGTTGTTACAGTGGACCTGGGGGAGGGAAGGAAGGACACAAGGTCAAGTCCAGGAGAGCCCGAGCGAGCACCCCAGGGCACTCACCCTGGTCTCAGAGCCCTCCCTGGGAGTTGGCCGCACTTACCTGCATGGCTTGGAAGGTCCTCAACCGGTCAAACTCAAACTCCATCTCCACGTAGCCGCTGGGGAAGCTGTGATTGCTCCATCCCACATAGTCATAGCCTGGCCAGACCCGCAGCTCCTGGCTCTTCCTAAAGTCATCCAGCCCCACCACGCCATCTGCCAGCTGGCCCAGACCTCCGTACTGCAGCCTGGAGAGGAGGGGAGCCAAGGAAGGGGTTGGAAGAGAAGAAGGTGTTACTTATCTGGGTGCTCTACAGCCCCCACCCTCCAGTGGCCTGGCCAGCGTAGCCCAGCAACCCCCCACCCCTGCCCCAACCTCACACAGCCCTCTCTTACCCCCACCCAGGACTCTCTAGGGCACCTTGAAGTCACATGCTATACAAAGGCACTGCCTCTAAGGGACACCGCTCAACCTATGATGTATTTATTGTGACAATTTGCAACAGATTTAAGTGTCTTAGCAGAGGCAGGCCTCTCTCTAATTCGCACAAAGTGTCACATTAGCTGGTGGTCACCTTGCTATCCCTCAATCCTGGTCCTGTCCCTTGAGCCCCACCTAAGCCATCGCTCTCTGCAGTTCTTCCCTCTCACTGCCCAGACAACCCCCTCCCCCACCCACTCCATCCACTCTCCCACCCCAGGCTCCGTGTCCTGCGGGACCCGCTTCTTTCACCCGCCAATGGTGTGTGTGGTGTGTCCATCGTAGGTGGAGTCGTTGAGGTGCACGGCCTCAGATAAGTACATCGTCTGCCCCACAGGGGCCATGTAAGACAGGAGTCCATCTGGGGCAGGGGGAGGAGGGGCGTTAGGGGCACGGAGCCTCCATCCCCCACCCCTGCATCAGGCTTGGGCAGGTTTCAGGTCCCTCTCTCGTACCCCTCCACAGGCCACTGGCATGGAGGAGGCAATGCTGGCCAATCCCCTCCTCACTCAGAGTGACAGATTCCCAACAGGAGAGAGGATCCTGGATGCCCCTCTCCCCCATTCCCACTCCCCAGTCCCCAGGACAGGAATGAATCCTCAGGGGTCTGAACGACTCACCCTTCCAGAGGCAGCCATAGAGCTCCACCCGTAGACAGACGCTCATGACTCGGTCCGCCCGGGGATAGAAGCGAACCAGTCGGGCCACCATGGGGGGCCCAAGGTCCTTCAGCACCACTCCCCCAGGATCCTCATTACCTAAGATCACCTGTGGGCCAGGACGCAGGGGTGGATGGGGGAGGAAGGCTCCAGATCGGATGTAATTTCCCAGCCACCAGCTGCTCCCTGGCCCAGCCCACAATGGCCACAAAGAGACCCATGAAGGGTGGCACTGAGCACCCAAGGCATGGAGTACAGCCAGGCATTTGTAAGACAAGGGGCTGCAGCAGAGCCCTCTGACACCTCTCCGGGCCTGATGGTCTGTCCTGATCTCTAAGTCTCTCATCCGGTTGTGCCCAGATTCTACCCAGTCCCTCACGGCTCTGCACCCCTGCTCTGGCTTCCCCTCTTCCTTCACCCATTCCCTCTGTTCACTCAGCAGATGCTGGCTGAGCACCCACTCTGCACCAGCCAGGCACATTCCTGGGGGTGAGCATCAGTCCCGCTCCTGTAGGACAGTCCAGTAGGAGAAACAGCTGTGACAAACAAGAGGCAGCTGGAGGTGGGGAGTCAGAAAAGGCTCTATGAGGAGGTGATATCTTCGGGGAGAATTGAATGGAGGGAGGAGAGCCTGTGGACAGCTGGGGGAGGAGCCTTCCAGGTACAGAGAACAGCAAGTGAAGGTGTCCTGAGGCTGTGGGGTGAGCCCTAGCATGTACCAGGAACAGCAAGAAAACCAGCATGGCCCGGGTGGAGCGAGAATGGGGAGAGGGGTAAGAGATGTGGACAGAAGCCAGCACAGGCTAAGCTTCTGCACCCACAAAGGGCCTCAGCTTTTGTTCTGGCGGGGAGGAAAGCCAGCAGAGGGCTGTGAGCCGGGTGTGAGGCATCTGCTTTGCATCTTCTCAAGTACCCTAGATGTAGCCTCCAGGTGGAGATTTGACTTCAGGAGAGAAAGAAGCAAGGAGAACAGTTTGGAGACTACTGCATTCATCTAAGCTGGGGATGGTGGGGGCCTGGCCTAGGGGTAGAGGTGGAGGTGGTAAGAAGTGGGCAGATTCAGGAAATATCATGGAGGTGGAACAGACTGGCCTTGCTGATGCTTTGGAAGTAGGAGGTGGGAGAAAAAGAGGAATCAGGGATATCATCTTAGCTTATGGTGGTACCATTTCCTGAGCTGGAGAATGCTGGGGGAGGAGCAGGTCTGGGATGGGAATGGGGCTCAAGTTCAGCTTGAGAAGTTTATGGTAAGTTTGAGATGACCATAATACATCTAGGTAGAAAGTGGTCAGGTTTGCAACACTAGGTGGAGCTCAGGGGAGATGTCCGGGCTAGAGCGGGCGGACATTGCAGAGGCATCAGTGGACAGGTGGTACAGCGGGGGGACAGAGGAGAGCCAGCCTTCCCTGGGCACTGTCCCTGCCAGCCTCACCTCCTGGCCCCAGCGGTCCCTCCAGTCCATCCAGCGGTGGCCATCCCGGGAGTAGCGCAGCCGGTAGCTGGGGGAGAACTCCTTGCCCAGGCCTCCTGCGTGCCGCCCCTGGGTGCCCACCAGCGCCACCAGGTGCAGCCGCCGCAGGTCCACCTGCAGGTACTCCTCCTCCTTGGGAAACACCGGCCCCGCAGGGCACCATGCCCCATCTCCATCGCTGCTTTCCAGCCTGGGAGGGGGCAGGAAGTCACAGGGAACATCTGGCCCTAGGTCTGCCTCTGTCTCCAGTATTTAACACCCGCCCCCCAGTACTGTGGGGGGCTTCATTGGCATCGACCCTCTCAGAAGCCTCTTGGCTTGGGCAGAGGGTTGGAAGGGCAAGTAGAGTCCCCAGGGGTTCCCTCCGGGGCAGCCCAGGTGTGCCAGCTACCTGCTGTGGCGAGCAGCAGTGGAGTCTGACCAGGAGCTGGAAGCAGAGATGTCACCATCCGGGATGGTCCGGTCCTGCATGCCCAGGGCATAGCGGCACTTGGCTGGGTGAACACAGACATACGGAGGGTCAAAACTCCCAACTCGGTCTCCCAAGCCCCATCCCTCAGGGACCCAAGAGCCAGTCTCCTCACCAGGGTCAAAATGTCCCTTCATGTCAGCATCTCCTGTTGCCACCAAGAGCAGCAGCAGCAGCAGAAATGAGAGGGCCCCTGGCCCCATTGCTCTTGATCCCTTGGGCCTACGGGGGTGGGGGCAACATCTCTGCAGGGGACATAATGAGGGGGGAGGTTAGTTAAAGGGCAGTCAAGGAGACTGGCTCACAGCCAATAATGAAGAGACAGGATGGGCTGCTTTGGGGATAACAGCAGTGAAATAACAACAGTCACTGTTGAACAGCATCAGCTGTATTTTTAGAATGCTTCCCATGTGCCAGACACTGAGCTAAATTCTGGTCCCCTCCCCACCTAGGAGACCAGAATTCTAAGCAAAGCGGGGGACCCCAGCAACCTTCCAATCTCAGTGTCCTCTGTAGCCCCGCTGGCCCCTGACCCAGCAGCCTCAGCCACACCTGGGAGCTTGGGAGAAATGCAGAATCTCAGGTCCCAACCTAGACCTGCTGAATCAGAGTCTGCATTTTAACACAATCACCAGGTGACCTGTGCCTATTAAAGCTTGAGAATCCCTGCTTTTTTTTTTCCCTCACTGGGCCCCTGGCAGCTTGCCCCCTGAAAACCATTCCAACTACAACTCCTTATGAACCCAGGTATCTACCCTCCCCAGCCTCAACCCCAGCCCCAGCCCCAGGAAAATCGATCCTGACCTGTCTTCTTCCCAGCAGAGGTCTGCTCTGAGTTCTCCAGGCCCTGGAATCCTTTGGGACCCCTAGTGCCACCCCTCAAACCCTGATCCTCTCTGCCATCAGGTCCAAAGCATTCCATCCCCTCTCCCTGCTCTGCCTTCCCTGCCTAAGACCTCGACATCCTATCCCCCCCAGTTCCCAGTTTCTGAAGGGGACTGCCTCAGAAGGAAGAGCCCAGGGCTGAGGAAAAGGCTGAGTTGCCTTGGAGATGAGGGCGGATCTAAAGACGGGGAAGCCAGGTCACCCCAGGAGGTAGGAGGAGTGGGGGGATACTCCCCCATCCCTTTGTCCTCCTCCAGCTGCTCCCACAATGCTCTAGGGCAGGAATGTAAGAGGCAGCTGAGACCCCACAGCTCCAAAGCAGCAGCTGAGGGGGCTGACTGAGTTATGGGGGGACCCAGGTATCAAAGGAGAGCTGGAACCAGAAGCATCACGCCTGGTCCCCTGGGGGTCTGGGAGCTGGCACAGGGGAGCAAGCTGCCGGAGCCCCAGGCAGCCGGCCTGGAATTCCTGGGTGCTGCTCTCCACCCCCACCTCTCTCGGGAACAGCAGGGCCCTTGTTCCCCTGGGTAACCTTCATGCCTATCCCAGATGAGTCATCAGAGCCAGACGGAGCAAGCAAGAGGAGCCCGGGGCAGACATACAAAGACAGGCAGAAGACAGAAGGCAGGGGGAGACAGGGCGAGAAACACAAAGCAAGAGGTAAACAGAGCAGGCTTCGAAGCGCAGGGCACAGAGCCAAGCAGAGAAACACACAGAGAGACGTCTGGGGCAATCTGTTCTCTGACACCCTGTCACCCCATTTCTCTCCACTGGGTCACAAACACCAAGGACAGGCCCAGAAGACCTACCCCAACCCCACTACAATCAATCAGTCAATCAGGCCCCCCATGTGCCGCCCCTGGGTGCAACAGGAGGCTGGAAGCCAGGGGCTGGAACACTCTGCCACAAGCCCTTCGCCCTCTTCTCC
Organism: Mesoplodon bidens; assembly: GCF_964165515.1. Lineage (NCBI taxonomy): Eukaryota > Metazoa > Chordata > Mammalia > Artiodactyla > Ziphiidae > Mesoplodon > Mesoplodon bidens. Next base: position 82,989,966 of record NC_138172.1, read on the forward strand.
CAACCCCCAACCCTCACCCCAGACAACACCCACACAGCTCTGTACACACGCGCCCGCATACACACACACAACTGTCTTACAGACTTTCAGAGACAAACACATGTGACATCCTCATAAATCCATTACACACATAGACTCCCCAGCCAAGGCAAACACGGATGGACACTCACGCACACATCACCTCCATCCACACCTCGGCATTCTTTCAAGTTCAATCCCATCACTTAGTTAATAGTCATCTTCAGACACCTGTGAACATGAAATGACAAACATGCTCCTACCATCAGAGGACAGTGTGAAACACACACTCAGGTCCTCAGGCACAGGATCCCAAGAGAACTGGGGCCCACCCCCTAATACTCAAGGTGACCAAGCCAGAGGGAAGTCAAGAGAGTGGGGAACAGAAGGAAACTTGGGTGGCTGGAGTGACAAAAAAAAAAGTCATTTCTCTATTTTCCCATATGCTCAGCTTTCATCTCCACTGTACCACTCAATTCTGGACACACTATGTGCCCTCAGCAACAGTGAGTCTGAGCACCAGACTCTGGCTGGGGGTAGAGGTGCTGGAAAGAAATGTCCAGCCAGCAGGGGACCTGTAGGGTGAAGGCTGGAGAGGAGGGAGTGGGGGAGGGACACTGGGGATGGTGCTCACTGGGCAATGACAGTAACTCCTGGCAGAACCAACTGACCATCTAACCGTGGATGAACGACTGTCACTGGCAGGTTATGGTGTCAGGCCCTCTCTCTGCTGGGCTGAGGCCAGGCTGCCCAACTGGGAGCTGGCTGGATGGAGGCTTAACAGTTAGTAGATGCCCGCAGAGACTGGCCAAGTAGGAGGACAGGCCCACTTCTCCAGGAGGCCGGGAGATGATTCAGTAGGACCACATATGAGCACCTGTCTTCCTGGGGTTCAGTTCCTCCATACTGGGTAAAGGGGGTCCTTCCTCAAGGCTGGAACACACTTTCTCGGAGGTCAGGGGGTTCCCCCCCCATTTTCAGACAGTAAACCAGAGCACTGTGGAGGCGGGCAGGGACAGACTTAGTGGCGCTGGACAACGAAGTCCAGCCCGGGAACATCTTGCCTCCCGGCCAGGCCCTCATCCTTTGGCCACCGCGCGTCCCCGGAGCCCCAGGCCGCCGCCCCCGCCCCTCCGTCCCGCAGGGGTCCTACCGCCGCTCTTCCTACCTCTCATCGCTCTTCACGGCAGACCCCGGCGTCCGACCCCGAAGCGGGGCCTCCTTGGTGGCGGCGGGGCGCGGGGAGGGGGAGGCGGAGGGAGCCAAGAGCCGGGAGCGGGAGGCGCCGGCGGGGCTCGGGTGTCGGGAGGCGGCTCCCGAGAGCAGCTGTCGGGGGCCTGTTCCGGGGAGAGGAGCCAGGGCTGGGGCGGCTCGGACCCAGGCGCCGCCTCCCCCTCCCTGCTCCCCGCTCCGCCCGCTCGCCGGGCGCTCGGGCCGCTGCCTTCCCTTCCCCCTCCCGGGCTGAACCGGCCCCGCGGCTCCCACGCCCGGCGCCGCCCTCCCGGCCCCGCGCTCCTCTCCGCCCCGCCACGCCCACCCCGCATTCCCCCGCGCGCCCCGGCCTCCCCCAGGTAACCGCGCCGCCGTCCCCGCCGCGGGCTCGGCGCTGCGTGCCCATCCCCCTCCAGCCGCTCACGGCTCACCCCCCCAGGATCCCCACAAAGAAGAACGGCCCAAGCAGGTGGCCAAGGGCTAACCACTCAGGGCCTCCCCCACTCCCAGGCCCCACGAGGGGATGGCCCGCCTCCCTACTCCCCCTTTTCTGGGCTCAGTTCCTGGAGAGGGCGGTGAAGGGGAGCAGCCCCAGGGCACAGGGAAGGAGCACGTTCCCACAGGCCCGGCGCCCGGTCCAGCAGCAGGAGTTTGAATGGGGGAAGGGAGCAGGGCTCACCTGTCCAACCTGGCCTCCTAGACCTACTCTCTTCACACCGCCAACCTTGCTTCTCTCTGGCACCCTCTGAGCCTCCGGTCCTCTACACCCCAACCCAGCCGTAGGAACAGACCCCTCTCTCCCAGCCCCTTCCTCTCTCTACTTCCACCTCCAGTTCCTCCCCATAACTCCACAAGGCCCTCCCCAGTCCTCTCAAGGACCTTGGGGTCCAGACTCCGAGGTCCTGGTTCCCCTGGGCTCCCTGCTCAAAGCCCGGGAGTTCTCTTCAGGGCAGCCAGCTCTGCCCTGGTGGGGTCGGAGGGTCTGACCGCTGGCAAGGATAGGCCCGGACAAGGTGAGTGGTGGGGATGAGGAGGAGGATAGGGGGGCAAAGAGAAAATCACGCACAGACAAAAAGTAACAGTACACGAGACCCAGAGAAGTTGGGTGCAGAGAGACTAGGTACAAACCCAATGTGAGAGAAAGAGAGCGGGAGAGCTGCTGGGTGAGGTGGGCAGGACAGAAGGGCTGTGGTGGGAGCTGTGCCACCCTGTTCAGCGCTACCTGGGGCCCCACCACCTCTCTCCACACCCCACACCTACCAATCACCTGCAGGGTAAGGTCTCACGCCACTGCAGATCTCTGCCCCATTGCACCTCACAGTAGATAGATAGAAACTCACCCTACGTGCAGTCCCAGACAACAGTCCCAAGAAAGAAACACAAAGTCCCAGACAAGTACACAAAAGCACTGCCAGGAAGAGGCTGGCCCTTGGGAGAGGCCAAGGCACATATGGGCACGTACTCCAACTCACGGGTCAACACACAAACCCTAGGGCGCCCCAACTGCTAAGGGACTCACTAACAGACAGCCCCATGGCCACCCTGAGAATTGCCTCTTCCCATCGTCCCCTCCCACCAAACCCCCAGGGTTCCCCCGGTGCACCTACCCCTCCGGAGAGGGCAGCTGGGGAAGCTGGGCCCGGAGAGGCTGGGCCGGGGGTGGAGCCAAGCCGGGGGTGGGGCCATGGTTTCCCAAGTAACCTCACCTGGGCGGACTCTCAGCCCCTCCTTCCAGGGGCTGTGCTCCCGGGAAGCCCCGGGCAGGCGGCCCGGCTGAGCTGCAGCCAGACCCCTCAGGGAAGGAGGAACAGCCCCTCACACCCCAGAGGGACATTCCACAGCCCAGGCCCACGCTGACCCCGGCCAGGTGGCATGGCTGTGCCAGACAGAGGGGTCGACTGCGTAGAGTATAAGAAACCATAGAATCCTGAAACCCTTGCTCCCTCTTCTCCCCCAGGAGAAATTCCTAGTCGGTGATGCCCACCTCAACCCAGCCCAGAGCTGGAGGAGTGGGAGGGATGCAGGGCTGGGGCCCTGTGGAGTCAAGTGACAGCGGAAAGGGGGCTGGAGCCGGCTGGAATGCCAGGCTCTGAGCCGAGACTCTCAGGGGCCAGAGAGGGAAATCCCAGCCATTCAGGGGCCCCCAGAGTAGTACCAAAGACCTAGTGTATCCAGCCACCCATCCGTGGTCCCCAGAGCCCATCCCACATCTCCTGAATCACTCACAGCTCCAGAGGGCCCCATGTCCTCCTGAGCCCCCAAAGGACCCTCTACCCCTCCCCCATCCATGTCCTCCAATTCAGGGCTTCCCTCCCCTTCAAGCCAATGGCCTTCTGCTGCCCAGGAAAGAGAGGAGGAACAGCTGAAAAAATGTGAGGAGAGGCATGTAGAAGAGAGCAGCTTCTGGCCTACAGACTACTGGGCCACTACAGGGAAGCCCAGCAGGACCAGTGAGAGAGGATGGGCCAGATGGGCCCCCCACACAAGCTGCTGTCCCCTTCCTGGGAGATGCAGCTGCCTCTGGGTCAGCAGCTGGGGAGAGTGAGAATCCACTGGGGGGTGGGGGGCAGAGTGAGGCGGTGGACAAGGCCCCGGGTGTGAGTTGGGCCTTGATACCACCAAGTCCACATGGGAAACTGAGGCCCAGGAGCAGGAGGAGGAAGAGATGATACAGCCCAGGGAGGAAGATGAGGCAGAGCTCAGCTGTGGGCAGCCTGGGGGATGGAAAGAGATGGGGCCATGGTGATGGAACTCAGAGAGGCAGGAGATCAACTGAGGCTGAGGCAGGGGGGGGACTGGGGATCAGAGAGAGGAAAGGGATGAGAGGGCACACGGCAAAAGGTGGGAAGAGTGGAGATGATGGGGAAAGGGGGGGGACACTCAGAGAGGAGGGCAGGAAAGAGAGGGGCCTCAAGGGGACGCCAAACAAGGACAAAGGGGAGAAGAATCGGTTGGAATGAAACCCAGAGATGGGAGAAGCGGAAGACGGAGGCACGGGGGTTGAAACGAAGGGACTGGGGAGAAGAGAAGAGTAAGGGGCTGAGAAGGAAAGGGACAACTGAGGGACAGACCAGGGGAGACAGCGGCCCCAACTCCAAAGACTGAAGCAAAACTGCTTCTGAAGGCAGGACACAGAGGCCCCAGACCTCTTGGTTACTTGGATACATCCTAGTCCTCAGCCCATCTGCCACACCACGGCCCCCAACTCTATTCCCCATCCTTTCCCTCCTCCCCACCCCTCTGGCTCAGGCACACTCCCCTCCTCCCACCACACCTCCAGCCTGGACCGCCTGGTCCCTCCCCAAGAGGGGAGGGCCCAACTCGAGTCCCCACTCCTGCCCTCCCTGTTTGGCTCTCGCTTTCTCCCTCTCACCTCCAGCTCAGGGTTATCCTGGGTCTCAGTCCCCCCAGTCTCAGGCCTTTAGGGTTCCGGCTCTGGGGCTGCCAAGGCCGCCTGGCTTTGTCCGCCCATCCGGAGCCCCGGGAGCAGCTGCCCTGGCCAGCTGCGGCGGGCTTCGACGTGACCATGGCAACCCAGCCCGCTCCCCTCGTCGAGCCTCCCGGCCCCCGCAGAGAGGGAGGGAGCAGCCAGGCCAGGGAGAAAGGGAGGGGAGGCGGAGGACTGTGAACCGCAGGGAGACCGCAGACAAAGACCCCAGACAAAGGGAGATGAAGGGAAGCAGCGCGGGAGAAAGCAGCAGCGGCTGGCTGTGGCTGAGAGCTTAGGCAGCAGGCATTACGTCCTGCTGAGGGGGAGAATCCAGGCAAGAGGGACAAAGAGACAGGAGGTGGGAGAAGAGATTAACAGTGGTCCTTAGGAGGTCTCCTTCTGCGTCCCTAACAATTCATTTCTTCCGTCAGGGTTTTGCACTCCGGGGAGAACCAGGATACCAGTTTCCTAGTTGGTGAGTGCCCCCCCCCCAAGTTGTACCAAAGCATAGGAAGTACCCAAGGCCAAAAGGCACCCTCAGTTTTCCAGAACAATCCCGATTCAAACATATTCTGACCTGTCACCTCTGAAGTACAAATGTCATTGTCAGACAATGTACTCCAATGCTTGATTTGGAAAATATGCTTCCCAAAGCCAAAGGGGACTGATTAAGCTTGGAGAAAGTAGGGCCAGGAGGGAGCAGTAACGAGGCCTCACATGAGAGGAGGCAAAGTACCAGAGAAAGCAAGGCTTTGCCGCTGAGAAGCAAGGATCAAAACTGCCACTCACCATCTAGCTCCTCTTGCTGAGCCCTACGGCCTGCCAGTCCCCTCGTCAGAAAGATGGCGCTAATAGACCCCCGGGGGTCTGTTGGGATGATAATGTGAGATGGCAAACAGGCCCCATTGATGGAAACAACCATCCAAACCCCACTAACATGATCTCCATCTGTGGCTTTCTCATGTGTCACTTGGGTCCCTGAGTTCCATGTCCCAATTCATTCCACAGTTATGAAGGGTTTGTGCAGGGCAGGGTTCTGACAGTAAGAGCTATGAAGGATACATAGAGGAACACAACCCACTCTGGGCATTTACAGTCTAGAGGGGGAGCAAGGTATGCATATGTGTGTATAACTATGTATGTATATATGTATATGTATAAATACACATATGTGTATGTGTTTGTATATGTATATAATCAAGAGAAGACAGCCTGACCCATGCTATAGTCAGAGCTGGAAGAGGCTATGGGAACCCAGAGGAGGGGCAGGCCAGGTCCTCCTGAGTGGGGGCGAGGCAAGATCAAGGACAACATCATGGAAGAGTTGGAGCTGGAGCTGGGTTTTAAGTCAGACAAAGATTTGCAGAAACGAAGCAAGGCCATTCCTGGCTAATAGCAGGGAGACGTAAACATGGTTATGTGAAAACGCAGCTGTGGCTGGAAGACAGAGCCTGTACGCATTAACCTCAGAGAGGCAGAGTGAGGTGGGGTAATCTCATTAGTAGTTTCATTTATTCTGAAGGTGAGGAGGAAGGGCCTTGGGCCTTTGAGCTGGGAAACGCATGACTAGATGGGTGTTATTTTAAAAGTGGTTTCTGGCAGCAGCACGTTGGATACACAGTGCAGAGCAATGGCTGAGGAGGAGGGAGGAGTTCATTCCCCCTTTATCTCGTCCACATCCGCCCGGGGTTGTCCCCCACCCCCGCCCTCCAGCCAGCAAAGCCGTGAGGAAATGGTGAGATCCTACAGAAAAGCACATGCTCGGTTCTCTCCCGGTGTTTTCACCTATCATTTGGTTGTTTCCTTGGGGCCTCTGAGGTAGATGGGGCAGGGCTCTTCTTTTTTTTTTTTTCCCTGCTGGTGTTTTTCTTTTTTAATATTTTATTTATTTATTATTTATTTATTTAGGCTGTGCCAGGTCTTAGTTGCGGCATGCATGTGGAATCTAGTTCCCTGGCCAGGGATCGAACCTGAGCCCCCTGCATTGGGAGCTTGGAGTCCTACCCACTGGACCACCAGGGAAGTCCAGGGCTCTTCTTAAAAAGGGAATCAGGGGCTTCCCTGGTGGCTCAGTGGTTGAGAGTCCGCCTGCCGATTCAGGGGACACGGGTTCGTGCCCCAGTCCGGTAAGATCCCACATGCCGCGGAGCGGCTGGGCCCGTGAGCCATGGCCGCTGAGCCTGCGCGTCCGGAGCCTGTGCTCCGCAACGGGAGAGACCACAACAGTGAGAGGCCCGCGTACCGCAAAAAAAAAAAAAAAAAAAAGAGGGAATCAGGCCCGGAGAGGTTGTAACTTGCCTTAGATCTGTGGCAAGTTGCTGCTTTCCACCCAGGACTTCTAGATTCCTCCGCCTCTCTTTTCCAAAAGGGGGCGGGGGCTAGGAGGGAGATCCAGAACGGCTTCCTGAGTGGCTGGTCTAGGCAAAGGCCTGAGCCTCTTGAGTCCTGCCCCCTTGGAAACCGCACCTATCTTCAGTCTTTTGTAGGCCGCACGGTCCCTGTAATGAACAGAAAGACCACTGGGGGGCGCTCGCTGCACAGGTGACCAACACTACGGTAATTACTGGAGAAAGTGAAAACCTGGAGGGAAGGAGCTTCAAGCCTGGACGTGGAACCGGGGCGGGCAGAGCTCTGGAGAGGCAGCCAGGGCGGGAGAAAAGAGAAAGGCTGAGCGGAAGCTTAGGGTAGCTGCGGGGCTCATTAGTGTGAAATATGCTGACAGTCACATAGCAGAAATACTGTTATTTATGGACAGAATCTTAGAATCTTCACTTTCTCTTTTCTATCATTCTTTGCCAAAGCCTGGAGCATTCTCAGCAACCCTTGACCTCTTCCTGATAAAGGCTGCTGATTACTGAGCCTTGCTAGGTGCCAGGCTCTGCCCTCAGCACTTGCCCAAGTCATCGCATTTGGCCCTCACTGCAGCTCTGTGAGGTGGCATTTTGAGACACTTCCACTTTTACGGGGGCAGAAACTGAGGGTCAGAGAAATCAAGTAACTTGCCCACAGACACATACACAGCAATTGGCAGATCTGGAGTTCAAACACAAGTCCTTTTGACTCCAAAGTCAAAGCTGGGCTGGAGTGTCTGAGCTATCGTTATTTGTCCAACTCTAGGGATCTGTCATAAATCCTCACCCCTTCCTTTATCGTCCTTGAAGATCCTGAGACATTGTCCTTAACTCCTCTAACTTCCTTCATCTCCCAAGAATACTAGTGGTCTAAATTATTCTTGTTTGTGCACAATGTACAGAGATTGAACGATGGCTAACAGTTTGCCCAAGGTCACACCAGAAGTCAAGGTCAGTGCTAGGATAGTGTTTCTCAAACTGAGGTTCCATGAATGCTCTGTGAAAGTTATTAAATTCCATGTTTTTGTTTCATTGGTAATTTTTTGGGAAGTATTTTAAGCATGTTCTGGATCCTATGTAACTGATCTAGGGCCCTGCATGTGAGTGCCTGCATTTGTGTTGTGTGTTTACCTACTTGTGGTCAAGTTAGCACTTCTTTAATTGTCTGGGTTGCGTTCGTACCAAGTGAAGTCCAGGGGACACGTACTGACAAAGATTTCTTCGTTATTTGAACAGATACAAGTAGGGGGAGAACTGAATCATACTGGGCGCACAGTGGAATATTGTGTCAACTTCAAAAGAGCCAATTAGGTATTATGTGTTCACGTTGCCAGCACCAACTTCATTTCAGAAAAACGACACTGTTCATCACATCAAATTACTTTTAGTTTAAATTGTCTTTCCACTTTTGTTTGTATTTATTGCAACTTTGTTTTGGGTTTATGACTGCTTAAGTACTGAAGCAGGAAGAGTTCATCGTTAGCTGTGTTTGCACACATTTGTTATAAAAATAATTTAAGTCAAGTCCATGAGAATTGTATGTCTTCCAAAAGGGTCCATACATTACTCAAGTTCTAGCCCTCAGTGCAGGGCTAAACTCGACCTGGGCTTTCAGGAGTCTCCAAAGGAAACCTGTAGTGTCGGAATCTCTGTTAAAGTCCAAACCCCCACCCTCCCCCAAAGATCCAGCGCAAGGAAGTTAGAGCTGGGGACCTCGGGGCTGCTGAGACTGAGGGAGGGAAGGAGGGGTTACAAAGTGAAGCGGTCATAGGGCAGCACCTGGGGAAAACTCCAAGAAGAATTTACATGACAGAACGGAAAATTGAGATGAGAGTGTGTAGAATGTGAAGGTGTGAGAGAGACCACTGCAGGCTTTAAGTAGAAGGAAAGGTGAATTGTAAAAGATGATATTGGGCAGGTTTATCAGTGAGAATGCTTGTGGCTGCAAGTACCAGAAAAGGCTTAAACAAATAAATTTTTTAAAAAACAGAAGAAAAAAAAAAGTTCTAGGTGAAGAAGTTTCCTGGTAAAGAAAGGTTCTCGGTTAATTTGGTGGCTTTATGATGTCATCAAGGACCAGCTTCTTTCCAACTTTCTGCTTTCCCATCCTCAGTATGTCAGGACTCAGTCTCATAGACTTTGGTTGGCCACCTCAGCTGCAGACACCACATCCCACATCCTCAACAGCAATGTACAGAGGTAGAAAGCTTTTCCCAGAAGTACCCCCGCTGACTCCCCCCTAACTCCCCCCCACCATGTCTCACTAGGCCCAGAGCCCCACTCCTAAATCCATCATGGGAAAAGGAATGGAAATGGTGTGGCTGATTTAGAGCAATCATAGTAATATATCTCTTTCGGCCGTGAAGAGACCGTCTTCTCTGAATATATGGGAGGGCAGCACTGAAACAATAAATAAATAAAATTTGTAAAAGCTTTGCCAGCAAGGAAGGTAGGGATGGCCGTTTTGTGAATGCCAAAAGTGTCCTCTACAAAATGCTTTCATGAGATTGGACAGGCTTTCTTGAAGGGACTTGCCCGCCGAGGGGTTTGGGTCTTATCCAGTAGGTTCTGGAAAGTGTTTTTAAAAATTGAGTCTGGGCGTGATTAGATTTGCATAATGCTATAAAGAATTATATGAAGGCAAAGTGGAATTAGAGGCAGAGGTCCCAGTAATAAGGCTATTTTTTATGTGCTTCTAATTCTAAATCATATACATACTAGGAAGCCAGAACTGGCAGATGGTTGGATAACTTACCATGCCCGCTGGATCAGAGGGGCAGCAAAGACCACCCCTCTTGGAGATCTTCCACTGTGAACTTCACAGCTCTTCAGCCATGGGTGGAGCTAAGCTGAGTACAAACAGCAGACTCTTAATGCCTGCCCAGGACCCAGAACCACCCTGTGTGTGTGTGGTGGGGGGGCGATCAGAGGTCGGGGTGGGAGGGGGCTGATAATGTTTTAATCAAAGGAGGCTCACACAAGTGCTAAATTCTGCCACTATGCTCCTGAAACAGACCACTGTGTCCCATTTAGGATGCCAAAAGTGATATTTTCGATAATTTTAAGCATCATGCTGTGAACTATACTCCCATCTATGACATATCCATGGGTGTGGGACATCTCATGTGTCTCTCACCTAGACTCCAGGGAACCCACTGACAAGGGCTTCATAATGACCTGCCCCCTGACCCGAGGGCAATAGTGATACAGACAACGTGGCCCATGTCATCCTCTGCACTGCCTGAGTCCTTCCATTCATGAAATAAATAGTCTGCCACCACCACATGACCACGTGACCGTCAGCTGAGGCTTGAAGTTCACATCATGTCTCTGGAAAATAGCCTTCAAACTTCGCCTGTCCACTTGCCACTGCCCACAACCAGGGGCCAAATGCAGTGTATTAGTCACCTTCTGGAGACTTTCCTCCAGCCTCAGCAGGGCTCCCACCTGGAGTGAGGCTTGTGCTTCATGAAAATGCTGGTCTGAGGAGTAGGGGTTGGAGGTGGGAGGTGGAGGAAGAAACTTTTCTGCAGAGATCTATCCTCCCCATCATGGAATCAGCCTTTTAATTTATTGAACTGACGTCATAACATGAGTTCCAAAACTTCTACATACAAACAGAGTGAAATTTTTCAAACTGTGAAAGGATCTCTCACTTGATAAAAGAATCACATGAGGGACTTCCATGGTGGCGCAGTGGTTAAGAACACGGGTTCGAGCCCTGGTCCAGGAAGATCCCACGTGCCATGGAGCAACTAAGCCCGTGCGCCACAACTACTGAGCCTGGGCTCTAGAGCCCATGAGCCACAACTACTGAAGCCCGTGTGCCTAGAAGCCATCCTCCGCAACAAAGAGAAGCCACCACAATGAGAACCCCATGCACTGCAACGAAGAGTAGCCCCCGCTCGCCGCAACTAGAGAAAGCCCGTGCACAGCAACGAAGACCCAACACAGCCAAAGATAAATAAATTAATAAATTAATTTTAAAAAGAAAAGAGGGCTTCCCTGGTGGCGCAGTGGTTGAGAGTCCGCCTGCCGATGCAGCGGACACGGGTTCGTGCCCCAGTCTGGGAAGATCCCACATGCCACGGAGCGGCTGGGCCCGTGAGCCATGGCCGCTGACCCTGCGCGTCCAGAGCCTGTGCTCCGCAACGGGAGAGGCCACAACAGTGAGAGGCCCGCGTACCACAAAAAAGAAAAGAAAAGAAAAGAAAAGAATCACCTGATCCCATTAAGTAGCATCTTCTCTTAATGTTTCCATAGTGTGTGTGTTCACATCAATAGACACTTAACAGGGACTTCCCTGGTGGCGCAGTGGTTAAGACTCCACACTCCCAATGCAGGGGGCCCGGGGTTCAGTCCCTGGTCAGGGAACTAGATTCCCACATGCATGCGGCAACTAAGAGTTCGCATACCACAACTAAGGAGCTGGCGAGCTGCAACTAAGGCGCCTGCCTACCGCAAGTGAGGAGCCAGTGAGCCACAACTGAGGAGCCCACCTGCTGCAACTAAGACCCAGCGTAACCAAATGGATAAATAAATAAATAAATATTTTTTAAAAAATAGAGACTTGGGCTTCCCTGGTGGCACAGTGGTTAAGAATCCGCCTGCCAATGCAGGGGACATGGGTTCGAGCCCTGCTCTGGGAAGATCCCACATGCTGCAGAGCAACTGAGCCCGTGCACCGCAACTACTGAGCCTGAGGTCTAGAGCCTGCGAGCCACAACTACTGAAGCCCGCACGCCTAGAGCCCATGCTCCACAATAAGAGAAGCCACCGCAGTGAGAAGCCCGCGCACCGCAACGAAGAATAGCCCCCACTCACCGCAACTAGAGAAAGCCCATGTGCAGCAATGAAGACCCAACGCAGCCAAAAATAAATAAAATAAATAAATTAAACAAAGAAGGTTTGAGCATTTCACTATACATAAATTATATCTCCATTTAAAAAAAGAAGAAGAAAAAATAGAGACTTAACAGAGGCAGGGACTGAAAATTTCTGTCTTCCAAACAACAGAACAATTAGAAAGTAAGCAAATGAAAATGGAAATCTGAAATTCTAATAGTTTAAAATTTAGAAAAATATATATGTAGCTGGTTTTCCTGGACAGGAAGCGGAAATTCTGGGCTGGTATTCAACTCTGGATGACCTTCAAACCAAGCAGGAGCCTCAGCTGGGTGTCTCTGGGCTGCACAGCTGGAGGGGGGTGTGCAGTGGGGAAGGCCCAGGACAGGGTGAGAGGCAGGCAAGGGGCCGGGTCTTGCTGTTTGTTCAGTGGGGTGTTCTTCACGAGATCCTTTCCTCACCTGGAGCAAGTGGGGCAAGGACACATCTCTTTTAGGTGCCATTTGGGAGTTGAGGAGACTTTTTACCTTCACAGAAAACCCCGAGGAAGGTTGGTTCTGAAGGTTTTCAAGGCCAAATATAAACAGTACCAACTCTCTGGGTGTGCACTAGTTACCCCCTGCCAGGCACCTGCCGCCCAGGACTTGGGGCTATCTCTGTTCTAAGTGACAGATGATATTTTGATATGGTTTTCACATCATCAAGATATAGGCAAATCCCTTTTTTTTTTAAAATCCCTTTCTCAATCTTAAAATACCTAAGATGAACCTCCTGACCCTATTTCGTTCTGGATTTTTCTTCCCTGCTTGTGTGTAGAAAGCTCCCTGGGAGTAAGAACTGGAGGTGGGTTGTCTTTACCCACATCTAACATGTACTTACCTTTGCTCCAAACTCCTCGCTATTGAGCCATTGAATTTCTGAGTGGATGAAGAGATCGATGAGGAATTAGTGTTAATATTAACATTATTGGACTAAAATATGCATCCCATTCTGTGATGAGAATTGCTAAGTGTTCTGTGGGAGTCTGAGGACAAGTAGAGTTGATCCCTGAGTATTAGGCTGTCCCTTTTGGTTGCATCTGGATGGGATTTGGCACTTGTGGGGTATGGAGTCCGGGGTAAGGGGTGCCCAAGAGTCTGCTGTGGGTTTTTGAAGCTGAGGAGGTGGGAGGAGGAGACATGACAGCGGTTATGACAAGAGGGAACTGAGAAAAGTAAGAACATTCCGTGCTTGTTTTGTGCTTCTAACATTTTTGACCCTGGGGAATTTTAAAGGACTTTTTCTAATATTTATCTTAGATGGAGGAGTCATTCATTCAATAAATATCCCAGGTACTATGTAGGGGTTGGGAATAAACGGTAAATGAGACGAAGTGCCAGCCTTCAAGGAGCTTTCTAAGTTTGTTTTTTAGCCCCACAAGGACAAGGTGGAAATCCCAAGAGAGGCACTTTGACTGAGGCCCCAGGGAACACCCAATGCCCAGATGTGTGGACAGAGACACAACTCCCAGCAAAAGCAGAATTCCTTTAGAACTCTGCTGATTGTTAGGAATACGTCAAAATGGCACACCTGCAGGATAACATCCTGGCTCATTTCTTTTTTTATTTTAGCCTCGCCACACTACTTGGGGATCTCAGTTCCCCGACCAGGGATTGAACCCAGGCCATAGCAGTGAAAGCACTGAATCCTAACCACTAGACCACCAGAGAACTCCCATTGGCTCATTTCTTATACAAAGGAAAACACGGAGAGTTTGCTGAAGAAAGGAGGAGAAAGCAGCATAATGGGAACCATGGTGCAAAAACGTAAATTGCTCCCTGGCGATTGCTAAGATCTTGATGACCTGATAAAATGGTGTATAAGGCAGAGCAAACACACCCTTGTGATGAAACGAGAAATTTCATCCACAGTGAAGGATGCTACCAGAGGCAGGGTCAGGGTGGGTTGGGGAGGATCAAGATTGGTGTCTGGAAAATTAGTTGGGAGGCTGTTGAAACTGTTTCAGTGAGCAGTGTTGAACGTTTGAATGAAGACAGCCACCAAGGGGCAGGTAGGGACAGACAGGACACAGATTTCAAGGCAGGAAGGACTGATGTAAGGGGAGAGTGAAGAAGATGACTGTGTTCTTTCCTCACATACCGTGTTGCCTTGCCATGGAATGAAGACCCCACTTCAGTCCGACTCTTTCACTTTATAGCAAAAGGAAGACATTAAAACCCAGGAGGGCTTACCTGGTGGCGCAGCGGTTGAGAGTCTGCCTGCCGATGCAGGGGACACGGATTCGTGCCCCGGTCCGGGAAGATCCCACATGCCGCGGAGCGGCTGGGCCCGTGAGCCATGGCCGCTGAGCCTGCACGTCTGGAGCCTGTGTTCCGCAACTGGAGAGGCCACAACAGTGAGAGGCCCGTGTACCGCAAAAAAAAAAAAAAAAGAAGAAAAACCAGGAAATGGAAACCCTCATCTACAGCTGAGCTGAAAGTTGGGGGAGGAGCCCAAGTAGAAGCCAAGTCTCCCTTCCCTGGTCCCACCCCTTCCACAGGTGCACATTAGAGCCAGCCAGGCCCTTTCCACACACCTGGGCCTGGGCCACACCCCCTCCAGTGAATCAGAATCCCAGGGCTGGGACCATGAGCTATTTCAGGGCAGTGCACAAGCTTCTCTTCCTGCCGTGACCATAATAGCACATCCTGTCTAGACCACACTTTTTCTCTGTTTCGTAACTGCTTTACATAATTGCAGTACATTACATATTCCTACTGATAATTGGAAAGGTGCTGAGTGTTTGATGGAGAACTATGTGCAAACAAAATCCTTCTTCATAGGCCCATTAGCGGTAATAAACTAGAACTAATTTGCAAACATTTCATTGAAACTGCAGGACAGGGATGCCTTTGGAGGCTGCTCTCCAGTAAAGAAGAGTTAATGGACAATCATTGTTCAGTCAGCAGTTACCAATCTAAGTTTTGTAAAATTGATCATCTCTTTATAAGTTTATTTTAGTAAAAATAAAGAATATTTTTTAACATAAAACACAAATCTTAAAATTAAAAAAAATTGTGGTAAAATGCACATAGTATGAAATTTACCATTTTTAAGCGTACAGTTCATTAGTGTTAAGTACATTCACGTTGTTGTGCAACCATCACCACCATCCATCTCTAGAACTCTTTTCATCTTGCATGACAAGCTCTGTACCCATGAAACAACAACTTCCCATTCCCACTTCCCCTAGCCCCTGGTAACCACCATCCTACTTTCTGTCTCTACAAATTTGACTATTTTTCTTTTCTAATTTTATTTTTTTACTTTTATTTATTTTTTTGGCTGTGCCATGCAACGTGTAAGATCTTAGTTCCCTGACCAGGGATCAAACCCGTGCCCCCTGCAGTGGAAGCACAGAGTCTTAACCACTGGATCACCAGGGAAGTCCCTTGACTTTCTTTCTTTCTTTCTTCCTTTCTTTTTGGCTCGGTTGGGTCTTTGTTGCTGTGCGTGGGCTTTCTCTAGTTATGGCGAGCAGGGGCTACTCTTCGTTGCAGTGCACAGGCTTCCCATTGTGGTGGCTTCTCTTGTTGCGGAGCTCGGGCTCTAGGTGCACGGGCTCAGTAGTTGTGGTGCACGGGCCTAGCTGCTCTGCAGCTTGTAGGATCTTCTCAGACCAAGGCTCGAACATGTGTCCCCTGCACTGGCAGGTGGATTCTTAACCACTGCACCACCTGGGAAGCCCTTGACTACTTCTTATAAGTGGTATCTTACCTTTTTGTGGCAGCTTATTTCACTGAACATAATACACTCAAGGTTCATCCATGTTGTAGCATGCATTAGAATTTCCTTTCCTTTTAGGTTGAATAATATTTCATTTTATGTATAGACCACATTCTGATTATTCATTCATTCACTGATGGACTCTTGGGTTGCTTTCATCTTTTGGCTATTGTGAATAATGCTGCTATGAACATGGGTGTATAAATATCTCTCTGAGACTCTGCTTTCAATTATTTTGGGTATATCCCCAAAAGTGGAATGGCTAGATCATATAGTAATTCTGTTTTTAATTTCTTAAGGAACCACTACACTGTTTCCCATAGCGGCTCCACTATTTTACATTCCCGCCAAAAGTGCCCAAGGGTTCTAACTGCTTCATATCTTTGCCAACACTTGTTATTTTCTGTTTTGATAGTAGCTATCCTAATGGTGAGGTGGCATAAAACCTTTTTAGGACATAGGTTTACTAAAGGTTTTGACCTCTCCTACCCCTAACTTTGCATAAAGTCCTAAATTCCTTAATCACAATGTTTTCATCCAAGGAGATTTTTTGGAACATAACCCCCATGGTTAGAGAAGGAATACTCTATTGTCATCTTAAAGTCTTTACCAACTAGAAAGGTAAAATTTGAATTGTTTTAATTTTCTTTCATTATTAGTGAAGTTGAACTTTTCACTAAATTGTTATTTATGGTTTCTCTGTTGTGAATTATTTGTGTCTGAATTTCTTACATGGTACAAAATAAAATAGAAATAGCTATTGACTGCTTTCTATGTGCCAACTACTGTTCTAAGAGCTTTACATGTAGTAGCTTAGTAACTCGCTTAATCCTGACCCACCATGAGGCAGGTGCAATTATTATTTTATAGAAGAAACAGAAACATGGAGAGAAGCAAGGTCCTACCCAAGGAGTCTGGATTCAGAGCCTGTGTCCTTACGTACAAAATGGCCGGTATTTTCTTAATTTATTTGTTTGCTTTTAATTATTTTCCATTAACTATAAAAATGAAAACAAAATTGTGGTTAAATTCATCAGTCTACTCCTTTCTTTTATTGGACCATTTTATTCTTTTAGCCAGCTTAAAACATCCTCTTCTTTTCAGATAATAGAAAATACTTGGATTTTTGTTACATTAGGTGTTTTACATGTATGTATTTTCCCAAATAATCATTTCTCCCAAACTATTTATTGAATTATATTATTCTTCAATTGTTTAGCGATGGCACCTTTCTGCTGGTTTTTATTTCCTAATTGCTATTTTCTTTTAATGAACATTATATGTTCAGTCATCTCTTGGAGGATACTGAAGTCTCTTTCTGGTTGTTCTGTTCTTTTCACTTCATCCGGCATGAATCTGTCTCTGGAGTGTTGGTGTTGCTGTTGCTGGCTGCCTTCTTCAGTGTTAGTTTTTGTGTATTTTGGAATTTTAGTTTCCAGGTTCATTTCCAGGTTTTCTCCCTGTCATCTCTGCTTCCCTAGACCAGCAGAAGATGGGCTTCCAAGACTGCCCTCCATTCCTTCAATACCTCCTTCTTCAACCCAACCCCTCTCTCTCCACAAATAGCCCTTCCCTTTACCTTCTCAAAGTTTTTCACCTCCCCATGTCTGGTCTGCACTGGCCTGACCCCTCTTACCCCAGGATTAACAGATCCCTGGCCTCCTCTTATATTTTTGAAGTTATCACAGTGGCCTGTCCAGTCTCTTAACCAGCTTTGCTGCAGGGAATGGAAAGTTTGGAAACCATGGTGTGGGATGGGGGAGGAAGAAAGCTCTGGGGGAGGTACCATAACTGTTTTCCTTTGGTTGTCGCTGAGTGTAAAAAAAAAAAAAAAATCAGACACTTGCAGCACAGTAAGGGTTAACCTCCAGCCCTGGGCCCCAGTGGATCCCTGTAGCAGCATGGTGAGGAGGGGTGGTGCTGCCCTAGGTAAGGCCGGCTGTCTGCCTGTCAGCGTCTATTTGCCTGAAGGTTGACAGGCTTCATGCACAGAACTCACCCAGGCAGAAGCAGCAGCCGAGTACAATGAACTTGACCCAATAATAACAAAGTCTTGAACATTAAATTTTAAGTGCCTTTTTTTTTGCTCTGTGAGTGTGTGTGTGTGTGTGTGTGTGTGTGTGTTTGGTTTTTGATCTTGCGTCAGTCTGTAAACTCCTTGGTTGCAGAGGCCACATTTATCTTGTTCACCATGTGACTAGCATGGAAGAGGAATTCAGGAAATATCTGTTGACTAAAAGAGTAAGTGGATATTGTTTGCCACCATCCCTAGTCCAGTCCTGCCTCCATCCCAGTCAGGAAGAAGGCTGAATGTCATTTCAGAAGCTGTGGTCCTACAAGCTCTGCAAGACCCTGGGGCCTACAGGCATTGCTTGGATGCCCCACTAATGAAGTGGATCACAAAAGAGAGGAAAGGCATCTGACCACTGTGCACAGACTCCCCCCACACCCTGCAGATTTGGTGTCTCGAGGGTTCCAGTTCAGTGCCTGTGATGCTCAGGTGGAGATGGAGACAGTTACAATATCCCTGGATGGCTAAATTTATGAGCACATGTGAGACTTCCCTCAGATCCCCAGAAATACTTCGGCAGAGAAGGGGACTTTGCAGGGGTTGGGAAGAGACGCTAAAATTTGGGTTATTACCTTAAAATGACCCCATTTGCATGCACTTGCAGGCTAGTGAGACCCAGGGAAACTCAGGTTACATTTTTGAACTCAACCTTGATATACTACTTGCACCACAGACTAATTACTACCGCTGGGGTGAGAGCCCCTTGTTCTGTTGGGGATAGTGGCAGTGACAGTGGCTCTGGTGGAGTCACTGCAGGTGGCCTTGGGTAAGGTAGATTGGAAGTTCAAACAGAAGGAGAATAGAATGCTGTTTCACTAGAGCTTCTGGGCATGTTAATTCCTCCGTGATGCCCTGGAAGATATGAGGTAAGTGGGTAAGGTTGGTATTTGGAAAGCAAACACACAAGACAAATGAGCTCTTATTCAAGAGAAATGAGCTTCTAAAGAGTTTGAATCTCTTCCTCAATAAGAGGAGAATCATGAGGGAAGGGGCCAGAGCACCTTTACAGTGCCAAGCCTGGGAATGTCCCCATAAAGGTGGGACCATAGATGGGAGTAGGAACGGGGTAGCTATTCAGCCTCTTGAGGAAATCTGAGGCAGGCATTTCTTTCCCTTCAAGCCCAGGGAAAAGGGCTTCATAATATCCTTCAGAGAGTTTACTGTGTGTTCCCTGCAGTGTGGAGGACTGG
Source organism: Mesoplodon bidens (assembly GCF_964165515.1). Classification (NCBI taxonomy): domain Eukaryota; kingdom Metazoa; phylum Chordata; class Mammalia; order Artiodactyla; family Ziphiidae; genus Mesoplodon; species Mesoplodon bidens. The sequence goes on from NC_138172.1 coordinate 83,008,848, forward strand.
GAGAGCTGGTGGCTGGCTCATTCTGAAAATCAAAAACCAAATTGGCTAGCTGCCCTGATGGTGGAACACGAGAGGCTGCTGGGCTGAGAGGCTGCCAGCCTTCCCAGATACCAGCACTGTATTTATGACGTTTCCTGTGGACCAGATGTGGTGCCTGACGCAGGGTGATGTTAGATCCTGTCCAAAAGTGTCACCTGGAGGGATTGGTGAGCCTAATAGAGTCCTGCCAGACTTGTAGAGGCTGGAGAAAGAAATATAGTTGACTAGCCTAAGCAGGGCATTTGACCACATTGAACAATCAGGGAGTGAGAAATCTTAGCAAAGGGAAGGAGCTGTCTCCAAAAGTATCCACAAAAGTGCCTAATGAAAGGAAGGATCACCTATTCCTAAAAACCCAGGGATGACTTATGCCATCTCACAGGATTTCTAGCCAAATAAATCCTCTCCTGGCACCTTTCGGCCTCTCCCTCTCACCACTCCAACCCTGTTGGGGTCCAAGGTCCAAGGTGAGTTAGCAAGATGATGGAGGAAAGACACAAGCATGCATAAAGGATGACCTGTATAGTAAGTATACAGGAGCGGCTGCTGGGGGAAAAAACTCGTATGTTAAAAAGAGACAAAAGTTAAAGTATTTCTCATGGAATAGTTCCAGCATAAGGACTCCTGGGCTGGATATGATAATTCCACCATGTTGGGGACCCTGGTTCCTTCTGTCTTGCTGTTTTGCCCTTCCCTGGAATGCTGCTCTCACCTGAGAGGTTGAAATGACCCATCACCACATCCGCTGGGTCCTTATTCCAGCCAGCAGGAAGAGGGAAAGGGGAAGTGGAGCACCATCCTGGCCATCCAGAGCATTATCAAAAAGTTCCTCACTCACTTCACTCAGACCCTTTTGCCCAGAAGTTAGTCACATGGTCACACATAGCTTCAAGGGATGCTGGGAAATGTAGTATTTATTCAAGGTGGCTACAAATCCACTAAAAATTTGGGAGTTTTATTAGTAAGGAAGAAGAGGTGAATGAATATTGGGGGACAATAGCAGTTTCTGCCACAAAGTAAGAAACGGGAAATGAGAAATCACTGCACACTTCAATTCCCAGTGAAGGCAGCTGGTCTGTATATGGCACAAAGAAAGGGAAGAAGCCTTGAGTTTAAATAAAGTTTGAAGTTTTACCATTACACGAAACCAGACCATTTAATTACTAAACTTTTGGGGAAATTAGACCAGGTGACCTTTGATTACATACAATGACCAGAAAGGTCATGGAACCTGTTTTAAATGTCCATCCAGGAGCAGAAGGAGAATGGGTCCCACAAAATGGGTTTAAAGGGACAAAGAGAAATGAAAATAAAATTGCTTCCTGATCTCACCTTCTATTAGTTAGAGTAGGCTAGGCTGTTGTAATTAAAACACACACACACACACACACACACACACACACACACACACAGTTTCAGGGCTTCACACAATACAAGTTTATTTCTTATATAACACTGCTGAGAAGGTTTGCATTACAAGAGCAGCTCTCCTCCTCATGGTCTATCAGGAACTTGGAATGATAGTGGCTCTGCCAATTTCGATTTATGGCTTCCAAGGTCACCTTTGGTGTCAAGCTGCCAATCAGCCAGAAGAAGGGGGAAGAGAAAGGAGGAGGAACGTGGGAGGGCTTTTTTTTTTTTTTTTTTTTTCTGTACGCGGGCCTCTCACTGTTGTGGCCTCCCCCGTTGCGGAGCGCAGTGCAGGCTCAGCGGCCATGGCTCACGGGCCCAGCTGCTCCGTGGCATGTGGGATCTTCCCAGACCGGGGCGCGAACCCGTGTCCCCTGTATCGACAGGCAGACTCTCAACCACTGCGCCACCAGGGAAGCCCACATGGGAGGTTTTTAATAGACCAGGCCTGGAGTTTGGTATGTACACTTCTGCTCACGTTCCACTGGAGATACCTTGGTCATGTGACCAAACCTGTTTGGAAGGGTGTCTGGGAAATGTAGTATGTGTACCCCAAGAAGAGAGGAGTTTGGTGTGTAGCTGGTGGTCTCCACCATTATGCCCCATGATTTTTCTTACTCAGTGTATAGTTGTACCAATGTAATGGTTATAACGAGTCACCAAAAATCCAAAGCCTTTGGACCAAAGATGATTTCTCGTAGTCTTGTGCCAGGTCTAGAGAATTAACCATTTAATATGCTGGCTGGAACTTTCCGCTAATACACTGGAGGAGTAACAGAGTCATGAAAGGAGAAAGAGAAGGAGGCTGGTACAAAGCTTATAGGTCCTGCACCAGCAATATCCCGGGCATCCATGCAGACTGGGCTCTGGGGCAGGATGCTTGGGGTGGCACCTACACAGGGTTTAGAATTGTGGAGAGCTCCAGAACCATGCCAGTAAGTTTCATAGCAAATGTTAGAATGCAAAGGAGAATATCCATGTGTAAGTGTTAGAGATCTCCCTCAGGGGGTCACATGAAAAGATGGCAGTTCTGGCTCACCCCCTCAAGTCAGGAGCAGTGGACAGGAGCAGTCCACCCATCTCCCATGATTAGTGACACCAAGGAAGAGAGAACAAAAAGAGGAAGCCTAGAACATTTGCAAGAATGATCAGGAACTTGGGCCAGGGGTGTAGTGCTCAGTAAGGCTGAGGACCCTCAGAGCAGCATCCACGCAGCAGCTTTAAAATCTGCCACTACTGTATAGCACAGGGAACTCTATTCAGTGCTCTGTGGTGACCTAAATGAGAAGGAAATCCAAAAAGATGGGATATATGTATATGTATAGCTGATTCACTTAGCTGTACAGTATAAACTAACACAATATTGTAAAGCAACTATACCCCAATAAAAAGAAAAATAAGTAAAAATCTATGTCAAGGAAGAAAAAAAATGTCTGCCATGACTAATGGGGCATCAGCCCCACTAGGGGAGCACTGGACCCACTGTCTAATTACTGTTGTGGTCAGGCTTTTCCTGGCAAAGTGAAACAATGCCATGAACAACTCCCAGTGACAGAGAAAATAATGATCTGCTGAGAGATATGGAAATACCAGGCGGCCACTAGTAGGAGCCACCAGGATCTTTTTAGGATCAAGCATCATGGCCATCACCAAATACTAGGGGCATGGGAAATTGTGACCCAATGATATGGGTTTTATGAAACAGCCCCCCACCCCAAGTGCCCAGAACTCTTCAGAGTCTTCCCCTGGTGACTCTAAGGGAGCCACAGCCCAGCAGCAGGAGTGTGAGTGGGGCTCACCCTGCCTCTGTAGCTCCAAACCAGCTTTCTCCCCTCACAAATGATGCTCCGATGGCCTGTAGATATAGTGGCACAAGCCACAGACTGTTCAGAGCAACCATCTCCCATCTTCCATTTTGTTCCCAACTTGCACCTCTTCCTGGTTGGTCCTGACCGAGCTCCTTCTACTATCCTAGACTTGCCTGGGAACTCGGGCTCCCTGGCTTGGTGCTCAGCTCTCTCCCAGGCCTTATCTGGGGCCCACCCTTCCAACTTCCATTGTCTAGGGTAAGATACCCCTTCTAGTCAGCCCCTGAGGACTGGCTCAAGTCTAGACTGGTACTTCAACCATCCTCCAAAGGTGGAGGATGCAGCACTAGTCTTCTGCATTTCTCAGGGCAGCCTCAAGCCCCTCAGGCATGAGGAAGAAGCTCAAGGCAGGTAGGGTTGGGCAACCCATGCCAACCCTGGGCAACCCCAATGTTTTCCGGTGGGAGAAATGAAGGACTTGAGATGGGACTCCAAAGCACGAAGGGGCAAGACTCTAGTAATGGAAACACCTGGCCTTGTCCATGGGGTGTGCTTCCTCTGAAGCAGCCTGTTGGGTAAGTAGGTAGAAACCAGCAACAGCAGCCTTCCCTCTACCCACGTGCATTGAGCCACCACTTGGACCAATTTGTCATACAAAAATTGATCAATCCTTCCTGAAATTTCAGTTGTCCAGGTTGGAGTCCCGAGCTGACAGGCAAAATTCTAGATCATAGTGACTGGCTGGCATCTTCTCTTGCCTGATGGCTAAATTCCACTAGACACCCAATGCAATTCTTGGTGTGATATGGGTACCAGATAATTCCCATGCCCATTTTGGGTTTTTTTTTAGCTTCTATATTTAGATACCAAACCAGAAACAAACACACCGTGTTCTCAGCTTCATCTGAGCTTGACAAGGTCCAGGTACACAAAAAGTGTCCTGTTGCTTTAAGAAGCTGGAAGCTTTATCAGACTGCTTGAAGAACACATGGGAAAGTCTTGGAGGCAAAGCCTATATCTCCAGGGTAGTCTTTTGAGCCAGCAGGGCTCACATCTCCACCCTTGACTCAACCAACTGGCTGCTTAGGACTCTATAACCAAAGAGCAGTTTATGAACCCAAAGAGTGCATAATTTCCTTAATTTGTGGGCTCATACATGTCAGCTCTCAGACTCCTGTCTCTTCTTATTGTGAGTTACACTTGTGATCCGGACCTGGAGCGTCTCTGAAACGGCATCTACTTTCCACTACTCTGCCCTTTGGCTATTCTTTTTTTTAAAAATATTTATTTATTTATTTATTTATTTATTTATTTATTTATTATTTATTTTTGGCTGCATTGGGTCTTCGTTGCTGCGCGGGCTTTCTCTAGTTGTGGCAAGCGGGGGCTACTCTTCGTTGCAGTGCATGGGCTTCTCATTGTGGTGGCTTCTCTTGTTGCGGAGCACAGGCTCTAGGCACGCGGGCTCCAGTAGTTGTGGCTTGCAGGCTCTAGAGCACAGGCTCAGTAGTTGTGGCGCACAGGCTTAGTTGCTTTGCGGCATGTGGGATCTTCCTGGACCAGGGCTCAAAGCCGTATCCCCTGCAGTGGCAGTCAGATTCTTAACCACTGGACCACCAGTGAAATCCCTATTCTTTTTTTTTTTTTTGGCTGCGCCGGGTCTTAGTTGCCGCTTGCGGGATCTTCGTTGTGGCGGGCGGGATCTCCGTTGCGGCGTACGGGATCTAGTTCCCTGACCAGGGGTAGAACCTGGGCCCCCAGCACTGGGAGCGCAGAGTCTTAACCACTGGACCACCAGGGAAATCCCTTGGCTATTCTTTTTTAAAAATATATTTATGAAGGTATAATTGACAAAAAATAAACTGCACAGATTTAAAGGGTGGACTTCAATAAGTTTTGTCAAATGTATACACCCGTGAAACCATCATCACAATCCCACGAAGTTTTCTCTTGTTCTATGTAATTCCCTTTCTCCTCCCCCTCCCCACCCCCATTCCCAAACAACCACTGTTCTACTTACTATCGCTATAGATTAATAAGCATTTTCTAGACTTTGATATAAATGAGATCATAAGAAGGTACTTTGGGGGTAGATGGGATGTGGCTTCTTTCACTCTGGCTGTGCACTTTTAAGAGACACCATTCTGATGAAAGTTCATCTCAGAGAATCCTGCCAAGAGCTCAAGCCACTTGCCTGTGCAGTGACTAGGTGTTATGACTTCTGGTTAGGCTATATAATTTCTCTACAAGGATACCAAGTCTACTTTCTGCTTAATGGATCTCTCTTAACCAACACGAATAATTTGCACTCTTAAGTTTTTGCCAGAATACATAACCTTGAACATCACTCCCTCCCTCCCAATTCTTATCAGAAACTCAGTTAAGTGAAACAAAGTCCATGTAGGATTCCTCGAAGAGTATGTAGTTCCTCCAGTTCTGTAGATTGTGTAATTACATTCACTGCCCTGTGAATTTGGATTGCATTGCTTTAAACCTTTATAGAATCTCTTATAGGAACTTCCCTGGTGGCGCAGGGTACACGGGTTTGATCCCTGGTCTGGGAAGATCCCACATGCCGTGGAGCTACTAAGCCCCTGTACCACAACTACTGAGCCTGCGCTCTAGAGCCCGTGAGCCACAACTACTGAAGCCCGCGAGCCTAGAGCCCGTGGTTGGTAACAAGAGAAGCCCCCGCAATGAGAAGCCCCAGCACTACAACCAAGAGTAGCCCCCGCTCGCCGCAACTAGAGAAAGCCCGCATGCAGCCGAAAATAAATAAATTTATTTTTTAAAAAAAGAATCTCTTATAATGAATTGTGCTTTAGCATTATGCTGTCAGCTTGCAGGGACTCAATACGAGTTGGGTATAATGTTGAAGAATTTATAAATGAAATGGTACAGTGTTTGAAATTTGTTTTAAAAGACCCCCAGGGGGGAAAATGTGGTCTGGGTAGATTAAATGAGTATGACCAAATTTTGTCAGTTGTTGAAGCTTTGCGACAGATACAAGACTCACTATGCTTTTCCCATTACTTTTGTGTAGGTTTGAAAATTATCATTGTAAGCAGAGTTTTGTTTTTTTTTTTAACACAGCTCGTCTCAGGACTTAATGAAGCTCAGGTTCTTTATGTCTTGGCACAGAAGGAATTCAGCGAGAGGCAAAGTGATAGGTAAGTAGATTTATTAATATTTTTTGTAAAGCATCTGCAGGAAAATGGGGCATGAGAGGATGGTCATGTCCCAGGTCTGGGGCAAGTTCCTGGGAAGCGCCGCCAAGTGAGGGTCCTTGGCTTCGGGCAGGAAAGAATTCAAGAACAGAGCCATAGTAAAGTGAAAGCAGAGGTACACATTCCATAGACAGAATGCGGTCTGTCTCAGAAGGTGCATATGGCCCGGAAATATGGGGTGCTTAGTTTTTATGGGCTGGGTAATTTCATTGGCTAATGAGTGGGAGGAATATTCCAACTATTTGGAGAAGGGGCAGGGATTTCCAGGAATTGGGCCACTTTATGGCCTTTTATGGTCGGCCTTGGAACTGTCATGGCACCTCTGGGTGTGTCATTTTGTTGCCAAAAGTGGGGTCCGGCTGGGCTGCTTGCCTCTCTAAAGCCAATACTAGAGGGGCAATATTGGTGGAAAGGAAAGTTTGCTTTATTTCGGAGGCTGACAACGAGGGCAGGGGGTTGAGGGGCAGACTCCTGCCCAAAGGCCAACCCCCTCCCCCATCAGTTGGCAAGAGCTTTTTTTTTTTTAAGCTTTACTTTTTTGGTAACTTTTCTCTTTTTTTCTTGTTGGTTAGGTAATGGTCTATCTTAAGAAACTTTTCAACAAACCAGCTTTTGATTTTGTTAATATTCTCTTATATAAGTTGTTGTTCTCTATTTCATCTTAGTGTTTCATTCCTTCTTGCTTCTTTGAGTTTGTTCTGTTGGTCTAAGTATTGCTTTAGCCATGTCCAATTTCAACCTGTTGTGTTTTCATTATCAGTCAGTTTTCAGCATCTTTTTTTTTCTTTTCATTGATTTATTTGGTCGTGCTGGGTCTTAGTTGCGGCATGTGAACTCTTAGTTGCAGCATGCATGTGGGATCTAGTTCCCTGACCAGGAATCGAACCCGGGCCCCCTGCATTGGGAGCTCAGAGTCTTAACTGCTGCACTGCCAGGGAAGTCCTGGCAAGAGCTTTTATAGGCGGAGGGAGGGGGCTACATGCAGAAACAGCACAGTCAGCTCTGACAGTCATCTTGAAATTGGTCATGCAGTGGTCTAATCAGCGTCATCTTGATTTGTTTTAAATACAGTTAGCCTTCAGTTCCAGGGTGGGTTGGTTCCCATTTCTTTGAGGCCAGTTCTCAGAATTGTGGCCACTTATGTCATGGCTACAGTCTGGTCATTATGTAGTTAAATTCTTTTTTTCCTGGTGGGGCTTTCAGTATCTACAAGACAGCTCAAAGAATATGGCTCAGAATATTACCTATAGCCCTTGAGGAGGAACTAAAAGTCCTTGACTTTGCTTAATGACTAAACTATTATTGTTTTGTCTTGTTTGACTACTTTCCTTTGCTTCTGCATTTTTCTCACTTCTCTGATTAAACTTATTCTTTGGCTAAAGTTTTTCTACAGACAAAAGGCAGACTGAGGACATGGGGTAGGAGTGGGTGTGGGGGAAGGGCCATAGGGTCCTACTCCATTTAGCATCCTACTGTATTACAGTGAGCCTATAATGAGGCTCAAGGTCTACTGGAAGTTGAATCTTGCTGCCATCTTGGGCCTAATAGGTTCTAACCAATTTTTGTCATATCGTCAATGGTTATGTCATTCTTTTAAAGGTTGTGCTCTGTCCCCTTCCCTCCTGTCTCAACTACAGTATACTTTTGATGGAAACTAAGGGTAATTTTAAGGCTTAAGTAAAATATTTATCTTAATCCAATGCCTAGCACCGAGTAATCACTTAGTAAACAACAGTCATTTATTGTATGATGATTTTATCAGAATTGATTTGTGTGTATTAGTAGCCTGACCTACTTGGAATTTGGAGGTTTCCTTTGATATTGGACAAAGAGCAAAGGGGAAAAATGTCTCCTTTTTGAGAGGTTAGTTATAGGAGGTTTTCTGGGAGCTGACTGGGTATATAGAAGTTCTGGAAGAAATTTTAAGGTTTCCAGAGTTTTGATCCAGAAGATGAAATTTTAGTATGAGATATTTTAACCAAGAGTTCAAAGATAGCTTAATATTTTTAAATATATACAAATTTGTCACACCTGTAAGCCAAAGGAAATAAACCACATGATCATCTAGATTATTGATAGTTAATAAAATTGAACAATTAATCCTATAAGTATATAAAAAAAGAATTCTTAGAACCTAAGAATAGAAAGATACTTCCTTATCATGCTAAAGAATCAACAAACAACATAACACATACTGAAACATTCCTATGATTAGGCAAATTTCCCACTATGGCCACTATCATTAACTATTATCTACATTTCCTAGACAATCATATCCAATACAATAAGGTAATATAAAATTAAAGAGCTTAAATATATATTGGATATATTGGAAAGGAGGAAAAGATCAAAGTATTCTTACTTGCAGACTTGATTATCTTCCTAAAAAATCAAAGACTATCAACTGTAAAACTATTAAGGGCAGATATGTGGACAATTGCAAAATGATATATAAAAGCAATAGATTTTCTATTTATCAGCGACAGCCTGTTGGAATATATAATTAGAAAATTCACATTCACAATATTGATATATAAAATACTTAAGAAACACACTCAAAAGAAACACATCCATTCACATCCCTGGAAAGAAGATTACAAATGTTTTTGAAGGACCATAAACATTAATGCAAATACCCCTAGTTCCTGAATGTGAATCCTCATAATTGTAAATATATCAATTTTCCCAAGTTATCTATGAATATAAGGTAATTACACTAATAATAGGATTTTTAATGTAATCAATTTTCAAGAGATTTTTTGGGAAAAAAAAAGAATGAAAGGGTATCAGACCTACTAGATGTTAAAATATAATGGAAAGACCCAATAATTAAAATCAAGTGTTGCTGGTACTAAAACAGCTTAATCAATGAAACAGAACGTAAAGCCCAGAAAGAGACCTAAGTTGTATATAAGAATTTGGTATATAAAAATCGATAAACGGAAACCTCAATTAAAATAGTCAGGAGGCCAGAAGGGGGAGCTCTCACACCCTATGACAATAGCAAAGCCCAACCGGAAAAAGAAAGACTTCCTCTTCTTCCTGGCAAGAGCTCAGCCAATGAGAGGCTGTCACAACTCAACCAATGACAAGCCACTATACTTTGAACTCTCAATTCCTCCAGTGGACTGTTTACTATAGCCCTCCCAACTTCCTTTTCCCCTTTTTAAAAGAGGTTTTCCTCTCCTTCCTGCGCAGGGACTTGCTCTCCTCTTGCTTCGGTTACAGGCTCTAATCTGCAATTTTTTGCTGATCCAGAGTAAACTTACTTTTGCTGGAGAAGTACCTGGCAGTCTGTTTGTTTTAGGTCAACAGGTGTACGGTAAAATATGCATTTCAAGCTAGAGGGGAAAGAAAGCTTTATTACATTACATAAATGGTACATTGGTTCTAACCATATGAAATACATTAATGATTAGGATTGTCTCTCTCTACTCAAAATCAATTCCATATGAATATAAATGTGGAATATGTTTAATGTGGAATTGTACAAGGGAGGAAGCCAACTTTACTATATGCTTCCTGGGTTAATCTTTAGGGTTAACCCATCCCTCAGAGAAAGCAAAGGATAAGTAAATTGTGACAAATCTTTCATTTTTGCATCTTGACATAGTCCTCAACTTCTCTCATCTTTCGTAATACTAATTCCTTTACAATGTCTGAGCCTTTATTACAACCAATTTCAATTCCTACAATAACTGGATGCTTGGATCCTATGCTTCCATGATAAGACACTGCACTTGGCTGATTTCTTTTCATAATGCACTTGCTAAATACTTAAGCTCTTGTGACAGACTTCTCAAGATATGTCAGGATTTCTCATCTCTATTTTATAATACACTTGTATCTCAGTAGCTGCAGGGGATTGGTTCCACGACCCACAAGGAATACCCAAATCTGGTGATGCTCAAATCCCATAGTCAGCTCTCTGTATTTGCCAGTTCCACATCTGCAAATTCAACCGACCTCTGGTGGTAAACATAGCACACGATCCGCAGTTGGTTGAATCTGTGGATGCAGAACTTGAAGATACGGAGGGCCAACTATATTATATGTCCCTATTGTACAATAAAGAATTTGACTGCCCTTTGTCCCTGGGTCCTGGAAAAGACCCCAGTTCCTTGGCATTTCTTGAGTAATAGGAGTATCTTTATTATTCATGCGTCTCTTGGATCGCACCTGAGTTCATGCTAATGAGATGACTTTGGATGAAAGGCTGGTCACCAGAAAAATCAACCATGTGATTAAAGGGTTGGGGCTTTGAGCCATGCCAACCTCCAGGAATGGAAGGGGACCTGGATATTGAATTCAATCACGGGACCAATGATTCAATCAATCATGCCTACAGAAGAAAACCCTGGACACTGAAGTTTGGTGGAGCTTCCTGGTTGGTGAGCACAAGGATGTGTGGGGAAGGTGATGCCCCCTGATTCCACAGGGAGAGCACATGGCAGCTCTGTGTTTAGGACCCTCCCAGGCTTTGCCCTATGTGTCTTTTCATTTGGCTGGTCCTCTTGATTTGTATCCTTTACTGTAATTGCAAGTATGACATTTTCCTGAGTTCTGTGAGTTGTTCTAGCAAATTATCAAACCTGAGGGGGTGTCATTGGAACTCCCCAGATTTGTAGCCATTTGGAGCAAGTGGCCTGGGGACCCCCAAACTTGTGACTGGCATCTGAAGTGAGGGTTGTCTTGTTGAGGACTGTGCCCTTAAACTGGGAGTCTAATGTTAACTCTGGGTGACTAGTGTCAGAATTGTGCTGCAGTATTCCAGTCATTTGTGTTATTTCCTCGTCAGGGCCTTGCTGGGATGCCCCCATCTGTGTGATCTCACAAAGGTTGGAGACAAAGGGAAGGCAGATTTACCCAAAGAAACAAATTCCAATGCTTTTTGTTACACATTCCTACGTTTTTACAATTTCTTGCTTGTCAATTCTCTGACTTTTGTTTCCCTGACTTTACTAGATTATCTAGATTTTGGCAAATGCTAACAGTATAATTGCATAAGTTTAACCTATATGCCTTCAGGATACATTTCCGACTGCCTCCATTTTTTTCCGGAACTTCCTCCATTGTGTGTATGAGTGTGTGTGTGATATTCATTAACCTGAGTTTTCATCAGAAGTTTGCCATCTTGATGTTTCCTTTACCATGAACAAAACAATGAATGGATTCTGTGTAACAAATAAGCGAGTGACTATTGTACAATACAGATCCCTGCTACAGGCTCAAATATACATTGCTTAAATGTTCTGAATTGGAGAGAACATTCTACTTTCCCATTTTTATTTTGTGCTGGGAAAAACTGCTCCTCCCCTAGGCTGTATGGAACTGAGCTACAGATGCCTAGTACTACCCACCTACCAACAGATTTTCGTTGCCCTGGGGATTCTTGTTATCACTGGGACATCCTATCTCTTTCACGCACTGCAGTACTTCTCAGCAATCGTCACAGCCTGAGATAGTTCCTTTCTCAGTAGGGCTTCCTTTCTCACCTCATAGATGTCCTTCAGTTGATTCTCACCGTGGCTTTAGTTGACTGCTGGCTTCTTGCCACTCACCAGCCAGGGCAGTGCAATGATGCAGTTATCAGCCACATTTCCAATTTTATTTTAGCTTGTTCAGGAGCAAAGTGATCATAACCCCCAGCTCTTAGTGGGGGGTTTTAACTTCCTTATTTAATTTTATGGAAATGTTCATGAAAAGGAGCCAGATCTGGTCTATGTCCTCCTGATCAGAATTGAAGGCCACCCACCCTCTGCTACTGTATAATTATCTGCATTACATGAAAAAGGAAAGAATCTGTTTATATCCTGGAATCTTACTTCAAGGGGGTTCCTCTGATGGAAACTTGCTGAGTAATGCTGCTCCCCCAGGATGGCAGAGGACGGTGCTGACACCAGGTACCCTTGTCATTGCATATGACTTCATAGCAACTCCATCCCTCCTGCATTTCTTCTATTTGCCTGGTGTACAGTGTGGCCTCAGACATCCTGTTCCCTCCCAGACCCTCCAACTCATCCTATAGATATCGAATATCAGACCAAAATGGAAACGTTGTCTTTAAGTTTTCAAAATAGTCATTAATTCCGAGAAAGAAAAAGTTTATCTAAGTGGACTCTAGGTCTGATGCATCAGCATGAGAGGCTGACCCAGGCATTCTCACCTGAGTCCTCTGATGGGGTTTTTACACCCTGGCTATTACCCTTTGTGTTAATTTTGTATGTCAACTTGACTGGGATAAGAGATGCCCAGATAGCTGCTACATTTCTGGGTGTGTCTGGGAGGGCATTTCTAGGAGATATTAGCATTTGAATCAGTAGACTCAGTCAAGCAAATTGCCCTCCCCAATATGGGTAGGCATTATCCAATCTATTGAGGACCTGAACAGAATGAAAAGAAGGAGGAGCGGCAAATTCATTCTCTGTTTGAGCTGGGACGTCCGTCTTCTCCTGCCCTTAGACATCTGCACTCCTGGTTCTTGGGCTTCCAGACTCAGACCAAATTACATCACCAGCTTTCCTGGTTCTCCAGCTGCAGACAGCAAATCATGGGACTTCTCAGCCTCCATAATTGTGCCATATATATATACCAATACAGAATATAGAGGGAGAATATATATATTTCTGTTTCTCTGGAACAGAGAATCCTGACTACTACACTCCTGAATCCTGTCCTGTTATCTTAATGCCCACCACACACCCACAGCCCTGCACAATCATCAGAAACTCCTGTCACTCTGGAGGAAAAGACGGAAATTCAGACTTATTAATCTGCTATAAAAGACTCCTTTTTGTTTGTTTGTTTGTTTGTGGTACACGGGCCTCTCACCGTTGCGGCCTCTCCCGTTGCAGAGCACAGGCTCCGGACACGCAGGCCCAGCGGCCATGGCCCACGGGCCCAGCCGCTCCGCGGCACATGGGATCCTCCCCGACCGGGGCATGAACCCGCATTCCCTGCATCGGCAGGCGGACTCTCAACCACTGCGCCACCAGGGAAGCCCAAAAGACTCGTTTAATATATATGTGGCATCTCAACTCCAAAGTGAAAACAGCTCCTCCATTCCAGACAGGTGAGCCTTCTGCTGCTCACCACCTCCCGGCCTCCAAATCTCCTGCTCCAGCCGCTTCGGGCTCACCCCCACCCCCCAGCCACGCATAAACTGCTGTGGGGAATCAGTTCTGCCTTGTATTTTAACGCTAATTGATTAGAGTTCTTTATATCATATATAAGACAACTTTTTTTTTACAATAAGGAATTCATTTAAATGAACAAATCTTGTGACCAGTCGGAGTAGGCAAAACAAGAGAGGAAGCAGCCTCTCTACTGCCAATGCCTTGGCTGAAAGGTACCCCAGCATAATAGGGGTCATTTGTATCCTAAACAATACAACAGAGAGCCTACTGGAGGGGGGTGGAGTCTACCAAAGACATGGCTGTGATGGAGGCCTTTCTTTTCCTTTTAATATTTCAACTTCTATTCAAGAAGGCTTGGACTTTCTGTGAACAAAATATTTTAATTTTGTTTTATTAAATGTTAAATAAATGCAAATATTTATACAAATATCTCATAAAAGATATTTAAGCTTAGAAAGTAATGATACAAAGAGTGACAAAATAACATTTTTTTTTTTTTTGCTGTACGCGGGCCTCTCACTGCTGTGGCCTCTCCCGTTGCGGAGCACAGGCTCCGGACACACAGGCTCCGCGGCCATGGCTCGCGGGCCCAGCCGCTCCGCGGCATGTGGGATCTTCCGGGATCGGGGCACGAACCCGTGTCCCCTGCATCGGCAGGCGGACTCTTAACCACTGCGCCACCAGGGAAGCCCAACATTTTTTTTTTAACCTGAGGTCAATTCCATCTAAAACAATTCAAGCCACCTGTAGCTATTGATTTTATTGCAATAACCAACAGAGACCATGGTTACTCAACCTACCACCCCTGGCAGAAATCTTTCAGAACTGTGGTGATAGTGAAGGAAATATAAAAACGGCCAACCTCTTGAAAAGATGGAAGTAATTAAGGTGTCTGATGTGAAAGAAGTCTGAGGATGTTCTTAGGGAAATGCAGGACGGAGAATTAGTCCAAGTGCATCCATGTTAAGCTTACATGAATCTTCCATCGGTTGGGAAAAATTCAAAAGTTCGACATCCCACTGTGTGAGTGAGGCCAGGAAGAAACAGACGGCTCCATATATTGCTGGCAACCGTGCAAACAGCACAATCCTGTGCGGCAGAACCTACAGTATGTACCAGAATTAGAAATGCATTTACCCTTCGACCCAGAAGACCCCTTCTGGGAATCCATCCCATAGATTTGCCCACACAAACATAAACTTGCTTAGGTATAAGATTATTCATTGTGGCATTATCTGTAAAAATAACTAACCAAAAACAACCCAAGTGTTCAGCAATGGGGGACTGATTAAACAGCCAACTCTGATATATCTACCAATGGAATACTGTCAAAAAAAACAGAGGAAGAGTTTTATGTGCTCTGGCATGGAAGGATATCCAGAGTAAGTAGTTAAAATTTTAAGAGGAAGGAGCAGAATGTGTATAATATGCTTTTTTGAGTAAGAAAGGAAAAAATAAAGGTACATTTGCATAAAGAAACATCAGAAGGATGAATACGTCACTATTATAATACAAATGGTTACTTACAGGGGCAAAGTGAGAGAAAACAGAGGGTGGGAACGGAGTGAGAGTGATATTTCTCATGTACCTTTTGATGTAATTTTCATTTTAAACTATATAAATGTAATAGCTACTAAAAAGATTAGAAAATCTAAAAATCCATACACGATTTGTTAAAATCAAAGAATACAGAGAGCAGGTATTCAGTAAGTGAGAAATAAAGAACGTGCGTCAACAATATTTGGGTTTTATTTTTCTGAGCAAGCCCCTCCTCTGTTCCCATGCCCTTCTTTTTATTTAAAAAGAAAAAAAAAATCCAAACCTTGGAGATATTTCACGAAAATCCTGCCAAGGAAAATACCAACAGTTCAATGGGCATGGAAGCCCACAATGCAATAAAGAGAAAGCCATTAAATGTTCTGGATGGCTTGAGAAGCATGTTACATTTATTATTTTGGGTTATAAAATGTGCATGAAATATCACATTCCTTATTTTTTTCTCCATTAAATGGAATCTGCTCTGTGTCCCAAACTGCCAGACTGGAAGGAAATTGAACCCTGGTCGTTAGTGGGGTTCCCTCCTCCCTTCATGAGACTCTAAACTCTCAGGGGGTTATGCAGTGCCAGGAAAGCTGAGAGCAAGACCAGGTCCCTACTGACTAGTGGTAGCTGTCAGCTCAGGCTGCTGTAACAGAATACCACAGACTAGGTGGCTTCAACAACAAACATCTCTTTATCACAGTTCTGGAGGCTGGGAAGTCCAAGATCGGGTGCTGGTAGATTCAGTGTCTGGTAAGGGTTCTCTTCATGGTTTGCAGATGGCCCCCTTCTCACTGTGTCCTCACAAGATGGTGGGTGGCGGGGGGACACACCTCTGGTCTCTTCCTCTTCTTATAAGGGCTCCACCCTCATGACCTCATCTAAACTTAATTACCTCCCATCCATTACAATACCATTGCACTGGGGTTTCGGGTTTCAATATATGACTTTGAGGGTGACACAAACGTTCAGTCCATAGCAGCAGCCATTGTTTCTGTTGCTGCCTCTGATTTCAGAGGCTGCTGTCAACCCTGGAGTCCTCTGGGTCAGGCCCAGCACTGCCCCTTACAGATGTCCATATCACTGACTGCAGAGTCTCCCCTGGGGACCCTGGCCTATATGGCCCAGCCTAGGAGAAACCATGCCCATCCTTTCTGGGCATTTGCCAGCAGTCGTTCAGCCTGGGTGTGCTCTGGGCAAAAATTAGGGGCCTGGGTCTCTACTACTCACTGGGCAGAGGGCACCAAATTTCCAGATCCCAGAGATTCTCAGTCTCTGCTCAGCACATGCTCACAGCCCACTTCTGTGTCTCTTAGCCTAGGTGTTTGCACATAATCCAAATGCCAACACTCACCCACTCTCTCCATACCCAAAACAGAAGCTCAGAATTGAGAACAAGAGCGTCAAAACTTTCTCAGTGAGGGAAATATACATAGAGCAACAAGAACAGAACAAAAGCTTTTCTGCCTCCGCTGTGGTGATGGCGCCAGTGAAAAAGCTTGTGGTGAAGGGGGGCAAAGAAAAGAAGCAGGTCCTGAAGTTTACTCTTGACTGTACCCATCCTGTAGAAGATGGAATCATGGATGCGGCCAATTTTGAGCAGTTTCTTCAGGAAAGAATCAAAGTGAATGGAAAAGCTGGGAATCTCGGAGGAGGGGTTGTAACAATCGAAAGAAGCAAAAGCAAGATCACTGTAACTTCCGAGGTGCCTTTTTCCAAAAGGTATTTGAAATATCTCACCAAAAAATATTTGAAGAAGAATAATCTCCGTGATTGGTTACGCGTAGTTGCTAACAGCAAAGAAAGTTACGAATTACGTTACTTCCAGATTAATCAAGATGAAGAAGAGGAGGAAGATGAGGATTGAAACTCAGTTATCTGGAGCATTTTGTATGAATTCTTAAATAAAATTTAGGAAACAAACAAACAAACAAAAAGAACAGAACAAAAAAATAATTCCACAATAAATTATCTTGCCACAAGCCTGGCAACTAAAAGAATTCTAATGGAATGAAGAGTTGGCAAATGCTATAGCCACATTGGCAAAGTGAGTTAAGGAGATGGAATCTTGCAGAGCCAAGGACACAAAGGCTGTGGTCCAGGTAGAAACTCGAATGTTCCAGTTACCTATTGCTTCATAACTACTCCAAATCTAGTGGCTTAAAACAGCAATCATTGCCTCATATCTCATGATTTTATCTGTCATTTCAGCAGTTCTACTCCTATCACTGTCCACTGGTGTCACTCTAAGTTGGCAGAGGGGCTGGTCCAAAGTGTCCAAGACAGCTTTCCTCACATTTCTGTCTCCTTGGTGGGGATAACTGGGCTTTGCTTATGGTGACCACAGTGCTGGGCATGGTTGCTCCAGCATGCAGCCTCAAAGGCATTTGGACTTCCTGCATGGCGGCTCCCAGCTCCCAGAGAGTGTTCCAAGAGACAGGAAGTGGAAGTTGCCTAGGTCTGGAAACTGGCTCAGCATCAACTCCACCAATGTTTTTTTTTTTTTTTTTTTTTGCGGTACGCGGGCCTCTCACTTTTGTGGCCTCTCCCGTTGCGGAGCACAGGCTCCGGACGCACAGGCTCAGCGGCCATGGCTCACGGGCCCAGCCGCTCGGCGGCATGTGGGATCCTCCCGGACCAGGGCACGAACCCATGTCCCCTGCATCGGCAGGCGGACTCTCAACCACTGCGCCACCAGGGAAGCCCACCTCCACCAATTTTTGTTGATCAAAAAGCCACAGAACCCACCCAGATTCAAGGAGACCCCACTTCTCAATGGGAGAAGTGACCAAAAGGGTTTGTGGCCATCTTTATTTAATCTCTAGCAATGGATAGAATTAGTCCCCTTCCTCCAGGTGAGTCCAGGTGAGTTGAGACCTGCCGCAGCAATGGCACCAGTGAAACTGGGGCCTCTGGAGATGATACCAAGAAGACCTCAGACTTGATCAGCAGTGTCTGCCAGGTTGACGTGAGCAGCCCACAGGTCTTGCTGCTGGATTTACAGATGCTGATGCTCATATACAAGAGTCCAGCTAGTATTTTATGAAGGAGGCAGCAAACTGGGGGCTCACAATAACACAAACCCCATCTAATCCCTTTTAGTTTTTGCAGGAGCTGAAAAATGCATGAGATAAATTTAGGATGTCATTAAACAGTTGATCAAAAAAAATATTGATTCACAGAAGATGTCAGGAATGAAAGAGCTGAAAGTCCTTCATGATTTAAATTCTGCCCTACCTCCCCTCCTCTCGATAAGACAAGAGCAAAGATCCTATGAAGAAGGCATGGAGCACAGTGGGCACTGAAATAATAGCAGACCATTCCCATCTCCTCACTCCATTCTGTAGTCTCATTTTTTGCACTTAAATCTCAAAAAAATGTTTTACACAAATATAACATCCATACAGAAAGGCACACAAATCCCAATGAACTTTCACACAGAGCACATCTGTGCAAACAGCACCTAGATTAAGGAATAGAACATTCTCAGGATGCCAGGGGCCTCCCTCATGTCCCCTTTTAGTCGCTACCCTCCCCTAAGGGTAACCACTCTCCTGACCTCTACAGTTTTGCCTGGAGTTGAGCTTTTTATAGATGTAATGGTACACTATGTGCCCTTGTGGATCTGGCTTCTTCCACTCAACTTTTTGTCTGCAGATTCACTGCATTGTCACATGGGGCTGTAGGATGATTTGTTTTCTTCACCAAGAAGTGTCCCACTGCATGAATCTGCTACAACTTTCCCTCCCGCTCTCCTGTGGAAGGGTATTGGCGTGGTTTCCAGTGTAGGCTGCAGCATGCTCCCTGGGGGACATGATGCATCTGTGTGGGGTGCAATCTAGACGACCCCCATCTCCTGCCTCTGGCTGAGGCACAGGACTCCGCTGTGAGGTGACTGAGGCCCCGCCCTGCTGACAGCTCATGCTGACATGGTGCTTCCTCCTCAGGGGCTGCAGGCCCAAAGAAGCACGACAGAGGTCTCTCTCTGATGCCACAAACCTTTCTGCCATTTCTGCCCCTTCCCCAGGGCTCAGCCCAAGGACCCCCATCCTCTAGGACCCACAAATGTCCACAGCCTCAGTGAGTCCCCTCCGCCCTCCAGTCCAAGGGAATCCCTTCGCATCGGGGGTGAGAAGGTGGCTCTTAGTCTTTAGGTGCTGGGCTTATGTCATGAATCCATTCCTTTCCCTCAGGGGACTAGGGTTTGAAACTTAGGAGCCAGAGAGGATCAGCAGGCCCTACCTCTCACCCTCTCTCTCCACTTCAATCCCTCCTTTCTCCCATCTCTTACCTATAATGTGGACAGCACTATGTTGAACATGGTTCTTTTTCTAGAAGGGCCTGGCGTTTTCTCAGCCTGCACCAGAGAATAATAAGGCCCCCAAGACCCTGAAATTCCTTCCAACTTACTTGATGGCCTCTAATGGCAACACCCTCCAGTGTTGTGACCCAGGCAGGGAGCATGAGGTGTTCTACAGGGAGCTTTAC
This sequence comes from Mesoplodon bidens, assembly GCF_964165515.1. NCBI lineage: Eukaryota > Metazoa > Chordata > Mammalia > Artiodactyla > Ziphiidae > Mesoplodon > Mesoplodon bidens. Next base: position 83,028,495 of record NC_138172.1, read on the forward strand.
AGTGGTGTTTGTGGCATTCAAGCTGGAAAGGCCCCCTTGGCCTCACCTTTCCCCCTCAGCCTCTCTGCCTCACCCTGCTCCCCAGTCTCCCTCCTGTGTACCCGAAGCTTGGTCAGCACCGCCCTCCTCAGATGTGGCCACACTCTCTCCTCACCCAGCAGTGTCTTCCCTGAGTCTCCTTGAACCACTTGCAGCCCCACCTGCCATGTCCAGAGCACCCAAAGGGAACAGGAAGGATTTGCTGGCAGCCAGGCCTCTCCATCCTAGTGGAGGTACCTGCTGGAGGACAGTGCAGCCAATCTAGACGCCCCCCACACAAACGCCACCTCTGTGCCCCTCTCCGCCCACTGCCTGGGCCTCTGAAGCTTCAGGACAATCTCAGGACCTTGGTTGCCAGGTGAGGTGGGCAGAGTGGCATCTGGGGAGTGAAGACACACATTACCCCTCCCGTTTCTCCCCGACCCCACACTGTGATTGTGACTACAGTGTTACATAACTACATCTGAAGCAAGACAGAACCTGAACGTGGCAGGAGATGAGGTTGACTACATAAATTGCGAAAATGGAGGCATGATTCAATCCGTAAACTAAGTCATGTGTGTAAGACACCAACGTTCTGGAGGCTGAATGCAGACCTAGACACCCAAGATGTAGAAAGGGCTCCCCCTGGTGGCACTCCCAGAGGTTCCCCACGGAGCTGCAAGTCCCAGCTCAGGCCCAGAGACCAAGCACAACCTGCTGTCTCAGGCTGGATTGGCAGACTTCAGCTGCTGCAGGGCCAAGTTAGGACTCCTGGCGTTCTCTGTCCTGAGGTGGCACCCAGTCCCAGGAAGAAAGGGTTTCTGGGGCAGACTTGCATGGGCACCTCAGGAGACGGTCTGGCCAAGCGGGAGCCCAGTGTGTCTGGTGCTAGGGAAGCCTTCCCGTGTCTGCTCCTCAGCCCCACTGGGCCTGATCACAGGCCGAGCCTTTGGAAAGGGAGCCAGGGCCTCTGGGTGGGGCAGAGGCTGCCTCTCCCTGCCCCTGAATTAATAGCCAAGAGAGCACTCAAGCCGGAGATCTGGTTCTGTTTATATTGCAAAAGAGGCACCACTTTGTATGCAGCTCCATGTTTAGATCACTGTGCCTGTGGCACTGAGAAATATCCTGGTGCAGCAGGAGAGGGGGCGGGAGCTGGGGCCATGTACTTTCCCTGCCTGCAGGCAGGGGTGCGTGTGGAATGTTGGACAAATTACTCATGGGGTCCTAAGGACACGGTGCATAATGCCCCAGATGCATCCTGGCTACCATATACACCATTATGTTCTGCAGGGATCCTACCACAGCTGAAACTTCTGGTTGTCCATCTAGGGACCATGTCAAGCCACCAATGTTTGCTCTCATATACTCCCTGGTACTGGATCTACCCTGGCTTGCGACCCCTGATGACATGTTGGCATGGAGCTCTCAAAGAGAAACCTTCCTCCTGTCCCAGAGCAGCTACCCCAGGGCTCCTCTGATGCGTCCTTACATTGGGTGGGGGACAGTAGCACTTCCTCCACTCTCATCTCAGGTAACGGCTGTAGAGCCTCCTACCTGATCCAGCCTCGAGAAATCTATCAGGACATGACTGGAGGAACTTGTAAGAGTGGCTTCCTAACTCATAGCAGAGAGCTACAATGAATGCTTGTACATAAAGACACAGGCCCACGAGTGAAACAGAATAGACAGCCCAAGGCTTCCCGTACAAAGCAATGGTGGATAAACTATTAGAGAAAATACAAAATCCATATTCAACAAGTGGAGAATATCCCCATGGATATTCCCAGAAATTGAATATAAATGCAAAAGATGAACAGGGCTGATGCTGTGGCCTTTTGGAGTCTGGATACAGTCAAAGGCAGCTGCTAATTCAAGTCCTGTTGAATGATGAGAAAGAATTGAATTGCCCGCTTGAGGTGGGGGAACAGAGTCATCAATTCAGGTAAAAAATCCAGGAGCTGTGACTGGCCTCTCCCCACCTTCTTCAAGAAAATAGATTGAAATAAGTTGCTACTGACTTTGCCTGGGACTGTGGCCTATGGAGCAAATGGCGCAACACATGACCTTAACCCAGCCTCTTCTGTCATGGGGCTGGACCTGAGTCATCCTCAGGGTCAGGCCAGGGCAGGGGCCCTGGCTGCTATATAAGACCCCACTCTGGACAGGTCTCTGAGGAGGGCAACTGCTCAGTCACTGGACAGGGAGGAGTGAGGAACCAGAGAAGAGAGATAGAAAACCTGGAAATGACCTGGAAACTAAAATTCCAAAATACACAAAAGCTAATACAGAGGAAGGGAGTCAGCAACATCAACTCTCCAGAGACAGATTCATGCCAGGTGAAGTGAAAAGAATATGAAAACCAGAAAGAGACTTCAGCATCCTCAAAGAGATGATTGAACATATAATGTTCATTAAAAAAACAAGCAATTAGGAAATAAAGACCAGCAGAAAGATACCATCACAAAACAATGGAACAAAAAATATAATTCAATAAATAGTTTGGGATAAATTATTATTTGGAAAATACATACATATGTAAAACATCTAATATTAAAAAAATTTGTTTTTCTATTATCTGAAAAGGACAGGATGTTCTAGACTGGCTGAAAGAAAAAAAAAATGTGCCAGGAGCTCCCTGGCAATCCAATGGTTAGGACTCTGCGCTTTCATTGCAAAGGGTGCAGTTTCAATTCCTAGTCGGGGAATCCCACAAGCCACGCGGCATGGCCAAAAAAAAAAAAAAGTGCCAACAAAAGAAAGGAGTAGACTGATAAATTTTCTTTAATTTTTATAGTTAATAGAAAAAAAATCAAACAAATAGGTTAGGAAAATATTGGCCATTTTATATTTAAGGGCACAGGCTCTGAATCCAGACTTCCTGGGTAGGACCTTGGATAAGTTCACTGACCTCTCCATGTTTCTGTTTCCTCCATAAAATGAGACTAATCATTGCACCTGCCTCATGGTGGTGGGTCAGGATTAACTGAGTTATTACATGTAAAACTCTTAGAACACTAGCTGGCACATAGAAAGCACTCAATAGTTATTTCTATATTTATATTGTACCATGTAAGAAATTCAGACACAATTCACAGCAGAGAAACTATAACTAATTAACAATTATAGTGAAAAGTTCAACTTCACTAATAATGAAAGAGAATTAAAATAAATTAAAAATTTTACCTTTCTAGTTGGTAAAGACTGATAAAATGACTATACAGTATTTCTTCTCTAGCTGTGGGAGGTCATTTCCTAAAAATATTCATGAATGAAAATATTGTGATTAAGGAACTTAGGACTTTATGAAAAGTTAAGGGTTTGGGAGATCAAAATCATTAGCAAACCTGTGTTTTGGAAAGGTTTTATGTCACCTCACCATTAGGATGGCTACTATCAAAACAGAAAATAAGTGTTGGTGAGGATATGAAGCAATTAGAACACATGTGCACTGTTGGTGGGAATGTAAAGTAATGGAGCAAAAGAGTGTGGTGGTTCCTTAAGAAATTAAAAACAGAATTATCATATGATCCAGCAATTCCACTTTTGGGGATATACCCAAAATAACTGAAAGCAGAATTTCAAAGAGATATTTATACACCCATGTTCATAGCAGCACAATTCACAATAGCTAAAAGGTGAAAGCAACCCAAGTGACAATCAATGAATGAATGAGTAAACAAAACATGGTCTCTACACATACAATGAAATATTATTCAGCCTTAAAAGAAAAGAAAATTCTAATACATGCTACAACATGGATGAACCTTGAGGATATTATGTTCCGTGAAATAAGCTGCCACAAGAAGAGAAATACTGTAAGATTCCACCTCTAAGAAGTAGGCAAATTTGTAGAGACAGAAGGTAGGATGGTGATTGCCAGGGGCTAGGGGAAGTGGGAATGGGGAGTTGTTTCATGGGTACAGAGCTTCAGTCATGCAAAATGAAAAGAGTTCTGGAGATGGATGGTGGTGATGGTCACACAGCAATGTGAACGTCCTTAGCACTGCTGAACTGTACACTTAAAAATAGTAAAGATGGTAAATTTCATGTTACGTGTATTTTACCACAATTTTTTTTTAATTTTAAGATTTTGTTTTTTAAAAATATTCTTGGGACTTCCCTGGTGGCGCAGTGGTTGGGAATCTGCCTGCTAATGCAGGGAACACGGTTCGAGCCCTGGTCCCGGAGGATCCCACGTGCCGCGGAGCAACTGGGCCCCTGCGCCACAAGTGCTGAGCCTGTGCCCTGGAACCCGCGAACCACAGCTACTGAAGCCTGTGCGCCTGGAGCCTGTGCTCTGCAACAAGAGAAAGCCCGTGCACAACAATGAAGACCCAATGCAGCCAAAAATAAATAAATTTATAAAAATATTCTTTATTTTTACTAAAATAAACTCATAAAGAGATGATCAATTTTACAAAACTTAGATTGGTAACTGCTGACTGAACAATGATTGATTGTCCATTAACCCTTTTTTACTGGAGAGCAGCCTCCAAAGTCTTCCATCTCCTGCAGTTGCCATGAGATGTTTACAAATTAGTTCTAGTTTATTACTGCTAATGGGCCTATGAAGAAGGATTTTGTTTGCATATGGTTCTCTATCCAAGCAGTCAGCACCTCTCCAATTATTGGTAGTAATACGTAATGTATTGCAATTATGTAATGCAGTTATGAATCAGAGAGAAAGTGTGGTCCAGGCAGAACGTGCTATCATGGTCACAGCAGGGAGAGAAACTTGTGCACTGCCCTGGAATAGCTCATGGTCCCAGCCCTGGGATTCTGATTCACTGGAGGGGGTGTGGCCTAGGCACAGGTATGTGGAAAGGGCCTGGCTGGCTCTAATGTGCACTTGTGGAAGGGGTAGGATCAGGAAAGGGAGACTTGGTTTCTACTTGGGCTCCTCCCCCAACTTTCAGTTCAGCCATAGATGAGGGTTTCCATTTCCTGGGTTTTTATTAAATTGATTAATTAATTAATTCTTTTATTTTGGGCTGCGTTGGGTCTTCGTTGCTGTGCGTGGGTTTTCTCTAGTTGCCGCGAGCGGGCTTCTCATCGAGGTGGCTTCTCTTTGCTGTGGAGCGCGGGCTCTAGGCACTCGGGCTTCAGTAGTTGTGGCACGCGGGCTTAGTAGTTGTGGCTCACCGTCTCTAGAGCTCAGGCTCAGTAGTTGTGGCATACGGGCTTAGTTGCTCCGCGGCATGTGGGATCTTCCCGGACCAGGGATCAAACCCATGTCCCCTGAATTGGCAGGTGGATTCTTAACAACTGCGCCACCAGGGAAGTCCCCATTTCCTGGGTTTTAATGTCCTCCTTTTGTTATAAAGTGGAAGAGTTGGACTGAGGTGGGGTCCCCATTCCATGGGAAGGCAACATAGTATGTGAGGAAAGAACACAGGCCTTAGGTATTCTCTTCAGAGTCATCTTCCACTCCCTCACCCTTACATCAGTCCTTCCTGCCTGGAAATCTATCTCCTATCTGTCCCCACCTGCCCTTGGCAGCTGCCTTCATTCAAATGTTCATCACCGCCCACTGAGACAGTTTCAATAGCCTCCCAGCTATTTTTCCAGACACCAATCTTGCAATAGGAAAGAACCTTTGTATTCCCTTACAAGTTAATCACTAAAGGGATGTTGCCTATGAGCTTAAATTATACACAATGGCCCATCTCTGAGAACTCTGCCTCCCAGATAAGCTAAAATACCTTAAAATACCTTTGTTTAGCTCATAGGAAACATCCTGATCTGGTCCACCTGTGAATGGCTGCAGGAAGGAAGAAGTCAACATATCCCCACCCTCCCTACCCCCCACTCCGCCCACCAAGTCTGGCTGGAACCAGGACTTAACTCCCTCCCCTTTAAGTATAAAAGAAGCCTGAATTCTAATTCTGGTAAGGTGGTTCTTTGGGACACCAGTCCACCATCTTCTCGGTCTGCTGGCTTTCTTTATAAAGTCGCTACTCCTTGCCCCAGCAACTCATCTCTCGATTTATTCGCCTGTTGTGCAGCAAGCAGTAGGAGCTTGGACTTGGTAACAATCTTTTGTTGTTGCTGTTGTTGAAGTATAGTTGATTTACATTGTTGTGGCAGTCTCTGCTGTACAGTAAAGTGACTCAGTTATACACATAGAGACATTCTTTTTTTATTCTTTTCCATTATGGTTTATCACAGGATATTGAATATAGTTCCCTGTGTTATACAGTAGGACCTTGTTGTTTATACACTGTAACAATCTTGATCCTCCCCAACCCACACTGGCACTGCCTCTGGTAGCATCTTTCACTGTGGATGAAATTTCTGGCTTCATCACAAGGGTGTGTTTGCTCTGCCTTATACACCATTTTAACAGGTCATCAAGATCTTAGCAATCGCCAGGGAACAATTTACATTTTTGCGACATTGTTCCCAATACGCTGCTTTCTCCTCCTTTCTTCAGCAAACCCTCCATGTTTTCCTTTGTATAAGAAATGAGACAGAGCTTCCCGGGTGGCGCAGTGGTTGGGAGTCCACCTGCCGATGCAGGGGACACGGGTTCGTGCCCCGGTCCGGGAAGATCCCACATGCCGCGGAGTGGCTGGGCCCGTGAGCCACGGCCGCTGAGCCTGCGCATCCAGAGCCTGTGCTCCGCAACGAAAAAAAAAAAAAGAAATGAGCCAATGGGAGTTCCCTGGTGGTCTAGCAGTTAGGATCTGGTGCTTTCACTGCTATGGCCCAGGTTCAATCTCTGGTCAGGGATCTGAGATCCTGCAAGCCGTGTGGCGTGGCTAAAATTAAAAAAAAGAAAAAAGAAAAAGAAAGAAATGAGCCAGGATGTTATCCTGCAGGTTTGCCATTTTGACTTATTCCTCACAATCAGCAGAGTTGTAAAGGAATTCTGCTTTTGCTGGATGTTGTGTCTCTGTCCACACATCTGGGCATTGGGTGTTCTGGGGCCTCAGTCAAAACATCTTCCTGGGTTTTCCACCTTATCCTTGTGGGGCTAAAAAACAAATTTAGAAATCTCCTTGATGGGGAATTCCCTGCGGTCTAGTGATTAGGACTCGGTGCTTTCACTGCTGGGGCCCAGGTTCGATCCCTGGTAGGGGAACTAAGATCCCAAATGCTGCGCAGGGCAGCCAAATAAAAAAAAATTAAAAACAGAAACAAACAAACAAACAAACAAAAAAACTCCCTGAAGGCTGGAACTCTGTAGCATTTACTGTTTATTCCCAACCCCTACCTAGTGCCTGGGATACTTATCAAATGACTCCATCCATCTAAGATAAATATTAGAAAAAGTCCTTTAAAATTCCCCAGGGTCAAAAGTGTACAGAAGCACAAAACAAGCACGGAATGTTCTTACTTTTCTCAGTTCCCTCTTGCCATAACCGCTCTCACGTCTCCTCCTCCCACCTCCTCAGCTTCAAAAACGCACAGCAGGGGCCTCCCTGGTGGCGCAGTGGTTGAGAGTCCGCCTGCCGATGCAGGGGATACGGGTTCGTGCCCCGGTCTGGGAGGATCCCATATGCCGCGGAGCGGCTGGGCCCGTGAGCCATGGCCGCTGGGCCTGCGCGTCCGGAGCCTGTGCTCCGCAACGGGAGAGGCCACAACAGTGAGAGGCCCGCATACCGCAAAAAGAAAAAAAAAAAAAAAAAAAAAAAAAAAAAAAAAAAAAACGCACAGCAGACTCTTGGGCACCCCTTACCTTGGACTCCATACCCCACAAGCGCTGAAGTATATACAGATGCAACTAAAGGGACAGTCTAATAATCAGGGATCAACTCTAGTTGTCATCAGACTCCCACAGGACAGACGCCCAGACCAGACTGAGGTTCCATTGCTGGGGAAGAGGGGAATACTGGAGTGTGAAGCGGCAATCAGCTCTGCTTCCCAGAGTATGCTAAGGTCCATGGCCAAATGATGAGATGGAGGAGGCTGCTGAGAAAGGACGTTCTGAGTAGACTTAGACAAAGAGGAGGTATTGCTGAGTAATTCTCCATTTGAGCTTTGAGCACTTGCATGACTTGTTCTGTTCCCATGGGTCACATGAGGCTGACATGAGAGACTGGGCTGTTTCACTTGCCCTAGGCCACAAAACAAGAACTCATGCCATTTCCTAACTCCAAGCCTGGGTCCTTTCCACTACCTATACATTTGCAAATCATGCTCAACAGATCCTTGGAGAACCACAGAGGCACCTGAGGGGCTCTGACGAGTATCTGGGTGGATGCACTGTGGGGAGGGCTCATCTCCTTCACCCTCTTCACCCAGAGAAGCTCCACCTTCACGTTTTTGTTATACAGTGAGCTTCTCTTTGAGACTTAATTTGATATACAGGTTAACCTGTCATTTTTTAAAAAACCAGTCTGCTCTATAACTATTCTGTACTTTCCTTATTTATTGAGCATTTTACGATCAGATTATTTCATACATTCACAGGGTCTCCAAGTTGGAAGTTGTGGCCAGTACACAGGGGCTCCAGAAACAGCTCATCCCAGTTTGGTGCTAGCAACAGAAGATGCCACTCTCTGAAACAGAACTAAGATGAGGGAGGCTGAGGTCAGACACCTGCAGAGGCGATTTGCACATGAGTGTGAACTAGGCTGGGATGTTCCTCACCACTCAACGGGGCAGAGCATAGGCTGTACCGCATGTGAGCTCGGCTGGATCTCACTCACGGCAGCACACGGGGAGATTTTTTTTTTTTTTTTTTTTTTTTTTTGCGGTCTCACTGTTGTGACCTCTCCCGTTGTGGAGCACAGGCTCCGGACGCGCAGGCTCAGCGGCCATGGCTCACGGGCCCAGCCGCTCCGCGGCATGTGGGATCTTCCCAGACTGGGGCACGAACCCGTGTCCCCTGCATCGGCAGGGGGGCTCTCAACCACTGCGCCACCAGGGAAGCCCGGGGGGATGGTTTTTTAACAGAAGGTGGTGGTCTGAAGAGAGGAATAGAATGTGTCTGTCTTCAGATTACTTTCATTCAGTAGTCCGACATTGACTGGATGGAGGAAAGAAGGAAGCGGGGGACGGCAGTGGTCACAGATCTCTGGCTTTCAGAATAAGCAGGGGCAAAATCTACTGACCTCCATACAGGGGAGGATGCTGAAGCCAGCCCGGAGCCTTTGGGTGCATTTTAAAGACTCCTCCTCTGAGTGAATTAACTAGGAAAAGGCACTTCCTCTGGGCACAAGCAGATGATAAGCATACACGCTTGGCAACGAAGAGCACATTTTTCATAAACTAGAAGAAAAAGGCCCCTTCCTCTGGGCAAACAGCCCTTGCACTATGCCGTGGTGAGAGGCCAAGGGAGCTGAGCACAAACTGGAATTCAGCCCTCCTCATCACCTTTGTGAGCTCATAGGCAGGGCCCTAGGCGCCAACTCTCCCTGCTCCTCCAGTTACCTGTTGGGGTGCATAAGCCTGCATTCTACACATGAAAGCATTTTCAGTTCCAGACATCAGCCGCCTTGGAAGGGAGGAGGAAGGGGTGTGGAGAGGCTGCCACCCTCTTCTTTTTTGTGATGTGTGGACACAGGTTCATGTACACACACATGCACACATGCACACTTGTGTGCACATATGCAGTCAGGGGCCTGCAGGGTAGAGCTTAAGCCACTGAAGGTTTCAGTAAGAATAATGGTGCCTAAAAAACAGAAGAGTTGACAGATTGGGGGGAGGGGTTTCTTACTACTCACAGTTCCTGGAATTATGTGTAATTACGTCTTAGAAACCCAACAGATAATCAGTAAGTATAGAATTAAGGAATCACAGTGTGGTGAAGTTCAAGGAAGCTGATGTTACTCATAAGAGTAAATAAAGTAGAAAGTCCAGGGCCTAGGGTCACGGTGAAGAGCCCCGTGGATGATCTCTGGAGCTCCAGGCATTCAGAGAGGGCAGCTTGCAGAGACCTGATATGCATTCTCCCATTCCTCCTTGTAACAGAACCCCAGTTTTATTTCTCTTATCCATATTCCTCTGCTTTAAACAATTTTTTTTTCTCAATGTGCTGTCCAGGTAGGAGTGACAGCATGACACAGTTCTGGCCAAGGGGGTGTCAGCCTAAGTCACTAAATGGACTTGCAGAAGAGTTCTTTTCTGAAGCCAACTCTCTGGGCTTGGGTCCCCTTTTGCCCTTCACTATCCCACTTCTTCCTGCCAGAAACATAAACGTGGTAGTCTGAGTTCTAGCAGTCACGCTGAGAGCATTGATTCATTTACTCAACAAATACATGCTATTTTCCATGCTGGGGATTCAGGGTGAAGAAAACAGACAATGATCCCTATGCTCAAGGAGCTTCCAGATCATAAACAAATAGATACATAGTATGTCAGAATGTGGTAAGTGTCAAGGAGGAAAATAAATTAAGAAATGAGGTACTAGATGCAGGACAGAGTCAAACCTATAGATGATGGCTCGGGAGGCTAGAGGGAGCCAGGTTCCCGTTAGGAGCCCTGTTCTCACCTTGAGAGTTGTTTTTTTTTTTTTTTTTTCCCTGTACGCGGGCCTCTCACTGCTGTGGCCTCTCCCATTGCGGAGCACAGGCTCCAGACGCGCAGGCTCACGGGCCCAGCCGCTCCGCAGCATGTGGGATCTTCGCGGACCGGGGCACGAACCCGTGTCCCCTGCATCGGCAGGCGGACTCTCAACCACTGCGCCACCAGGGAAGCCCCTGATAGATTCCTGATAAAGTAACTTCTCTCATCTTCTATGTACATGCATGAAATACTATTGCAAAAATGCGATGACTTTCCACAGACCGTTTCTGAAGACTGAGGATCGGAACAGTTTCAGTAGTGGTCCTGAAGTTATTTAACCTTACAGCAGTGCATTAAATACCAATCTTCATATGAACAAAAGGTGGGAGGAAGGAGAAAGAAGGGGTGAGAGGGAGAGAAAGCAGGAGGGAGACCTGAGCCTTTGTCTCTAGCAAAAGTTGTAAACTCAGCCCCCACAGGGTCAGAGCAGGAAAATGTGAATGATGTCATAGCACGCTGGGGGTGAGAAAAACAAGGCTCTTGCTGTTTCTTTGTTTTCCAACTTTGGAGTAAACATGTGGGTAGGGACTAAAATTTTTCTACTAGAGGAAAAACAGCTGCTCAAGCTAAATGATAAATGCCAGTTGACATTTTCCCTCAGTGTTAGGGAAGCCAGGGGATACCGACTGAGTAGACTCTAGTGACCTGAGAGGGGCAGCTGCCATCCAGCTGCACTGTTACCAGCAATGACTGTGGGCCCCTTGATACCAGATAGTCTGAATTTTTAAAATCTAGAAATCTGGATTTTTATGTGCAATCTCCCATTTTAAAATGTTTGGAATGCATTCAATAGTTTTTATAAACATTCTGTTAGCAAATTACATGTTTCTGCAGATATTCAGGCAGCAGTCCATCAGTTTGCACCCTCTTGTATGCTGAATGGTTGGGATACGAAGCTGTTGCAAAGAAAAGTAGGGGGAAAGCAAGGAGCTGTCTGAAAGTAGGTAAGGAAGCGAGGGAGATGGAAAAGAAACGACCAAAGATGGTAGAAACAAGAAACATGGATCATCAACAAAAACTGAGCTACCATGTGCTTCACACCTGCGAGCACCCCTCCACCCACCCCCCACTCCATGAAGCCATTTTCTACCCCACCCCCAAGCAGAGGAGGCCCTCCTGGGTGCCTGCACAACCTGCTCCAGCTTGAATCACTTTCTGGACAGGTCTTTAGTCCACTCTTCCTGAAGCCTGAAGGGTCATAACATCCTTGAATTGCTGGAAAAACACTGTGCAGAAATCACAGAGTCCAGGAAAGAAAAACAGACAGCAAAATGAAAACAAATGCAGGGAGTTGAATAGACATTTATTTTGATCCATGTCCAGCTTTGGAAAACCTCGAAAAGAATAAAATGTCCAGGAAAAGACAAGCTGAAGGGAGGCTGGGGGAAGGAGCTAATAATATCAAATTTGAAACTCTATATGAAAAAAAAAATTGTGTTCATTTATCATTCAAAAGGATAAATTCCATATAGAATTTTTTTTAAGTGAAACCATGTGAGTACGGGGAGTGGGGCGGAATGAGTGAATTTCTCTATTACTTGGGAGTGGAGAATACTTTCATAACTCTGACTAAAGATCCAGCTGCCATTGAGGGAAAAGATTGATACATTTGACCACATAAAAATTTAATAGCAAAGACTTTTACAAGAAAAAACATTATCATAGCAAAATAAAATGACAAACATATCACATACGAATGGCTAACATACTTAATATATAAAGAGCTTCTAAAAGTAGAGGGAAAAGAACCAACAATTTGAAGGGGAGCAAAATAGGCCACCCCAAAATGTGCCACTTTGGCATATGGACCATTGAGCTGAAGGCAATCAAGATCCAGCAGGCTCAGGAACAGTTTTTTACCTCTCCCATAACTGCCTAAATAATTTAGGTAGGGGGCCGGCCCAGAGAGAGAGCTATAACCAGAGATAGCCGTTTCATCTGAAAGACTTACCTGCTTGGCAGGCAAACATCTAATCACCAAACATCTGCTCTTCTCATCCTCCTGTGAATTACACACCTCCCCTTCAAGCCCCAGGCCCCTATCTCATTCCTTGGCTCTGGATGGCATATAAACCTCAATTGCATGACTGCCTTTGAGTCCCTTATTTTTATGGGGCTCTTATATGTCCAAAAATTTTTTCCCATTTTTACTCTGTCTTATGTCAATTTAACTATTAGAGCAGCCAAAGAACCTAGAAGGGAAAGTTTTTTCCACTCCCACAAACTCAACTTAAAAACTGCAAGAGACATGAATAAACAGTTCCAGAAAGAAATGTAAAGGATTCCATAATGTATAAAAAGATGTTCAACCTTGCATCTAGTAAGAAAAATATAAATCAGGGCTTGCCTGGTGGCGCAGTGGTTGAGAATCCGCCTGCCAGTTCCGGGGACGCGGGTTCGAGCCCTGGTCCAGGAAGATCCCACGTGCCGTGGAGCAACTAAGCCCATGTGCCACAACTACTGAGCCTGCACTCTAGAGCCCACGAGCCACAACTACTGAAGCCCGCGCGCCTAGAGCCCATGCTCTGCAACAAGAGAAGCCACCACAGTGAGAAGCCTGTGCACCGCAATGAAGAGTAGGCCCCGCTCGCCACAACTAGAGAAAAGCCCGCACGCAGCAACAAAGACCCAACGCAGCCAAAAATAAATAATAATAAAAAAAAGAAAAATACAAATCAAAACTGTACTAAGGTAGTAATTTTTTACCTCTCAGATTGGCAAAAGTCCAAAAGCTTGTCAACACACTTTGTTGGCAAAGCTGTGGGGAAACAGGCATTCAAGTACACTGTTGGTGGGAATGCAAAATGAGACAACCACTATGGCAGGGAATTTGGTTGGCAATAACTAGCAAAGTTACATATGCACTTCCTTTTTGATCCAGCAATGCCACTTCTTGGAAGCTATCCCAAAAAATCACTGACAAAAATATGGAGAAGTGTTTGTATAAGGTTATTTATTACATCCCTGTTTGTAATGGCAAAAGACTAGAAACAACCCAAATGTCCAACAATAAGAGGCTGGTTAAATTAAATATGAAGTACTATGGAGCATAAAAAAAAAAAAGAATGAAAAAATATCTCTATATACTGCCATGGAGTGATGACCAGCATACATTTTGAAGTAGAAAAAGCAAAGTGAAACTGTATGTAAATATCTCAACTTAAAAAATACGTTTAAAAATGAAAAATGGGAGGAACCACATAGTATGCTACTATATATCTAAGAACAAATAAATACATATATATTTTTTAACAATGGAAGGATAAGCCAAAAAAAGGTTTAAATAGCTACCCATGGGAAGAGGAGGAAATAGGGTGGAGGAGATAGGGATAAAGACTAGGTTTCTCTGATACACCTCGTTTTGTAGATCTGAATTTAGAACTATGTAAATATTTTACAGAAGTACAAACAACATTAACTTGGAAAAGCATTTCCTAAAAATCAAAAGCAAGATAAAACAAAAGAATCTATCTGCACAGTGATTTAGTGGTATAATCACAGAGAGAACTATTTCAAACAACTTTAAACCACAGTAATTTGACTGTATATCCGTACTGAGATATACGTAATCAATTAATGGTGACAATACTGAGAGATAAAGCAAATGTTGGTGTGTTTGGGGACTGAGATATTTGGTTGGGAGAAAGAACAGATGTAAGATATATGAAGTTACATAAAACACTGAGAGTCTCTATTTGGAATTGAAAGTACTAGTATAAACAAAGGATGATATCTTTAAATATACGTGTATATATTCCTTTCCACTAGAAGGCTGTAGAAACAAGGACCAACCCAGTAGCAATGAACGTCTCTAGCACCCTGACTATAGTCTCTAATTGGCATTCCGATCAATAGAAACCTTGAAGAAATGTTTGGTTCTCAGCCTGGAAAAGGAAATGTACAAGGTGTGCTTGGATATCTTGTCATATCAGAAATTCAGAGACTATCAAAATCTCTTAAGACTACATCAAAAGGAGACGATGCTGCCAAAGATGGGACAATTTAAGCATTCATAAGACTAATAACTACAATGGACTACAGTGAACTAAAGTACATCAAATATGTTTAAAGCCGTGACTTTATAATGATTTTTTTAATTGGTCACTTTTGGAGGGTTCTCGGTAGCAAACTCAATAATTTGAAGACTGGTAATAAAGAGAAATGAACATTTATCCTGCTTACCTGTAGGAACCATACCTGACCATGTGGTTGATGAGGGAATTTCTCTTACAGAAGTAATCCAGTAATAAGTGAGCAGAATGATAGAATTTCAATATCACCATTTTGCAACCCCTAATGAAATCATGGATTAGTCAATAATGATTAAGGACTGATAACATCACCAAAAGAGAGACAAGCAGACATTATGCACATTCTGTTGGAAGCTCACAGCACTCTCTGAGAAGGAGTCCTGCAAATATAAACACTGAACCAGGAAATTATCAATGAAATTACCAATTTACAGGGAATTTGTTGGACAGAGGAGTGTTACATAGTACCTCAAGCATATAATCAACGAAAACCAGACTGTGGGAAACCATGCCCTACACATATGAGCACACACGGTTTCTTCAACAAATACATTTCAAGAGGAAAAAAAAAAGTGGAATGGGAAAGAGAACCTACACATTAAAAGAAACATAAGAAAAAAATATCGACCAATATAATGTATGGACTTTATTTTAATCCTGATTCAGAAAAAGTAAACTCATAAAAAGGATATGAGACATTTGAGGGAGTCTGAAAAAAAATCTGAGGCTCCTAGATTCCAGGCTATTTTCCCACTGGCATGAGCCTGGGCATTGCTGCTATTATAAGTAAAAACCACTTCAGAGCCCAGAACCACGGGGTTGGGACAACTCCTCCAATTGGCTCTTTGTGTGTCAGAAGAAGAGTCTAATGAACAAGGCCACCTCTCCCATTCTCTCCCAGCCCCGAAGACTCCCCTGCTCCCAGGCCAACCCACCACAGAGGGTAGAACATTCAACTACTCAGAATAAGGCTCCAGGCAGGTGATTTTCTTGAGGTGCTTCTCATTCAGGCTCTTGCCCATCTGGAGCACAGCTTTTGGCATCATTCAGGATGTGCCAAAGGAACGAGTTCTGCTTGTGTGCAGTGAGTTGATGTCCCTGATCCCGACTGGGCCTGCGATTTGGAAAGGAAGGTGGTTGTGATGCTCCATCAGTTACCGCCACCAGCCACACCACGGACGGGAGTAACTGGAAATTATGCAATACGGGATTCCATTTCGAAAAAGGTAAACCCTGTCCCCAGGGCCTGAATGTTCTTAAGTCAAGACCTGGGAATTAGCCACTATCCCTATCTATCAGTACACCTACACTTGAGGTCCTTCAGCTCCGAGCTCTTTAACCCTAGACGTGATGTGGCGAGGACACGCATTATTTCAGGGGAGAGAAGAACTTTTAAGATAAACAAAAGGACCCCAAGAAGGGCAAGAAATGAACAAGTCAGGAAGTGTTGCTGACACATGAAGCCAACAGTGCTACAACTGCTAAGTAGATAATAATAATTTAATATTTATTGAGTTCTTAATACCTGCCATGTGCTGGGCTAGGTCCTTTTCTCTTTTTTAAAAAATTTTATTGAGGTATAGTTGATTTATGTGTTAATTTCTTCTGTACAGCAATGTGATTCAGTGATATATATACAACTGAATATATATATATATATATATATTCTTTTTCATATTCTTTTCCATTATGGTTTATCACAGGATATTGAATATAGTTCCTTGTGCTATACAGTAGGACCTTGTTGTTTATCCATCCTATATATAATAGTTTGCTTCTGCTAATCCCAAACTCCCAATCCTTCCCTCTCCCTCCCCCCAACCCCTGGCAACCACAAGTCTGTTCTCTATATCTGTGAGTCTGTTTCTGTCTCGTAGATATGTTCATTTGTGTCATATTTTAGATTCCAAATATAAGTGATATCCTATGGTATTTGTCTTTCTCTTTCTGACTTACTTTGCTTAGTATAATAATCTCTAGGTTCATCCATGTTGCTGCAGATGGCATTATTTCATTCTTTCTTATGGCTGAGTAATATTCCATTGTGTACATATACCACATCGTCTTTATTTATCCATTCCTCTATTGATGGACATTTAGGTTGTTTCCATGTCTTGGCTATTGTAAATAGTGCCACTATGAACACTAGGGTGCATGTATCTTTGCAAATGATAGTTTTGTCTGGATATATGGCCAGCAGTGGGATTGCTGGATCATATGGCAACTCTAGGCTAGGTTCTTTTCATGCATCATCCCTTTTCATATGCTCAAAAACCTAATAGGTAATGCTCTCAACCTCCTGCTCTCAAGGGCAACCTCACTCCCTCTTCTCAGGAACACATACATCTCTTGCCTATTTCCTATTTCAACAACTGGCAGTTATATGGAATAGCTTCAGTTTCATATGTGTAGCAAAGATGCTGGAGGGGCAGTCTCAGTTCAACTTGGGGGGTCTGAGGTCACTGGAGGGCGAAAGACCTCCATGACACAATCAACAAAACTTCTTCCATGCAATGTTTAAACAGAGGCCTATCTAAAGAAATGTGTCATCTTTGCAAAAAATGTCCAAAAAATGCCAAGCTCTTCCAGTCAGGGCTTTGTCTTTGACGTGAGCGATGGAAAGCCATTGCTCCCTTCACAGCGAGTCATCTGGCCATCCACTATTTTGGATCCTTTTCCAGGAAATCCAGCTGAACAAAGGCTGTTGGACCTCTTACAGTTTTATCATAAGTAAATGAGACTGAAAGTTGGGTGCATTTACATGCAAGAAGTCACAATGTAATTGGTGATTACAGAGCCATTGCATTTTTTTCCATCATTTCCTAACAAGGGTCGTGCCCTGAAGATTCAATAATGACATAATGATAATGAAAGAAAAGGGAGAGGAATTTACACAAGAGGCAAAGATGCACACTATGTTACATGGGTTCTGTCTGTCCTCAGTGAAGGAGCAACATTTGAATTGTGTTCCTATTAATTTGTCCCCCCAAAACCACCAAAACATAATTAACAATAGGGCTTAACTCTGTAGCTATAATACAACTAAGCATATCTAGAATTATTTCAGTGAATCAATGAAGCAATAATGGAGCGCTTGGCTTTATTACTTGTTTGTGTTTCCTCGATATGGATATTCGGCACAGTAAACATGTGGCATCTGCAAATTTGACATTCTGGCCGCTTCAGCTGTCGGTGAAGACCCCTGATGTGTGGGAACACAGTTTTGCTGAGGCATGGGCAAGAATGGTGCTGCCCAGCTGGGGGTGGGAGATGAGAGGTGGCCAAAGCCAGCCAAAGCAGCTTTGTGTTTCTCAGCAAGCGGTCGAGTAGGTAGAAACCTACCAGAAAAAAAACTGTTCTAAAAACTCGGTTTCTGGGAATTCCCTGGCAGTCCAGTGGTTAGGACTTGGCGCTCTCACTGCCAGGGACCCGGGTTCAATCCCTGGTTGGGGAACTAAGATCCCACATGCTGAGAGGTGCGGCCCAAAACCAACCAAACAAAATAGAAAAACAAAAACAAAACAAAAAACTTTGTTTCTTTGCATAAATTGCCTCCCCCCAACTCCGCAAGAAAGATCCAGTCATTAACACTGGTGATGGACATAATGAAAATGTGAAGAGTTGTGAAAAAGTAATGGTTTTTAGGAATTGTAATTTGTGGTAAATTAAAGGTGGGTGTTTTGATCTTGATGGCAGTTCAGCTTTCTTAATCCACAATAAGTGCAGCTTTTTGAAAAGAGACTTGAGAAGCCATTTCAGGAAATGTTTTCAGGCAGCTCAAAAATTTCTCACAGAGTAAGATACAAAGTGAAAGTAAGAAGAGTGGTTAACTTGTGGTAAGAGAATATAGCAGGAAGCAGCAGCCTCTTCACGTAAATATGATTAAGAAAGTCCCAGAAAATCTGGATAAAGTACTTATGGATCATCTAATTTGGAGATACACAAAGATCTCTGTAAAGGCCAAAAGGGTCTGCTCTCCTTTCTGGAAGCATGGCCAATGGATGAATACACATCAATCTTCCTTTCATTTCAATATCCCTCACCCAAAACTTGCTACAAATGTGCCTTGGAGGTTGAAAAATTCTGAACTCCCTGAAACAAGATTGTCTTGTGGGGAAGGAGGTTGGTGAAGCAGCCAGCATGCCTAGCATAGCAGCCCCTCCCCAGTAGGAAAGGCTTCTGATTTATCTTCCAAGGACTCATCCTCTTTCTACACAGATATTGTCTAGCACTGCATACCCATCCTCCCTTCCCTTCCTACTTGATTTATTATTTTACTCTTGTTTAATGATATCCAAATTTATCATGTTTTTTTTTTTTTTTTTTTTTTTGCGGTAGGCGGGCCTCTCACTGCTGTGGCCTCTCCCCTTGCAGAGCACAGGCTCCGGACGCACAGGCTCAGCAGCCATGGCTCACGGGCCCAGCCGCTCCGCGGCACGTGGGATCCTCCCAGACCGGGGCACGAACCCGTGTCCCCTGCATCGGCAGGCGGACTCTCAACCACTGCGCCACCAGGGAAGCCCAAATTTATCATGTTTATGTCTCGTAACTATCAAAGTCCTTTTGGATATGAGCTTAGTATATATAAATAATAAAGTGACTACCAAGTATTATAGTTATTAATTATATTAATAGTTGTCATTATACCATACTATATATAAAATATATACTATACTATAAAATATATAATATACTATATATGATCTATAGTATAATATCTGTAATAGTTATACTATAGTAACAGTTATATAGTATTAATGTTATAATATACTATAACATTCCAATTCATATACATTGTCTTTTATCCTCACAATGCTGGAAGATAGAACTTACATAAAACAAGGCACCAGGGTGGCAGGCGACTAGCTCGTGTTGTCATAGCTAGTAAGTGGTAGATTCAGGGTTCAAACTCAAGTGGCAAGGAATCTATGTCAGGGCTTGTTCTATTACTAAGTTGCCTCTAATGGTGCACATCTCATTAGTATCCCTCTCTGACTTATCATTAATCAGACAGAGCATCAGCAGTTTTATAAAAGCTGTTTACTAAGCTGAGCTAAAGCAGGGTTAACTGCACATAGACACACACACACACACACACACACACACTCCCTTTATTCAGTTAGATTCCTTCATCCTCGCAACCAAAGCTATCCATGCCTATTCCATGCCAGACACGGGCACTAGTACACAAGCCAGGCATGGTCCCTGCCCTCATGGAGCTTCCATTTTCAGTCCTACTAATTCCTCAGGTATATCTTAAATGATATCCTCTTCAGTAGGCATCCCTTGTCACCCCAGACTTAATTAGGTACCTCATTATACTTTTCCTGGACTTTTCCTTCATAACACCTGTCTCCCTTTAATTACTTGTTCACTGCCTTTCATCCCTCTGTCCGGTGACCTCCATGGGGGCGAGATGGCTGTCCTGTTCCTGCTCTATCCAGTAGCACTGGGCACCTCAGAGAAACTTAATAAATATTTGTTGAGTGAACAGATGTGAACAAGCAGTGGGAGCTGGCTCTCTCAGAGGTTAGGGAAGGTGGTGCACCAGCCAATAGTTAGCGGACTATCAGTTTCCATGGGCGCCAACATCTCCTTAACAGAAACTAGTAGTCTCCCTCCCAATGCACACCCTTTCCGGTGTCCATCTTGCCAGTGAGGTCTGCCCAGGCCCTCCTTGCCTGGGAGCTGCACCAGCAGGTGGAAGCGTGTCCTGCAGAAAGGACTAATTCATCCTGTCACATCAGTGTCACAGCTCTTGCTCTGTGCACACCCATCCAATCTGGGTGTCCCTTTGATCACAGTCTCTAGTCCTGGGTTGAACCTCAAGAGAGTCAACAATACCTGGAAGGAATGACTACACCCTCACTCCACCCCTGGCTATGTGGCGATTACCTGGAGAGAGTGCTTTCTGTGCCCTGTAGGATCAGGTCACACACCTGGCAGTAACGTGGTCTCTAAAAGAGATAGACATTCTGGCATCAGGCAGGCATAGGTGGGGGGGGGCCTCAGGGTGGGACTTTGAACGCAGAAAGGAAGACTTGAGCAGGCAGGGGTGGGAACTTCCATGTTTCTCTCAAGACTCGGGGAATGTCTTTGAGAGGGAGGCAGCAAGTCAGGAGCCAGGAAGGAGCAATCCCTGCCATCGGCTGTGGGCTGAAGATAAATCAGCTGCATCTGTCTTGTCAACCAGATTATCGGGTTACCTTCTGCTCAGTTCTTTGCTTTCCCTTCTCTTACTTAACTCTAAGCCTTTAGGGAAGTCCTATTTAATTGTTTCAGGTCTCTGCAGTGCTGATGACTTCAGCTGTGGTTGTTCATAAGCATACAAAGGGACAGGGACAGGGGGACCTCTGGGATGTGGCAGGGCTGGGAAGTCCCTTCCTCTCCCCATGGAGATGCTCCCTTCCACTGCCTCCCCTCAGAGGATGTACCTCATCTTATTACGGGAGGTGGCTGTTTCTTTGCAGCATCTGAACCAGCTGAGGAAGTCCCCTGACTCCAGCCCTCACATGGAGAGAGTCCTCAAATAGAAGCCGAAAGCACTCAGAGCGGCACTGGAGATACAGTTCCCTGGTGCTTAGTGACATTCTGCTCATCACAGATCTCTGTAACCCTGGGTAACCTGGGGGGCCTGCCAGAGGAAGGTCACTGCTGGGCAGGCACAATGATCTCACTGTAGTCTCATGGTCAGGAATATAGTCCATCAATTGCATCCTACCCAAGGCCTCATCTCAAGGCTCAAAGTCATCTTTCCTTCCACAGAAGAGATCTCCCCTCCTCTGTGTTGTGTAGAGCCCCCCACTCTCAATCCAGGGCACTTTTCTAGTTTCTGGATGAAATGGATCTCCTCTTCCACTGCTCTGAAAGAAAACGACTCTTAATGACAAGCTACAACCCTTCCCCCCAAATCCATGTGACTATAAACATGTGGTACTTTGTGGTGATTATTTTGTAATGTATAAAAATATTGAATCCCTATGTTGGTTCACCTGAAATTAATTTAATGTTGTAAGTAAATTATACTTCACTTTTTAAAAGTATAATGAATAAAAAATAAATAAATAAAAGTAAAGTTACAGTTTCAGTTAAAAAAAAAAAAGTGGTACTTTGCCCACATGTGAATAACCAATATTCTACAGCCTCATTTCTCTCTCCCATGTGCCCACATTTCCTCATTTTCCAACCCATCGTCAGTCCTTCCTCAGTCTGCCGCTGAAATCTGTGACCACTGAGGGCAGACCCTGTTGTCCTCAGCCCTCAGTCTGGGCCTCAAAGTTAATGCTCTGTTAGGGAGAGGAGAGTTCGGTTACAGAGGTGTGCTGGTAAATCCGTATGGCGGGCTTGGGGTGGGGGGGAAATCCCTGATTTGTAGGGGTTACCAGTTTCCACAGTGTAAATGCTCTCTCCTACCATGACTGATTTCCAACTACCAACAGCTTCACAACCAGCTTGGAAATTTCCTAAATATTTAACAATTACTCTCACTAGCCAGTCTGAGCTGGCTCCAGCATACCACCAATTCAGGAGGATTCCCAGAGCGTCTCTGGGCCCCTAAGATGTCTTGACAAAGTGAATTGAAGGGAGAGAGGGGCCTTCACATGCCATTTCTACCCACTGGCTCCCTTGGCTCAGAGCCCTGGAAAGAGTATGACTTTAGGGAGTCAGGAGACCTCTGGGTTCGAATCCTTGTGTACTTTGGGCAAGTTTCAGCTTCCAACTCTGCAAATTAGGATTGATAAAACCTACCTGTAGGATTGCTTTGAGTGTGAAATGAAATGCCTAAATAAAATGCTTAATATATAGCAAGTCTCAATAAATGTTCTTTCTTTTGCCCCCCCCATCTTTGTCTTAATTTTTCCTGTACTAGTTCAAATAATTATTTTTCAAAGGGTCCAACAGGGGGAGCTCAAACTCAACACTGTCAGGGTGGGGGCTGGTAATTCAACCCAACTCTCATCCCAGTTTAGAGCTAAACTTCGGAAACTTTGAAGGGCACAGCTCTTTCTCCCTCTTTAGGGCTCTCCCTTGTCCCCATCCCAAAAGATGTGAGTCCATCTAAATGTTCCATAACTGGTGCTTATGCCGCCTGGCTTCATTCTCCTCTAAGACGGCAAGCTACCCCCAGAATCGGAAACCACATTCCACAAAGGGGGCGCCATGTCAGGACCAGAACAAGGACACTGGGCTTCCCTAAGGCTGTGCTTCACACAGTCCAGAGCACTCAAAGCTTCCCGCGCACCCAACATGCCTCCCACATCAAAGCAGGTCCCATAATACACAGTTAACCAATCACTCATGAGGATTTATGTTAGCATTGTGCAGCAGGAGGCTGTAGTTAGATATCTAGAAAAACAACTGTAGAAGGAAGTGGAGTCTTTGGCTCTGTGTCTGGGGGAAGGGAGGCAGAGGCAGAAGGGACATGAGGCTTGCTAGATTTGAGAAGTTCGGCTGCTCACAAACAGTGGAATTATTGGAATGCTACAGGGAGAGGCGGCAAAGGAAACTTTGAGAAAATCTGGTTTCTTGTGATAAAGAGCTTTTGGTAACCTGAGAAAGTTTCAGAAACTTAGACACACGAAATCGCTTCGTTTGAAATGAATGAAAAGCCTTGGGTTTGAACAATGTGTGGCCACTTTCCAGCTGACTGACCTATACAAGTTATTTAACCTCTCTGAGATTCAATCACTCATATATTTATTCACTCAGCCTATTATTTATTGAGCATCTTGTATGTATCAGGTATGGGGTTAAGTGAATCCTGAGGAGACAATGGTGGCCAAAACCAGGCACTCTCCTTTTTCTCACGGAACTTGCAATTTATTCATCTGTAAAAAGGCATACTGGGAATTCCCTGGCTGTCCAGTGGTTAGGACTCTGTGCTCTCACTGCCGAGGGCCCAGATTCAATCCCTGGTCAGGGAATTAAGATCCCACAAGCCACGCAGCTTGGCCAAACGAAAAAAAAAAACCAAAACACAGAAGGCATACTAACGCTGGGACAACTGGATATCCACATGCAAAAGAATGAAGTTGGATCCCTATCTCACACCATATAAGAAAATTAACTCAGAATGGATGAAAGATCTACATGTGAAACCAAATCTATTCAGTTCCTGGAAGAAAACAGGCTCAAATCTTTGTGACTGTGGATTAGGTAATGGTTTCTTGGCTATGAAACCAAATGCACAAGTAACAAAAGAAAAAATAGAAAAATTGGACTTCATCAAAATTTAAAATTTAAAATTTTGTGCTTCTAAGGACACCATCAAGAAAGTGAAAAGAGGGACCTCCCTGGTGGTCCAGTGGTTGAGACTCCGTGGTCCCATTGCAGGGGGCCCAGGTTCAATCCCTGGTCAGGGACCTAGATCCTGCATGCCGCAACTAAAGATCCCACATGCCACAACTAAAGATCCCACATGCTGCAATGAAGCTCCCACACACGGCAGCAAAGATCCCACGTGCTGTAACACAGCCAAATAAATAAATAAATAAACAAGTAAATATTTTAAAAAAGAAAGAAAGAAAGTGAAAAGATGCCAAGATATGGGAGAAACCTAAGTGTCCATCAACAGATGAATGGATAAAGAAGATATGGTATATATATGCAATGGAATATTACTCAGCCATAAAAAGAGTGAAGTTTTGCCATTTACAGCAACATGGATGGACTTGGAGGGCATTATGCTAAGTGAAATAAGTCAGACAGAGAAAGACAAATACTGTACGATATCACATGTGAAATCTAAAAAATACAACAAACTAGTGACTATAACGAAAAAAGAAGCAGACTCACAGATGTAGAGCACAAACTAGTGGTTACCCATTGGGAGAGGAAGTGGGGAGAGGCAATATAGGGGTAGGGTATTAAGAGGTACATACTATTATGTATAAACTAAGCTACAAAGATATATTGTACAGCACAGGGCATATAGCCAATATTTTATAATAACTATAAATGGAGTATAACCTTTAAAAAAAAGTGAAAAGATGACCCACAGAATGGGATGAAATACTGGTAAGTCATTAACCTGTTAAGGGGCTTGTATCTAGTAGAATATACAAAGAATTCTTACAACTCAGTAATAAAAAGACAAACCAATTTAAAAATAGGTAAAGGATCTGTATAAACATTTCTCCAAAGATATACAAATGGCCAATAAGCACATAAAAAGATTCTCAACATCATTAGCCATCAGACAAATGCATATATATACCACAATGAAATACCACTTCATACCCACTAAAATGGTTAGAATCAAAAAACAGATCGGAGAAATTGGAACCCTCATACACTGCTGGTGGGAATGTCAATGGTATATTCACTTTAAAAAACAGCCTTGGGGGCTTCCCTGGTGGCACAGTGGTTGGGAGTCCGCCTGCCGATGCAGGGGACACGGGTTCGTGCCCCGGTCTGGGAAGATCCCACATGCCGCGGAGCGGCTGGGCCCGTGAGCCATGGCCACTGAGCCTGCGCGTCCGGAGCCTGTGCTCCACAACGGGAGAGGCCACAACAGTGACAGGCCCGCGTACCGCAAAAAAAATAAATAAATAAAGGCATAACTTGAACAGATATGTATACATACACATTCATAGCAACATTATTCACAATAGCCAAAAGGTTAAAGCAACCCAAGTGTCCACTGATGGATGAATGGATAAACAAAGTGTGGTATATACATACAATGGAATATTATTCAGCCTTAAAAAGGAAGAAAATTCTGACACCTGCTACAACATGAATGAACCTCAAAGACATTACGCTTAGTGAAATAAAAGCCAGTCACAAGATGATAAATACTAAATGATTCTACTTATATGAGGTACCTAGAGTAGTTAAATTCATAGAAACGAAGCAGAATGGCAGTTGCTGGGGGTGGTGGGAGGGGTGAATGGGAAGATACTGCTTACTGCATACAGAGTTTCAGTTGGGGAAGATGTAAAAGCTCTGGAGATGGATGGTGGTGGTGGCTGTACAGCAGTGTGAATGTACTTGATGCCACTGAACTGGATACTTAAAATGGTAAAATGGTAAAATTTCCCCCTATCTAGTTACTTTCATGAGACCAGATGTATGTATGTTCTGTAACTTATTTCCTTGCAAGTGTGAATGGTAAGGGATCTTCCTCTCTCTTTCTCTACATGGGCTGCTCCCAGGGTCTGGTCACAATATGCCACCACAGTGGGGGCAAGTCACCCTCCTTTCAGGCAGGGAGCAAAGCTTCAGTCTAAAGACCACCAAGCGGGTGTCCCCCTGTAGCCACTTAACCTCTCACTCCCAGCTTTCCCTCTGCAGTTTCTTCCAACTGTTCTCTCTCGGCAAAGAAATTAGGATACATTGCCTTCTCAAAAGGATGCCAGTCATCTAAGCACCATGCAGGAACCTTGTAACACTCATATCTCTCCTAAGAGGTGTCCCCACTAGAGTCAGGGAAGATCAACAGCCGTGGACACTGATTGTGGCAGAATTCTTCCTCTACCTCCTTCAGCAGCTGGGCGACCTTTACCAAATCCTTTCATTCTTATGTTCTTCAAATGGGGCTTTTATCAAACAAGTACAGGACCAATGTTTGT
This sequence comes from Mesoplodon bidens, assembly GCF_964165515.1. Classification (NCBI taxonomy): domain Eukaryota; kingdom Metazoa; phylum Chordata; class Mammalia; order Artiodactyla; family Ziphiidae; genus Mesoplodon; species Mesoplodon bidens. Next base: position 83,054,632 of record NC_138172.1, read on the forward strand.
CCCTGTGATGCACCCTAACTCAAGGTAGCACAGCACCTGCTTATAAAGCTGCAACACCTCCTGCTGGTGGGTCAGGTGGGCCAGAGCTCCATGGTGGCCCACTCACCTCTGGGGGCCACCAGGGCTCCCTAAAATGGTAAATCCTATGTTATGTATATTTTACCACAATTTAAAAAAATAAAAGCATAATAGCTCTTACCTCATAGGGTCATTGTGAAGGTTAAATGAGATGAATTTTGGCTAATGGAATAGCTAAAGTAAACAACATCATTTATGAACCAGGCCTGGAGAGTGGGGTTCGGGAGGGGTGAGGGACACAAACTTTCTACTTTAATTTATTTATCTATTGTTTAGATCTTTAAACTGGTATATATATATTTTTAACTGGTATATTTTTATAATTCAAAAAGTAAAGCAGTAAAGAGCTACTTATTCCTGTGTTACTGATTTATTGAAACTTAGTGTCCACACAAAAGTGCATGAGGATTGAGAACCACATTCTCTTCTTGGCTTATGTTTGACCTTCTGTGTTTGTGTTTTTATGTGTAACTTTTTCCAGACCTCCTCAGCTTTGCTTACCTTTCTCCCCCACTGCCGTTCAATTTACTTAAGTCTATTAGTCACAAAATTTTAAACCTCCCAGTCGTAGCCCTGGATCCTCCCCATCTTGCTCCAAGAAAGACCCCAGACCCCACACAGAGGGGCTCCTGCTCATTCCTAGCCAGTGTCCTCTGAACTCCTCTTCCCCATTTTTACCTCCTTCCCTATAGCAAAACCCTCCCTGAGATCTAATTTAAAGTCTCTCACCTTGCAAACTGAAAGGTCTGCCTTTCAAGGAGGCCAGAGATGGCTGGGAGCCTGGCCGGAAGTCAGTTTCCTGGGTGGGAGAACACTGGCGGAAATCCAGACGGCTGACGTCACCTGGTCCAGATGGCGGAAGCCATTGCCCAATCAGAGGGAATTGATGCCAGCAACACACTTCTCTATGACTCTCGTACTCAGTTCAGAAAAGCATTTTCCTCGACAGGAGGCAGTTGGGTAGGAGTGGAAAATGCCCTGGCCTTTGAACCACATGGCATGTTGACCGGGAGGCTGGCCGTGGCATCAACTGAGAAATGAACGTGACACCCGACACTAGACTCGGGGTCAGAAGACACAAGTCTGGGTCTCTGCCACCTAAATCCTAACCTTTAACAAATCACTTTGCTTGGTTTTCTTAGCTATGAGTAATGATACCTACTCAGAGAAGCTACTGTTGCATGCTGGAATGAGGTCATTCATGTGAAAGATTTCATAAACTTGAAGCAGAATGCCAATACAATATTCTGCCTCTGTGAGAGCCCTCCAGAGGGCAGTGGACCCGGAGGAGGCAAGATGGAGGGTGATTACAGGCTGATCCTGGAGCCAGGCAGCCTGCACTGGAATGTGCAGCTGGGACACATAACCTCTCTGTGCCCAGTCACCTCGTGGTCACAGTGGGGGATGATAAGAATACCATCCTCATCACAGGGTTCTTGGGAGGGTGAAGTAGTTACTCCACTTGGAGCACATAGAACACTGCCTGGCTCGTGGCAGCACTCACTAAGACTTGGCCGGGATGATTATTCCCAAGGCCACCTTGTACACCTGCAGGCCCTAGGCTGGGCATTCAGCCCAATCCCAAGAGATCTCATGAAAAGAGATTCTGGGAATTCCCTGGCGGTCCAGTGGTTAGGACTCCATGTTTTCACTGCCAAGGGCCCAGTTCGGGGAACTAAGATCCTGCAAGCCACGCAGCACAAACCCCCCCCCAAAAAAAAGACAGATTCTGCCCCCACCCACAGTCCACACAGCAGGCAGAGCTATTTAGCTAAAATCTGACCATGTCACTTCTCTGCTTAACCACCCAAATCTGCCCCAGTCCCACTCCCACCCCCAGGTAAAGACATCAAACCCCTGTGATAGGCCCTTGCATCCCTCTCCACCCTCTCCTGATGCCCACTGCCTCTCATCAAGGCTCCAGCAACACCAAACTGCCTGTCGTTTCTCACCTCCACCAGCTGGCTCCTGCTGCTCCTCTGCCCAGCATGCTCACCAACCCTGCCTTTGCTAACTCCTAATTACCCTTCAGGACCCTTAGACTCATGTCTCCCAGAAAGCGCTTTCTGACTCCCGCTGAGCAGAACCTGGTTCCCCCTTTCCTATATCCCTTGTGGGCACCTCCATCATCGCACAGGCCAAATTGTATCCTAACTGTTCAAGTGACTGCTTCACACCAGACTGGGGGATCCTTGAAGGGAAAGGCCAGCACTGGGTCTTGCGCATCTCGGTAAACTCAGCATGAGCACAGTGCCAGGCACACAGTAGGTGATCAGTAATGATTGAGTGGAAAGACTGATGAGTGGATGACCAGGAACTAATAGAGCCCTAGCTTGTTTTGGCCACGCTGCACGGTTTGTGGGATCTTAGTTCCCTGACGAGGGATTAAACCCGGGCCCTTGGCAGTGAGAGCGTGGAGTCCTAACCACTGGACCTCCAGGGAATTCCCTGTTCAGCTACTTTAACAGATGATGTTATTTGCCTGGGATTGGGATGAGCACCTCAAAACAGATGCAGTGTCCATTTGCCTCAGCCATTGTTTTCCTCAGAATCACCTCTGTCTGTGTCTCAGGCATCCTCTGTACCTCTCTCTTTTCCCTGCTCTTAGGCTTTTTTCTCTCCTTCCTTAACACTTTGTTTCTCTTCCTTGCTCTGTGTCATATTTCTATACCCTTTGTTGCTTTGTATCCTTTTCCTTTCATCCTTCTTTTGTGCTTGAGCGGTGGTGGTCTGTTCTCTTGCCTCATATCAAGGGTTTTAGGTGGTTAGAGTACCCCTGGGTTCAGAAAAAAAGAAGGAGATTTTGAAAGGCAGGAAATCAATCCTTATTATGTGTCCAGAAGTTCCATACATTTTATTTCATATAATCTTATTAATAAACTTATAGTATGGTATATCATCCAAGCAAGCTAGGTTATGCTTCTGCAACAAACAACCTCAGAATCTCAGGGGCTTTATGCAGCAAAGATTTATTTATTACTCCTGCCACTTATCAATGGGTGGGTTGACTGAGGCTCTGCTCTGAGCCATCATTGTCCTAACCTCAGGACCTAGGTTGACAGAGCAGTCACTACCTAGAACGTCGCCATTTGCCATAGTAGAAGAAAGAGAGAATGCGAAAAAGCACAGCACACACTGGCTTTTAACACTTCCATGTAGAAGAGACACGTTTTAATTGGTCAAAATAAGTCACATAGCCATTCCTGGGTTAATTGGTAGGAGTTAAATGAGGTGGCAAAGTACAATCTTCCTAGGTATCTGGAAGGAAAGAGAGACTCAAATATTGGTGAACAGGCCTGATAACCATGGTAGATATTACTGTTCCCATTTTACAGATGAGGTGGCTGAGGCACAGGAAGCTTATGTAGTTTGTTCAAGGACATGCAGTAAATGTCAGGGGTAGGGGGAGCTGAACCCATGCCTTTTGATTCCTGGGACAGTGCCCTTGCCACTTCACTGGAGTTTTAGGATGCCTAAGCCTTGTCTACCCTTTTCTACCAGGTTTTTGGACTCTGCTGTGAAGACTGGTTTGCTGGTATGCCAGAGGCAAGATGGTAAGAAGCCCAGCTTTGCTCACCATCTTCTGCATCACATCTGGTGAGGGGCGCTGGAGTCTCTCCCCAAGGTGGGGTTTGGGAGGCTTCTAATTTCCAGGACAAAACCAGGTAGGTCGCAAAACTTGGAGCACGGTCATTAGAAACCTTCTAGACAAAATTATCTGTGGTGATAGAAGTCAGAATAACAGTTATTTCAGAGGCGGGCAAGAAAGGGGTTTTGCATATTGACTAGATAGATGTTTAAAGGAACCTTCTTGGGTGATACTATCTCGACCTGGATGGTGGTTAAATGGGTGAATACAAACGCAAAAATTTATCAAGCTGTACACTTAAGATTTGTACACTTTGCTATATGTCATTTATATCTCAATAAAAATGAGTAATAAAAAGAAATATTCTTCATCAAAATAAAAATATTTACTGTGCCAAAGATCCTATTAAGAGAATGAAAAGACAAGGTACCGAGTGGGAGAAAATATTTGCAAGTTATGTATTCAACAGTGGATATGTATCCAGAATATATAAAGAACTCTCAAAACTCAACAGCAAGTAAACAGACAACCCAACTTAAAAAGTAGGCAAAAAAGGGCTTCCCTGGTGGCGCAGTGGTTGAGAGTCCGCCTGCCGATGCAGGGGACACGGGTTCGTGCCCCTATCCCGGAAGATCCCACATGCCGCGGAGCGGCTGGGCCCGCGAGCCATGGCCGCGGAGCCTGTGTGTCCGGAGCCTGTGCTCCGCAACGGAAGAGGCCACAGCAGTGAGAGGCCCGCGTACAGCAAAAAAAAAAAAAAAAAAAAAAAAAAAAGTAGGCAAAAGACTTGAAGGGCCACTTCACCAAAGAGGATAAAAGGAAAGCAAGTAAGCATATAAAAAGTTGTTCAACGTTATTGGCCATTGAGGAAATGCAAATTAAAACCAGGATAAGGGACTTCCTTGGTCGCGCAGTGATTAAGAATCCGCCTGCCAACGCAGGGCACACGGGTTCGAGCCCTGGTCCGGGAAGATCACACATGCCACGGAGCAACTAAGCCAATGCACCGCAACTACTGAGACTGCGCTCTAGAGCCCGCGAGTCACAACTACTGAGCCCGCGTGCCACAACTACTGAAGCCCGAGGGCCTAGAGACCGTGCTCCATAGCAAAGAGAAGCCACCACAATGAGAAGCCTGCGCACCGCAACAAACCGTAGCTCCCGCTTGCCGCAACTAGAGAAAGCCCGGCGAGCAGCAACGAAGACCCAATGCAGCCATAAGTAAATAAATAAATAAATATTTTAAAAAAGTAAATGTATATAAAAAAAAACAGGACGAATTACCACTACAAATCTGTTAGAGTAGCAAAAAAAGTTTTTTAATGTTGACAGTGCTACCAAGTGTTGGCAAAAAGGCAGCAAAATGAACTCTCATTCATTACCGGTGGAATGCAAATTCATCCTCTGGAACATAGTTTGGCAATTTCTTATAAAGTTAATACATTTACTGTACAAGTCAATAATCCCCTAGGTATTTACCTGAGAGAAATAAACACATGTTCACACAAAAACCTATACACCGGGCTTCCCTGGTGGCGCAGTAGTTGAGAATCTGCCTGCCAATGAAGGGGACACAGGTTCGAGACCTGGTCTGGGAAGATCCCACATGCCACGGGGCAACTGGGCCCGTGAGCCACAGCTACTGAGCCTGCGTGTCTGGAGCCTGTGCTCCGCAACAAGAAAGGCCGCGACAGTGAGAGGCCCGCGCACCGCGATGAAGAGTGGCCCCCGCTTGTCGCAACTAGAGAAAGCCCTCGCACAGAAACGAAGACCCAAGACAGCCAAAAATAAATAAATAAAAATAAATAAATTTATAAAAAAAAAAAAAAAAAAAAACCTATACACTGTATGCTCATAGCAGCCTGCATTTGTAATTACCAAAAATTAATTAAAATGGGTAAATGCATTACTTGGCTTATCCGTGCCATGGCACACAACCCAAAAACAAAAAGAAACAAATTATTCATGTAACAGCTTGGATGAATCTCAAAGGCATTATGCTGAGTGAAAAAATCTGGTCTCAAAAAGGTTACATGCTATATGATTCCATTTATGTGACATTTTAAAAAGACAAGCCTAAAGTGACAGAGAATAGATCAAAATAGCAAGAGGTTTGGTGGGGGGGGACGGGAGGGAAGATGTGACTACAGAGGAATAGCACAGGGGAGTCTTGGGGGCAGTAGACCTGTTCTATATCTTGATTGTAGTTGTGATTAGACTCCAAATCCAGGGGCCAAGGAGCCCCATCTGCTTTGTTCACTCCTACACTCTCAGTGCCTGGAACTTAGGTACAAGGTACGTGCTCATGGACACAGTGAAGGAGTGTTCTAGCTCCAGCCCTGATTCATCTTGGCACACTTCGCAGGCTAGTCTATATTTAGCTACCTCTCCGGCTGCCTAATGGACACGCCACAGCTGGAAGGCATCACTAGTCCCCCTTCACAACCCAGGCCTGGGTCACAAGATCTCCCTCCTGGAAAGCAGAGTCTCCAGCTGTCCTATAGTTTGAAATTTGTAGGTATTAGCAATCTGATGAGTCATTTTAATTTTTGAAGTACATTTTTATTGTAAAAATGACATTTGTTCAATGTTTAAAAAAAAACTGTCTCAAAAAAAAAAAGTAGACCCCACCCTATTTCCCAGAAGCCATAATTGTTACTAGTTCCTTCTCTGTCTATCTAGAAACATTTATGTGTAAATAAGCATGTATATCCCTATATATGTAATAGATCTGAATGAATTGATCCACAGCTCTTGGGGCACATGTAATGTCCTGTTTCTGTACAGACTCACTCGTATCAAATCTGGCTTCCACCCTGCCCATCACTGATGGTATTCTAGTGTCTGACAGTTTTCAGACTCCCTCCCTTGGATCAAACAATCAAACAAGGCTTCTGCAGTCCTGAGGAAACAGATGAGAGTCTGCTCCTCTGACCACCTGGTCAGCATTGCCTTGCTCCTCATCCAGGCCTCGGGGGTCCAACAGAAACAGACCACTAGGCTGGCCTGGGCAATTCCTAATCGCCCAAGCATAGCATCGGCAAAGCTAGGAGAGAGGAAAAAAACCCATCAACTTTGGAAATTTGATGTTCAAGAAGAAGAAGAAAGAGGAGGAGGAGATGGAGAGAGCAGGAGGGAATCCAAGTAGTCAGGCTTCTAGGAAAAATCACAAATCTATAGTACATCCTTAAAGCTCGTTTTGGTTTTATGTAGTTCTTTTATTTTTAATTACACTGGGGGGAGGGGCAACATAACATTTTCTGTTTTTCTCTATGGTCTTGATCTGGCCTTACCTGGGGGCAGTTGTTGAAGTTCTGAAAATACCCAGTACAGAGCACCTGGGCGCAGTTCTCACGGATGCTGGCAGCCAATACCATCCGAGAGGCTGCTCTTGAAAAGGCCCAGTTCTCCACATGTCCTGGAGAAACTGGATCCCCTCTTTTTCCTCTGAGTCCCCAGAGGTCCAAGCGCCATCCAAGAGGTAGGTTACTGCCTGCCTCTTCATCCTTCCCTTTCAGACCAGACATCCAGCACCTTCCAAAACCAAGGCCTACGTTGGTGTGGGCTTCCTATAAACCCCCACCCAGTCTGATTCTTACCTTTCTTTCTAAAACACACAAAAAAGCCAAACCGCTCAACGGTCAGGAAACCCACAACTTCAAGGACACAAAGTCCTGACTACGCAGAAGAGGAAGAGAAGAATTCCTTTATTCCTTGTTAATTCTCAATAGATTATTCTTACAATAAATTCATAATAAGTGGTTCTGCTATATAACATATTGTTTAAATTTTCTTATTTCTTCAAATATGATGCCTGTTGGGAAAGTTATTGTAGGGAGATTAATTAATAATCATTGATGAAATGTTTCTTGGATGAAGAAACCCATAATGGTCAGAGTGTGGGAGATTAAGAGAAAGGAAAAGAGGATTCTTCTGAGAAATTTTAGTCCACTTTAGAAAACAAAATGCATACACTATCTGAGAAACTCTTTGAGGACAATGCAGGCCAGTGGATACTTATGGAGCATCTACTAATAAAAGCTAATATTTGCTGATAGCCTACTAGGTGTCAGGCACCGTACTAGCCCTTGGGATACCACAACCAACCAGATGGAGATGCCTCCTGCCCTGCAGAGCTCAGAAGGACAGACATGAAACATATAGAAACGAGGTGGTAACTCTTAAAAAAAGGAGAGTACAGGCTGCCATAGGAATGCAGAGCCAGAGAACTAAACACAGGATGGGGTATCAGGAAAGACCTCCCTTAGAGACAGACCTTTAAACTGAGACTTGCAAGTGACAAACCAAAATAGAAAGACATCAGGGCTGGGGGAGGGGAAGCTGAGTTTATTGCTTAACAGGCAAGGGAGAGCCATGTCCCTCAAGAAATGAGTCCAGTGGGTCTCCCTAAGAAGAAACTGAAAGGCCAAAATATAGATCCAAAAGGAGGAAGCTCACCAATAAAGCAGGAATTGAGTTCTGGTCTCTGGCTCACAAAGGGGGTTGTACACTCTACTATCTTCAGTTCTCAGTTCTCAAAAGAGTAGGTGATTCTCAAAGAGGTCCAAGACAGGTCCTGTGATGCCTCGATGGACTCGAGTCAAAAGGTGGCAAAACCATATCTGCTTATTCTAAAGCTAGATAGATTTCTTCTTACAAAGACCCAGTAGCAGTGGGACAGGCAGAGGACGAAAGGAAGGTGATGGAGGGGTTAGATTTGTAAGAGATCTGGACAAGTTTGAGGAACCAAGAGAAATTCAAGTTACAGAAGCATGGGGGCAGAGAGAAGAGTGGGGCTTAGAGGATGCTGGTGAGATGGACTAATCAAGAAAGACCTGGGGGGCTTCCCTGGTGGCGCAGTGGTTGAGAGTCCGCCTGCCGATGCAGGGGACACGGGTTTGTGCCCCGGTCCGGGAGGATCCCACATGCCGTGGAGCGGCTGGGCCCATGAGCCATGGCCGCTGAGCCTGGGTGTCCGGAGCCTGTGTTCCGCAACGGGAGAGGCCACAACGGTGAGAGACCCGTGTACCGCAAAAAAAAAAAAAAAGAAAGACCTGGGGGGCTTCCCTGGTGGCGCAGTGGTTGATAGTCCGCCTGCCGATGCAGGGGACACGGGTTCGTGCCCCGGTCCGGGAAGATCCCACATGCCGCGGAGCAGCTGGGCCTGTGAGCCATGGCCACTGAGCCTGAGCGTCCAGAGCCTGTGCTCCACAACGGGAGAGGCCACAACAGTGAGAGGCCCGTGTACCACAAAAAAAAAAAAAAGAAAGAAAGACCTGGTAGGCCATATGCTATGGACTGAATTGTGCTCCTCAAAATTCATATGTTGAAGCCCTAAACCCCAATGTGACTGTATTTGAAGATAGGGTCTCTAGGAAGTAATTAAGATTAAATGAGGTCCTAATGGTGGGACCCTAATCTGATGGGATGGGTGTCCTTATAAAAGATACAAGAGAGCTCTCTCTGCCCATGTGTGCACAGAGAAGAAAGAAGCCATATGAGCACACAGGGAGGTGGTGGCCACCTACAAGTCAAGAGAATATGCCTCAGAATTAGACCTACCTTGCTGGCACCTTGATCTTGGGCTTCCAGCCTCTAGGACTATGAGAAATAAATTTTTGTTGTTTAAGCCACCTAGTCTGTGGTATGTTGTTATGTTGCCTGAGCAGATTAATATACCATATTAAGAATTTTGAACTCAAAAATAAATAAATAAATAAATAAAAATTTTAAAAAAAGAATTTTGAACTCAACATCAAAAAAAATTTTTTTAATGGGCAGAGAATCCAATAGACATTTTTCCAAAGAAGATAGACAGATGGCCAAGAGGCACATGAATGGATGTTCAACATTGCTGATCAGGGAAATGCATATCAAAACCACAATCACCTCATACCTGTCAGAATAACTATTATCAAAAAGACCACAGGGGCCTCCCTGGTGGCGCAGTGGTTGAGAGTCCGCCTGCCGATGCAGGGGATACGGGTTCGTGCCCCGGTCTGGGAGGATCCCATATGCCGCGGAGCGGCTGGGCCCGTGAGCCATGGCCGCTGGGCCTGCGCATCCGGAGCCTGTGCTCCGCAACGGGAGAGGCCACAACAGTGAGAGGCCCGCATACCGCAAAAAGAAAAAAAAAAAAAAAGACCACAAATAGTAAGTGTTGGCCAAGAAGTAAAGAAAAGGGAACCCTAGTGCTCTGTTGATGGGAATATAAATTGGTGCAGCCACTATGGAGAACAGTGTGGACTCCTCAGAAAGTTAAAAGTGGAACCATTATATGATCCAGCAATCCTACTTCTGGGAATTTATCCAAAGAAAACAAAAACATTAATTTGAAAAGATATATGCACCCATATGTTTATTGCAGAAATTATCGACAATAGCCAAGATATGGAAGTAACCTAAGTGCCCACCAATAGATGAATGGATAAAGAAGATGTGTCATGTGTATATATATATATATATATATATATATATATATATATATATACATATATACATATACACACACACACACAGGAATATTACTCAGCCATAAAAAAGAATGAAATCTTGCCATTTGCAACAACATGGATGGACCTAGAGTATGTTATGCTAAGTGAAATAAGTCAGACAGAGAAAAACAAATACTGTATGATTTTACTTATATGTGGAATCTAAAAAACAAAACAAATGAACAAACAGAACTGAACAGAAACAGAGTCATAGACGCAGAGAACAAGCAGGTGCCAGAGGGGAGGTGGGTGGGAGAATAAGAGGAATAGGTGACAGAGACTAAGAGGTACAAAAAGTACAAACTTTCAGTTATGAAATAAATGAGTCACAGGTATAAATGTGCAGCGTGAAGATTATAGTTAATAATTACATAATATCTTTGGTGACAGATGACAACTAGACTTATCATGGTGATCATTTTGAAATGTATAGAAATATCAAATCACTATGCTTCGCATCAGGAATTAACAGTGTTATAGGTCAGTTATAGGTCAAAAACAAACCAACAAACTCATAGGAAAAAAATATCGGATTTGCAGTTACCAGAGGCAGGGAGTGGGAGGGAGGGGGAATCAGATGAAGGCAGTCAAAAGGTATAAACTTCCAGTTATAAGTTCTAGGGATGTAATGTACAGCATGATAAATACAGTTAACACTATGGTACATTATATATGAAAGTTGTTAGAGAGTAAGTCCTAAGGGTTCTCATCACAAGGAAAAAATTTTTTTTACCATTTCTTTAATGTATCTATATGAGATGATGGATATTCACTAAACCTATTGTAATCATTTCATGTAGTACATAGGTCAAATCATTATGTTGTACACCTTAAACTTATACAGTGCTGTATGTCAATTATATTTCAGTAAAATGGAAGAGGAAAACAGAAGACTTTTGAACATATTCCTAAAAGCTTGGTGGCAAGCCTCTGGGGCTTTAAGCAAGGGATAGACATGCTCACACTCAGATCTGGGAAGGCTCACTCTGGCTGCAACTCGGAGAAGGGATCTGAGCAGGGCAAGACCGGAGGCAGTGAGATAAGGTAGGAGGTGGGGTAGGCACGCAGGCTGGAGGTGATGGAGACTTGGAGTGTGGTGACAGGGAGGTGAGGGAAAGTGGACAGACTGGAGAGATCTTTACAAGGGAAAATCAATGGGACTTGGGGGCTGATGAAGGAAGGGGATGCACCAGAGGCCCCCAAGGCACAGTGGAAAAGAGCACTGGGCTGGGAATCTCAAGATCGAGGTCTAATTCCCGATCAATCACCAATCAACTACCCAATGGCTTTGGCCAAGTCACTTTACTGCCCTGCACTGCTTTCGTTTCCTCATCTTGTAGGACGAGATAAGGTCTGTTGATCTTATGGTACCACTCAATTCTACTATCCTCTGATTCTACAAAGTAAATGCATTACCAAGGACAAAATAAAACAATGGTGTCACCTCCCCCCAAGGTTTAGGGACCCTTCCTCTATGTGTTACTCAATACCATTGATCATCATATACTTAAAGATGTACTCAAATGTTGCATTTACTGGTCTGTCTCCTTCAGAAGGCTAAGTGCTCCTTGAGGGCAAGAACTGGGTATCCTGTACCTGGAACCAGGTCAGGCATATGGCAGTTGATTCACTGTATTTGCGAAATTGACTATTTTGAAGTGCCGAGAGGACAGACACACAGTTATTCAAGAAGGCATCTTGGTGCCATGTATTGTGTTTTTTCTGTATCCAGAGCACTGTGGTGGATGCTAGGGTCATCTGAATAAACAAGAAAGCCAGTCATGGACCTTACGTCAAGTCAAGTGGCCAAGACAGACGTTAAACACACGAGGACAAAAATTATGGTTTATTTCTAGTTGTGGCAAGTGCTACAAGGAAAAGTACTGGGTATTGTGAATGTGTAATAGGGAGACCTAACTGAGAGAGTGACCTTTATGATAATAAGGATGAGTTGATTGACTCACAGAACTAGGAAGGGAAGAGAGAAAGAGAGGGGGACAGAGGGAGAGACTTTTAGGAATAATAAGGAATAATAAAAAGGAATAATAAGCATGCATGAAGGGCTGAAGCAGGAAGGAGTTGTGATGAGAATACTGGAAGGAAATCTGCTGGAATGGTAATGTTATCTACATTGGGATTGTGGAATTTTGGGTACTTTTTATTTTCTTGTGTTTGTATACATTTTGCATTTCACAGATTTTCCACAACAAACACACATTATTTTAATCATTGGAGGGGGGAAAACATTGTTAGTTTAAACAAAATAATAAAGGATGTGGGGAGAATGGGTGTCATGGAGGAGGGGGCACATTCCAGAGGGACTGGTGACTTAAGCGGTGAGTAATCCCTACGTGGGGGAGAGCAACAGGCATGTTGATGGGGCTAGAACAAAAGAGCAGGGGTGACTCACGTATGATACAGTTGAAGCTGGGCCACCAAGGTCCATGAAGGTGAGGCTGAAGAGTTGGAGGTGATATGAAAAGTCATAGTGAGCTACTTTCAAAGGGCCTGAGCAGGGAAAGTAAGCATTTTAGCAAAGGGGAGCAGGATGGGGAGAAACCAGAGAGAGAAGGACTCTAAGAGGTCCCTTCGGGGCTGGTGGGGGAGAGCGGGGACCTGGTAAGGCCAGTAGTCCTACAACCCAGAGTAGCTGGTCCTTTGTTACTTCCTGGGCATCGAGGGGTTAGGCTGCCCTATGCTTTCTGTCCCACAGTGGAAGTGGAAATTGTGGTTTCTGAAGGTCCTTCCTGATCTGCAATCTCTGAGAAATAAACTGCTAGCCTGGGGACATTTCTAAAGAGATAAAGTCAAAAATTGGTTTGCGGGGGCAGAGGTGGCAGGGCACAGGCAGGATTTGGAAAATTGGGGCCTGATATAAGCTCTAAGATGTGCTCCCACCCACTCCTGATCTAGATGAGCACCCCTGCCACCCACACTGGATACTTGGCCAGGATTTCCTCCTGAGGCTGTGAAGCATTTTTAGGGCTGGGATGTGAGTTGGGGAGGGGGCGGAAATTGGCTCCCCACTCCCCTCTGAGCTGAACCTACAGGAACTACCTCAGCCACTTCCCTTCTAGGCTTTTCCCCCCTCTTCCCATGTGGTTGCCTCAGATCACCATCTGATTGCCCCAACAGAACTCTTCTTGGCATCTCCTCTCCCCCCACACTCCTGACATGGGTGCTGCCCACTCAGAGAGATGAGGACCAACTTCGTCCTGGCCTTCTACCCAGCCCGGAAGCTGAGTGCAGCACGAGAGTCTGTGCCCTAGCCCTCTCCTGCTCTCTTGAGAAAAGAGATGCAAAATCATATTAAATGATGATATTAAATCACCATGTTAAATCAGTGTATCAAGTGCAGGACTGGTCAGTCAGCAGCTGAGGGATCACTGTCCATTGCCCCGTAATTGGCCCTGGGCTACTGTGAGGATGGAGGAGACAGGGGCACTGAAGGAACAGTCCCGCTGTTTGGAGGTATCAAGTTCTTAATAAAAGTAACTTCAACCCAGAAGACCTGGGTTCATGTCACAGCTGAGCTCTTGCTAGCTAAGTCATCTGAAGGGTAGCCCACTTACCCCTCTAAGCCCCTTAGTTTCTTCAACTGTGAAATGGTCACGATAGCTAGTTTAGGATCAAACGATGCAGTGTCTGAGAAAAATAGACTTAAAAGGAGTTCTTCCTTCCACAGGAATCTATTGTGAGGCTATCACTGCTCAAGATGTTCAGGATATAAAGATAAAGAAGACAGTCGTAACAGGCCAGACCCCTGTCCTCAGGAACTTCCTCTACTTGCTGTTATTACTGATGACTGTTGAATAAATGGGGCCACTCATAAGAAGCAAATGGAGAGTTCTGACAGAGGATGAAAGGCTATATTTTCCAAAGATGGGTATCCTCCTCCGATACTCTTCTTATCCCGTGACTGACACACCAGGGTGGGATCGTGTTCCTTCCCCTTGAATCTGGGTGGGGCTGTGACTGCCGTGACCAATGGAGTAGGGAGAAAGCAATGTAGATCATAAAAAAGTAAGGTCATAAAAAGTGTACAGTTCATGCCTGGTTCTCTTTCTCAGTAACCCAGACACCATGCACCAGAGGCCCAATCTAGACCAAGGGAGAGGAACTGAGGCCCCCAGCCAATAGCCAGCATCCACTGCCAGACGTGTGAATGAAGGATCCTGCAGACGGATGGTTCCAGTCTCCAGCTTTCAAGTCTTCCAGCTTCGACCCCAGACATCATGGAGCAGAGGCAAGCCATCTCCATCCCCACTGCACTCCATCCAAACTCCTGATCCACAGAACCCATAAAGGTAACAAAGAGTGTCATGCCCGCTAAGTCTTGGGGTAATCTTTTAGGCAACATTAGATAAGCAGAACATAGAGTAACCTTAGAAGGAGCAAGAATGAGCAGCATAGAAACTGAAGGAGAAAGTACCCTAGACGAGTTGAGTTAGTCAGATGGAATGACATTAAATGTGGAAACTAGCCTCGACCACATGGTTTCTAACCTTGTCCTGCTGTGAAATTGTTCCCTCAAAGACCACCAACAACCTCCCAACTGACTAAAGTCAAAAACCTCACTGGGCTTCCCTGGTGGCGCAGTGGTTGGGAGTCTGCCTGCCGATGCAGGGGACACGGGTTCGTGCCCCGGTCCGGGAGGGTCCCATATGCCGCAGAGCGGCTGGGCCTGTGAGCCATGGCCGCTGACCCTGCGCGTCCGAAACCTGTGCTCCGCCATGGGAGAGGCCACAGCAGTGAGAGGCCCGCGTACAGGAAAAAAAAAAAAAAGAAAAACACCTCACCTTTTTCTCCATACTCATTCTCCTTCAACTTCTTTCCTTGACTTCCAGTCTTAATATAAGGTCAACTACCACGCGGACATGCTTCTCTACCGGTCTCTGCTTTGCTTTACTCATTGGTTCCTCTTCCTCCCACCTTCCCACTAGGCTGTAACCAACTTACTTTCCAAAGGCTTGCTCCCCTCTCTCTATCCATGGCCCTCAAAGAGCTCACTTCTTCTTCTTCTTCTTTTAATATTTATTTATTTGGCTGCGCCTGGTCCTAGTTGCAGCGCACAGGATCTTCGTTGCTGCCGTGCGGGATCTTCCTTGTGGCATGCAGTCTCTTTAGTTGTGGCATGCGGGCTCTAGCTCCCTGACCAGGGATTGAACCCAGGGCCCCTGCACTGGGAGCATGGAGTCTTAACCACTGGACCACCAGGGAAGTCCCGGGCTCACTCCTTCTTGATGAAACTATCACCGGTGTGCAGAGTCTCCCACTCCAATACCTCCATAACCAGTCTTGTTCATCGACATGAACTCCTATCTTGTATTGCCAATTTCCCTCTAGTCATGTGCCAATACCTTATTTCTTTGCCACCTCAAGTCCAACACATCCAAAATGGACCCACTGTAATGGATGCTATCTGGGCCTCACCCAGATCCTCTTTACCAGATGGTCTACTCATCCCCCAGGTACCAGGCATGTTGTCTGATAACCACACACAGCTGGCCCCTTTTCTGGAGAATTGGCCTGGACCGAATGGGAGACAAGCCATCCCCACAACACACACTTTGGACAGATCTCAGCCATTGACAGCCTGATGCGCAGCTGTAAAACACCAGCCCCCTTCTCTCAAGGTGGAGCCGACTCTGGGGTGATTTGCGCTGAGAGTCTCCCTGTGGACTCGGATTACAGCTTAGCCCACATCCTTGCTTAGCTTCTTGGCTTTGCCATCTTGTCCCTCTCGCTCTTCTTCTCCTCCCCGCATCAATCCCTTGGACAAAAGTTCTGTGCCAGGCTCTGCCTCTAGGTGACCCAACCTAAAACACCTATCAAGGCAGGTTCACTTGTTTACTTGTTTCTTGGCTGCCCCAACCTGAAACTCCCTATCAAGCCAGCCATCAATCCTAACATATTTTCTGGCAAATGCCTCTCAGATTTATTTCTTCCTGCTTGTTCCCATTGCCCCCACATAATCACTTCACACCTGGATTGTGAAATTGGTCTCCTCTCCAACCTCCCTGCCCTTTCCTGTTTTTCCTTCCCCCCACCCAACATGACTCGCAGGTAAACACCAGATTAAAATCTCTTTAATGCCTTGGATCAAACAGCTCCCCTACCCAAAAGTTTAATGCCTCCTGTTTCTAATGGCACTAGATAAAGGTTCTTTTGTCTGCTTTCCTGGACCCTCACTGAGATCTGGCTTTCACCTTGTTTACCTAACCTCATTTTCCAGTATTTCTAATTTTCTATTCCAGCCAGCTCCTTCAAAATTCCACAAAGCACACTTATTCCCATCACACCAGCCCCACTTTCCCCTCTCTCCTACACTTTCCTAAACCCTGCCCATCAGTGGGAGGGCCACCCAGCTGTCTCCCAGTATCCACCCTTCCCTTCTTCTCAGTTTCCAGCTGGGCACAGGGGTGCCTGGAGTAAATAACACATATCCCAGCCTCCCTTGCAGCTGGATATGGTTAAATGACTTCACTTCAGCCTATTTCATATAAGCAGAAATGCTGTGCATTACTTCTGTCAATGGATTAAGAGGAAAGGATGTGTTTCTTTGCCCTTCTCTGTCCTACTGGCTGGAATGTGCAGCTTGGACAGCCATCTTAGATCATGAAGTAAAAACCACGTACTGAGGACGTGAGGCAACAAAGTGAGCTTCTAGCCAAGCCTGAACTGCCAGCCTTGATCTAGACTTTCTATCAGAGAGAATGAATTTATATCTAGTAAACCACTATTCTAATTTTTTGTCTCTCACAGCTGATTCTAATCCTAGCTGACACACATACTCAACTTTTCTGTGTGTTAGCCATAATGAGCTTCTGTGGCTCACAGCCAAAGGAAACCAAATGCTAAGGAAGGAAGGTAAAAGCTTTAGAAAAATTAAAGGAAGCTGAGGCAAAGTGCACAGGACTTTAGAAAGACATTTCTAAATTATTACTGGCAGGGAAGTGACTACGATTATGTAAGGAGAAACTAGGCAAGCCCAGTCAAAATGCAGGGCTGGATTTTCTTGCATTTCACTGCAGAAATTATGGGCAGAGCTGACCTTATATAACTCTGGGTGTTAATAAGGTGTTTGAGCTGTACCATCAGATGCTCATCACACGTTATTATTATTTTTAAGCTTTTTTTTTTTTGTAAATTTATTTATTTATTTATTTATTTATTTAGGCTGCACTGGGTCTTCGTTCCTGTGCGTGGGCTCTGTTGTGACGTGCAGGCTTCTCTAGTTGCAGCTCGTGGGCTCAGTAGTTGCAGCATGAGGGCTTAGTTCCCCAACCAGGGATTGAACACGGGCCCCCTGCATTGGTAGTGCAGAGTCTTAACCATTGGACCACGAGGGAAGTGCCCTGGGTTAATAATCACAGGGTTATTAAGTAAAGGCAACTCAAACCATTTCACATCTAAAGTATCCAGGTTACCCTGTGATTTTAGAATCACTATGAAACAGATGGGAGTTTTTTTTTTTAATATTTTGATCATTTGGGTGGAGGACCAGAGGGAAAACACAGACCGCTAAGCACTCTTAGTTAGCATTTTATCTTCTAGAAAGTAAGATGAATTTACAATTATCTCCTTTAAAACTATTAGCAGTAGAGATCCTGGCAGGTTTCTAGTAGGGAAGCCAGGAGTTGTATTCAGGTTTGTGTGACTGCCCAGCATTTCTGCTAGTTCTAGGCCTCAACCAAAATTTTCACCATCACCCCTTCCTGCAGTGATCTCACCCTGCTCTGAATTCCTAAAATGCTCGCTTTCTGTCTCAACATTCCATTCGTTTGACATTCAACACGGTGATTTGCTGGGTCTTCAGATGAGGAAAAGTACTTGCTAAGCTCTAGTATACCAAACAAATGTTAGTTATTATGTTATTGTGTATGTGCATATATTAGTGTGTACATGTATAAAATATATACATATAATTGTACATATATGTGTATATGTGTGTACAGTTACAGTTATATAGTTATTATTTGTCTCTTATTTTCCCTTAACTAGGTTATAAACTTCTTGAGGCCCATTTATCCATCTTTCTACCTTCCACTGCTCATAGTTGGAACACATTTGACAGTCAATCTACTGATGATTTGAGTGCAGGGACTCGCCTCCATCATTTCTATGACTTTCAGCCACTTATCTCCACTGCCCTCCTGTGTCCTACAGGGCTGCTAGGAGGACTGAATGAGATAATGGATGCAGAGTACCCTCGATTAGTTGGCTCCGTGTGGCCTATGACAGAAAAAAACTCTCTTAGTTCCCCCTTCAACCTTTTGTCTTCCTTTTCACGGAAGTTTGGGTCATGGCTATGATCAGAAACACGTTTCCCTTTTTCAGTAATAGATTTCTGAAGAAGTCGTTTCTAGACCTCTGAATGGGCGGTAGGAGACCTCATCCAACTAGAGCAGACTGATCTTGACTGCTTTAAAAGTGTTGAAAGCAGGCTTCCCTGGTGGCGCAGTGGTTGAGAGTCCACTTGCCGATGCAGGGGACACGGGTTTGTGCCCCGGTCCGGGAAGATCCCACACGCCGCGGAGCGGCTGGGCCCGTGAGCCATGGCCTCTGAGCCTGCGCGTCCGGAGCCTGTGCTCCGCAACGGGAGAAGCCACAACAGTGAGAGGCTCGCGTACCGCAAAAAAAAAAAAAAAAAAAAAAAAGTGTTGAAAGCAAATGAAAGCCATCAGCTCACTGAAAGCCATCAGCTCACAGTGAACGTTTTCAGAGTGCAGCAGTTTTCCTTCTCTCACCCCACTCATCATCTAGCCCGGTGCTGTCCAATAGAACTTTCTGTGATGACGGAAATGCACTATACCTGCACTTTCCAATATAGTAACCACTGGCTACATGAGGTTTTTGTACACTTAAAGTGTGGGTGATGCGAATGAGGAACTGAATTTTTAAAAATTATTATTTCTTTTTTTAAATAAATTTATTCATTTGTTTATTTTTAGCTGCGTTGGGTCTTCGGTGCTGTGCTCGGGCTTTCTCTAGTTGCGGCAAGCAGGCGCTACTCTTCATTGCGGTGCGCAGGCTTCTGATTGCGGTGGCTTCTCTTGTTGCAGAGCACGGGCTCTAGGACGCGTGGGCTCAGTAGCCGTGGCTCGCGGACTGTAGGGCGCAGGCTCAGTAGTTGTGGCGCACGGGCTTAGTTGCTCCGCGGCATGTGGGATCTTCCCGGACCAGGGCTCGAACCCCGTGTCCCCTGCATTGGCAGGCGGATTCTTAACCACTGCACCACCAGGGAAGTCCCTAGAAGCTGAATTTTAAATTGTATTTAATTCTAATCAATTAAAATTTAAATAGCCACATGCTACCATATGCGACAGCACAGAGCTAACTTAAGAGGATCTGGGTCTTTTTGTTCATTCATTAATTTATCATTCAATCAAAGTCTACTGAGCACCTAATATAAGTTAGGCACAGTACTCAGCCCTGACAGGGGGTTCAATGGTTAGTCTGTCATCTGAAAGAGCTCAAAATTTCTTTGAGGAAGGGACTTCCCTGGTGGTCCGGTGGTTAAGTCTCTGTGCTCCCACTGCAAGGGGCATGGGTTTGATTCCTGGTCAGGAAACTAAGATCCCACATGTGGCATGGCCAAAAAAAAAAAAATTGTTTGAGGAAACAAATGATCTTTTAAGATGACCTCAAGACCTTCATTTGTCTTCTGACTATACCATGTCCTCCTGAAAAAAGTAGCTGGAGACTTCTTAGGCATGGGTCACCCTGCAGATGTCCTTACCTCCCCGACTTCCCCTGCTGCATTAGGATCCTTGCCTGAGCTAGAGGCAGCTCCCAAGGGCTGGCCAGAGTCCAGCGATATGAGCAGAGGAGAGAATGCCCAACAGGGCTGCCCAACAATGTTATTCTACCCTGGGGCACGTGTGCATAACCCATTCAGAGTTTGAAAGTGAAACACAAGCAAGGACGCAAATATCAGAGCAGCGTAAAACCCCAAAGACAACGAGCTAGGGCAGTGAGCCAAATATAACGTTAATAATGAGGACTGCTAAGAGGCGGGGAAACCTAGAGGTTGGTGGCTTTGTCTCTGGAGCCAGACTTCCTGGAATTCAATCCCAGCTCTAGCCCTTGCTGCCATGCAAAGTTTCTGTGCTGTATCCTCACGTGAAAGGGATGTTGTAAAGGCCTTCTTCTCAGAGACTTAGCACGAAAATTAGATGAATAGAACATGGAATTGAACCAGAGTAAGCTGGTTCCAGCGTCCACTCTCTGATCGATGGGGTACACTGCTGGATTTGGGATGAGGTAGACTAGGGTTCGAATCTAACTCCCGCTATGTAATCTTGAGAAAGTGAGCTGCCTCATGGAACTTCTCATTTTCCTCTTTGGTAAAATGAGGATACAGACAATGATGACAGTGGAGGTTTGTGAAGGTTTAATGGATTGATTCCTGGGTAGTGCTCAGGATAGTGCCTACAGGGCACTGTGTGTACCCAAGCAGCGTGGGCCTGTGTTACTTCACACTATGCACCAGGGCCCATGCAGGGCCACGCGGCAGAGACTGAGGCTGGGGAGAGCGGCAGACAGAGAGATACTGAGCCACAGGGTGGGCTGGGTGGGCCGGGAGGTGGGGTGTGCTCCTGGAGCTGCTTGAACAGCAGGGTGGCTTGAAACTGCTGTGGCCTCCTGAAGACATGCCATGCCAGTTCTTCAGGGTGCAGATTGCCGGATTCCAGCCTATCCCTGTCCCCTGAGGTAACCTACATGTCAACCTGTTCTCTGACAAGGAAAACATTTTGACTTGACAGATTTGATGCAGGAACTTACAACAGGGACATTTTGATGCAGCTTCCTTAGAACAGTCCTGTCAGAGTGTAAAATGGTAAACCACGGCCATTTCTTATAAAGTTAAATATATTCTGAGTTATACTACTCCTAGATATTTACTCAAGAGAAAAACACACGTCCACAAAAAAAGTTGTATATGACTCTTCATAGCAGTTTTATTCGTAATAGCCAAAATCAAGAAAAAAAACACAAATGTCCTTCAATGGTGAATGAATAAGCCAACTGTATCATATTTATACAATGAAATACTATTCAGAAATCAAAAGGAAAGAACTACTGATTCATGCAAGAATATGGATGAATCACAGAAATATTATACTGAGCAAAAGAATCCAGACACAAAAGATTGTCTACTGTAGTTTTATTTATATGACATTCTAGAATAGGCAAAACTACAGGAACAGAAATCAGGTCAGTGGTCAGTAGGGGCTAGGAGCGAAGAGAGGGTATTGATTCCAAAGGGGCATAAGGAACTTTCTGGGGCAATGGAAATATTCTATATCATGATTGCAGTGGCATTTACACAACTATATGAATTTGTCAAAACTCATCAAACTGTACTCCTAAAAAGGATGGATTTTACTGTATATAAGCTATACTTCAATATACCTGGCTTTTTTTGGCTGTGTCGCGAGGCTTGTGGGATCTTAGTTCCCTGACCAGGGATCGAACCTGGGCCCTTGGCAGTGAAAGCGCAGAGTCCTAACCACTGGACTGCCAGGGAATTCCCCAATATACCTGGCTTAAAAAAAAAAAGTAATATCGCCAAGCACTACCAAATTCTATGTGAAAGGGTGGGAGTCAGAGAGAGACAGGATGAGCACAGCCCACAGGGATAGGCTGAGAGTATCTGGTTTGTACATTTCTCTTTTTTTGTTTTTGTTTTTTTGGTTCCTCCATGCGGCATGAAGGATCTTCATCACCCAACCACGGATCAAACCCGTGCCCACAAAGTCCATTGGCCAGTGGATTGGCAGAGAAGTCCCTAAATGCTGACAATTTAATAACTTTAGGGGGCCTTGTCAAAAGGTCCCTGGCATCAAAATGGCTGCATCACAATGCCATGTGCACTTCTAAGCAATCAGAAAGATCAACAGACAAATATCTATAATATACTGTGTTTGGTGCCTCAAGAGATTTACATACAAAGTAGATGGACTAATTCTATATGGAGGAGTCACGGGCACGGTTCCCCCAGGAGGTTGGAGAGAAAACAGCATGTGAAGAGTCCAATGGGTAAGAGTTTGGCATGAATGAGAAAAAGTACAAAATCGTATATGGTGCCCTAGCTCAGGGAGCAGGGAAAGCAGTCAGGG
Organism: Mesoplodon bidens; assembly: GCF_964165515.1. Classification (NCBI taxonomy): domain Eukaryota; kingdom Metazoa; phylum Chordata; class Mammalia; order Artiodactyla; family Ziphiidae; genus Mesoplodon; species Mesoplodon bidens. The sequence goes on from NC_138172.1 coordinate 83,076,918, forward strand.
AGTGGAGAGAGAAGCCTGTAAAGTTGCCTGATTCGGGTTGGGAGGCCAGTGTCAGCCCCACTAGAGAGTTTAGAGGCACTGAAGTTACCAACCCAGACACTGACTTGGTCAAGTCCTTCTTTTAACAAGAAAGCTCTGGGGAGGGAATTCCCTGGTGGTCCAGTGGTTAGGACTCCGCGCTTCCACTGCAGGGGGCACGGGTTCGGGGGAACAAGATCCTGCATGCCATGCAGCATGGCCAAAAAAAAAGAAAAAAGAATTAAAAAAGAAAGCTCTGGGGAAGGCATAGAAGATAGAAGATGGAATGGAGGGAGAAGAGTTAGGAAGGTTCTCTGTGTCCCATCCTTGTCATTGTTTCCACTGAAATCAAATGTGCCTTTCTGGTAGTGTATTGTTCTGAACACCAAAAGTATTAGGTAAGTAGGTCTCAACTAGGATACATCAGCCCCGAAGGTGGCTCAGGTGCCCAGTACTTTGGGACCCTCTGTCTCTTTCCTGAACTGGGGAACCCTAGCTCTCAAGCAACCTCTTCATTCGGGCTCCCAGGATTACCACCAGTTGGTCTGTGTGGGAGATACAGCAGTCACAGGAGCAAACCCAAATGGTCGTGGTTGGCAGTGGATAAGATCATCAGAGCCAAGGGACACATGATATTTTTTCAGCCTCCCCTTGTGAGCAATCCTCTTCAGTGTCGGGTGGTATTTCCAACCTGGGGAAACAACTGACTGATGGTCTGGGAAGAGAGAGTGTCATAAAAGGGCCAGGGCCGCCCGAGCCAGGATGACGGTAGCCTGGGGCCCAGACACTCTAGGGAATCCGTGAGTGATGGAGAGAGAACATGAGGGAAAGCAGGGCTACTGGCCAGCCCAGCCCAGCTTCCTCTTTCATGAGCTCATAGTCAAAGCCAGGCCAGACCGGGAAGGTGCCAGCAATTGACTGAGCTTGTTTTTTCCCTAACTTGGTTCTGAGTCACACAGGGCATCTACCCTTCCCAGAAGACCGCCTTAGGTTTCACCCCGGGGCAGCCGATCAAGCTCCAGTCCTAACACGCGATCCCCACTCGCGCTGGAGGCGGGCCAGCCGGGAGCACCCGCCCCGCCCCCGAGGCATCTCTGGGCGGAGGCTGGACCCCTCCTAACCTTCAAAGAAAATGGCCTATGCACGCAGCTGCTTTGGAGGTAGGAGGGAGGCACTGGCTAACTTTTGAACACACAGGGGAGAGCTGCTGAATCAAGGAGCTGCCGGGGAGGGAGGCCCATTCGAGAGCCTTTAATCTAAGCCCTTGACTTTACAGATCAACTCATTCAGTAAATACAGGGTGTCTGAAAAGGCAGGACAAAAGGGGACATGCTTTATTTGTCGCCCTTCCTGCCCACCCCCCCACATTACGCTTTGAATTAAATCTCAGTCATATTCTCCAATGCTGACATTGGAGCAATCTACAGAGAGACTCCCACATGAACACCTCTAATATTAATGAATTAAGGAGCCCTATGTTTCTAGCCTTTTCAGGCAGTCTGTATGCTCTAGACACTGAAAATAGAACGATGAACAAGATGGATAAAGTCCTGCTTTCACGGAGTTATAATCTGGTGAGAAGGAAACTGAGGCCAGAGGGAGGAGCCACAACCCTGGGGTCCTAGGAAGCCAGTGTTGGACCAGAACAGGGATGCTGGGTTCTTTTCCCAGCTCCCCACTCTCAGCAGCCTCTGGGGAAGTTTGGCTGAGTTGGACTGGGCTGGGCCGGGCCAGGCTGGGCTGAATCCAGGGCAGGGGATATCATGTTCTTTTGTGACCTTGCCTTGGGCCTCCAGGCACCCTTGCCATCCTTTTGCGTCAGGGAAAACTGCCAGGGCCTGATCTTGGCCCTCCTAAGGCCCAGATGAAAGTCTTTGGGGGTCATTTATTAACTTGCTGCCTAGAACTCACCACCGCCACCCCCCCCCACCATGCCTCTGGCAAGAATTGTTCTGGCTAGAATGTGTGTGCATATGGGGGCCAGGGGAAAGCTGTTTACAGTCATTCTCACTGGCTGAACAAGAACTAGGAATGCAGAAGTCTCTGCTTCTCCTTGGAGAAAAGAAAAAGCCACAAAACCTACCTGAAGTGGAGAGGGAGAGAAGGGAGGACGAAAAGAGAAAGAGAAATTGTATCCCCTGATGATCTTAGCACTTGGAGGCTATTTTATCATCCTGGTCTCCTACTCCTGGGTTAGTTCACTACTGTCCACATCTGCTCCAAAGCAGTCCCTCTTCCCATAATTATAATAATGGCCACTATGGAAAAAACACCCACTTTGTGCCTATTCATATTCTTAGTCCTTACAACAACCTTAAGGCCAGTTGGCCCATATTTCAGTTAAGGAAACATTTTCAGAGAAGTTAAGTAGCTGGCCCAATACCTCGTGGTTGATAAGTACCAGAGCTGGAATTTAAACCCACTTTCCTCTAATGCCACTAGATGATAATATACTCTTTTTGCTACTGCATGTTTCCCTTCTATCTCAAACCCACCTCAAGTCAATAAATAGTTATTGAACATCTACTAAATGCCAGGTGCAGCTGAGAGTCTTTAATTTTCATTCCCTGACCCCAAGGCCCTGGCTCCATCCCTCTATCCCTGCTTCCCTTTCTCAGAAGCACCCACTTCCGAATATCTGTCTCCCTCTCCTCTGCCCATTCTGCCTCCTTCCCATTACCTCTGTCCCCCATTCTAGCCTGTGGTTAGCAATGCAGCAGTATTCCAGGTGGGGCAGTAGGCATGACTCACTCTTATGTTACTTATAAAGGGTAAGAGCCAGGGCTTTGCCATCCATCAACTGCACAGTTATTCCTGACTCAATGGCAGGTCACCCTGAGCCACAGTTGAGTATCCCCCAACTTCCTCTTTGAAGAGGAAATGTAGAGGCCTCTGAAGAGACACGGCTGTATGAACAGACACCTCTGGGGGTGAGGGGTAGCTCCTCAGAAGAGATGAATTTAAGAATATTTATTAAGGGAACTCTTGTACACTGTTGGTGAGAATGTAAATTGGTGCAGCCACTATGGAAGACAGTATGCAGGTTCCTCAAAAAGCTGAAACTAGAACTACCATATAATCCAGCAATTCCACCCCTGGGTATATATCTAAAGAAAACAAAAACACTAATTTGAAAAGATACACGCACCTCCATGTTCAGAGCAGCATTATTTACAATAGTCAAGATGTGGAAGCAACCTAAATGTCCATCAATAGATGAAAGTATAAAGATGAGGTATATATTTATATATATATGTATACACACACACAATGGAATGTTACTCGGCCATAAAAAAGAATGAAATTTTGCCATTCGCAACACCGTGGATGGACCTAGAGAGTATCATGCTTAGTGAAATAAGTCAGACAGAGAAAGGCAAATACTCTGTTATCATTTATATGTGGAATCTAAAAAATAAAACTAATGTATACAACAAAACAGAAACCAATTCATAGATGTTGAGAACAAACTAGTGGTTACCAATAGGGAGGGGGAATGGGGGAGGGGCAAGATAGGGGTATGGGATTAAGAGATACAAACTACTAGGTATAAAAAAGATAAGCGGGCTTCCCTGGTGGCGCAGTGGTTGAGAGTCCGCCTGCCAATGCAGGGGACACGGGTTCGTGCCCTGGTCCGGGAAGATCCCACATGCCGCGGAGCGGCTAGGTCCGTGAGCCGTGGCCGCTGAGCCTGCGCGTCCGGAGCCTGTGCTCCGCAACGGGAGAGGCCACAACAGTGAGAGGCCCGCGTAACGCAGAAAACAAAAAGAAAAAAGATAAGCGACAAGGATGTATTGTATAGCACAGGGAAATACAGCCATTATTTTGTAATAACTTTAAATGGAGTACAATCTGTAAAATATTGAATCACTATGTTGTACACCTGAAACTAATAAAATATTGTAAATAAACTATACTTCAATTAAGCCCCTACTGGGTGAAAGGCCAAGTACTGGAGAAACCACAGAGATACCATGAGGAAAAAGGGAGGATGTGGTCCCGTATACTCGAGGAGATGATATTCCAGCGGGGGAGGGACACAACAAAAAGTAAACAAATATGTAAAATGATTCCCTACTGTGGTAATCATTAACAAGAAAACAAACAAGGGGCTAAGAGAGAGGTTAGTGGGAGGTCAAGAACACAGGTCAAAGGAGGGGAATGAAAGCACTTGGTGATCTTGGGCAGATAAGGATGATATGAGGAGAGCTGGAAATGGAAAGGGGCAAAGGCCTTTCCCTAGGATTAGGGCAGTGAGAACCCGTGCAGCTGCTGGTCTCCGCCCCTGGCCCTTTCTGGCTTTAACTCATCCCCCAGCTGTCACCCCTGCACCCTGTCATTGACTTAATGATTCACTCTCAACCTTCCCCAGCTTCCTGTGTGGCAGGGAGGGGGTGGGGCAGAGCCCTGGCTCTCTGAGAGTACCAGAATGGGGATGGGATTGGTTGAGAAGGAATGGTGAGCCGTCTGGGTTCTCTGGTTCTTCTCTCCGTCCCATTCTGACTTTGCCACAAAGAAAGGTCTCTCTGTGCCAGGAGGACAGTGAGGATAACTAGGGCCGGCTGGAGGCCCAGATTCCAGATACAGGAGGTAGAGTATGAAACAGGGTCCTGACATCCCCTTCATTTCCCCTCCCCTGCCTAATGCCCTGGAGAAATTTTCCATCATAAACAAGTTATGCATTCCTAACCTTGGGTGACTCTCCCCTTCTCCCACCAAGCAGTTTTCTTCCATCATCACTATGTCTCCCATCCCCAGTTTATGTCTGTGTGAGCATGTGAGCCTGTCCATACATGTAAATTGTCATGTATTTATGTTGATCGTTGTGTAGTGTGCAGGTTGCCTTGGAATGAGGGTGTAGGTGGGTGGGTAGGCTCACTGTGCTTGGGTTGTAAATGTAACGATGATGGCAGATGTGAAAGGCAGGTGTGGGAAAGGGATGTGTCTTTGTAGAGGAGGTGTGTTTTATGCCTCATCAGGAAGAAGTGTGTAATGCTGAAAGTTTCTAGTGTGCTTAAACAGGAGTGGTGGGTGTAAAATAAAGCAACTTATAAGCCCAGGAAGCAATAGTATATACAGCAATAATGTCTCTATTTATAGCCCAACTGTGGGCCGTCCCCTTATTTGCAACCCCGCACATCCTTGGCTGAGAAATGCCCTTAGGTGTTCTTTGTTTGGTGTCTGTGTAAGACTTGTTCCAACTTTTCTTAAGAGGTTATAAATTCATATGTGGGATTTGAAGGAGTGTATGCCTCTCTCAAAATCTTGGGGTGATCCAGCCAGTGTATGTATACTATACGTGCATTTTTTAGTTCTGCATTTTCATCTTTCACTTATCAAGATTATTGAACAACTAGTACATGCAAGGCACCCTGCTAGGCTCTATGGAAGACACAAAGACATGTGTGATGCAGCCTTTAATGGAAGAGGTCATACATGTTCTCATCCTGTGCACCAGGCATAATATGATCTGGTACAAAGCTCTGTGGCAGATGCATTTCAAATCCATGGAGACAGCTTTGGTCCCTTCATGCTCCCTGACTCTAATGCTACCTGTCTTATCACTAAATTCTGGTAATCTTATGCTAGGAATGTCTCTTAAAGCCACCCCTCCTCATGTTCCCTGTGTCATAGCCCATTTCAGGCCCTTTCCTCCTACCCAAACCTCTCCAATAGTATCCTGTCTCTCCCTTAGTGTTTCCACATCCAGAGCATACTCCTTGTCCCACTCAGTTCCCAGCTTTGAACTTGCCCTTCTTTGATGTCATTCCATGACCCACAAGCTCCACAGTCTAGAGTCAAACCCAGTCCCCTGGCCTGACAGCTAAGCTCTCCTCACTGCCTAATTCCTTTCCAGCCATCATCACTTCCCACTGTTGTCGAACCCAGATTTGCGTGCCTGATGCACAGTGAGGCCAAACAAACCGAAACATTGGGTTTGGGGCAGAGAAAGGTTTATTGCAAGCGCCAAGCAAAAAGAACAGGTGGCTCTTGCTCAAAAACCCCAAACTCCCTGATGGTTTTCAGAGAAGAGTTTTTAAAGGCAAAATTTGGATCCTCAAGGACTATGTCATTCTTTTAAAGGTTGTGCCCTGCCCCCTTCCCTCCTGTTTATGATGAGGATGAGAAGTTGCCAAAAACTGCAAGTGCCAGGGCAGAGCAATTTAAGCAGAGGACCTAAGGTGAGAAAGAGCTTGGCAAGTCCTGGGAACTGAAAGGAGGAGGCCCTGGCTGGCTGGAGCACAGCACAAGAGGAGAAGAGGGGTGAAAATGAGTTTGGAGAGGAAGAAATGAGATTTTGAAGACACTGTTATGGAACAAGTTCATGTGCCCAGTGCACAGTGAGCCCAAATAAACTGAAACGTCGGAGTTTGGAGCAGCGAAAGGTTTATTGCAGGGCCAAGCAAGGAGAATGGGTGGCTTGTGCTCAAAAAATCCCAAACTCCCTGACAGTTTTTTGGGGAAAAGATTTTATAGGTAAAATTTGGGGTGTGTGACTTTCTTCTGATTGGTTGGTGGTGAGGTAACAGGGTGGTGCTCCAGGAATCTTGTACTCAGCCTGAAGTTACCATCCTCCAACTGAGTGAGGGCCTTAGTTCCTGTAGAAGAACTCAAAGATATATTGTTATGTATATCCCTTGAGGAGGAACCAGGCCCCTGCTTTAACTGCACCATTCTTTTTTTTTTTTTTTTTTTTTTAAGTTTTTGGCTGCGCTCGATGCACAGCATTCGGATCTTCCCGGACTAGGGATCAAACCCACGCCCCCTGCAGTAGAAGCTCAGTCTTAACCACTGGACCACCAAGGAAGTCCTGCACTATTGTTTCTTGACTACTCCTGTTTCTGCATTCCCTTCCTTCCCTAATCAGCAACTGTTTGAATCTGTCCTTTGGAACCCAGGGAAGGTCTAGGAGGGACACGGAAAGGCTTTGGTACCCAGGAGGGCCCCACAGGGTCCTGCTGGGTTTCACCACTACTCCATTACAGGAAACTTGTCCTGAGATTGTTTTTCTTGTGATTCCCCAAACACATCCTGTACTTTTCCAGCTCAAGGCCTTTGCTGATTCCATTCTCTTTCTCAGTCATCTTACACATCTGACTCTGTGGTATCCCACCCACCATTTAAGGTCATCTCAAATGCCATTCTCCCCTGATGCCTCATGTGATTGATTAGACAGACAGGAACAGCAGCTCTATTGGGTTCCCCTTATACTTAGTCTTCCATTTTCTTAGAACCTGATGTGTTTGCTTTAGATAAAGCACTTGGCTCACCCAGCAGCATACATGCTGAAACCTACCTCAGTACTCAAAAGTACCTTTTAACAGGGTGTCTGGACCTGTTGAGTGCTCAAAAGATGTTAAATTCTGTGTCCATGAGCAGCTTTCTCTAAGGCAGTTATGAAAATGTGTCAGTTCTCTCTTGTGTTATTATCATTCCCACAACATTTGCGTAATGTCTCACAGTTTCAATGTTCTTCACATACACTTAAACCCAGATGGCTGCTAACTTCTCACCTCTGTATTTTGTGGTCTCTGCTCCAGCCATGTATGAACATGTCTGCACATTGCTGGGTTGCCCCTGTGCAGTCGCTGCACCTTTGTTCTGTGTGTGTGTGATGTGCATATTGAAGGGGAGCAGAATATGCCACCCCGAAATGTGCCACTTTGGCATGTGAATTATTTGGAGCTGAAGGAAATCAAGACCCCGCAGACAACTGCCTAAATAATTTAGGTAGGGGGCCTGGCCCAGAGGTAGCTTTCACCTGAAAGCCTTAGCTGCTTAGCAGGGCAAACATCTAATTAGCAAACATCTGCTCTTCTCACCTTCCTGTGAATTACCCACCTCCCCTTCAAGCCCCAGGCCTCTTTCCCATTCCTTAGCTCAAGATGGCCTGTAAGCCTCAATTGCCCGACTGACTGCCTTTGAGTCTCCAGTCTTCATGGGCTCCTGTAAGTACGCAATTAAATTTGTTCTCTCCTGTTAATCTGTCCTATGTCTAATTATTAGACCAGCCAAAGAAACTAGAAGGAAAGGAGAAATTTTTCCGCCTCTACAATGTGGTGTGTGTGTGCTTGTGTGTGTATGTGTGTGTGTGTGTGTGTGCTAAAGCAGGCAGGGTTGTGTCTGTTTGTGTGTGCTAGGGTGTTCATTTCTCTTAGGCATCTTGGCTATTTCTGTAGTGACTTCCCTCCTAGGCTGTGTGTTTTCCGTGTTCCTACAACTTGCGAATGTGCACCTGTAACTGGTTCCTTGACTTTGCTGGGTTAGTATTGTAGTAGGATAGGCAGACTTCCTTATGTAAGCGATGGGGCTTATGGCTGAACCTTCTCAAACTGTCTGTGAGTCCCTCTCCAGCTGCCACATGTCCCGACATGTGCCCGCAGTCCGGAATTTTACCCGCCTCCACTCACAACTCACACACTCACGACACACACTTAGGTGCCTACGGTTGCACTGGCCAAGTCCCCACCCCCTCCCTTTGCTTAAACTTCGGAATTTCCAGCCGACCGGCCAACCGCTCCCAGCAGCGGGTGGAGTTGAGAAGGGCCCGCCCAGTTCTCGGGGTACAAAACTAGCTCTGCAGGACTGCGCGGCCACTTGTCTTTCAGCTCTGCGCACAATGTGTCACTCTCGAAGCTCCCTCCCCACCATGACCGTCCTGCGGGCTCCGACCTCGGTCCCCTCCACCAGCCCGGGACCCCAACGGGGCTCCGGCCCCGAGATCTTCACCTTCGACCCTCTCCCGGAGACCGCGGTGGCCCCCGCTGCGCGCCCCAGCGCCTCCCGCGGGCACCGAAAGCGCAGCCGCAGGGTCCTCTACCCACGAGTGGTGAGTGTCGCCTAAGTGGACAGCCCGAGGGAAGAGCAGGTGAACCGCCGGACGCCGGGGCCCCGACCTGACCTGTTGCCTTTGTTATCTCCCCACAGGTCCGGCGTCAGCTGCCAGTCGAGGATCCGAACCCTGCCAAAAGGCTGCTCTTTCTCCTGCTCACCATCATCTTCTGCCAGATCCTGATGGCTGAAGAGGGTGTGTCGACACCCCTGGTCCCAGAGGACACCCCCAGCGCGCAGTCCCCCGCGCCCACCGTTGTGCCCCCCGTCCTCGAGCCCCTTAATCTGACCTCGGAGCCCTCGGACTACGCTTTGGACCTCAGCACTTTTCTCCAGCAACACCCGGCCGCCTTCTAACCGGACTCCCCACACCCCCAGAAGAATCTGAAAAACCAAGAAACACTGGGTGTACCTGGTGCGAGAGCGAGCGTATCCCAAACTGGGACTCCCGAGGCAACTCGCACTGAGAACACTAGCGGAGATGCCAGCCCTAGCCTGGGAAAGACAGGCACCGACACGCCGGGGCTAGGCCGGGTGGCAGGAGACTTACCCGGCTAGGCCGGGTGGCAGGAGAGCGTCGTTATTTCTCATTGCTCCTATTAATATTTATATGTATTTATGTATGTCCCCCTAGGTGATGGAGGGGTGTATGTCATATTTATTTTAACTTATGCAGGAGTGCGAGATGTGCTCCTTGCTGCAAATGCAGATCTCTGGGTATTTATTGGGCTCTGGGGGATTGGTGGAGGCCGGCGTCCAGAATTGAGCGAGGCTGGGAAGAGGGATGGAGGAAACCCGGGTCCGAGAAGGCGCCCAAGCTGGGAGTCAAGGACGGTGGTGGGTCGTAGTAGGTTTAGCGGGTGACGTACTAAGCCCTCCAGCATCTCAACTCGCGGGTCTACTGTGTGAGGCTTCGGCAGACCGTTGAGAATAAGGTCCTTGGCCTTCGATCTCCTCGAAGTTGCCCCCAAGGGGTGGCTGCGGGGTCGGTGGGCTGTCAGGGGGCGGCTATGGGGTCGCCCGGTATGTTCTGTGAACACAAATAAACTTGATTTACCGTCAGCAGTCATGTGAGTGTCTCTTTGCAAGCCATGGTCCCCCATTCCTCATGGCCTTCAAGCGCCTGGGCCGGAGGAGGCGCGGCCAAGTCACCAGCGGGCGCTCCTCCCCGGGACCCTGAGCCCCTTTTTCCCGAGTCACGGAACCCAGCATCCGGTAATCGGATGCTGTCGTACATTGCCCAGTCTGCGGTTTTCCCAGTTAGTTCTCGCGGGGCAAATCCGAGGTGAGTCAATCTCCCTTGCCCCGGGGTGCCAGACCCACTGAGGTCACGTCCCGTGGGGCGGGGCGTGGAGCGGCCTGGGCGGGGCTCCGGACCCCGGAAGGGCGGCGAATTGGGGGCCGCCGCACCCGACCCCGGGCTGGCTCGGCAGCCCGGGTGAGCCGGGGCCCGGGCGGGCTGAGGACCGGAGCGCGGCCTGCTGGGAAAGGGGCGGGCCGAGGTGGGGGGGAGGTTGGTCCGCCGCGGGGGCGGGGTCGCGTCTGCCGCAGCGACAGGGTGCGGCCTGGTTGGGGGCAAGGGCGCCAGCGCGGGCCCAGCTCCCAGGCAGGCTGTGCGCGAGCGGCCCCTGCTCGGCGGCTCACAGGTCCCCTGCGCGTCCCCGCCCTGCCCCGGACCCCGGCCAGGACGCTGCCCGCGTCCGGGAAGGTAGGTGGGGGGTGGGGTGGCGAGATGGAGTCGGGCTGTGGAAGAGCAGGGACGGTGGCGCAAGGGTCTGGGGGTCTCCAAGGGCCGGGAGAGCTTTATCAGATAAGGGAGAAACCGTCGTCACTGAAGGTGGGGTGCGGCAAGGGGCTGGGAGTCGCTGGGTGACTGCGAAATTTCACAGGGTAAAGCCTTAGCGGATCCGTGGGCGCGGAAGGGACTGGGCCGCATTGTCTGCAGGCGGGGCGGGACTGACAGGAAGGCGAAAGGGTTCACTCCTGTGGACTCCACAGTGCCCCTTGCTATCAGCAAAGGCTTTCTCTCCCCCTCCTCCAGCTCCAGCCTGAGCCATGTTTTTCACCTGTGGCCCAAACGAGGCCATGGTGGTCTCCGGTAAGTATTGTTCTCTGCTCAGCCAGTGACCCCCAAGTCCCCGCAGAGGTCCCTTCCCCCTTTCCCCACCAGCTCCCCAGCGCCAGACCTTCTGCCCACCCTACCCCCATGGCTGCAAGCCACCCATTTGTGGTGATTCCCTGCCGCTATCCTTCCAAGGCCTACACTGCCCGCCGCTCCTGCCAGCGCCCAGATTTCTTCGTGGGGATTGCTCCCCCCTCCCTTCCCCAGTTGTCTTCCACATTCCAGCTCCACCGTGGCCACCGGCCACCACAGCTCATTGCCTCCTCACCTTGCAGGTTTCTGCCGGAGCCCCCCAGTCATGGTGGCTGGAGGACGTGTCTTTGTCCTGCCCTGCATCCAGCAAATCCAGAGGTAGGTAACAAGAGAACTAGGGAAAGGGAACCCCCGTTTTCTCTCTTTTCTCCTTTTCACACTGTCCACCCCTTCTTTTTCCCTTAGGATCTCTCTCAACACACTGACCCTCAATGTCAAGAGTGAAAAGGTTTACACTCGCCACGGGGTCCCCATCTCAGTCACTGGCATTGCCCAGGTGAGGCTTTCAGAGCCTTTCCTCCAAAGTCCACTCCCCCATCACCTTCTCTGTCCCCAGACGTTAAGAATCTTCTGACCATGGCCTTCCCTACCTCTGCCTATAGAGAAATTTCTCTGCTAGTCTCAGCTTCTCCAGGGATCCCCAAGGCACTTGACTCTCCCTGCTTCCTCCCTGTCTTCATGAGAACTTCACCACACCCTCCCTAACCCTATTCTGGCTACAGGTGAAAATTCAGGGCCAGAATAAGGAAATGTTGGCAGCTGCCTGCCAGATGTTCCTGGGCAAGACAGAGGCTGAGATTGCCCACATCGCACTGGAAACGCTGGAGGGCCACCAGAGGGCTATCATGGCCCACATGACTGTGGAGGTGAGCCTGAAGGCAGGGAAAGATCTGGAAGGGGTGCCAGAGTGAGAGGGGCCTAAGGACCGAGCTAGTCTGTAGGAGACAGTGGTCAGAGGATCTGAGAGCTTACGTTCCTTCTTCCCTCCATCGTGTTATCCTAGGAAATCTATAAGGACAGGCAGAAATTCTCAGAGCAAGTTTTCAAAGTGGCCTCCTCAGACCTGGTCAACATGGGCATCAGCGTGGTCAGCTACACCCTGAAGGACATTCACGACGATCAGGTAAACCTAGGCAGTTGCTTCTCCCCGCTTTCCTGCTCCCATCTGTTAAACCTTCCCGAGGACTGTGATATCTGCAACTCTCCCACAGGACTATTTGCACTCCTTGGGGAAGGCTCGAACAGCTCAAGTCCAAAAAGATGCTCGGATTGGGGAAGCGGAGGCCAAGAGAGACGCTGGGATCCGGGTGAGAGATCTGGGGGTTGCTTGGTCACCATGGGCTTATTGTGCACCTGGTGGAAGAGGGGATGGCGTGGGGGCTGGTGGAGCAGGGCTGGCAGAGGATATAAATGAGGCCGGGCCTGGGGTGAAGACAGAGGAGCTTGGTGGAGAGCAGGCTCTCTCCCTGGGGCTTTCCTCTCCCTACTCTGACTCCCTGCCTGATCTCTGCATGGACAGGAGGCGAAAGCCAAGCAGGAAAAGGTATCTGCTCAGTACCTGAGTGAGATCGAGATGGCCAAGGCACAGAGGGACTACGAGCTCAAGAAGGCTGCATATGACATTGAGGTCAACACCCGCCGAGCACAGGCTGACCTGGCCTATCAGCTTCAGGTCAGAGCCCCTATGCTGGCCCGGTGGCCAGGCTGGACTTCACCCCCTCCCCGTTCTTCTCAGGCCACCACTCTCTCTCATATTCTAACTCTGATCCCCTTATTCTGGCCCTCCGTTTCGGACACAGCTCCTCCTTATGAGGAAGGTTTAAAAGACCTAAACGTTTCAGCTGAAAAGCAAAGAAAAGGCCTAGAAAGGATGCGCTCGATAGGGCTGATCACGGGCTTGGGGCAGGTTGTGCCCTGTGCCAGGGCACCTGGATGAGGGGGTGAACCAGAGCTAAGATCCAACCATGCTCCACATCGGGCCTGGGTGAATGGGTCTGCATCCACCCAGAGGAAGGGGTGCCTTTTTCTAATTTGCACCGGGGTACTCCATGGGCCCACAGCAGCCCTGGTGATCACAGAAGTGTGTGAGGAAGGAAAACGTGGGCTTTGAATCCCACAAAATGAGACATGGGGGCCCTTGAAAATGCAGGGAGGTGTAGTCGATCCTCCTCATTTGTGGATCCCATATTTGAGAATTTGCCTCATCACTAAAATTTATTGGTTACCTCAGAACCAGTATTTTTTGTACTGATGACCATTTGCAAACATGCGCAGAGTGCAGAAAAATTTGAGTTGCCTGATATGTGCTTCCCAGTTGAGGTTGAACAAGAAGATGTTCTGCCTTCTTGTTTCGGCTTATACTGTAAACAGTGTCATTTTCATAGTATATTCACTGCCACATTTTTTGCACTTTTGTGCTTTTTTTTGGTGATTTCACAGTTTAAAATGTCCCCAAATGTAGTGCTGAAGTGCCGTCTAGTGTTCCTAAGTGCAAGAAGGCTGTGATGTGCCTGATGGAGAAGATATGTGTGTTAGATAAGCTTCTTTTAGGCATGAGTTACAGTGCTGCTGGCCATGAGTTCATTGTTAGTGAATCAACAGATATGTTACATATGGTGTCTTTAAGCAGAAACACATAAAACAAGGATATATAGGACTTCCCTGGCGGTCCAGTGGTTAAGACTCCATGCTTCCAGTGCAGGTGGTGTGGGTTCGATCCCTGGTCGGGGAACTGAGATCCCACATACTGCACATCCTGACCAAAAAAAAAAAGGATATATATTGATCTGTTTATCTGTTATGACCAGAGGCTCACAGGAACCTAAACCTGTATTTCCCTTAGGAACAAAATAAGTGTTTTGTTAATTCAGTGTTCATGGCTACTTTATAAAACAGAACTACCATAAATAACGAGAATCAACTGTACTCTGAGACCTTTACCCAAAGGGTAGCAATATTATGAAATTCATTTTTGCCAAGAGTTGGTACAGGGTGAAATTATGAAATGCAACACATCTTTAGTTATGATGTTAAATCCCTGGATGGCTTGACAGGTACCTGAGTGTGGCATAGTACTTTGCTACTCAAAGTGTGGTCTGCCTCCCAGCAACATCAGTATCCCTGAGGAGCTTGTTAGAAATACAAAATCTGAGGTGCCAGCCCAACTGACCAAGTCAGAATCTGTATTGTAACAAAATCCCTAGGTGATTCATGTATTGATACACATTGGAGTTTGAGAAGCATTAACATAGTGGAAACCACCAGCTTGGGTGGGACTTAACCCACCCAAGGATAAGGTCCTTAATCTTCTTCTCAACATGGCTCTTCTTGTCTGCACATCAAAGGGTTGGGCTGGTTTGGGTTCTGTTCAGCTTTTATTAGTTCCTCATTTTGTGCCAGCCAGGCTTTGTGCTAGGTGCTGGGGAAATAAGGATTTACTCAACAGGAATCTGTTAAATGCCTGTTCTGTGCCAGGCATTGTTTTGGAGGTGAGTATATAAGTATGAATGAGACAGAATAAGATTCCTGCCCTCATGGAGCTTTACATTATAATAAACGAAACCACTAATAAGCAAATAACCTTCACTGGCTCTAATTACATGAAGTGCTGTGAAGGAAATACATAGGTGGTACTTTACTGGGGGGATACTCTGTTAGGTTGGGGGTGATCAGAGAAAGCTTCGGTGAGGAAGTGATACATGAGATAAACCCTGAAGATGAGAAAGAGCCAACGATGTAAAGAGTTGTGGGCCAAGAACATTCTAGTCCAGTGCTGTTCAAATAGAACTTTCTGAAATGATGGAAATGCTCTATATCTGTGCTGTGATGTTGAGCACTTGTAATGTGGCTCGTGTGACTGAGGAACTGAATTTTTAAATTTTTTATTTTGATTTAAATAGCTATATGTGGCAAGTGACTAGGCAGGGGACTGGCACACGCAAAGACCCTGATGTAGCAAAGAGCTCGGCGTGTCCCAGGAACAGAAAGGAGGTTTCTGATCCAGTATGGCTGGTGTGCTGTGAGTAGGGAGAGGCAGGCGGGACCAGGTCTCCTAGGGTTTGAGTGGCCGTGATGGAGACTTAGAAGATTCAAAGCACAATGGGAAGCTATTGGAGAACTTTAAGCAGAGAGGTGCTCTGGTCTAATTTACATTTTTACAAGGATCAGTACAGCTGTTATGTGAAGAATTGATTGTCAGAAGAGAAGAGAAGGGGGCTTCCCTGGTGGCGCAGTGGTTAAGAATCCGCCTGCCAACACAGGGCACACATGTTGGAGCTCTGGTCCGGGAAGATCCCACATGTCGTGGAGCAGCTAAGCCCGTGCGCCACAACTACTGAGCCTGCGCTCTAGAGCCCGCGAACCACAACTACTAAGGCCCGCGCGCCTAGAGCCCGTGCTCCGCAGCAAGAGAAGCCACCGCAATGAGAAGCCCGCGCACCGCAACGAAGAGTATCCCCCGCTCGCTGCAACTAGAACAGCAACGAAGACCCAACGCAGCCAAAAATAAATAAATTAAATAAATAATTTTTTTAAAAAGGAAGCAGGGAGATGAGTTGGAAGGTTTTTCAAAGATGATGGATTGCATAAATGCAGCTAATTGCACTCCCTCTTAAAACCTCACTAAATCCACATAAGGTGATTAAAAAAAAGTAGATGGAGAGAAGAGGAACAGAAGCAACAGAAACCATAGCATCATTTTGGACTCTGGAAAGCCGTGGTAATTGACCAAGGAGGTCTGAGACAGCTGAGCCCAAAGCTGCAGGGGAGAAAACGATGAAATGATCGGAGGCTCAGGAGCTGGCAGCACCAGGGGCCTCTGGAGCTGTGACGAGGGCTGTTGAAATCAGGAGAAACAGGTGAAAGGGGACTTCTTAGAGCGCTCTGGCTCCCTGCCTCTGGGTAATGCTCCCTTCTCTGCCCCAGTAGACTTCTGGAGGTTTATTATCTGATGAGAGTAAACCAGAGGGCATGACCTGGGGCCAGCCAGACACAGGTGAGGGCCTAAGTACTTAACCAGTAACAGGCCTGAAGAGACTGTCTGCCTATTGAATACTGAATACTGACCACTTCCCCTAACCACTCACCCCACATGGCTCTCAGAACCCCCATCTTCCAAAGAAGAGATCAGAAGACTGCTCTGGGGAACATGACCAATCCAACATGAAAGACTTGAAGATCCTGAACCTGAGGTTCCTCAGCAGATGAACTGCCTAGGTCAGCCTAGATTGAAGCTCAAAGCCAACGAGCCTCACCCACATACCCAGAGTTTCCCTTCCGTGTTTCAGACCTTCCTCCCTGTAAGCAGACAAGCAAGGAATCCCTGACATATGAGGGGTCCTGCAACATGGAAGACAGGCCAAAACCACAAGCAGAGCAAAGCAATTGGCAGGATACATACTATGCAGGGAGAAGAAAGCTTAAAAAAAATTAATATCCTCAGTGATAAGAGAGTAATTCACATCTAGGAAATCAGGACATAGAAAACAAAAAAGAGCTTTTAGAAATTAATAAAATGGAAGGACTGAAAAAAAATCACAGTGGAAGAGAAATTCTAACAAATTTCCCAGAAAATAGAACAAGAAAGATGGAAAAATTAGGGAAGAATATTAGAGGCCAGCCCAGGAGACCCAACAGAACAAAGAAAACAGAAGGAAATCATCAGTGAAAAGATTCAAACATGTTTATGTGACTTTCTGGATTGAAATGGTCCACCAAGTGCCCAAAACAGTGAATGAAAAACATCTACCTTGAAGAACATCACTGTGAAATTTCAGAACACTGAGAATAAAGAAAAGAACTAAAAGCTCCCAGAGAGAATGAACAGATCTCAAGCAAAGGGTCAGGCATCAGAATGACTTCAGATTTCTCAAGAAGCTAGAAGACCCTGGAACAATGCCTTAAAAATTCTGGTGGAAGATTAATAACAACCTAGTAACCTGTACTCAACCTAATCGTTATTTAAATAGAAGAGTGGAGTGAAAATCTCAGAGAAGCAAGATCTGAAAAAACTTATTGCCCACATACTCTTTCCTTTTTTAAAAAAAAATTAATTAATTAATTTTTGGCTGCATTGGGTCTCTGTTGCTGCACGTGGGCTTTCTCTAGTTGCGGTGAGCGGGGACCACTCTTCGTTGCGGTGCACGGGCTTCTCATTGTGGTGGCTTCTCTTGTTGCGGAGCACGGGCTCTAGGCGCGTGGGCTTCAGTAGTTGTGGCTCGCGGGCTGTAGAGCGCAGGCTCAGTAGTTGTGGCGCACGGGCCTAGTTGCTCCGCAGCATGTGGGATCTTCGCAGCATGTGGGATCTTCCCAGACCAGGGATCGAACCCGTGTCGCCTGCATTGGCAGGCGGATTCTTAACCACTGCGCCACCAGGGAAGTCCCCCACATACTCTTTCTGAGGGAGCTGCCGGAGGTTGAGTCTGAAGAACAGAGAGAAGGAGGGGCTCCAACACAGGAACACCGTGATGCTGCATATGGGGGCCAAGAGCAACTAGTCCAATTTGGAACAGGTTTGAACTTTTAGGGTCAAAGACAGTACAGGGTGCCACATCCAGAAGCACCCTTCCTCTGGAGTGAACAGATGGGTGTTCACTGTAAAGGCAGGGGCACCATCTCTTATGTTGATGAGCCCCACAGGGAAGATGGTGCACATCTGAGCCAGAGCAATGAGGCAAGAAGTGTGTTCCTCCCCCGAACCTCTCCTCACCGACATCTTGGCAAGAGCCTTCTGATCCCTCTACTCTGCAAGGGATAAGAAAATGAAATCTGCCTAAGTAAGAGGAAGTCTATGTATACATGTTCTTGTAGTTGCTTACAATATCCTGGGAAGGATACACGACAAGCTGGTCACGGTGGTTGTTTCAGGGAAAGTGAACCAACCAGGTGGCTTGAGAAATAGGTGGGAGGAAACCTTGCTTATCACTGTTTACTTTTTTTAAAAATTTGGACCACATACAAAAGATAAAAATGACACACACACAGCCCCCAAAAAGAAAGTTGGTGAGAGAGAGAGAGAAAAAAAGAAAGTTGGTGAGAAAACTTTTCAGGAGTTAGTTGACAGTGGCTTGCACTAAGGTAACCACCACACAGATGGAGAGAAGTACATGGATTTGAGCGTGACTGGAGGTGGAGGATGGCCACCATGCACTCAGTGCCCACCAGGTATTCATACTCTAGAGGGAGACTTGGTGGAGAAACAAGGTGATAGGAGTTCAGTGGAGGGATACTTCACCTGGCCTGAGGGAGAAGAGCGGCTGGGTTCCAGCCCTATCCAGCCCTGAAGCTGAGACTACGTGGGGAACAGCCCTAACCGTTGATATTGGCTCTGGTAGGGAAGATCAGGCCACCCCCTGCTCGCTCCTCAGGCCATGCCTTGGATCTGTACGGGAAATGGACTCCCTTGGGCAGGCTGAGCCCACTGGGACCACCTTCATGTGCCTGCTCTATTTTTTTAAAATGTTTTTGAATTGACACTATCTTTTTTTTTTAAGTTATTTATTTATTTATTTTTGGCTGCGTTGGGTCTTCGTTGCTGCTCGCAGGCTTTCTCTAGTTGCGGCGAGTGGGGGCTACTCTTCATTGCGTTGTGCAGGCTTCTCATTGCGGTGGCCTCTCTTGTTGCGGAGCACGGGCTCTAGGTGCGTGGGCTACAGTAGTTGTGGCCAAGGCACGTGGGATCTTCCCAGACCAGGGCTCAAACCCGTGTCCCCTGCATTGGCAGGCGGATTCTTAACCACTGCGCCACCAGGGAAGTCCTCCTGCTCTATTTTTACATCCCGCCCGGGAGCCCCGGCCCTAGCTTCCCTGCCTGCTTCCTGGCCGCTTGCTCTTCAGCTCTGACTCTGAGCATCCCTCCTTCCCAGGTGGCCAAGACGAAGCAGCAGATCGAGGAGCAGCGGGTCCAGGTGCAGGTGGTGGAGCGGGCCCAGCAGGTGGCAGTGCAGGAGCAGGAGATCGCCCGCCGGGAGAAGGAGCTGGAGGCCCGCGTGCGGAAGCCGGCGGAAGCCGAGCGCTACAAGCTGGAGCGCCTAGCAGCGGCAGAGAAGTAAACACCCCTTCCTGGCCCCCTGCGGCTCCTTCACCACCTGGGCGCCCCCAGACGAATTGCTGAGGCCTTCTTTACCTGTACTCCTCCTGTGGAGTCTTTCTCCCAGAGCAAGGGCTCTTCCTCAGCTCCTCCCTCCACTCCCTTCCCTGCCCAGGTCCCAGCTGATCATGCAGGCAGAGGCAGAAGCCGAGTCTGTGCGGGTGAGTTAGCAGGTGGCTCTTGCCGGCTTGTGGAGGGAGTGGGATTGTGCTGGGATTGGGCTGGGATTTCTTGTCCTTGACTACCGCCATCAGTACCCCAGGCGTCCTGTACCCTCCTCAGATGCGTGGGGAAGCCGAGGCCTTTGCCATAGGGGCCCGAGCCCGGGCCGAGGCTGAGCAGATGGCCAAGAAGGCAGAGGCGTTCCAGCTGTACCAGGAGGCTGCTCAGTTGGACATGCTGCTGGAGAAGCTGCCC
This sequence comes from Mesoplodon bidens, assembly GCF_964165515.1. Lineage (NCBI taxonomy): Eukaryota > Metazoa > Chordata > Mammalia > Artiodactyla > Ziphiidae > Mesoplodon > Mesoplodon bidens. Next base: position 83,096,426 of record NC_138172.1, read on the forward strand.
CAGGTCTGGGGGTCGTGTGGACAAAAGCAGAGGAGGGACAGGATGAGGGAATGAGGGGTGGGGGAAATGAGGGGCTGGGGGAGAATCAGCCTAGGGGCCTTAAATGCGGGGTGAGAATTATAAGCCAGTGACCAGAGTGAGGAAGGGTGATCCTCACAAAAGTGAAGGACAAGGATCTTAAAACCCAGAGTAAGGAGTCTTAGGATGGGTGTGGTCAGACCGCAAGTGCTGAGTGGGCATCTTACCTACCAGGTGGCAGAAGAGATCAGTGGTCCCTTGACCTCGGCAAATAAGATCACACTGGTGTCCAGTGGAAGTGGGGCCATGGGGGCGGCCAAAGTGACCGGGGAAGTGCTGGACATCCTGAGCCGCCTGCCGGAGAGCGTGGAGAGACTCACAGGCGTCAGCATCTCCCAGGTGAGGGTTTCTAGGGCGGGGGCTGTGGAGCCGAATCGCCAGGTTCTTACGGCATGTGATGCAGCGGGCCTAGCATGGGGCCAGCACCCAGGAGGCCTGGGGGCCGCCGACGTTTAATTGCTTTCTGTGTGCCAGACACAGTGCTAAGCTTCTATACAAACGGTTTAAAAAATTTTTTTAATCAAACTTCCTTTGGGTTATGTGGGGTTTTACAAAGTAAGGAAACTGAACTTCCAGTTTAGCCCATGTCATACAGCTGGTGAAGCTGGGCTTCAAACCCAGGCCAGCTATCTCCGGAGCCTGTGCTCTTGGTCACCCCACTAGTAGAAGGAACTAGCTGCAGCCTGTTGACAGTTAATTCCAAGGCATATCACTGCATTTCTTGGTGCCTGTTCATTCACCTGTAGATTATGGTAGAGATCAGAGTAGGACCTAGAGCCAGACTGTTTTGGTGTGAATCGTGGCCCCAATGCATGCTAACTGTGACCTTGGACAAGTTAATCTTCTCTGCACCTGTTTCTTCACCTTAAAACTGGGTTAATAAAAGTAACTACCGTGTTGAATTGTTAAGGGGATTAAATGAGTAGATATTTGCAGTGTTTAGAACAGTGCCTAGCATGTAGTAAGTACTATATAAGCGTGTTAAAGGACTTCCCTGGCAGACCGGTGGTTAATACTCCACGTTCCCAATGCAGGGGGTGTGGGTTCGATCCCTGGTCGGGGAACTAAGATCCCGCATTCTGCACAGCCAAAACAACAACAAAAACAAAACAAAGAGTGTGTTAAATAAAAAATGCATATATAAATAAAAGCACCAGACTGAATCAGTGACCTTCGAGCTGGGTTCCTTGGAGTCTCCTTAAGGTCTGCAGTGGATAATTGGGAGCTAAGGAGGGCCTGTGCAAGCAGGGATCTGGCTCCCTTTACCCCTTTGCAGTAATTCATTATTATACAAGAATCCAAATGACTGCTTGGCAAAGGGGGTGAGGTAGGGTACCAGAAAAAACTAGAATACTCACGGAAGTTTGCATCCTCCCTACAGCCTGTTCATCCAGATGGGAGCCTGGGAGAGCAGGGCACCTGGTTCCCATAGTCATCACTGTTGTCTTTTGCCAGGTGAACCACAAGCCTCTGAGAACAGCCTGAGCCCTCGACCTTCGCGATGCCCAGCCTGATAACTCAAGTTGCCTGAATAGTCCCAATATTGCATGCACTTCAGCTGGCTCCCCAAGCGCATCCTTTGACAGCGGAGTTCCACCGCTTGTCTCTCCTTGCCAAATAGCCTGTCCCTTGCCTTGGAAGGGAAGGGTTGCTCCCTTTTCCAGCCCCATACTGCAGACCGCCAGTCCCGCAGGGGTCCCATGCCAGCCTTCTGATGATCCCACCCCCAACTTATTTAACTTAATCTACTGTCTGAGCCTGTTGTCCAGAATTCTTCCTTGACCAAGCCTTAAGGGGTGGTCTGCAGGTTCTCAGCTTTGTCAAATAAATTGCTATTAATAAGTACTGATACTTATGAAGTTAATACAGCAGAACTAATTCAAAATGAATGCTGGAGTGTAGCTTTCGCCTTTGCATTCAATAGGCTTTTTACAATGGGAAAGGCAGTAGTTACTTGTATATGTTGTTATAGAATTAATCCCCCTCCCAACCCTGAGGCTGGTTAGTCAGCAAAGCATGCTGAAGTGGAAGCAATATCAATAATTGCATTAGTCCCTAGAATTACTGAAAATACGGCCAAGGGAAATTGTTAACATTTGTTCAATTTCCGGGGCAGCTTTGAGACTATTACATTGTGCTCCTTGAAGCATGAGGTATTAGATGGAACATAGTTTAGAATGGGACCATGGTGTGACACCCCTCACTAGTGATTTTTTGCCTTAGGCTGAGAAAATCCACGGGATTACAGGAATCAGCGTTACCCATAACAGAAAGGAACCCTGGATACACTGCATTCGAGATTCTTCTGGAGCACTGTTAAAAACAGACTGCTGGGGTCCAGCCCATTCTGGTTCAGTACATCTGGGCAGGATTGTTCAAGGGGATGCTGATCTTGCAACCACTTGACATTCATCTCAGTTCCCTTTTCTGTCCCTAGATCCTGCATCTGGGCGTATACCTACCCCAGTTACTAAGACAGGTACAGGTGGTGGGTACCAGGGATTAAGGTGTAAGGATATTCTTCTCATTAGTTTATGGGAAGTAGAATGTATTATATAACTGAACTTGAGCCCCATGCCTCCACCAGCAACCTTTCCCTGAATGAGCACACATTTCGCAACTCTTTTTTTTCAATTCCCGTTTATTTTTGGCTCTTGGGGCAATGTCATCTTTTCAATATGAAAAAAAGCAAGTTCAACACAATAGAAATCTGAAGTGTAGAATAGGACAAAACCAAGGGTAGGGGGGAAGGCAGTAGCAAAAGTAAGAGATGAGGTGTTGCCAAAAGATGGAGGGTGTCCTGTCCCCTCTCTGGGGAATGACATCTAGGTGGTAGCACATAGCTTTCCGTATAGGTACAGAAGGGCTGATAGTCATTTTTTTCCATAAGAAAAGACAGGGCTGCGGAGGGGCTTTCTGGAGGCTTAGAGACTAGTCTCTCTTGCTCCTCTTGACCCCCTTTTCTGACCAGGGGAAAGGAAGGAATCCAACATTATGAAGGAGGTAAAGTGGAAGAGGGAAGGATCCCCCCCCTTGACAGGGTGGTAGCCAGAACCTTACAAAGGAAATAGCTCAGGTCAGAGCTTGGAGGGAGATTGAAAATGGAGATAATACTGTTAACACCTCCCCCAGAAGCTGAGAGGAGCAGAGAGATACCTGGAAACTAGGACTTCAACAGCCTGGGTGCCCCTCTCCAAAACCCCACCTTCCCAGTAGGGACTTCTACCTGCTGCTTCGTTTCTTTTCCCCTGGGCTACCACATGGGCCTAGGATGGTGGTCATCTATCCGGGTTATCAGCACATGGTTCTGAATGGGATTTGATGAGACCCAGCTTCTTGAGAGTTTATCTTGAAAACAGAGAGGGAAATGTTAACTGGACAGATGGGAGGAGTGGGCACCAGAGGAAATACAGGGTCACCCAGAATGGCAGAAATCTAGGTTCCCCAGAGTGGAAAGAGAGAGGAGACATTCAACAAACAACAGATATTTATTGAGCGCCTATTATGTGCCAGGCACTGTTCTAGAACCCCCCCCAAAAAAAAAGAAAAAAAAAAAGACAGAGGCAGAAAACGCAAATTCTGAGGGAGAGGAAAGGGGCGGTTGAGGAAGAAGGCAGAGGGGACTGAGAAGCCTGAGGTGATGGGGACTCGGCCTTAGGCCTCCTCTTCGGCCTCCTCACCGAAATCCTCCTCCTCTTCTGCGGTGGCATCCTGGTACTGCTGGTACTCGGAGACGAGGTCGTTCATGTTGCTCTCAGCTTCGGTGAACTCCATCTCGTCCATGCCCTCACCTGTGTACCAGTGGAGGAAGGCCTTCCGGCGGAACATGGCAGTGAACTGCTCTGAGATGCGCTTGAACAGCTCCTGGATGGCTGTGCTGTTTCCAATGAAGGTGACCGCCATCTTGAGGCCACGGGGCGGGATGTCGCAGACGGCCGTCTTGACGTTGTTGGGGATCCACTCCACGAAGTAGCTGCTGTTCTTGTTCTGCACGTTGAGCATCTGCTCGTCCACCTCCTTCATGGACATCCGCCCACGGAAGACAGCAGCCACAGTGAGGTACCGGCCATGGCGGGGGTCACAGGCTGCCATCATGTTCTTGGCATCGAAGACCTGCTGGGTGAGCTCAGGCACAGTGAGGGCCCGATACTGCTGGCTTCCACGGCTGGTGAGAGGGGCAAAGCCAGGCATGAAGAAGTGGAGACGTGGGAAGGGCACCATGTTAACCGCCAGCTTGCGGAGGTCAGCATTGAGCTGGCCAGGGAAGCGGAGGCAGGTGGTGACACCACTCATGGTGGCCGAGACGAGGTGGTTCAGGTCCCCGTAGGTTGGCGTGGTCAGCTTGAGGGTGCGGAAGCAGATGTCGTAAAGGGCCTCGTTGTCAATGCAGTAGGTCTCATCAGTGTTCTCCACCAGCTGATGGACGGAGAGGGTGGCATTGTAGGGCTCAACCACAGTGTCGGACACTTTGGGTGAGGGCACCACACTGAAGGTGTTCATGATGCGGTCAGGATACTCTTCACGGATCTTGCTGATGAGCAAGGTGCCCATTCCAGAGCCTGTGCCCCCGCCCAGCGAGTGGGTCAGCTGGAAGCCCTGCAGGCAGTCACAGCTCTCGGCCTCCTTCCGAACCACATCCAGGACTGAGTCGACCAGCTCGGCCCCCTCTGTATAGTGGCCCTTGGCCCAGTTGTTGCCTGCCCCAGACTGACCTGCAATGGGGTCAGAAGGCAAGCTTGGTTAGTAAAGTGTGGAAGATACATGGCCACATTTCTACCTTTCAACTTCTGCAGTAACGCCAGTGGATGTATCTTCTCTCCGCACCCTGTGGTACACCTGTCACCCCCACACAATTTACTATTTAAAGCAGTCACTACCTCTATCCTCCATTAGATTTCAAGACACAGCCCTGTATAAGTTCTTCAGTACAATCATTTCCTCTCTTGCTGCACCCCAAATAACTTGAATAAGTATCTACTATTGTCTGTGTAACTCACCAAAAACAAAGTTGTCTGGTCTGAAGATCTGACCAAAAGGCCCCGAGCGAACAGAGTCCATGGTCCCGGGTTCTAGATCCACCAAGATAGCACGAGGAACATATTTGCCACCTACAGGGAATAAAGTAGCGTTGTAAAAACTGACAGACATAAAGGTAAATGTTTTGGGGCTGGGAGGCAGCTGGGGACCCAAACTTGTGATTCCAGGCACTGCCACCAGGTGGCAGCAGAGCCACTTTTGAGGCCCGATGGGGGAAATGAAGAAAGGCCTCCAAACGGAGAGAATGGATTTATTCAACATTCAAAGGGGATAAAGGGTTTCCCAGGGAGGCAGAGACCCGAGAAGTGGGAGTGATGGGACCCGTGATTCACGGCCTCCTGCCCTCACCTGTGGCTTCATTGTAGTACACGGAGATGCGGTCCAGCTGCAGGTCGCTATCCCCATGATAGGTGCCGGTGGGGTCGATGCCATGTTCATCACTGATCACCTCCCAGAACTGGCGGGGGAGAGCAACGGGTACTCAACAGCTCAGGTTCCAGCCAATTATACGCCCTCTACCGCCATTTTAATTCCAGATACGCCTGTGGCGGGCCCTCCCCTAGGGCCTGGCATTCCTTCTGCCTGCCACACCCTTCCCCTGAACACCTGCACACGCGGGAAAACTGCAGCTTTCACTGCTTGGGATGTGAGATGCTGTGGAAGGTCCCGGCGATCGTAGGCACCGAGGTGGGTAGATGGAGGCGGCCGACTTGCTCGGAGAAGCGCACCTCCCCGCCCCCCCTTCGCAGGGCACAAAGAGCTGGGGGCCGGAGAAAGGAGCCACTGCCGCAGGCGCCCACCCCGCCCGGCACGTGACCGCGGCGCAGGCGCGTGCGAGCCGCCGACAAAGGGAGGTGCCGCCCGTGGGCGGGGCCGAAGCGCGAATTCCGCGCGGTAAGGGCGGGACTTGGCTCGGGCTCGCGCGCCCCCAGCGGGCTGGCCCGGCCGCATTGTCCCAGCGCGCCAGGGCGCCCGGGTCCCGCCCTTCTGCTCTAACGTAGCAGCCGCGCTTCCTCCCCGCCCCTCCCCCTCTACACTGTAACCGCGCGCAAAGGAAAAAAAAAAACCCTCCCCCTTGGCCTCGGAATTTTATTTCTTCTCTAGCTTTTAATTTTAACCCCCTTGCTTTAAATGAGGTTTTTCTTCCTTTGTCCTACTTTGGCCCTGAGGAGCCCTTTTAAAGAAAGCACTCCCCCTTTCCCCTCGCTCTTTCTCCATATCTGTTCACGCCCTAAAAGGGTCTCTCGGTTAAGGGCAAATGAAAGAAACTGAAATTAGTCCAGCACATATTAGCCTTCCATGCATGAAAAACTGGGGGACCGCCCCTTGGGGACCGCGGGTGTCCGGGGACACCTGACCTTTTGTAAAGGATATCGCGTAGGGCAGCCCACCCTGGCGCATCGCGTCCCCCACATTTGGATCTGACCTCTCTGCAGCTGCCCGCCAGCCTCGCCCCTTCCCCCTCCGGCTTAGCCCTCCGAAGCCCCGCCAAAGGGGATGCACATGGGGAAAACCTCATCTCGCTTTGTCTCGGGCCGTTTCCGCATCTCCCTCGCTCCCCGGTCCTCGGACCGTTAGCAGATGCCCTTTTTAAGTAAAATTTTACAGAAACTCGGTTTTCCCGCCCCCTAAACCTGAAGGGTGCTTTTAACAGCTTCCCCAAAATAAGCCTGCCAAGAAAAATACCCCATTTTTCAAAAGCAAATCCCAGCTTTGCATAATACAAACGTGTATTATATATACATACAACTTTTAAGGGGCAAAGCCTGACTAAGAATGGAGGATGCGAATGTCCCAGAGCCATTAGTCATAATTTACCTGGATTTTTTTCTTCTCAAAAATAAATATAGTCAAAAGAGGTTAAAAATCCTTACCTTGGCACCGATCTGATTGCCACACTGACCGGCCTGGATGTGCACGATTTCCCTCATTTTAAAAATTTATTGTAATCTTTTTGCTCGCCTCACAAGTGTGTACGGGGCAAGAAAATGATATGTAATTAGTTTTTCTCTGCTGCTGGTCGCAGGCTGGAAGGATGGGACGGGGCCCGGAGGCTGGAGCAGCGAGGTCCGAACTCGGCGGCAGGAAGGTTCTGAGAGGGAGAAAGAAGAGGGGAGGGCACGGGAGGAAAGGCGGGCAGGGCGGGGCGCGCGTGCGCGGGGGCCGGGAGGCGGGAGAACGCGCCCCGCGAGGTGGTGGGGAGACAAAGCCTCATCGAGGCTGGCCCTGATTAGTCCGTGCTGGTCATGTATCAGACGTCCATTGGTCCCTGCTCGGCAGGACGAGCGCAGTCCTTCCTGGGAGTTGTAGTCCTCTATTGTTGTCCACGCTGCAAAATGAAAGAACAAATGGGTGGGTACTGGGTATGGGGGGTTTGGTTTGGGAGTTTTTAATGAAAAATGACCTTGCGCAAGGGTGCCTTCCTCTATGCCTGACTTTTCTGGTATAAAAAGAGAGTAGTTTACGGATACAGAAATTGGGAACCCGGGGGTGCCAGGCGTTGGAAGGTGGAGTGGGGGCACGCCCTGAAAGCTCCCCGCTGCGGCAGCTCTTGGGAAGACAGGACTGCTTAGCTCAGCGAAAACTGGGGAGAAATGCGGCATCCTGATCTGCTATCTAACAGCTGGTCCTTTGGTGACCCAAGGCATGAACTTCAGTAAGCTGCTGCTCCCCCAGATACCTCAGGAAGAAGGAGGGGATTGCCCTCCTGCTATTTCCTTGGGAGTTTTCTAATGATAACGTTTAGAAACAAAATTGCAGCAAGGGCTTTTCAAGACAGAGAAGTAATTGTGTGAAGGGTATGTTCAAGAATAAGTTGAATGGTTTAGAGAAGTTGATATGCCAGAAGTGTCTGTCCATGTGGAGGGTCTGGGCCTTAGAGCAGCGTTTAACACACGATTGTCCAGCGGAGAACTATGGGGTGAGATACCTGATAGAATTTCAGTGTCTTCCAGCCTGCCTCTCTAGACACTGATGAAGTCAGTGTTTTTTCAGTTCACTGATTTCACTGACTAGGTGGCTGACCATTGCAACCTTCCAGGAGCCTCAGGATTGAAATAAAAGGCGTAGGGAGGTGATGGGGAAAAAACTGGATGAGCTGAAGTCTGAGTGGCATGTTTCATCTCGGGGATTAATTCAACGTGAGAGATACTAAGTGTCCACCAAACCAGGAGCTAGGGATACAAAAATGGTTAAGAAGTAGCTCACTGTTCTTCAGGATCTTGCAATTTCGTGAGAAGTGTATAAACAATAATTGAGTGTGGTAAGCACTGTGATAAAGGACATGTTATATCAAGGTCATCATTGTTAATTCACATTGGATTCAACACACACTTCTCAGTCGTTTTATAAATAAAAGAACATCAAGTTGTGTAAGACCCGTCTACCCACTTAAAATAGAATGTTCATGTTTTAGGGCATGATCACAATGAAAGTAATTACATATTTTGTGGTAGTGAAGAGAGTTCAGGATTTACAATTAGGGAACTGGTTTCAATTTGTCTCCACCTTACATTAGTTGTAGGCAAGTTATCGGCAGAGCTTCGATTCTTTCTATAAAACCTATTTCTGCCTATTGTAGACAGAATGAAGTGAGGTAAGAATGCAAAAGTTCTTCCTAAATTGTTCATGTCAAATTATTATTCTTGTCTTAGTATGACATTTAATGAAATAAATGATATTTATCATCCTTGAACCCCTCAAAGACCTCGGTCAGCCTTCAAGATGGTTAACGAAACAGTTCTGTTTGCCTAGGAATCTTTACTCTTGGAGAATGACCTCAAAATGTCCATCAGGAATGTATTCTGAGAGGAAATGACATGACTTCAAGACGAGCTAACTCATAAGAAAATGAACTTCCATTGCAATGAGCCCTCAAGCGCCACGCCTACGGGATATTTTCCAAACTGCAGCCTTCAGCCACGACTGCAACCCGCAACCCATTTTCATTTCTCATGAGTCAGCGGACACCATGTCTGGGAGGACCGGGGAAGGACGCTCTGGCCGCACTAGATGCTTGGGGCGACGACTATGGTAAGCCCCTCTATCCGTCGCTGGCGGCCAGACTCTGTGGTCGCGATTTGGAAATCTGCGCGGGAAGTGGGCGGTGCGGTGAAGCGGCAGTGGGTTGTCCTTTGGAGCTGCCCAATCGAGGTGCGCTATTCTGTGCGCCTTCGGCGGCCTCTGATTACAGCCTCAGCCAACTGATCTCAGCCTCCCTGGAGAAGCCGCCCCTTTGAGGGGTAAGAGGGCGGGGACGGGGCGGGGCTCTGGCTGTGCCTCCGAGTTGGCGGCTTGCTCTGTCGGCGTGCAGCCGGGCTGTGAAAGACAGCGGCAGGAGCCAATCAGCGAATCGCCCCCCGCCCCGCTCAGGCAGTCGCGCCACCCCGGTCGCGGCCGTTACTGGTGGCGCGCGCGGGGACTCAAAGTAGGTGAGTTCTGGGGGGCCTCGCCCACGGCTCCCCGGGTGCCATCTTGGTTTTCCCCGGTGGGCGGGAGGGGCGTGCCTTGGGTACGACTGGGCGGAGGATACTTGGAAATTTGCTTCTCGGATTATAATACTCATCCTTACCTGACGCCCCTCCCTGACCTTAGGTATGAAGACACAGGGAGACGTTGGGCTAGGAGGGAACCCATGGGATGGAGGGGGATCAAAGGTGGTGGCCCATGGCTTGGAGACGAGGGTCATGGGCACCAGCTGAGTTCGCCAGTCATAAGAGCGGAGTTAACACTATCTCCATGGAGGTGTCCTACTTTCCCAACCTATCAACAGTTTCCGTTTAGAGTAGCGTCTTTCATACTGTTTTGAGTTTTCATCTTATTTGTTCTTTAATCAGGAGGGCAGAGTTAATTTTACTTTTGGTTCAGAAATGTATCCCGAATACTTACAGCGGTACCAGGTGCGCAATAACTGTTGAATGAATACGATGGACCCTTGGGGAAAAGACACAGTTCTTCTGCCTTGTCCAGTTCTCGGGGGGTGTGAGGCAGAAATGGAATGTAATAGTTACACTATGGTGAGAACTATCAGGATAAGTACAAGTCCACCAACCACTGTGAAACACTTAGGAACATGGGGAACACCAGAAAGCAGAGAAGACTCCAGGCAAGGCTTTGCTGAGGAAGTAACATTTGAACTGAATTATAAAGGATGGGTAGGATTTGGACCAGAAAACTATGAGCAAAGGGCTAAGGAGCTGGCTAAGGCCTGCAGATGAGAGGGAGCAATGTGTTCAGAGACTGGGGAGAAGGTCCATGTGGCTGAATCATAGGCTTGGGTGAGGTGCGGGTGGGACATACATTTGAGGATATGAGGTTCTGATTGTGGAGGGTCTTGCTAAGGAGTTTAGATTTTATTTTATCCTATGGGCATGGAAATCCATCAAAGAATGTTAAGCAGAGGAGAGACAAATGCCTTAATCCATCTGTATTGCAGTTTCTTTATCTGAGAAATAGAAAGTAATAATAAGGAATTCCCTGGCGGTCCAGTGGTTAGGACTCCGTGCTTCCACTGCAGGGGCCAGGGGTTCGATCCCTGGTCGGGGAACTAAGATCCCACATGCCATGCTGCGTGTCCAAAAGGAAAACAACCAAAAAAAAAAGTAATAATAGTTTACAGGGTTCTTGTGATAATTAAATAAGTCAGTGAATATAAAGCAATTAGAGCAGTGCTTGACACCAACCAAGCCTCTCTTTTGGCTGTTATGATTTTTTGCAGTTTAGTCTGATTACACTGAGATGATCTGATAAAGTGTAAAAAGCATGGGCTTTGCAGCCAGAAGCACATTTATTCCTACCCTTTTCACTTACCTGCTATGTTATCCTGATTGAATATTTTTAGCCTTGGTGTCCTAAATGCCTGCCTCATGGCTAGTATGCCTGATACATAGTTGATGTTTGGCAAAAGTTATCCCAATAGTGGATAGTGAAATCAATTTAATGGATTGCAGATTGGCGTTTAAAGAATTGAGAAGAGAAAAAGACAGAATGACAACTATTAGTGTGTTGTATAAAGGCTTAATATTGTTTCTCAAAATATTTGTCTATAAATAAGCATGTGGGGTTTTTTTGCTTTTTGTTTTTTTTAAGATTTATTTATTTATTTTTGGCTGTGCCGAGTCTTAGTTGCAGCACGCGGGATCTTCGTTGAGGCATGCGGGATCTTTCATTGCGGTGCGGGGGCTTCTCTCTAGTTGTCGTGTGCGGGTTTTCTCTTCTCTAGTTGTGGCGCGCAGGCTCCAGGGCACGTGGACTCTGTAGTTTGTGGCACGCAGTCTCTCTAGTTGAGGCGTCCGAGCTTAGTAGTTGTGGCACACGGGTGTAGTTACCCCGCGACGTGTGGGATCTTAGTTCCCTGATCAGGGATCGAACCTGAGTCCCCTGCATTGGGAGGCAGATTCTTTACCACTGGACCACCAGGGAAGTTCCAAGCATGTGTTTTTATATATATTTCTGTACTGGGGACTCTATAATATTTATTTCTTATTCTGTATCATGGTCAAAGATACTTCTTAAATGCTTCAGAAGAATAACAACAGAATGATTGGCAGAAAGGGAAGCATCAGCCTCCATAGCTATCCAGGTTTACAGCAGTTAGCAGTCTCCTCTCTGAGGCTGTGTGTGTGACCCACTGAAAGAGGTGATAATAATGTGTTTTTTCCTCAGATCATGGAAGACACACAGGTTATTAACTGGGAAGTTGAAGAAGAGGAGGAGGTTGAAGAGAGACCCAGTGAATCTTTGGGGTGTAGCTTGGAGCCCCTTGGGCGACTGCGTATCTTCAGTAGTTCCTATGGACCAGAAAAAGGTCAGGGGTTATTGGGTGCTGAAGTACTGGTATAGGCCTCTTATTTCTGTGGGGAGGTAATTGGAGGGTTGCAAGCTTAGATATGCATCTGGGAGATCTGAAAAAAGGTTTTACTGGGAATGGAGAAGAGGGGGCTGATTGATCTGATTGCTCCAGGCAAGTGCCCTTTACTCACTGGGGGTGATTTTACTTTGGTAGGAGAAGATGAAGGGATTCAGATAAAAATCCAGTGAGGTCTGGAAATGGGTGGTGGTGATGTTTTGCACAACAATGTGAATGTACTTAACGTCACTGAACTGTACACTGAAAAGTTGGCTGAATGGTAAATTTTATGTATATTTTACCACAATAGAAAATAATCCAGTGTGGATGGATGGGATATTGATTATGAATAATGCATTGCATATATTCTTTATTAGCTAGTTATCCTGGGGCCTTTTATTTTTCTAATGCATGGAGGGACCTTGAGTGAGTAGTGAGGTACTTAACAGGAACATTCTCCTAATAGCAGGTCAGGACTCTGGCCTTGGAACCCATCTGCCTCTCTAATTCTTAGATTTCCCACTATACCTCGGGAAGAATGTGGTAGGCCGAATGCCTGATTGCTCTGTGGCCCTGCCCTATTCATCTATCTCCAAACAACATGCGGTGATTGAAATCTTGGCCTGGGACAAGGCGCCTGTCCTCCGGGATTGTGGGAGCCTCAATGGTACTCAAATCCTGAGGCCTCCTAAGGTCCTGGGCCCTGGGGTGAGTCATCGTTTGAGGGACCGGGAGTTGATTCTCTTTGCGGACTTGCCCTGCCAGTACCATCGCTTGGATGTCCCCCTGCCCTTTGTCTTCTGGGGCCCTCTAACTGTAGAGGAGACACCCAGGGTACAGGGAGGAACTCAACCCCACAGGCTTCTGTTGGCTGAGGACTCAGAGGAAGAAGTAGGTAAGTTTGTGTATTGGGAGGGTGGGTGAGGAGATGGGGATTGTGAGTGTAAAACTGTCAACTTACTCCTTTCTACAACTGACAGATTCTCTTTCTGAAAAGTGTGTGGTGAAAGGACCAAGGACCTCCTTTTTGGCGACAGTAGTTCCAGAGAGGTGAGTGCCAAAGGACCAGACACCTGAGTCTTCAAAAGGAGAAGGAATCAGGGGCTGGAGGATCCATCTCTTCGAGAACTTATTACCATGAAAGTCTGGGCTGGGGAACTACACATACTCGTTCAATTAACTGAATTTTTATTGAACACCTCTGATGTGCCAAGTAGAAAACTAACTGCTGGAGATAGAAAAGAAAACACTACCTCATGTCTGCCCTCAAGGAGCTCCTAGTTGAGTGGGGTATCCCTTCTGGGGAAATAGATTCTATAGACTTTTTCTTCTCTTCCCTTCACAGCGATGAAGAGGGACCTTCCTCTGCCCTGGATGGTCCTGGGCCACCTTTTGCCTTCAACTTGAACAGTGACACAGATGAGGAAGAAAGTCAGCAACCAGGAGCAGGGGAGGGCTCCTCAGCTGCCAGAAGAGTCACCACTGCAGAGACAGAACAGCCTAAACCTGTCACAACTGAAATCCAGCTTGAAAAGGATCAGTGTTCAGTGAAGGAGAAGAACAATGACACGAAAGTTGAGAGGAAGGCGAGGAGTGGGGTGGTTCCAGTTGGAGTGATTCTGGAGAGGAGCCAGCCTGTTGGGGAAGACAGTGACACAGATGTGGATGATGAGAGCGGGCCTCTGAGAAGGCTCACTTGGGTCCATCTGGAAAGGGCCCAGCCTTGTGGCTTCATAGACAGTGATACTGATATGGAAGAAGAGGGGATCCCTGCGACCCCAGCTGTAGTTCCTGTGAGGAAGAGGCACATCTTCCATGAAGTTGGTACAGAGAGTCCTCGGGTACCTGGCATGGCACATCGGCAGGAGAGCCCGGCTGGTAGTGATACAGATATAGAGGAGGGGGAGGCCCCCCTGACCGTCCCTCTGGACAGAAGCCGAGCCTCCGTCGTGATCCATAGCAATACAGATGACAAGGAAAAAGTCTCAGCAGCGCTCACGCTGGCACATCTAAGAGAGAGCCGGGCCGTTGCGTGGAACAGAGATCCAGATGCAGAAGACGATAGGGCCCAACCAGTGGCCCTTCTGGAGCGAAGCCAAGCCTCTGCTGGGAGAGACAGTGACACAGACATGAAGAAAAAGGGGCTCCCAGTGGAGAAGACAGGAACTGTTCCCAGGGGTCACACGGGCAAGGCATATTCAGAAAAGAGTCAACCTCCTCTCAGGGACAGTGATACAGAGGTGACGGAAGAGAAGAGCTCACCGGGGTTCCACCTGGAGAGAAGCCAAGCCTCTGCCACAGTGCATGTCAACACACAAGTGGTGGAGGAAGTCCCACCAGGGCCAGCTGTTATACTTCTGGAGAAGCATCAAGTACCTGTAGCATGGACACATCAGACAGATGTGAAAGCTGAAGGAGGCCCAGCAAAGCTGCCTGTGGTGTATCTAGAAGAAGCCCGGCCTCCTCTAGCTGGGGACTGTGACCCAAATGCGGAGGAGAACACATCCTTAGCAGCTTCAGCAGTGGCAGATGTAAGAAAGAGCCAGCTTCAGGCAGAAGAAGATACTGGGACAGAGTGCGCTGTAGCCGTTCTTGAACAGGGCAGAGCTTTTATGGCTGGGGCCCAGGGTGGGTCACCCGCAGCCCAAGTGGAGCAGGACCTTCTCCCTGTCTCAAGGAATAACATAGCAGATCTGGTGGCGGACATAGGCACTCCAGGGGAACCCACCCAGCCACAGAGTGGGGGGGCCCAGACGCCCACAGAAAGGGAGAGAGGACCACATGTGGATAGGACCATGGACTCTGGAGACAACCACGATGGTTAGTGCTGGCCTTTCTTCCTCCCTTAACCCCTGCAATAAGGAATGCTTCTAGGGTATCTTAGTTCATTTGAGCTGCTATAACAAAATACCATAGACTGGGTAGCTTATAAACAACAGAAGTTTATTTTTCACAGTTCTAAAGCCTGGGAAGTCCAAGATACCAGCAGATTCGGTGTCTGGTGAGGCCCCGCTTCCTTCTTCATAGGCAGCCATCTTCTCACTATATCCTCACATGGCAGAAGGGCCCAAGGAAGCTCTCTGGAGTCTCTTTTCTGAGGGCACTGATCCCATTCACACGGGCTCCACCCTCATGACCTAATCACCTCCCAGAAGCCCCACCTCCTAATACCCTCACATTGGAAATTAGGTTTCAATGTAAGAATTTTGGGGGAGACACAGAGATTCAGTCTATTGCATGGGGTTGGGGCTGAGGAGAGAATAGTAGAGAAAAAGGAAGGAGTTAAGGGTCAGCTGTGATTTTTTAATTATCCTATATTCCTCCCCCACCAGATTCTGAAGATCTGGACCTACAAGCTACCCAGTGCTTTGTGGAGAGAGAGAATCAGAGCCTGGAAGGTGAGGACATCTGTGTCATGTGGATACTGGTACAAACAGGAGCTTGGAGATCAGACTGGTAGTCCTTGAAGTGTGTGAAAGCTGGGACGGTCAGGGTGGGAAACTAAGAATGGGACCCTGGAGTCCTGTGGAGCAGTGCTCAGGCCATGCTTTCTTGTGCAACAGTCCCCAGCATGGAGGATGAACCCACCCAGGCCTTCCTGTTTACTCTGCCCCAAGAGCCTGGCCCTTCCCGTTGCAGCTTCCAGGCCACAGGTATAAGAAACTCCCCTCCTCTGTGTCCCTAACTTGGCATCCTTATTTTCCCCCCTACATGTTTCTTTTATATTCCTTGACATTTTGCTGATGTTCCTCCATCTCATCAGAAAAAAAATGCCATGTTAAGTCAGACCCATAGAGCAACTAGTCTAGCATAAGTTTTTAAGAGGCTACTGGGAGAGCTTTTATATGAAGGTTTGGGCTTACTTTTTGAGACAAATGTTAAATGTTATGACTATCTTCCTTACTCCCAGCTTTCCTTTAATAACCCATTTAAATTTATTATGCATGAATTTGTCTTCATCTTTTCTCAAGCTATTACCTTTTCAACCTACATTCCTCTCTCTCTCTCTCTCTCTCTCTCTCTTGCTCACCCTGCTTTCAGGTTCCCTGGATGAGCCATGGGAGGTCTTGGCTACACAGCCATTCTGTCCGAGAGAGTCTGAAGCTTCTGAGACCCAGCCCATTGCCACCCACGTTGAAGCCCATGCATCTTGCCCCTCTCCACCTATGGCAGCACCACCAGAGCAACATCCAGAGTGTCCAGTTCATGCAGAGCCACTGGGGATTCAAGGCAGAGGGATACAGACTGTGGAGGAAAACATGGGTACACCAAGAGAAACAGCAGAGAGGGTGACCCCTGAGAGAGGGCCATTGGAGAAGGAAACTGAGAAACTACCCTTGGAAGGAGAGAGGGAAGATGTGATGGGAGAGGAAGAATCAACCAGGGGGATACAGGACAGAGAACAAAAACAGGTGTTAGCTAGAGATACTCAGAAACAAGAGTCTGACAAAAAATTAAAAAGTGCAACTACTGAAAGGGATATGGAGAGTTTGAAGGTAGAAATTGAGACGGCCAAGGAAATACAAGAGAAAGAGAGAGAAAAGCAGACTCTTACAAGAGAAATATTTGACAGAGAAGCAGAGAAACCAGTAGCAGAGAGAGAGTATGAGGCAGGTGGGTTACAAGGGAAGGTACCCAAAGTGATGCTGGACAGAGGCCCACAGGCAGGGGAGACAGAGGCGGGGGGCCAGGACCAGAAAGGCCAGGCCTCAGGTTCGACACCAGAGCCTGGAGCGTGGGCGGGAGACCTTCAGGGACTTGCTTCAGACCCCATAGCTTCTGGGAGCCAGTCAGGTGGAGGAAGGGGCGCCCCAGTGAGCCCCGGGAGGCAGCAGAGAGGTAAGTGAAGGTAGAGGGGAACCTAAGGTGGTACACAGACCTCATGATAATCAACCCCTAAGTGACTGACTGCTTAGAGCTCAGCTACTTGTCTTTCCCTTCTGTCTAGGCTACTTGAATTGCAAGATGCCACCTGCTGAGAAGGCTTCCAGGGTGAGAGCTGCTTTCTGTACCCACCTCCCCACTCCACAGGTCATCTCTGCATCTCCTCCACTGCCCCTTCCCCTGACCTTGCTTTCATCTACTCCTTTCCCCATATGTTCAACTTTTCTTCCATTTTCACTGCTCCTTAGTTGGCTTCTTAGTTGGCTCCTTAGTTGGCTCCTTAGTTGGCTTCTATCCGTTTACCTTGACACCTGTTGTTTTCCACAGCTGTTCCCCAAGTTCTGTCTCCCCCTCCCTGACTCAGAAAGCTCCTTTTTTCAAGTCCCTTCCCTCTTTCTCCTAACTGTCCTCTTTATTAGCATCATCCATATATGGAGAATACTATACTGGCATTTTGGGGAGAGGTCTTTGGGAAAGAGGAAATTCCCAGTCTAATGGAACAGACAGAAAGAGAAATGCCACGAGTACACTCTATAAACAAGGGTCAAGAACAGTATCCAAGTCCTGTCTCTCCTCTCTCTGTCTCTTCCTCCCTCACTGGCTTCCATTTCTCCCCAGGGTGATCAGGAATCCCCAGATGCTTGTCGGCCTCCTGCACTGCAGGAGGCTTCAGCACCTCTCCAAAACCCCCTCACCTCTCAGAGCCAAAAACATCCTGCCCCTCAGTCCCTCCTTTCGCCCTCTCCACCTCCTTTAGAACCGCCCATTCCCAGGACCAGAAAAAATGAGAGTCAGGAAGCTCTGGAGACTCCCTTTTCCTCAGAGCTGGATTCTCTCCACCCAAAACCCAAAGTCAAGCCCCAAGGGTCCTCTCCAGTTTCTTCTGTACCCCTTGAGCCCCACCCTACCACCTCCACAGACCAGCTTGTCACCCCCAAGCCCACATCTCGGGCCACTCAGGGCAGGACACTTAGGTCCTCTGTCAAAACTCCTGAACAAAATGTCTCCACAGCCCCTGAGCTCCAGCCTTCTGCCCACACAGACCAGCCTGTCACCCCCAAACCCACATCTCGGGCCACTCGGGGCAGGATACAGAGGGCTTCTGTCAAGACTCCCGAACCAGTTATCTCCACAGCCCCTGCGCCCCAGCCTTCCACTTCCACAGACCAGCCTGTCACCCCCAAACCCACATCTCTGGCCACTCGGGGCAGGACACTTAAGTCCTCTGTCAAAATCCCTGAACAAAATGTCTCCACAGCCCCTGAGCTCCAGGCTTCCACTTCCACAGACCAGCCTGTCACCCCCAAACCCACATCTCTGGCCACTCGGGGCAGGACACTTAAGTCCTCTGTCAAAACCCCTGAACAAAATGTCTCCACAGCCCCTGAGCTCCAGGCTTCTGCCCACACAGACCAGCCTGTCACCCCCAAACCCACATCTCTGGCCACTCGGGGCAGGACACTTAAGTCCTCTGTCAAAACCCCTGAACAAAATGTCTCCACAGCCCCTGAGCTCCAGGCTTCTGCCCACACAGACCAGCCTGTCACCCCCAAACCCACATCTCGGGCCACTCGGGGCAGGACACTTAAGTCCTCTGTCAAAACCCCTGAACAAAATGTCTCCACAGCCCCTGAGCTCCAGGCTTCTGCCCACACAGACCAGCCTGTCACCCCCAAACCCACATCTCGGGCCACTCGGGGCAGGACACTTAAGTCCTCTGTCAAAACCCCTGAACAAAATGTCTCCACAGCCCCTGAGCTCCAGGCTTCTGCCCACACAGACCAGCCTGTCACCCCCAAACCCACATCTCTGGCCACTCGGGGCAGGACACTTAAGTCCTCTGTCAAAACCCCTGAACGAAATGTCTCCACAGCCCCTGAGCTCCAGGCTTCTGCCCACACAGACCAGCCTGTCACCCCCAAACCCACATCTCGGGCCCCTCGGGGCAGGACACTTAGGTCCTCTGTCAAAACCCCTGAACGAAATGTCCCCACTGCCCACACAGACCAGCCTGTCACCCCCAAACCCACATCTCGGGCCCCTCAGGGCAGGACACTTAGTTCTTCTGCTAAGACCCCTGAACCAGTTGTCGCCATAACTCCTGAGCCCCAGCCTTCCACCTCTAAAGACCAGTCTCTCACCCCTGAGCCCACATCTCAGGCCACTTGGGGCAGGACACGTAGATCCTCTGTCAAGACATCCCAGCCAACTGAACCCACAGCTCCTGACCTTGAACCTTCATCCCCCACAGAGCAGCCTGCCACCCCCAAAGTCATAGCTCAGGGTGGTCAGAGCAGGACACTAAGGTCTTCTACAGTAAGTGCTGTGCCAGTTCCTACCACCCCTGAATCCCACTCTCCAGTCCCCACAGGACAGCCTGTTCCCCCTGAGCCCATCCCTGAAACCAATTGCAGCAGGAGGCCAAGGGCCACTAGGAAACATGGGTCTCTCACAGCTCACGTTCATGAACCCTACTCTGCACCCTCCGAACCTAACTCCTGGTCCTCAAGGAACCAGAGACGAGGGGCAGTGAGAGCAGCCCAGTCCCTTAGCACCATTCCTGAGCCTGCCTTTGCCCAGCTCCCCGAGGCACCCACTCGTGCTACCCAGATCCCGAAGGGGGAGGCAGCAGGTAGATCTGGCTTCACCCCAGAGCCCCAGCCTGAGGCCTCTCAAAATCGCAAGAGGCCTTTAGCTACCGCGGACTCACCTCCACTTCAAAAACGGCTCCGAAGAGGAGAAGTTCCCCAGAAGACAGCATTCCTTAAGGAAGAAGAAGAAAATCCTGCAGCAAAGCTGAGGAGGGAAGAGGTGAGGAGGGGGCTGGAGTCACCTAGTTTGGAAAGAGCTTGGGGGCTTGGAAACTCCCACCAAGTTCTCTCTCAATCCCAGGATGTAGTGATTCGAGGACCAGGCAAGAGAAAGAGAACGCAGACAGAGGAGGAGCCCCAGGAAATACCGAGCCGCAGCCTGCGACGGACCAAACCTATCCAAGAGTCCACGGCCCCCAAAGTAGGAGAGAAGGGCCCTGGGGCTTTGTGGGAGATGGAGATGTGGTAGGACGGGAGGAGACCTAGGGGATTTGGGAGACGGGTGCCGATGGCGCTGGTTGCCGTAACCAGCTCAGGCTAACCCCCTTCACAGGTGCTCTTCACAGGCGTAGTGGATGCTGATGGAGAGCGGGCAGTGCTGGCCCTGGGGGGCAGTCTGGCCAGCTCAGTGGCTGAGGCTTCCCACCTGGTGACGGATCGGATCCGCCGGACAGTCAAGTTCCTGTGTGCCCTGGGGCGGGGCATCCCCATCATCTCCCTGGACTGGCTGCATCAGGTGAGAGGCCAGGAGATGATGACAGACCCGTAGAGATAGTGGTGGGAGAAGGTTGCTCACATGGGGCTTTAGAAAGCGGTGGGAGGAACGTGGGTACAGGAAGACGAGGTTAGTGAAGCAGAGGCTTAATTCTGAAAACATTTCGTGAGCTCCCTGTAAACACTAGACAGAAGAGCTGGGTGAAGGGCTGGGCTGAGCTTTGATACTGACTGTTACCGTCCTTAGTCCCGCAAGGCAGGTTGCTTCTTGCCCCCGGCTGAATATGTGGTGACTGATCCTGAGCAGGAGAAGAACTTTGGCTTCAGCCTTCGGGAGGCCCTGAGCCGGGCTCGGGAGCGAAGGCTGCTGGAGGTGAGAGGCCATCTTCTGCCCCACACTTCAGCTGTTGCCCAGCGGTCCACGGCCTCTCAGTGCATCACCTACTGTCTCCACCATTCTCTTCCTCCTAGGGCTATGAGATTCACGTGACCCCAGGAGTCCAGCCACCACCACCTCAGATGGGAGAGATCATCAGCTGCTGTGGAGGCACCGTCCTACCCAGCATGCCCCGGTCCTATAAGGTAGGGGTGGTGTGTTCAGGATCTGGTGAGGTGGCAGTTAGAGAGGTGGCTGGAGTGGGAACAGGTTAGGGGGAAAATGGAGGTACAGATGGGAACACGGAGTAGTGAGAGGCTGGGGGAAGACCTCTGGTATAGAGAGGGATAGAGAAGGAAGAGGACTGCTGATACCAAATGGACTTATTTTTATTTTTGTATTTACAATTTTTTGAAATATACACAAAGGGAGAGGGAATAATGTAGCGAACCTCCATATACCAATCACTCAGATTCAACAGGTTAATTTAGATTTTGCTGCATTTGCTCTATCCCCTTTTTTTTTCCTTTTCTTTCATTTTCTTTGCTGAAATTTTTAAGGGAAACTGCAAAGGTCATTATTTTTTCCTACGTACTTAAAATATACATCTCTAAGAAACATGTACATTTCTTACATAATCACATGCCGTTATTGGTCAATAACAAAATTAACAGTTGTGTCCTGGTCACTTTGTCTTACTCCATTAATCAAATTTCTCGAGTCATCTGAAAATGTCTTTTTACAGTTCAAATCAGGACTCAAACAAGGTCCATGTGTCCCCACAATTGCGCTGTATCTCTTAATTTTCTTTTACTCTAGAGCATACCCCCCAACCCACCTAACCTTTTTCCTGCCATTGACTTCCTGCAGAAACTAGGTCACTTGTCCTTTAGAATGTTCCACAGTCTGGATTTTTCTGTTTGCTCCCTTGTTGTGTCATTTATCTTGTTTTTCTATCTTTTATATTTCCTATAAATCGTAGTTAACTTTAAAAGGTTGAACAGGGCTTCCCTGGTGGCGCAGTGGTTGAGAGTCCGCCTGCCGATGCAGGGGACACGGGTTCGTGCCCCGGTCTGGGAAATCCCACATGCTGCGGAGCAGCTGGGCCCGTGAGCCATGGCCGCTGAGCCTGCGCGTCCGGAGCCTGTGCTCCGCAACGGGAGAGGCCACAACAGTGAGAAGCCCGCGTATAGCCAAAAAAAAAAAAAAAAAAAAAGGTTGAACAAATTCAGGCTCAACTTTTGTGGCAAGAGTTCTTCATAGACAGTGTGTGTCATATGGCTTCCCATCAGGAGGTACTGTTTTTGTGCTGCTAAGACTGATTAGTGGGTCCCGAACCTATTTCTAGGATTCTTTTTCACCCCTGACTTTCTGTTTTCTCTGTCTTTCTTCCAGCCTCAGAGAGTTGTGATCACATGTTCCCAGGACTTCTCTCGATGTGCCATTCCATTTCGGGTTGGGCTGCCCATCCTCTCACCTGAGTTCCTGCTCACAGGAGTACTAAAGCAGGAAGCCAAGCCAGAGGCCTTTGTCCTCTCCACTTTGGAAATGTCATCCACCTGAAAACCCCACCCCAGTATGCTTTTCCTCCCAGGCCAATATATAAAGTGTTAGAAATATTTGGAAGAAAGAACTTAGGGCTTTAGAAAGGATTGGGGTGTACTGATCTGATTTGTCTTGGAACATGGGTGGGGCCGAAAAGCTTGTTGGTAAACAAAGACAGGGAGATTGGGAGCCACAGATTTTCTTAAATGGCCATTGAAAGTTGGCCAATCCCACGCTCAGATATCTTAAGTTGCTGCTCATATTTAGCTGGACTGACATGCTTATTGCTCTATGGCACGCACAGTGTCCTGCTTCCTGTTTGGAAACCATTTGTTTCTCCTTTTCTTACTGGGATTCTTACTCATCCTGCAAAAGATAGTGGAAACAATTTTAGTGTCCAGAACTTGAAAGAATGCTTGGAGTGAGTAAATTTGAGGGTGGAGTTACGGAATGCTACTAAAATATTTTCCCCTCTCCTTGCCCCATCTCATTAGAAGCATCCTTTAGCTTTGACGTTGAGCAAATCTCTGCCCCCCCTTTTTTTTTCTGGTCTGCTTTTCCAGTATTTATTAAGTTAGCTTAGGCTTAACCTCTGTGATAAATAAATATTCACTATGTACCTTATGGTGTAGTACAGTTTCATTTTGTAAATTTTAGAAGTTGGTTGATTACAAGGATGTAGAGAAATTGGAACCCATCTACATTGCTCCTGGGAATGTAAAATGATTCATCCACTGTGATAAGCAGTTTGACAGTTTCTCAAAAAGTTAATTATAGGATTACCATATGACGCAGCAATTCTACTCAGAGGTATGTAGCCAAAAGAATTAAAACAGGTGTTCAAACAAATACTTGTATACAAATGTTCATATCAACACTTTCACAAGAGCTGAAAGATGAAAACACCACAAATGTTCATCAGCAGGTGAATGGATAAACAAGTTGTGGCATATCCATACAATGGAAGATTATTCAGCCATAAAAGGGGATGAGGTACTAATTGTGCTACGGTGTTTTGAGGATGAATTTCAAAAGCATTATGCTAAGTAAAAGAAGCCAGACACAAAAGGTCACATTGTATGACTCCACCTGTAGGAAATACGCAGAATAGGTAAATCCATAGAGACAGTAGATGGTGGTTGCCAGGGCTGGCAGGGAGAGAAAATGGGGAATGACCGCTTAATGGGTACAGGGTTTTATTTTGGGGTGAAGAGAAAATGCTTTGGAACTAGACAGAGGTGGTGGTTGCACACATTATGAATGTACTAAATGCCACTGGACTGTTCTCTTTAAAGTGGTTAATTTCATGTTATGTGAATTTCACTTCAATTTAAAAAAATACTGATTAGTTTTGGGCACTTTTCTGCAGGTAAGTTATACTTAAGTTTGGAAAACTTTGGTGTAGTAGAAACAGCATGAGCTTTGCCAAACACTGTGCTGGCTTTTAGACATATCTCATCTCACAATATATATTACGCATAGCCATAGTGGGTGTGGCACACAGTAGGACCCAGATAAATATTAGTCCCCTTGCACTGCTCAAAGCCTTGTAGTGTGTGAAGCTGCCTGTGTCCTTGAGGTCCACTGGATTCCTTACAGCACCTGCTGTCTCTATAGCCCCACTTAGCACTCATGTGCACACCCACTTCATGACTGGTACAATTTAAGTGCCCCAATTTAAATTTCTAGAGAAGAGAGGTCTTTTCTTACACTTCCAATGAATCCTACAGCTCATAGCACATTGTGTAATAAATGTCAGTCAGGATCCTAGGAGGAAACTATGGCACAGTCAAATTAGGATAATTTGGAGAGAGTTTAATGAAGTGAAAATTAGAAGTAGGCAGAGCGTAGAGAAATCACAAAGAATATTGCCAGTACCCACAGCTCTGTTGTGGCCACCTGTAAACCCAAAAGGTTGGGAGGAGGGAACAGTTACATAGAAAGGCTTCCCTCCAATGCTGTGATCTTCTTTGATGTAGTCCATTCAGGACAACTTCCTGAGGCAGAAAGCAGGATGGAGAGTGAATCAGGGGGGAAAACATAATGATGTCTGGTACAGTATAAGACAGCACTGAGTCAGAGGAGAATGGGAATACTGAGCCTCCGGGAGGGAGAAGGGATGTAGAGCGGGTGGGATGCTGTTTGGCAATTTTGTCGTCCCTGAGCCCACAGGACTAGCAGCTCCTTAATTCTTACCTTGGGAAATTTTCTTGATCTCTTTAGGCCTATGTTTCTTCTATCTATTAGCTGAGGGAATTAGCTTCATGATCTCTAAGTTCCTTACTCTAGTCATAGCTACTGTGACCAGGTCCTTAGCTACAGGATCTTTAACTCTAATGGAGAAAAACCCTACTTTACTTTGATTTTTAGATGTGAATGTTAGTCTGCAGGTATTACAAACAGGTCTGTAGGGAAAATTTTGGACAAAAGACCTTAGTGCTTTCTGACTAGTAAGTGGAGGCAAACGAATGAGGTTGTATAGGTAGTTAATTTATCACAGGCTTGGATAAAATTAACATACTACAAAGTTTACAACTGTAATAAAGTTTTCTATCACAAATATTTTAACATATTGTTACTCTCATGATTACAAAGTAACAGCCTTTGGCATTAATAGAACAAAATCTTTCAGTGTTACAGACAAGTTCTCTCCCCTTAGCAAGTGGAGAGGCAACAACTCAACTTTATAATAAATTACAGACTAAGCGTTAATTTGTGGTAAAATAGTCACTCTTTTTCATCTGACAAGCTGTAATGGGTGATTCAGAGCTTTGGGTTCTCAGCCTGGGTCAACAGTCTTCCGTCCTCTCACCGTTCATTATTAAAGTGTTCGCTGAGGCTTTGTAACCTCTGACTCTGGCTGTTTTCTAGTCAAAGCTGTCAAAGGAAAGTGGAATCATAATGCCGTTTCTGCAAGAACCCTTTAAGAGAGGAACTGTCTTCATTTTAGATGTGAAAACTAGCCCAGCTGCGATTCAAACCATGTGACTGACTGAACAGCCGCTGCCCTTCTCACCTCTCACTTGGGATTCTAACATTCCCTTCTGTGACGCGGAGATCGCAGACCGGGGAATGGCACTCAGGGATCGGCCCTGAAGCCCTGTGTGAGAGAGCCGCGCGCGCCGGCCGGAAGCCTGGGCGTCGGCGCGCGGGAGCCCTGCCCTCCTGGGCAGGGTCCCAGGCGGGAGGCGGGGTCGGGGCGGAGCCTGCGGCCGCGGGAATCCCAAACCCGCCCCTTTCCCCACCCCTCCATTTCTCGCCATGGCCCCTGCACTGCTCCTCGTCCCTGCTGCCCTCGCCTCTTTCATCCTGGCCTTTGGCACTGGAGTGGAGTTCGTGCGCTTTACCTCCCTTCGGCCACTTCTTGGAGGAATCTCGGAGTCTGGTGGTCCGGGTGAGCGGGAGGGACCGAGGATGAACTCTGGGGTAGGGAGGTGGAGGCGGAGCAGAGGGAGCGGGGGCGGGGCTTGGAGACAAATGACAGGGCAAGTCCAGGAGAGGGAACTAGAACCGTGAAAGCCGCCGAGACGCTGCAGGGGAGACCAGAGGGCTAAATTAGGAACTCAGGGATTAGCGGTTTGGAGAGGCGGGAGAGTGAGGACTGAGGGGGAGAGAGGGCGATGAGCAGAGTATTCTAAGGAAAGGCTTCGTAAAGAGGACTATGGAGAGTGTTATAAAGAGGGAGCATTTGGAGAACCGAAACAAGAAGGGCACTCCAGCCATGCCTTTCCTGACTGACCAGCATGAATCCTCTTCCCCAGCTCTGAAGGAGGCCTGGGGAAGAGGGAAGAAACAGGGAATAGAAAAGTGAGGTGGGCAAAGCCTAGAGAGGAAGCATTAAGGCTCTTGAAAGCATTAAGGGACATGGCCTGGGGTCCCAAGAGGAGATAAGGGTAGGGAGTTTTTCCCACAGTCTTCTTGATCTTTTGTCCCTTTCTCCAACTCCCGCTAGATGCCCGCCAGGGATGGCTGGCTGCCCTGCAGGACCAAAGCATTCTTGTCTCCCTGGCTTGGGATCTGGGGCTCCTGCTACTATTTGTGGGGCAGCACAGCCTCATGGCAACTGAGACAGTGAAGTCATGGATGTGCCGGTACTTTGGGGTCCTTCAGAGGTCACTGTACGTGGCATGCACTGCCCTGGCCTTGCAGGTATGAAGCTCTGGCAGCTGAGTCCTCAAGGGAAACAGTCTGTGGGAAGGATTCCGTCGACTGGAGAGGCAAGGACCTTAGGCTTCTGATAAAACATGGGTTTAGGAGGAGAACTAAGGGTGTTCAGGACCGTAATCTCAGCTCCCATTCCTCCACAGTACATATCCTACTTCTTCTCAAGAATGCTGTACTGCTTGTCATTCCCCGAGCATGATATGTGCATTCTCACCGTTGCAACTTTGTTCACGCTGTCCTGCTTGAGATTCCCTTGTTAACTCCTCTTCAGTCCTATCCTTTCTTCAAATCACTTCCTTAGGTCGCAAGAGAAAGCTTCCCAGTCAGTACTCATCTGTTTCTCAGTGGGTGCTTGGCCTAGGCTACTTTGTGTACCTATCTGGTGACTCTCATCCATTCTTTAAGTCCTCAGAGACTTAAAGGACTTTAAGTCCTTGTAGAGACAAGTCATTCTTACATACTTGGGACCCCACCCAGCACCCTCCATATGTTGAACATGCTCATGGTAGAGGCGGGGAGAGCAGCAGGCCAGCCTGGGATGGGGGCAGCCTCTGGGTCTAGGTCTTTCAAGGGTGGGCTGCTGGGATACCCAGTCCCTCATCCTCCTTCAGCTGGTGATGCGGTACTGGGAGCCCGTGCCCAGGGGCCCCGTGTTGTGGGAGGCTCGGGCCGAGCCATGGGCCACTTGGGTGCCCCTCCTCTGCTTTGTGCTCCACGTCATTTCCTGGCTCCTCATCTTCAGCATCCTTCTCGTCTTTGACTACGCAGAGCTCATGGGCCTCAAACAGGTGAGGCTCCCAGATCCCTACCCAAGACCTCTGATCCTTTCTAGAATACCTCTTTCCCCTCCAAGGATGTCCCTCCTCCTCCCCTACTCTTCCACCTGCCTCTTGCTTTTGACTCCCTCACCTCCCTTTCTTGTAAGATAGTCTCCCCTCAGTCCTCCCTCAAAGGCTGGAAACCATGGGCTTCCTGGGCCTGGGGAAGTTTCATGGACCAGAGATGAGGGTCAGGGACCCCCGTCTCAGAAGGGTGGTTCCTGGGCCTGCGTTATAGAAGGAGCGTGCCTGGAAGGGGAGGAAAGAGGCAGCTAAGTTGCGACAAGGGCTTGACTCCATTTCTAAGCCATTCTCCCTCTCTTAGGTGTACTACCATGTGCTGGGGCTGGGTGAGCCTCTGGCCCTGAAGTCTCCCCGGGCTCTGAGACTCTTCTCCCACCTGCGCCACCCAGTGTGTGTGGAGCTGCTGACTGTGCTATGGGTGGTGCCCACCCTGGGCACTGACCGCCTCCTCTTTGCTCTCCTCCTTACCCTCTACCTGGGCCTGGCTCACGGACTTGACCAGCAAGATCTCCGCTACCTCCGGGCCCAGCTGCAAAGAAAACTCCACCTGCTCTCCCGGCCCCAGGACGGGGAGGCCGAGTGAGGGGCTAACCCTGGTTCCAAGCCCTGTACTTCCTTTCCCCCTCCAATTCCAAATCCCCTTAACATCCAGGCCTTGGCTGCTTCAGACCAGAGGCCCAAATCCATGGACTGAAGGAGCTGTCCCTTCCCTTGCTTGAGCCTCCACTCCTTGGGTCCAGCTCCATATCTTAAATTCTGAGTTTCAGCCATTGGACTCCAAGGGCTGCTTCTCACCAGCCAGGAAGAGGGAGTGGGGAACTTATCGGTCTCCTCAGAGTTTAGGGCTTGACCCTCCATTAACAACCTCCTCACAAGAAGGGTCTGGCCTGACCACTCCCCTGGTCCTATTTCTGGCCTCTGCGCCTCAAGGATCCTCTTCTCCATGTCTAGCTCCCCTCCTAGGAGCTGGACCAAGGTCTGCAAGTTTGACGATAGTGGCTGCCCCATCAGGCTCCACACCTTGCAGCTGCAGCCCAGCCCCACTGTCTGGCCTTTCCAGCTCCCTAGGCCCTGCCCCTGGGCTCCAGACTCATGAACCTAGTTGAGCGGATTCTCCTGCTCTTAATTCGGGTGACTAAGGGCTCCCTGCTCTCCCGAGTAACTCGCGCTACAGGAAAATAAAATTCAGCCTGGTTTTTCTACGTGTGGCATGCAGTCTGTCAGTGTCTCTCAAGCTGCAGGGCTGACTCTGGGAAGGACAGGCGAGCCAGACTCGAGTCTGGGCATCGGCCGCGCCCTCTGATGACCGCTGGGTGGCGGCCACTCCCCGCGGACCCCCCCCCCCGCCCCGCACCTTCCCGGAGCACCCGGTCTCCCTTCCTCAAAATCCCCCAATTTCCTCGCTGCAGACCTGGGGACCCTCGGCAGACAGGTTGAAGCGGAAGAGTGGGGCAGCGGCTCGGGTAAGGGAGCTAGCTTCCAAATCCGTTGGCTTCCGAGCGCCGCTCCTGCTGCCGCCCCCTCCCTACGGGTCCCCCGCAGCCCGGCGGCCGCCCCGGCCCCCACGGTAACAAAGGCTGGCCCGGGAAGGCAAACGCGTGGGGAGGAGCGGCAGGAGATGGGAAGGGCGGGCCCGGCTCGGAGCAGCTGCCGCTTCCTCCCCAAGTCCCTCGAGGGGCCTGAGTCACGGGCCGCCGCCCTGGGTTGGCGAGCTGGGGGCGGAGGTCTGGACACCTGGGTTATCCGGGAGCCGGGTGAGAGGCCCTGGGGACAGACGGCAGAGGGCCAGGGCTGGCGGCGGGAAGAGAGGAGACCCGGAGCCGAGTCCCACGCGGGGTCGGAGGGAGCGAGGCTCCGCCCCCTCGCCCGGCTCCGCCCCGCGCCCCCTTCCCTCTCCCCATTGTCCTCAGACAAAGCGGCCGTCTCCCCCCGCCCGGCCCCCTGGTCTCTGTCTCCGTCCCTCCTCCTTGGCTCCCTCTTTGCGTCCTCCTCTCCCTCCCTCCTCCCCTCCCTCCTGTCTCCGGATCTCCCTCGATCCCTCTCTCCTCCTCTTCCTCTCTCCTCCGCTCTCCGGACGTCAGGCTCCTTCGCTCCCCCTCCCCTGGGAGCCCCGCGGCGTGTGAGTTGACTGAGGGGCTTCAGCCTTGGGGAGGGGGTGTCTCCTCTCCCGGCCCCGGCCCGGACCTTGGGCTGTCTGTTCTTTGTGCCGAGATTGCCTGTCTGTGCGGTCAGAGCCGGGTGGGGATGGCCGGCTATGTCGGGGTTCCGTGAGAGCCCAGACCCGGGCACGGGACTGGCAGGCTCCGGAAAAAAGAGGTGCCGGTGCTCCGCACGCCTGGGTCCCGGGGCACCGACGGTGGGGGAGGCAGGCGGTGGTGCCGGGACCGCGTTAGGGTGGGGGTGGACGCCAGGGTTCTGGGAACGTGCTGGCAGGTCCGACACCCGGGTTCCGAAGGTCCCCGGGGGAGGGTATTTCCCCTGACACGCCTCGGGGCGGAGTGCGGGGCGGAGGGGTGGGGGCTGGGGGGCCGGAGAGGCGTGGCCCGAGCAGAGCTGGAAGGGGAGCCCGGACCTCCTGGGCCCACGCTGAGACGCGCCGGGCTGCAGCCGCGGAACCCCGTCGCCCCTCTGCCCCCTGACTTCCCCTTCTCCCTTAGACCTCTCCACTCTCCGCCCTCCCACCTCCCCGACACCCCCTCAGGTCCCACTGCCCCCTCTCCGGCGGGATTCCCTGACCTCTCTTCCCACTCTCACCGCTCCTGGGGTAGCGGTGAGGCAACCTCGCCTGGACCCTGTCCCCCTCTCGCCCAGCCTCTCCTTTCTCTCTTCGCCCTCGCGCCAACTTCCCTCGTTTTTCTCTCTTCTCACATCCTGGGGACTGTCTCTGATACCCAATAACCTGTACTGACAAATCTGACTCCTGCCTCTTTGCCCTGAATCTCCACTCTTCCTCTCAACCCATCCCCCGACCGCCATCAACTTGACTCTTAGTTTCCCCTTCACTTTCTCAGTTTTTCCCCTTTCTCTGCTCCCCCCTCTTTCCCTCTGTCCTCACCCTCAGCTCCTCTGCTCTCCTCTGTGTCCCACCTCTCTGCTCCACTTCCTCCCCTCCCACCCCCATTCTCACCCCCTGGGCCTCTCTGGAGCCTCTCCTTCCTGTTCTCTGCCCCCAGCGTTCCCCACCCTCCCCAAGGGGACCATGGCCACCATCCCGGACTGGAAGCTACAGCTGCTAGCCCGGCGCCGGCAGGAGGAGGCAGCCGTTCGTGGCCGGGAGAAAGCAGAGCAGGAGCGGCTGTCCCAGATGCCAGCCTGGAAGCGGGGGCTTCTGGAGCGCCGCCGGGCCAAGCTTGGTCTGTCTCCCGGGGAGCCTAGCTCTGCGCCTGGGACTACGGAGGCTGGACCTCCAGACCCAGACGAGTCTGCTGTCCTCCTGGAGGCCATTGGGCCAGTGCACCAGAACCGATTTATTCGGCAAGAGCGCCAGCAGCAGCAACAGCAGCGGAGTGAAGAGCTACTTGCAGAGAGACGGCCTGGGTCTTTAGAGGCCTGGGAGCGGAGACCCAGCCCTGGGGAGATGCGGGATCAGAGCCCCAAGGGAAGAGAGTCAAGAGAAGAGCGGCTCAGTCCCAGGGAAGCCAGAGAGAGGAGGCTGGGGATAGGGGGAGCTCGAGAGTCGAGCCCCAGGCCTTTGGAGGCTCGAGACTGGAGGCAGAGCCCAGGAGAGGCTGGAGACAGGAGCTCCAGACTGTCAGAGGTGAGGAAATGGAGGCTGAGCCCTGGAGAAACTCCAGAGCGGAGTCTGAGACTGGCAGAGCCTCAAGAACAAAGCCCCAGGAGAAAAGAGGTGGTGGAAGATAGACTGAGCCCAGTGGAGTCAGACAACCAGAAGTTGGGCCTGACAGAGGCCCATAAATGGAGGCCTGACTCCAGAGAGTCTCAGCAGCAGAGTTGGGTACAACCGGAGGCATCAGAGTGGAGGCTGAGCTCAGGAGAAGAAAGAAAAGACTGCTCAGAGGAATGTGGGAGACAAGAAGACAGGCCAAGTCCAAGGATGGTCCCAAAAGAGATTACAGCGTCCTCAGAGACCCTGCCAAGGGAGGCTCCAGAGAGCGGTTCTGGAGGAGTGGGGGCAGCAGAACAGAGGCCCACCCCTGCGGAGGATGGCGAGAGGGGCTTGAGGCTGACAGAAGGGTGGAAATGGACGCTGAACTCTGGGAAGGTTCGAGACTGGACACCCAGGGACACAGAGACTCAAACTCAGAAACCAGACCCTCCAGAGTCGGCCGAGAAGCACCTGAGTCCTCTCGCTGCAGAGGCTGGAGAAGGGGAAGCTGAGAAGGAGGAGGCAGGGGCTCAGGGCAGGCCTCTGAGCGCCCTGCAGAACCGCTGCTCTGTGCCCTCCCCCCTCCCACCAGAGGACGCTGGGACTGGAGGCTCTAGACAGCAGGAAGAGGAAGCAGGGGAACTCCGGCCCCCACCAGCAGCCCCTCTGTCTCCCCCACCCCCAGCCCCACCTGCCCCCCAGTCCCCTGGGGATCCCCTCATGAGCCGGCTGTTCTATGGGGTGAAGGCAGGGCCAGGGGTGGGGGCCCCCCGCCGCAGCGGACACACCTTCACAGTCAACCCCCGGCGGTCCGTGCCCCCTGCAGCCCCTGCCACTCCGGCCAGCCCAGCCACAGCTGACGCTGCAGTCGCTGGGGCTGGGAAGAAGCGGTACCCAACTGCCGAGGAGATCTTGGTTCTGGGGGGCTACCTCCGCCTCGGCCGCAGCTGCCTTGTCAAGGGGTCCCCTGAAAGGCACCACAAACAGGTAGGGAGCAGCCAAGTCAGACTCCTTAGAAGCCCACTTGTCAGCTCTCTGTGGGCTCCTGTCTCTGTCTCATACGCCTGTATTCTTGTCTTGGTCTATGCGTTCCTGTTGATTCCTGCCGCCGCTCGTCCTCCCCTGCGCACACACCCTTCCTTCTCGTAGGCCTTCTTTTCCATTCACTTCCCAGCCCAAGGAGGCTGCCCCGCAAGCAAGCGCTGTCCTGGGTGTGTCGCTCTCAGGGTGTGCCCAGGCTGCTCACCCTCCTTTCCCTCAGGCTCTGAGCCCCCAGCCCCCCAGTTCTTTCCACTGCTGAGTCTGTGACCCAACCCAGGCCGTCTGGTGGGAGACCTGAGCTGAGGCCACAGCCTGGAGCCTGTGAGGGCAGGGTCCGCAGGGCAAAAGCACTTCCAGCCTTCCAGAGGGGGAGGATGTCGGGGCGGGAAGCCTGGGGAGGTGGAGGGGTGGCTTTGGGCTTGTAGGGAGAAGTGAGCGGAGGAGGGTCTCACAGACTCGGGTGCGGAGGAGGGACACCGCAGGACAGCAGGGGGAGGGGAGTGGAACAGGGCTGGCCGAGGAGCAGAGAAGGCTTTCGAACCCCGAGTCTGCCCCATGGCAGAGACGCACACAGAGGCCATTTGAAGTGGGTGACCTCGAGGTTGCACACCCCCAGCTGGGCCGCTGCTTCAGACAGTACTCCCTTCTCTCTTGGGACAAGAAAAGCCTTCTCCTCTTCCAAAATACCCCCTCACCACTCCCTCCCTGTCCTTCCTCCCTGGGCTTCCCCTCCCTCCCCAGAACTGGCTCAGCAGTTGGTTTTCCCCTCTCTT
The DNA here is from genome assembly GCF_964165515.1 of Mesoplodon bidens. Classification (NCBI taxonomy): domain Eukaryota; kingdom Metazoa; phylum Chordata; class Mammalia; order Artiodactyla; family Ziphiidae; genus Mesoplodon; species Mesoplodon bidens. Next base: position 83,129,144 of record NC_138172.1, read on the forward strand.
CCTGCCATCCCGGCCTCTCCCTCCTCTTGGGGTAGAAAGAAAGAGAAGTGAATTCGGAGGCACTGTGCTGAGAGCAGGGAGTACAATGGGAGTTAAGGACGGGGTGGGGTGGGGGCAGGGTGGGGGCCGAGGCCAGCAGAAGGCGGCAGCGCAGGGAAGTTGGGAACAGCCAAGCTGACTTCTTCCCCTGGCCCTGGCCCTGGCCCAAGTCCTTCCCCATACACCAGTTTCCAGCTTGAAAAACTCTAGGAAAGAGAGGTCTCTGCATCTAACACATCTCTCCAGAGACTGGGAAGACCTTCCTAGTCTCCAGTCCTCATCTCATGTGTGACATCCTCAGACTTGTTTTTTGTGTCCTCAGGATCGGTGGGAAAGCACAGGGACCAAAGCTTAGGGTCACTTGAGACCCCAGTTCCTCTTCACATGAACCTTAAGCTCCCATCCCTGAGCCATGGTCCCTGAGTCTGTCCTGGGCTCTCTGACTACTACCAGCCCCTTCCCCTTCAGGCTGGGCAGATGCAAGGAAGTCGGTGAGGAACGACCAGGGCGAGGTGTCCAGAGAAGTCACTTCCTACTGTAGAGGGTGGCTTGTGCCTCTGGGGAGGAACAAAGAGGAGAAGGCATGAACTTGGGGGCCCAAAGCCCAGGGACTGTCTGAGCGCGGGGCAGGACCTGTGAGGGTGACCATACCTCCTAGGTCAGGGAGCAGGGGATCCGGAAGCAGATCGCCCAAACAGGAAGCCTGGGTGGGGGGGGCGGAAGGCTGGTGGGGCTGAGTGGCAAATGCAGGGCCATGGGCCTGCCAGAACTGTGCTCAGGATGTGGTGAGAGAATAAGGAAGCAGCCGCTCGGGGTGGGGGTGGGGAAGAAGCAGCACAGAGTTCTCTAGGCCCAGACACCTTCCCCTCGGCCCTCCCTCAGGCCTTCTCCACTCGCCCAGCACCCTGCTCATCAGGGACAGGCATGTCCTGTCCCCAGCTGCCAGATCAGGAATATGAGGACCCTGCCACCCAACACTCCCCCCCGCTTCCCTAAATAACTCCTGTTTTGCAGGCTAATTCCATCAAATGTATCCCTGCCACTGGGAGAGAAATCCCAGCCCTGCCACTGGGGCCCAGGGGTTGGGCTGTGGCTGGTGCCCTTCCCCAGAGGCCCCTCTGGCAGGGAGACCAGCCCCTCCCCTCTCCAGCCCCCTTGTGACCTTATATAGCTGATGAGAGAAGTGAGTCACCCCCTCCGTACCCCCCACCCCACACACCCCATGCAGGCTGTGCATTCCTGAGAAGCCCAGTCAGAAGCTGGGGCGGGTGGTGAGGAGGGAAGCAGGGTGGGGGGAGAGAGACAAACGTGGAGGGAGAGCAAATAAAATGGATCCTTTTCCAGAGCAGATAATAAACTACGCAGCTTGTTATCTCAAAAGGTGATATGAAAAGAAAACTGAAATGGGTTCCCAGAAGTTTGGGTAAATCTGTCAGCAATAGAAGTAGTTCCTTTTGAGAAACTGGGATATAAGGGGTCTGGTTCCTGTCACTTGATTCTACCAGCCAGCTGTTCAACAGACACAGACTGGGGGTTGACTGTGTACAGACTGGACTGCCCCCGCCCCCAGTATTCCCCCAGTGTTGGTCCTCTGTTGGGACCACATCTGAGGTCTGGATGAAGCCTTCCTTACCCACTGTGGCAACTTCCACGTTTCTATTGACAGCAGACACAAATAAGTAAACAAATAAGTAAATTCTCTGGTAGGTTAGGTTAGAAGGTGGTAAGTGATTATGGGAAAACATTAGAACAGGGACAAGTGGAACCTAGAGGGCCAGGAGGTAGGAGGAGCAAATATGACAACTTTATAATAGCATGATGCAGAGAGAGGGCGCCATGGCGATATTTGGGGGAAGAGTGTTCCAGGCGGAGGGAACAGCTAGTGCAAAGGCCCTGAGGTAAGAGTGCCCCTGGTGGGGCTGGAGGAAATCACAGCCAATGTGGCTGGAGTGGAGGAGGATGCTGGAGAGGAGTGGGGAGAGGCACACTGGGAGGCCCCTGTAGGCCTTGGCCAGTCTCTGGCTTTTGCTCCCAGTGAGGTGGGGGCCAATGCCAGGTTTGGACCCAGGGAGTGACACACACAGTCTCTGAGTTCTAGCTTCCCCCAGGGACCCAGGTGTTAGCAACCACCTGTCCAGACACTGTCCTGGTTTCTCTCCTCATACCCCAGTCCCTGCAGAGACTCAGGGGTGCAGGGCTCCAGCCCCGAGTTTCCCAAACAGATGCCAGAGGAGGCCTGGGGAGATCATCTGGACCTTTCTGAGCAGTTCACATGGAATCCTCCTGTTTGTCTCCTTAATCGCTTTGGCTCCCCGAGTTAATCCCACCCTGCCCTTTCCCCCTGAGCTTCTTAGGAGGGCAAAGGGGAAGGGTAAAAAGGTAGTGAGAGCAGCTGGGGCTCACCTGCTCTTGAGACAGTATGTTTAGGAAGGATTTTCTGCCCCGTCCAGATCCCTTCTGGTCATTTGCCTCTGTCTCTGCACGTCCCTTCCGGTGCACTCGCCACCCCCATCCCATGTTTGCCCAGACTTTCCTCTCTGCCCCTGTCACCTCCCCCAGCTGCACCTTTCAGGCACTCAGGCTCATCTTCTCCCTGTGTTTTGGGGAGAGTCTCATTTCCTCTGGACTTTTCTGTTGGTCTCCGCTACCCTCTCAGACCCAAGACCCTTTCCTGTGGGTCCACTCCAGCTGGAGGAGGGGAGTGAGGGGGGTGAGAGGGGCTGGTGACCAGGGTCCTGGGTTTCCCCTGAACAGCAAGGGGCCGAGGCTATGGAAACCATTGTGCCTGTCTTTGCTTTTGGCGGGGATCCCTCCCAGCCAGCTCTTTCCAGCTCTTTTCAAATCTCACCTCCTCTGGGTAGCCGTCCTGATTGCTCCCAGGGTGCCCAAAGACTCAGTTCTGATCACAGGACTTATCTCTATGTTTTTAATTTGTTTTTACCCTTCTGCCTCCCACACTCTAAAAGCAGAACCTTGGTTCTGTGTTACTCACTTCTGCCACCTGGGCCCCCCGCCAAAGCTCAGGTCAAAGTCAATGTTTTTGGAATGATATGATTGAAGAGGGAAAATCTGGGACTGGAGAGAGAGTACTGAAAGGAAAACTGGCTTCCAGAGTGGCTGGGGAGGACAAAGTCAGCGAGTGCCCAAATCCAGTCCCCACTCTCCATCGTGCACCTGTTACCCTGTGGTCTTCCCCCTGCTGACCTCGCCTCCTCCCCCTTTCTCTCCCACCCTCAGCTCAAGATCTCCTTCAGCGAGACAGCCCTGGAGACCACGTACCAATACCCCTCCGAGAGTTCGGTGCTGGAGGAGCTGGGCCCGGAGCCTGAGGCCCCCAGTGCCTCCAGTCCCCCAGTGGCCCAACCCGACGACGAAGAGGATGAGGAGGAACTGCTACTGCTGCAGCCGGAGCTCCAGGGCGGGCTGCGCACCAAAGCCCTGATAGTGGGTGAGCGCGGGCTCCGCCGGCCCGACGGCGCCGCCTGGTGTTCGGAGTGGGCACTGCGGTCCAGGAGGGAGGGGGAGGATTTAATGTTGGCGCTTGCAAGGGTCTTGGCAGGGCCTCTAGCCCAACTGCTCCTTTAACAGATGGGAAAACGGAGGTCCTGGGAAGCGAAGTGCACGTGAGGTCTCCATATTTCAAAACCAGGCCTCTTTCTGAGCGCTCTAGTGTGGTTAAAAACACAGCGTTTGGATCAGACAGGCCTGAGTTTGAATTCCATCTTGTCTCTTAATTGTGGTGTGACCTCAGGGAAATCACCTGACCTCTGGCCTCAGTTTACTATTGTGACATGGGGTTAATAATAACTACCTCTTGGAATTGTTGGGAGGGTTAAGTAATTTTTGTAGAACACCTAGGAACTATGGCTGGACATCAAATTACTTAACCTCTCCTGGGGTTATTGTGAGATTAAACGAGTTATGAGAATGGCTGGCACAGAATCCAGGCTAAATGAGTGATGGCTGCTGTTACTAGTAGTAACAGGCACTCAGGATGTGGAAGATATTATAAGATTTCCTACCTGCCAACTGGCCTTCAGTGTGGGCAGTGGGTAGGGAAGGCGGGAAGCAGAGACCCTCACTCATTCTCTATCCTTAATGCCTCCTCTCCCACAGATGAGTCTTGCCGGAGGTGACCCTCTTCCAACACTGGGATGTACCTCCCTCCTTCCCAGAACTGAAGATCCTGGAGCCCAGAAGGTTCAGAGCAGACAGACCCTGAACATGAGCCTGGCAGGGAAGGGCAACCAATATCTTCCAACTTGCTTTCCTCATCCTGTTTCTGGGGGCGGAGGCAACTGCACAGTTTCCACCCTCAGCAGACATGCTGGTGCATCCCAGGTGATCCAGGATCCCCGTCAAGTCCTGGGGAGGAGCACAGAGCTCGCGGGGTGCGGTGCGGGGGTACGGATGGAGCACCCTCTCCATCTCCATGGGCAGGGTAACTCTCCCCACAGCCTTCCTTGACTCCCCACCACCCCCTGGGGCTCTCGGGATTTAAGTACCCATGTCCCTGGGAGACCTGGCCCCCACTGCATTTACAGGCACCTCTCCCTCCTGTTCCTTAGGTCACTGCCCCTTTGTTTACAGCGCCTGCCTCCTCTCTTGACCACAGCCTGGTTTACAAAACCCCCCAGTTCCCAGCCCCACCTGCCAAAGTCCCGGGTTGACAAGCCACGTTTACTTGTGTGTCCACATAGAATCCTCTCCCCTGTCCCCTGAAGTCACCTCATTGGGGTGACCTGGGGGTATGGCTTCCTCCACCTTTGCTCAGTATTACTGTCTCAGTTTTCCCCAAGAGGGAAGGCTGGGAACCTTAACTCTGTATCCCCCTCTAGTTATTTAATTCTGTTCCTCCTAGTGGTTCACAATTGAACTGAATTGCGAGGGTGTGGGGTGAGTAATGAGGCACCTCAACTTTCTTCCCCCAATTCTCCTTCCTTCTCAATTGCCTGGTTTTTTGGTTTTGTTTGTCTTTTTTTAACTTTCCATAATAAAGTGGAGCTCTCTCCGACTCTCCTGCTGCTGCTTCTTTAGAAAAAGTGCACGTTGGGGGTGGGGTGGGCTCTGGGCTCCTCATTCCAGGCCTCTCCCTCCCATCTTCTTCTTAGCCGTGAAGAGGAAGCAGCCACGGCTCTGGGAGGGGAAAATGACGAAGGTGAACCAGGAACTCAGCAATGACTTGTAGAAAGGGCTCTGGGAGGGCCTGGCACTGGTTTCTCAAAGGACTAGCAGGTGAAGGACTGGATTTTTGTTGTTGTTGTTGTTTGTTTGTTTGTTTTTGGCTGCGCCTCACCGTTTGCAGCATCTCAGTTCCTCAACCAGGGATTGAACCTGGGCCTCCGCGGTGAAATCGCCAAATCCAAACCACTAGACCACCAGGGAACTCCCTGGTTTTTTTTAATTCTCTTTTTTTGTTAGTCTAGGGCTGGTTTGAGAAAAGGCAGTTGAAGCATCCACTAGACTGGAAGTACCATGAGGACAAACTGTGTTGGTTGGGTTTACTGCAGCATCCCCACGCCTGGCACCTCGTAGACACAAAAATTTATTTTTAAAATGAATGACTGAACAAATGAATGAAAAGATGAAAAGAGCTAAAAACTTGGAAGCAAAGGACACTCTGAATTGAAGGATTCTGGTATTCAGAAGCCTAGTGCAATGCAAGCAGCCAGATAGTACGTGATTAGTAGTGGCTAATCCAGGGGATTTTCCTCCAAGACTCAGGACCATAAATAATGTCTCCTGAAATTGCTGCAAGTATAGTGTATGTACAGAAGTGCAGATTCCTCAAAAGGGTTTCCTCTTACAGACAATGGGATAATTCATGGCTTTGTGGCCCAAGTGTAGTTGGTATTGGGAGGTTTCCCCATTTCAATGAATTTTTATTTTCTACAAATGTAGAATATCTGCATTTTACTTATCAGTCTTTTTTTTTTTTTAAGTTCTCCAGGCTAATAAAGACATGGTTAAGTAGTTGTAGTCCTTCTATCACTAGAGGATGCTCCTCTCAGACTAGTCAGAGGAGATTCCTCCTCTATTAAAAACAAAGTGTATTAGACAAATTGATCTTAAACGTACGCCGAAGGTCTTTAATTTACCAGCAAGGGAACAAGCAAGGTGTCAAAAGAATGAGCCACTTCAGAGAGGATGTGGGTAGGAGGGAAGCAGGATACTTACATTAGTAGCTAATTAGGTAAAGATGCTGATCAGTTGTGACCCAGGAAAGCAGAAGCAAGAGGCTGTGAGGTGCCAGGGGTGTCCACAGTCCATTTCAGAAATAGAAAACAGTGCATTCAGGAAGTCAGTGAAGGCTTCCCTGGTGGTGCAGTGGTTAAGAATTCGCCTGCCAATGCACGGGACACGGGTTCGAGGCCTGGCCCAGGAAGATCCCACATGCTGTCGAGCAACTAAGGGCATGAACCACACTACTGAGCCTGCGGTCTAGAGCCCACGTGCCTAGAGCCGGTGCTCCGCAATAAGAGAAGCCACTGCAATGACAAGCCCGCGCCGCCGCTCGCCGCAACCACAGTAAGCCCGCGCGCAGCAACGAAGACCCAACGCAGCCAAAAATAAACATAAAGTACCAGTCCTAGCAAAGATCACTTCTAATCAGCACGGCCTAATCTGTAATAAGCATGGACCTGGTCCTCTAATTTGAAAGACTGCCCCACCAGCCGCGCGCGCGCGCGCACACACATACACCTTGCATTATTTTTGGCTCCGTAGAACTTACATGTTTTATTATTTATTTATTTATTTATTCATTCATTCATTCGTTTGTTTATTTATTTTTGCGGTACGCGGGCCTCTCACTGTTGTGGCTTCTCCCGTTGCGGAGCACAGGCTCCGGACGCGCAGGCTCAGCCGCCATGGCCCACGGGCCCAGCCGCTCCGCGGCATGTGGGATCCTCCCGGACCGGGCACGAACCCGTGTCCCCTGCATCGGCAGGCGGACTCTCAACCACTGCGCCACCAGGGAAGCCCACATGTTTTATTTTTTATGTATCTTGTCTCCGCCCCCCTCAAGCCACTGTAAATTCTGTGAGGGATTTGTTTCCGATTTGTTCTTTGGTGTACCCCCGGGAACTAAAACTGCCTAGCACACATTAGGCTCTCAGCATTTGTGGAATGAAATGAGTGAGTGTAACACCCAGGAATGACCAACAGAGGGCGAAAGAGAGATTCGGTGGGGGAGGAAATGAAAATGTTTTATCCCAAGCTTCGAGTACAATTCCGCAAGATTTGACTTCGCTCGGCCACCGTAGTGCTTAGGCCGGAAAAGTGCAGCCACTTCCGGCCTCTGAGGTCCGGGAAGATTGCTTTGGGCTGTCGGAAACCGAACCCCCAGGTTCTAAGGCAGCTTTTTTGTGGAACAGAGGTTCCGGCCCGGGGCTTCAGGCCTCCGGGTGACCCGCCCGGCCGCCAGCGGGGCTGCTCGAGACACTTTCAGGGCCGGGAATAGGGAGCGTGAGTCGCCATGGCGACGCCGGCGGGGCTGGAGCGCTGGGTGCAAGACGAGCTGCACTCGGTGCTGGGACTGAGCGAGCGGCATGTGGCCCAGTTCCTCATCGGTACCGCGCAGCGCTGCGCCTCGGCAGAGGAGTTCGTGCAGCGCTTGCGAGACACCGATACCCTGGACCTCAGTGGGCCGGCCCGGGACTTCGCCTTGAGACTCTGGAACAAGGTGCGGGGTTGGTGGGGGGGGGGGCGGGCATGGGAGCGGCAGGAGAGGGGGTGGAGCGGGGGCGGCGCCCCCAGGTTATTTGTCCTGGTGAGGTCGGGCTAACTGTCCAACCGAGAATTAAGTAAGCTCAGTTCACCAGCATTTATTCTTTGTCCGTTATCGCCTACGGGTTGGACGTCTACTTCCGTGGAGAAGATTGAGGATGGTTTAAGTGTGTTGGATTAAGCGCTGTAGAGCAGTGTTTCTCAAACTTTAACAGGTACAGGATTCATCCAGGGCTTTTGTTAAAATGCGGGTTCCGATTCGGTAGGTCTGGGATGGATTCTTCGTTTCTTCATTTCTAACAAATCTAACAAGTTTACAGGTGATGGCTGGTGGTCCACAGCCCACCCTTTGAATAGCGAGGCTATAGAATGGATGTGTAGGCCCTTGCTGTGGGAGGGCAGAAGGGGTGGGAGTTGGGATCGGGAAAAGCAGACCCAAAGATTCCCTGGAATTTGTCAGGTAGAGAAGGGAGAAGAGTAAAGGTGTAAAGGTTCGCTCCTGGAAGACAAGACTGTATTTCTTTTTTTAATCAAAAATTTTTAAAATAAATTTATTTATTTTATTTTTGGCTGCGTTGGGTCTTCGTTGCTGCACGTGGGCTTTCTCTAGTTGCGGAAAGCAGGGGCTACTCTGCGTTGTGGTGTGCGAGATTCTCATTGCAGTGGCTTCTCGTTACAGAGCATGGGCTCTAGGTGCGCAGGCTTCAGTAGTTGTGGCTTGTGGGCTCTGGAGTGCCGGCTCAGTAGTTGTGGTGCAGGGGCTTAGTTGCTCCGCAGCATGTGGGGTCTTCCCAGACCAGGGCTCAAACCCATGTCCCCTACGTTGGCAGGCGGATTCTTAACCACTGCACCACCAGGGAAGCCCGACAAGACTGTATTTCTTGTCTTTGTATTCCTACCACCTAACTGCACCTTGCAGAATTAGAGCTTAGAAAGTATCCAGTAATACTAAAAGTGTTGAGCTTGTTCAGAGAATGGTGGATAACCTGGTGTGGATATCCCATAAGGTGCTTGGTGAGAAATGAGGTTAGAACGTAAGGGATGGGAGGGTAGGAACTTTATGTTAATCTGTTCACCAGTGTACCCCTGGAGTCTGGCCTCTGCACAACAATCCTGGCCAGTCCTTGGGTAGGAATGACTTAGTCATTGGGAAGAACAGAGGCTGAGCAGTTGAGAATTGGATATGAGAATGTAAACTCCGTGAGGGCAGGAGTTTTTGTCTCTTTATTTATCCCTGTATCCCTGGTACCTAGCAGTGGGAGCATGGGACAGGCTTCGATAAGTGTTTGTTAAATGAACGACTGAAAAGAAGTTTGGAAGCTGAGAGGCCCCATTCAGGCTGATGGACGTGGTGTGAAGCCTTGGGGAAGAGAGAGAATGAAGGCCGGTTTAAGGTCAAGTTACTTCTTAAATTAGGAGCAGGGCAGAGTAGGTGGGCAGGGATCAGGAGTTGCTCACACCCCCTTACCCTCTCCTCTTCTGACAGGTCCCACGGAAGGCTGTGGAGGAAAAGCCAGCTCGGGCAGCTGAGCGAGAGGCCAGAGCCCTGCTGGAAAAGAACCGATCCTACAGGTTGCTGGAGGACAGTGAGGAGAGCAGCGAGGAGACTGTAGGCAGGGCCGGGAGCAGTCTCCGGAAGAAGCGGAAAAAACGGAAACACCTCAGGAAGAAACGTCAGGAGGAAGAGGAAGAAGAAGAGGAGGAAGAGTTTTCGGAGACAGGAAAGAGGAAGACACAGTAAGTCAGAAGTAGGGTGAGAGAGGATGGGGCAGGTGGATGATGGGACAGTCAGCCTCTGGATGCCCTTAGTTAATGCTCCGGGCTGGGCTGCAGGGGCAGTAAACAGCAGACGGAGAAGCCAGAGTCAGAGGATGAGTGGGAGCGGACAGAGCGAGAGCGCCTTCAGGACCTGGAGGAGCGCGATGCGTTCGCCGAGCGGGTTCGGCAGCGGGACAAGGACCGGACTCGCAACGTCCTGGAGCGGTCAGACAAGAAGGTGCGTAGGGGCAGCACGTTCCGTCAGTGCCCAGAAGATCCCTGGGTCCAGTGTGAGGTGGGGTGTGATTGCAGATAGTGATCTCTGGGAAGACAGGGGGCTGCCTCCAGTGATTTGGTAATGTCTTTGGGTCTTCGGGCTGAGGTGGCTTTTTGCTGAACCTGCAGCCCCAGAGATTCCTCAGTGAAGGGGGAACATTTCTTTGTGCTGGGGAACATTTTTTTGCTAGGGAACATCAGAATGATACCTGTGATTCTAGAAGGACAATGGCTGTGGGTGTGGGGACTTTGGGCCACTCTTGCCTTCTTCTCCTAGGCTTATGAAGAGGCTCAGAAGCGCCTCAAGATGGCTGAGGAAGACCGGAAAGCCATGGTGAGTCCCAGTGCCCAGGAAGACAAAAGGAAAGACTTACTGAAGGAGTGTGGTTAACGATAGGGAGAAAGGATGCACAGGAAGCGCAGTGGGGCTGCTGGTGGGGTGTTGGGTCTCTGGAGGAGGGGGCTTGGTTGACAGGAGCCTGCTGAGGGTGGACTTAAGTTGTAGAGGGAAGAAAACGGCCCAGAAACCCTCTTTGAATCCTAGGATCAGATCACACTGTGTGTTAGTGAGGGGAGTGTGAGCTTTCCCTGTTCCTGAGACTTAAAGAGATGTATTCCAAAGGCAGCTGGGTGGTCAAGGGGCGGCTGGAGGACAGGGGCAGAGCAGAGTCCTGCTGCCCACGGACGTGCTGACCCCTGAGCTTGGGTACAGCATCTCCACATACCTTCTTACCACCTGATCCCTCCGTGCCCCACGGGGCCTTGTGATCTCCCACTGGTTTCCTGATTTGGTCTTCTCACTGCACAGGGACAGAGCCCTTGTAATTCATGAACTGGACTTGTTACGGGGTTAGCCTAGGTAGGGTTGCAGTTTTCCAAAGGCCTGGTCTTCCCATTAAGTCACACTTAGATTTCCCCAAAGAATTTTGAGACTCTTGGTGTCCTGAAAATGGCCTAGTGGCCAACAGGTCTCTCCTGACATACCCATCTCAGCTCACACCCGACAAAGTGACTGTGGCCAGACTTCTGAGACATCTCTCGATGCTGGTGTCGTGTTTTTACTTTCCTGAATTTTTCTTTTCTTTTTCAATTATGAAAATTTTCAAACAAATAGGAACATTGAAAGAATAGTATAAGGCAATTTATTTTAAAAAATATTTATTTATTTATTTATGTTTTGGCTGAGTTGGGTCTTTGTTGCTACGCGTGGGCTTTCTCTAGTTGCAGCAATGGGGGGCTGTTCTTCGTTGTGGTGCGCGGCCTTCTCATTGCGGTGGCTTCTCTTGTTGCAGATCACGGGCTGTAGGCACACGGGCTTCAGTAGTTGTGGCATGTGGGCTGTAGAGCGCAGGCTCAGTAGTTGTGGCGCACAGGCTTAGTTGCTCTGTGGTATGTGGGATCTTCCCAGACCAGGGCTCGAACCTGTGTTCCCTGCATTGGCAGGCGGATTCTTACCCTTGCACCACCAGGGAAGTCCCTGCAATGCCTATGTAAATGGCGGCTTTTTTCTTTTCCTCTTTTTTTGAACCATTTAAAAGTTTTAGACATCATGGCATTTTGTCCCATCAGCATGACCGGGTAAGATATTTCTGTAAAACCACAGTGCCATTGTCACAGCCAGGCTGATGTTTCTCATATATCAACTAAGAACCTGCCTACAGTAAGATTTCCCCAGTTACCCCAAAATGTCTTTAATAGCTGCTTTTTGCAAACTGGAATCCAGTCAGGGTTCACGCATTGCATTTGGTTGTTATGTTTCTTCAGTTTGTTTCATTTCCCCCTTCTCTCTGTTTCTTTCTGTCTCATCTTGTACCATGTCCTCCATTCTGGATTTATCTGATCCTTATCTTGTGGTATTAAGTTCTGTCCCAGTGCTTTCTTTAAAGTGGAAATTGGGTCCACAGCTTGCTTAGACTCAGATTAAACAGCTCTGGCAGCAACACCTCTTGGGTGGTCATGTGCACGTCATATCAGGGGGACACACTGTCCAGCTGTGTGCATGTTAGTGCTGGTATCCTTCCTACCAACAGCCTCTCAGCTAATGGTTTAGCAACCACTGCTAATCCTTTTCTGAATCACTTATGTCATGGGGGATTGCAAAGTGGTGATTTTTGGATTCTGACATTCCTTCTACATTTATCGGCTAGCCTTTTTATATAAAGAAGAACTTTTCCTCAACAACAAGGAATGGGCTACAGTGCCTTCCTCAAAGTGAGGGCAAATGCTTAATTGTTTCCTTTTAATTACTAAGTTTCAGAGTAAAGAGCCTGCTGTAATAGTCACCTCACCGGTGACAGAAGTTTTTTTCCCGTTGTTTGTACATGTCATGTTGGACTCGTGAATTTTTATTTCTCAGTATTTTATAATTGCATATCATTATTCTTTTCGATGCTCAAATTGCCCTGATTTCTTGCCCATATTTTAAAAAGACATCCATCTGCCTCACCCATCAGGCCGAAGGAGTATTTGATTGTGGTACTCAGATCAGGTCATGAGCATAAACTCCATTTTAAGACGTGACAGGACAAACAAGAAAAACCAAGCAATTAAATCAAATCAGGGCCCCCAAGGGGAGGGCAGCAGTGGGGTTTTGTCACTGCAGTAGAGGAGCTTGTTGTGAACACAGGGAAGATTGTGTTGCCACAGTGGGAGGGCTTAGGGTTAGGGTCCAGAAAGGCCTTCAGCATGTGGCCAGTCTTCTGTCATCCACAATGTGTCCTGAAAAGCCTGTATTGAAAGGAAACACGTAGAAGCCAAATGACCCATTGTGTGAGGGGGAGAAGTTAGTCCCCGAACTAAACATCCCTCATTACATTTTGTCTCACAGAACCACTCTCTGATGCTTCCAACCTTTTTGTGTGTAATTTATTTTTCCCTTTTCCTCAAACTGCAGTCATTTGGTTCAAGACCGGGGAGCATATCACTGGGGAGGAAGAATACCTATTTTTGGCTCACCCAGTGGTTTCCAACCGTCTCAGTTGTTTTCAGTTTGAGACCTGTGCTTCCAAATGCTGGTATAAGCTGTTATGTTTTTCCCCTTTCCACTAAGTCGAATAAAATAGCAAGAGTACAATATAAAATATGCACATAATCACCTTCGCCCTAGTGAATTTATATTGGCGAAGATGGTCAGGCCGCCTGGAAGGACATCCAGCTGGGTCCTCCTGCTGGAAGGCAGCGTGTGGGCCCAGCGTTGGGCATGTCGTCAGTCGCGTTGTCCATTGCAGAGGGAAGGAAGGTAGAGGGCACATCTTTAGGTTCTCTTGCCGGCCTGTCGGAGGTTGTCACTCTTAGGGGTAGGTGAGGAAAAGGGTCACTCTTCCAGCGAGAAGAGGTTCTGACTGCCCTGGGCTGACCCAGGTCCCTGAGCTGCGGAAGAAATCCCGCCGAGAATACCTGGCCAAGCGGGAGCGCGAGAAGCTTGAGGACCTGGAGGCCGAGCTGGTGGACGAGGAGTTCCTCTTTGGGGATGTGGAGCTGAGCCAACACGAGCGGCGTGAGCTCAGATACAAGCGGCGAGTGCGGGATCTGGCCCGGGAGTACCGGGCGGCTGGGGAGCAGGAGAAGCTGGAGGCCACCAATCGCTACCACATGCCCGAGGAGACACGAGGACAGGTGAGGCGAGGGGGTCACCGCTTCAGCCCCGGTTCCCAAGCAGAGGGGAGGGAAGGCTTCCGGGGCTTGGGCGGTGGCTTGGCTGGCCCCGTCCTTGTCTTGCCTTTCTCCGGGGGTGGGGGTAGCGGCTGGGGAGGGGGTGCTGGGCAGAGAGGGCAGCTCTGTCTCCACGTGCCCCTCTCTCTTTAGCCGGCACGAGCGGTGGATCTAGTGGAGGAGGAGTCCGGTGCCCCTGGGGCGGAGCAGCGGCGCTGGGAGGAGGCCCGGCTCGGGGCGGCATCCCTGAAGTTTGGGGCCCGAGATGCTGCCTCCCAGGAGCCCAAGTATCAGCTGGTGCTGGAGGAAGAGGAGACCATCGAGTTCGTCCGGGCCACTCAGCTCCAGGGTGACGAGGTGAGGGGGGGGCGCTGGTATGTCCCGAGGAGCGTGGGATCCGGCCCTGAAGCTCACTGCCCTTCTCCTTCTCAGGAGCCGTCAGCCCCACCCGCTCCAACCCAGGCCCAGCAGAAGGAGTCCATCCAGGTCGTCCGCCGCAGCCTCCCGGTGTTCCCGTTCCGCGAGGAGCTCCTGGCCGCCATTGCTAGTCATCAGGTCCTCATTATCGAAGGCGAGACAGGCTCGGGCAAGACCACCCAAATCCCACAGTACCTCTTTGAGGAGGTATGGCAGCCTCAGCCTCAGCTGGCACTGACCAGCACAGTCCTGTCAGCTCCTTTACGTGGGATTTTGAGTAGTCACTTTCCTTCTCCATTTCAGTCCTTTAGTCTTTTCTGCTAAGTGGTGAGGTTCTCGAGAATAAGGACCACGCCCTTTTCATGCTTCTGTTCTCACTTCCTGCCACGGTGTCCATGCCTGATAGGTGTTCCGTAGGCTAGCGTTGGAAGGAGGTATAGACGGTTAGGTGGTGGCGTGTGGGTGTGAACGTGGACCGCACTCCACCAGCCTGGCCTCTGCTCCTCTGCAGGGCCAAGGAATGAGGAGTGAAAAGACTTTTCCTGCTTTTATACCTTCCCTTGTTCCCCTTGCTTTTGGGTCTGCCCAGCTGGTCAGTCCTTTTCCAGCTTGAATCTCGCAGAGCCCCGAACTTGATGACCCAGAGGGCTGGGACTGCCTAGGGCTGGGTGAGGACCCTTTGTGGGCCCTGGGTCTGCCGTCCTATCCGTTTGCCCTTCTTGTCTGGTTTTCTGCTCTGTCTGTTTCTCTGTCCCCCCTTCCCTGCATTTCCAACTTCTCTGAATTGCTGGGCCCCAGCTGCAAATTTATCAAAGGGGAAACCACCTCTTTCTTCTTGTCATTCAGGGTTACACAAAGAAAGGTGTGAAGATTGCCTGCACCCAGCCCCGGAGAGTGGCAGCCATGAGTGTGGCTGCCCGAGTGGCCCGGGAGATGGGTGTGAAGCTTGGGAATGAGGTGAGATCTGTGGGGACTGAGAGACGAGGGGAGCCCCTAGGGTCTGGGACTCAGCCTCCGCTGCCTGCAGGTCCCCTCAACCCCCACCGGTCCAGGTGCTCACCCTTGTCCCTTTGCCCTCCCTTCTGGGGGCACCAGCCCAACTGTCGATCACTAATGGCCCACATGACAGGTCGGCTACAGCATCCGCTTTGAGGACTGCACATCAGAGCGAACTGTCCTGCGCTACATGACGGACGGGATGCTTCTCCGAGAGTTCCTCTCTGAGCCTGACCTTGCGAGTTACAGGTATGCACAGGACCCCCAGCTCCCACGAGAGGGGGCGCTGCCCACCTTCGCCTCCCTCTGGTCTGCTGCCCTCCTGTTCTTCAGTACCTTCCTTCATCTCCTTTAATCTCTGGCTTTTCCCTCCTATCTTCCCACCTGGCGTTTGGCCATTGTCTTCTCTTCTGATTTATCCACCAGTTCTTTTTTCTTAAATTATTTATTTATCTATTTTTGGCTGCGTTGGGTCTTCGTTGCTGCGCGCAGGCTTTCTCTAGCTGTGGCGAGTGGGGGCTACTCTTCGTTGCGGTGCGCGGGCTTCTCATTGCGGTGGCTTCTCTAGTTGTGGAGCACGGGCTCTAGGTGCACGGGCTTCAGTAGTTGTAGCACGTGGGCTCAGTAGTTGTGGCTCCTGCACTCTATAGAGCGCAGGCTCAGTAGTTGTGGCGCATGGGTTTAGTTGCTCCACGGCATGTGGGATCTCCCTGGACCAGGGCCTGAACCTGTGTCCCCTGCCTGCCTTGGCAGGCGGATTCTTAACCACTGCGCTACCAGGGAAGTCCTGTCCACCAGTTTTTGAATCTTTATGGTTCGAACAGTCTTAGAAATGAGATGGGCCCGGAGGGTAGAAGAGGCTACAGAGAGAACCTTTCTGTGTCTTCCCAATTGTTCCCAGAGTTCAGAAAACAACCAGGATGGTAGAATGGTGCTGTGGGGACTTGAGAAGACACGTGAAGACCACTTGCAAAAACTTAGAATGTTCAGCTTAGAGGGGAAAACTCAGACATCCTGGTTCCCTCTAAATATGTGAAGGGCTATTATTACATGAGAAAGGGACCAGGCTTGTTTTATGTGACCCCAGAGAGCACAGCTAGGAGCCATGGGGGAGGTTACAGGGAGGTGGATTTCAGATCAATACCGACAAGCCATAGAGTGGCAGAGATTGCAGGGGCTGTCAGAGTGCTTGCGCCCTGACTCTTAAGCCTCTGGCCCACGTCTTAGAGTGGCTTGATCTGTGAATAATGAGTTCTCAGTGCTGGCATTGGCCAAGCAGGGGTTGGATGAGCATGTCTTGTGGGGGAGAAGTGATTCATGGATGGGATGAGGGTGGAGCCAGGCCAGCTGAGCAGTACTTGCCTTTTCAGCTCTTAGGAGACTGTGGATTTCTGGTCCTAGAAGGTTACAGTGGAGCAATGGGACAGATATGATTTGGTCCTTCACAGCCCTTGGAAAAACCTCTGAGAACCCATGGAAGGCCAGCTAATGCGAGAGTGCTCAGGGTGTGGGGTTTTCCCATCACGCCAGCCTGCTTTGTGAAATGGCTGAGGACTTCACCATCATGGTCACAGTTAGGTACAAAGGGTTGAAGTGGGCGATGAGCTCCTGCGGGCTTGGCAGGAAATCCAAAGACTAGAGCAAGGAGAAAGAAGGTGACACACATATAACTAAGTTACAAGGAAACCAGGAAGCCTGCAGAGTCCTCTCAGGTTGGGGTGGGAGGGCTCACCCGGCCCCTCTCTCCAGAAAGAGGCATCAGGGTCAATCAGGGATGCACGGCAGCTGCCCCAGAGGACCCCGGGAGCTTCGGGGCTGTTCACATCATGGTGCTTCAGGTCTGTCTGTTCCTTCCTAGCCAGGCTGGGGGCCTGTCCTCTCATCCGGCAACCCCAGTGTCCCCTCCTGCATTACCCACCTCCCCTCGCTCACTGGTGCCCCCGTTCCTTCCTCAGCGTGGTGATGGTGGATGAGGCCCACGAACGGACCCTGCACACAGACATTCTCTTTGGGTTGATCAAGGATGTTGCTCGATTCCGACCTGAGCTCAAGGTCCTGGTGGCTTCAGCCACACTGGACACTGCCCGGTTTTCCACCTTCTTTGATGACGCCCCCGTCTTCCGGATCCCTGGACGCAGGTTTCCAGTTGACATCTTCTATACCAAGGTGCCCCCTCAGGGAGGATGGGCTTAAGTGTAAAGGCAGTGGAGCCTTTGAAGGAGATTGTCCCAAGGAGGGGAGGACGGGATGGAGAGTCCAAAGGGATAAAGTGTAGGTCGAGCTGGGAGGAGAGGAAGAGATTTGCCTGAGCAGGTGACCTTCCTGTGACCCTGCCTCCTCCCCCCGCAGGCTCCAGAGGCGGACTACCTGGAGGCCTGTGTGGTGTCTGTGCTGCAGATTCATGTGACCCAGCCCCCTGGGGATATCCTGGTGTTCCTGACAGGACAGGTGTGTGACGTGGGGGAGGGGGTGTGATGTGTGTATCCCAGGGGAAGACAGGGCTGGCAGGTCAGCCTCTCGTGACTCTGGGTCCCACGCAGCTCTCCCCACCCAAATCCAGGAGGAGATTGAGGCTGCCTGTGAGATGCTCCAGGATCGCTGCCGCCGCCTGGGCTCCAAAATCCGGGAGCTCCTGGTGCTGCCCATTTATGCCAACCTGCCTTCCGATATGCAGGCGCGGATCTTCCAGCCCACGCCCCCTGGGGCACGGAAGGTCAGTTGGAGAAACCCACATTCTTCACCCCTGTGGTTCACGCAACTAGTAGTGAAAAGGAAAGTGTGTGCCTGCCCTGTGCAAGGTGTGTCCTTGGCACTGCTGCAGCTGCGAGGCTGGGTGGCAATCCCTCACCTCTGGAGCTGGAGAGAGAGGGTGATGACAGCGGGAATGGCGAGATAGCCAAATGCGTGATCCAGAAAGTGAGCATAGTAGAGGTGCAGAGGAGAAGGGAGGCCCTTGGTGTGCCAGGAGGTGGGATTTGGTCTGGAGGACCTTTAGGGAGGATGATGGGGGAATATCAGAGGAAGGCTTAAGGGGTGTCTGAGGTCAGAGTACTCCAGCAGGCTTAGGGGAAGGCTCACGTGGTGAAGTAGTGGGAGACAGGCTAAAAACAACTTTGAATGGAGATTAGAGAGGGCCTTTGATGGCAGGTGGAAGAGTGTGGACTTTAGACCAGTGAGTGGCCATCAAAGGATTTTGAGCAAAGATGTAACTTTTCATTCAGCAAATATTTAAAGAGTTCCTCCCACGTTCCAGGTACTGTTCTAGGGGATGAGGATACAGCAATGAACAAAACAAACAAGTCCCTAGCCTCATGGAGTTTAGTCTAATGTAAGTTAGGAGACAGTGAACACATAAATACCTAATATCAATTTGTGGCAAATGCTCTGAAGAGGTACAGCGTGGCATGCGAAGACGGAGGCTGACTCTGGGGGTGTCAGGAGAGGACTGTCAGGAAGGGATTTTCCTTACGGTGTAGGGAAGGCCTCTCCTTCTCTGATAAGGTGAGAGTGAAGCTGGGGCCTCAGTCAGGCGAGGGAAGGAGCCAGGCTGACGTTTGGGAGAAGAGCGCGCCAAGTCGAGGGAATAGCGCACACGGAGGGCGGGCGTGAGGATGGGCGTGAGGCGTGCCCAGCAGTGGGCAGCGGTGGAGCGAGGAGCGCTGGCGCTAGGAGATGAGATCAGGAAAGTAGCCCGGGCCTGGAGGACTCGGGGCCTGAAGGGGCTTGGATGTGATTCTCAGGTAGGGTGGGAGGCCGCTGATGGATGGCGGGGGGTGAGGTGACGGGCTTACACTCTAAAAGGACCATTCTGGATGCCGTGTAACCAGGACTAGGGGTAGAGCAGGGAGACTCACCGGGGGCTACTTTAGGGAGTAACGTGTACAGGTGAACATGAAAGTGACGGTGGGGCTTCCCTCGAGGTCCAGTGGTTAGGACTCCACGCTTCCACTGCAGGGGGCGCGGGTTTGATCCCTGGTTGGGGGAACTAAGATCCCACATGCTGTGCGGCGCGGCCAAAAACGAAAAAACAAATTAAAAAAAAAAAAAAAAGTGACAGTGGGGAAGATGGGGCCGGAACCTGACACCCCCAGCTCCCGCCTCTGAAAAAACCCCTGAACCCCCTTCATATCCTTTCCTGTCCTTTCCGCCTTATGCCCTGCTAATCCCCACATCTCTCCCCGCTTCTACTGGCCTGTCCCCCTCTCCCGGCCTTGGCCGCAAATCCCCTCAGCTCCTGCTCCTTTGCACCTGTTTGTCTACTTCACGTCTTCCAGAATTACTTCCTCTGGGTAACTAGGTGGGTGGGATTTACCGGCGATCCCACATCCTCTCATTCAGGTAGTTGTGGCAACGAACATCGCCGAGACCTCGCTCACCATCGAGGGCATCATTTACGTGCTGGACCCGGGGTTCTGTAAGCAGAAGAGCTACAACCCGCGCACGGGCATGGAATCGCTCACCGTCACACCCTGCAGCAAGGTTGGCCTGGGCTTGAGCAGGGTTTCCACGGGGCGAGGGGGAGAACAGGCCAGCTCAGAAGCGGTGCAGGCTGCTTAGAGCAACGGGCATTAGCGGTCCACACCCTCCCAGATTTCTTGCAGAAATGCTGCCCTTTCTCTTTTCCATCACCAGATTGTCCGTGGGCCTGACAAATTGTCTTTCTTTCCAGGCCTCAGCCAGTCAGCGAGCTGGTCGGGCGGGTCGGGTGGCTGCAGGGAAGTGCTTCCGCCTGTATACCGCCTGGGCCTATCAGCACGAGCTGGAAGAAACCACAGTGCCCGAGATTCAGAGGACCAGCCTGGGCAATGTCGTGTTGCTGCTCAAGAGTTTAGGTGCCTGGGGTCCCCCAGTCCTCCTGAGACAGAAGGGGTGGGGCTAGCTGGTCCTTGTGAAGGGACTCTGTTCTACCCCCTCACATCTTTCTCCAGGGATCCACGACCTAATGCACTTTGATTTCCTGGACCCTCCACCATATGAGACCCTGCTGCTGGCTTTGGAGCAGCTGTACGCGCTGGGGGCCCTCAACCACCTTGGGGAGCTCACCACGGTGAGGTGGGAGGGCGGCAGGCTGGGGCAGGAGGAAGGCTGGGGTGACCCCTCGAGAGTTGGAGGGACACCTGAGGGAGGAGTGGCCTCAACTCTCTCTTTCCTCTCCTTAGTCTGGTCGAAAGATGGCAGAGCTGCCGGTGGACCCCATGCTGTCGAAGATGATCCTGGCCTCTGAGAAGTAAGCCCCCAACTCGGCCGGGCCCCCAGCACACACACTGGCCCTGGTTCTTTCCATCTCTGGGGCCATCTTCGTGACCTTGCTTGTTCTCTCCACCACATTATTCTTTAACAAATAACAAGTTATTAGATAACTTTTATTGCCCCTTTTGAGGCCCACAGGGATCAGTAAGACGCTGTCCTGTCTTTGGTTATGATTATCGGATGGGTGAGATTAACAAGCGTGTAGAAAATTTGGGGGCATGAATGAAAGTGGAAGATTTTCCGTCGTGAGGAGTGCTGAGTGAGGGCTGGTTTGGGGACTTACTCATTCCCAAGGTTTCAGACTAGAGCATTTAGAAACAGCTGTGGAGGGACCACCTTTAAATGCCATTCCTCTGCTATGGTTGAGGTTAAAGGTCATTACATGGACTTAAAGGGATTGCTGTAATGTGCACCTTACTGCAGAACCCTCAGAGGGGCCCGGTGCCTTCCTGCCCCTGCCTCCCTGGATCTCTCCTGTTACCGTTTTATCTATAACCTGACCCTCACCTCCTTGACCCCCATACTGCTGCCCCTGCCACCAGAATCAATCTACTCTCTGATTTGTAGCCGTTAGCCCAACTTGCTGTCCCCACGTGAGGACATCCACCACACAGCGGTCACTTTCCTCCTCACTGCGCCTGTTCCTGTTGCTGTGTCTCGCTTTGAACTCCCGTGCCTTTCCCTTCCTGCCCCAGGTACAGCTGTTCGGAGGAGATCCTGACAGTGGCTGCCATGCTGTCTGTCAACAACTCCATCTTCTACCGACCCAAGGACAAGGTCGTCCATGCCGACAATGCTCGTGTCAACTTCTTCCTCCCTGGTGGGGACCACCTGGTTCTGCTGAACGTTTATACACAGGTCACTGGGCTTGGGTGAGTGGGAGTGAGGGGGACGTGGGGGACTCTGGTCCTGCTGTATACTTAACACCCCCTCTTCCCCCCCCTCCTTTTTCAACCCTTTTCACAGTGGGCTGAGAGTGGTTACTCTTCCCAGTGGTGCTATGAGAACTTTGTACAGTTCAGATCGATGCGCCGAGCCCGGGATGTGCGGGAACAGCTGGAGGGGCTCCTGGAACGCGTGGAAGTCGGTCTCAGTTCCTGCCAGGGGGACTATATCCGTGTCCGAAAGGTCAGTGTTTAGTCTTCTGCTGTCCACCCAGTATCTCCTGAGGAGCAAGCTTCTCCTCTGGGGCCAGTGGCCTGAAAACGTGCCCCTTCCCCTGTGCAAGGTGTGCTCTCCCTGGGCTTTCTTCCCGGACCACTGAAAGGCCCTTACCTTTCTAGTTCTCCCAAAGCCTGAACTAAAAAGGCAGTGAGTGCTGAGGGTCCCTGGATGCCTGCCTTTCCCACTGACTTCCTTTCCCACCTGCTCCATAGGCCATCACTGCTGGTTACTTTTACCACACAGCACGGTTGACTCGCAGCGGCTACCGCACAGTGAAACAGCAGCAGACAGTGTTCATTCATCCCAACTCTTCCCTCTTTGAGGAACAGCCACGCTGGTTGCTCTACCACGAACTTGTCTTGACCACCAAAGAGTTCATGAGACAGGTGAGGGGACCTTGCCCTGCCCAGGCAGGTGGATTGTGTGGGAGATGGTATCCTGGCAAGCTAAAAACCCAGGTTCAAGTTGCTGGGACTGGCAGAGAAACAGGAAAGCACCTTGGTTTAAGGTAGGATAAGGTAGAAATGCATCCTTTTTAACAGCTGTCTCAGCATCTACTAAGATCTGAGAACTGTTTATTCACTCATTAAGTATTTGAATGCCCATTGTCTCAGTGTTTCAGGTGCCGGGGTGATAATGAACAAAGCAGATATGAGCTCCATCCTGAGTGTATTTCAGTCTTTATGTTCAGGCTTTTGTTTAGGGTTAGCTTACTTGTGCTCTTGAATAGCATGTAGAGATGCGTGTCTGCCCCTGGGATCCAGAGCATTAGAGCCAGGTACCCTTTCCCCTAGCCCTGCAGTCAAAGGGGAAAGAAGAGAACCTTCTTTTAAATCACACACACACATCAGAAACTAGGTTGGACAGAAGGGAACCCTGCTGATTTTTTTCTCTTCCCTTCCAGGTATTGGAGATTGAGAGCAGTTGGCTTCTGGAGGTGGCGCCCCACTATTACAAGGCCAAGGAGCTAGAAGATCCCCATGCTAAGAAAATGCCCAGAAAAGTAGGCAAGACACGAGAAGAGCTAGGGTAAAGAGCAGAGAACATAACAGAACTAATAGAACGTTGACACCAGCTCCTTTTCCTTCTGTACATTATTTAATATCTATTAATAAAAATATTTTTAGAGTAAAGCTATGGGGAACCTTAGAGATTCAGAGAAAGTGACATGGAAATTCGATCTCATATATTCACTTAGATTTTATTATTTACAAGTTAAATTACACAGCAGCTTTACACAGCATGAGATGGAAAGTAAAGGAGGAGAGAGAAGAGGGGAGGAAGCTGGCTCCTGAGGTCTTTGGCCACCTCCACCTCCTCCTCTTGTGCGTAGCAAGTCTTCTGTGCTGCCTCTGCCCCAGTTCCTGATCAGCCCTTGGAACACAGGTGTAAGTTGGGTTCTGGCTCCGACAACCCCAGAGCCACCAGGGCTCCCACTAGCAGCTTCTTCACGGGCGTTGGGGGTGAGTGTGAAGGCATCAGCTGCAGGGAGAAAGGTTAATGCCAGCTGGTGGGATGTTCTACCCTGTCACCCCACCCCTACCAGCCCTAGGACTCACTTTGTCTAGGCGATGGCGACAAATGAGGCCGTTGGAATTCAGGTAGAAGGTGGAATAGGCATCATAGGTCCTGGTGAAGGGAGAAAGGCTCACTGAGGGAGAAGGGGACTGGTCCCAAAGTTTAATTCAAGCATTTGTTTAAACTAGTAGTTCCCAAACTTTACTACATATTATATCACCTGGGGATCTTTTAAAAATCCTGAGGTTGTTCCCTGGCCCAATTAAATCAGAATGTCTGGCACCGATATTTTTAAGATTCCTGGATGACTCCACTGTGCAACAAAGTTGGGGAACCACTGGTTTGGGCTGAGCCTAAGAATTTCTTGGGATTCTACTCTGTGCCAGAATTTACCAGGTACTTTACCTAAGGTTGTGAGGCACCACTTATGAGACGGGAATTTTCATCTGTTCAATAAGTATTTGACTACCTACTATGTACCAGGTAATGTACATGAAGAAACTGAGTTCCGGAGTTCAGAAGCTCCCTAATATATTCAGAGTCCCTATTTTTTGTTAGTTTAAAGTAGACAAAAACAAGATCCTGCCCTCAAGGAGCCTGCAGTCAAGTCAGGGTAGATCCAGGATTGTCTAGAAGCCTAGACCATAGATTCCCAAAAGGGTAAGATTAGGAAATTGTAGTGTGTTTCTTTTCTCGCTTCTCTTACCGGTAAAGCTCTTCCTTGTCACGCTTATAGAAACGCAGAAAGAGTAGGTGGATGGGCAGCCCCACAAGCCGCCAGCGGGCTTGCAGGGTCCAATTCTCAGGGTGGCGGGTCAGCTGTAGAACCTCCAGCCGAAGCTGTGCAAAATAGTTCCAGGCCAGGAAGCGGCAGAGGGTCAGTGACAGGATGTACCATGTCCGGCCTCTGGGAGGAAGGAATGGGAAAGAAATCTCATGACGGCAGAATCAGAAAACCAAACTGGTATCTGACAGTGGGATGGGGAGCAGCAGTGAGAAGCAGCCTGGGACATTCTCTAATGTGTGAAAACAGCACTGGGTCCTTTTCCTCCCCAAGGCCCTACCCATTCGTGGATTCTCACTTGGTACGCATGTTCAGGATCTCATTGATGAATTCCACATCCGATGAGTAGAGAGTGTAGTCGTGGGAGTGAAGGAAGAGACTGGGAAGCTAGGTGGAAGAAGGCATCAGACCAGGAGGAAAGAAAAAAATGACCCTATTTCTCAGTTTTCTATATTTAGTGTCTCCTTATTCATGACTGAAAGGTCATCTCATCCCATGTTTAACTTCCCTAATCCAAACTGAGAAGCATCTTTTCCTTGGGAAATGTTTATATTTCTATGCCCGTCTCATGGTTCCCAGAAAGAATCCAGTTGACTGACTCCCTATTTTTAAGAATTACCTACATCCCTTCCCATTTCGGACAAAGGCCACTTCTGAACTGACTTACCTCTTGTCTCAGTCTCTCATACATGACAGCCAGGTGCTCCTCCATACTCGGATCTCCTGATGGAGTGGCCGGGGAGGAGTGGGCAGTCCCAGAGGCTTGGAAAGGTATCAAAGCCCCAGGACAGGGGCAGGGAGGTCCCTCAAATAGGCTCCTAAGCCCATCCAGGCAGCCGCTGTGTAACTCGGGTCCTGGTCCCTCCTCCCCCTTTCCTGGGGGGAGAACCACCCATGGTGAGGTGAGGACTTGGACCTGAGGGAGGGGTAGTGGGGGAGCTCGGGGAAGCAGCCGGGTGGGAGGGCTTGGGGGTGGGGGAGACCAGAAAAGAGGCAGAGATGGAGAAGTGGTTGTCATGGAGTGAGGCCAAAGAGGTGGGAATGGTAGGGCCCGTGGAGAAAGCTGGTCCTAAGGAGGAAGAACAAAAGGGAAAAAGATAAGAATCCAGCTGCCTAATGCCCTGCCATCCAAACTGCCCATTAACACGCATCCAGTCCCACCTGCTCCTTCTGACAGGCGAGATGGAACTACTAGAGGGAAAATTCATCTCCATCTCTACTTAAAACACGAGGAAACACTTTCCTGTGACAAAAGTACAAATACCTCCCCCAAACATTAGCAAATACTTTTAGATTTGTTTAAGATTCCAAACCCGTTTGGGGGCAGGTCTGCCTCTCTTACAGCAAGAATCATAAGAGTGCATATTTGAAGAATGAACAAATGAATGAATAAGTTACAGGTCTTCTCGTACTGTGGCCTCTAACACAATTCCACGAGTGTGTGAAGCAGAGGTTATATAGAGAAAAGAACATCCAACTGGAACCAGGCGACTTTTGAGTTCCAATTCTATCATGTAACCTTAGGCACTATCTCATTCCTTCAGCCTGAGGGAATGTCCTCCTATAAACGAGGACGATGAAACCACACTGAGTTACTATGAGGACTATATGAGATAATAATTGTAAATAAAACTTTGCGACCTGTTAAGCAGTAAGCTCATCACTCGGGCTCCTCTAATGACACGAAAAGGCCCAGGAGACTGTTAAAGGCTGGACCTCGTGCCCCTGGTTTACTGATGTCGAAACTGCGATGAGGGAGAGGTCACCCAAAGTCAGGCCTGACCCGAGTCCCTGAGTTTCCAACGAACGCCCCCGAGGGGTCTCATTATCGGGAGAGCGGGCGGACCGCGCGGGTACCTCTGTCCCCGACGGTGTCCCGGAGGCGCCGTCTCCGCCGGGGGCGTGGCCATCTTGCCCGCCCGGGCACAGGGGCCCGAACAGGGTCCACCCGGGCCGGCCTTCCCGCCGGGACCGCTATCCGGGTGCAAGATGCGCGGGCTGCAGAGCGCGGCCCGCAGGTCTGTCTGGTCGGCTCCCGGGAGGCGCCGCGAACTTCTCCGCCCCCTGCCCTTCAAATCACCTCCAGGCACAGGTAACCGCGGAAACGCGGGCGAAATGCGGACGCGCCCCACCGCCCCCGCTTCCAGCCCGCCTGGCCCCGCAGGCCCGGGAGACCGACGTCCCGTGCTCTACAGGGCTGGCGGCGCCGCCCTCGGATCCCCACGACCCCTAACCCGTAAACGCGCCGCCCCGCACAGGTGGGAAGGAGCGGTGGGACGTCACTGCGCCTGCGCGAAACGGGGCGCGCGCTCCGCCCCACACGCCGACTCTGGGGAGGGTCTCTCCCCGCCCCCTCTCCTCCCCTCCCGCTTCCCCTCTGCTCTCACCTGGGGACGAGCCTGGTAGGCACGGAGGCAGGGGCCGAGGCGCCGGGCCGCCCCCCGGCTGGGCTGGTACATGATCTTCCGGGAATGGAGAGAGCACCTCCCGTGTCCGGCCTCCTCACAGGGGTGAGCGTGCCCCGGAGCCGGCTTCTTGAAGGGGAAAAGAGGGGGGGGTGAAGGGCTGAGGGGAGGGAAACGGAGATGTTGCGCGCTTGCGCACTGCGGCGGGTTCCAGGGAGGCGGTGAGGCGCTGGGTCTGCAGTAAGTGCGCCTGCGCTCGCCGGATCGGAGACTGCCTTAGAGCGCTTGCGCAGTAAATTAGCGGCCTCGAGTACTGCTCTCACCTGTGGCGCTTGCGCAAAAGTGGGCGAGGATGGGGCTGAACGGGGCGCGCGAAGAGTGACGGGTGGGATTGAAATAATGACAATCGCGGTTTTCAGTTACTCTTGTGATAAAAATAAATACTTTATTGCTGTGGTTAAAAATAAGATACAAATGACTTGGCACTGATAAGAAAGCCTGTCGAATGAATGAATGAATGAATGAATACATCCATTGTGAGGGCGGGCTTTGGCTAGGTCCTGTGTGAGAGAGAAATAATACTGGCTTTGAAGGTGTGAGAGGGGGCTGTGGTCACCAAGGCCTGGTGCTGCGACGTTCCTGCAAGTTTCGAATGAACCTGGCGTTGAACATATCCCCACCCATTGTCCAGGACTGGGCTGGTGGAGCCTGGGCCTGTGGAGGAACTGTGTGCATGGGTTCCTCCCCAGACCCATGCTGTGACAAGACCTGCTCCTCACTGGCAGACCTAGTAGGTGGGAGATGGAGAGTGGGTTACAGGGGTACTAAAGGGAGAATTAAAATCACAGCTTCTTAAAGGGCTGACTGGCTCTTGTGTAGAGGACGTATGATGGGGTATGAGGCTGGAACCATTAGTGCTATGTCCAAACCTGAAACCCCTCAGAGACTGCCAAAGGGAAGCACTCGAGTCGAACCTATGGGGAAAGAGGCTTGTAGGGTGTTAGGTGGAAGGCTTTGTGGGAGGAGCTGGTGTCCAGTTCAGAGAGTGAGATTTAGGAGGAGGAAGTAGCTGAGAGTGATGCTAGGAAAGGAGTCAGAGGTGGTGCCAGGCTGGTAGGGGAGGGGTCAGACCTCACCTATTCTCTGTTTCCTGCTCCCCCTGCTTCAGTTCTTGGTTGCCTGTGGAAATACCAGGCATGTGCGTGGGAAGGCTGGAGTAGGTAGTGAACATGGCCTACTTGATTTGAGGATAAGGAGATGAATAACTTACCTGTATTGGGGGATGAGGAATTCAACCGCCCATGGCGGCTATAGCTGCAGCTTTGGGCTACCAGCCCTGGGGGAGTCCTGCTGTAGAAGAAATGTGAGATGATGGGGAAAAGGCTACAGGATGAAAGATGAGTGGGTATGGAGGAATCAGAGGAGAATAATAAAAGGAACAGCACAGGAACAGAGAGAGGGGTAATTATCATTCCTATGGGATTTTAATCTAAGTTGTGCCCCAGAAAAGGGAAGGGAGCTCATTTTATACCCCAAGATTTTCTGAAGCAGTCCTGACTTGCTGCTTTATTATGCCTAGTTGAGGTAATGTGTTAAAAGTAAGGCCAAATGTGCTCCAAATCATGTCATAAAAACAAATTCAGGGGAATTCCCTGGCGGTCCAGTGGTTAGGACTCCATGCTTCCACTGCAGGGGGCACAGGTTCAATCTCTGGTTGGGGCCTGGTCGGGGAACTAAGATCCCACAAGCCGCGTGGTTCGGCCAAAAACAAACACACACACACATAACCAGATTCACATATATGCAAAAAAATAGTTTTTTGTTGGACCAGGTGCCCTGATGTTTGGTTTGGAAAACATGATTACCTTAATTTTAGGATACCTCAGCCAGAGGGAAATAGGGAGTGGTAAGGCTGAATTTAGGAAAAGGACTGTCTTGAGAAAGAGATCCAAGGGTTTAGTGAGGGAGAGGCCAGGAAATCAGCGGGAAGACGAATTCAGGAAACAATTAGGGGACTGTTATCAGGAGGCAATTAGTGGATCCCAGAGATGTTAGTAAATCTTAACATCTCAGCAAGGGCTGGCCTGGGTAAAGGGTAGAAGTGACTAGGGAGAGCTAGAGGTTTCTGGAGAGAATGGAGGAGTAGATATAGAAGGCTACACAGAGGGATCCAGCGACTACATGAGAGGAGACAATCCGCAGAAGATCCCACAGTGAAGATGGGGGAAGGCAGACACCAGATCCTGCAAGAGGAGCTCTAAGACTCCTTGCTGGAAGATCTGCAGATCTCAGAGGTGAGGGAGAGAGAGGGACAGAGGTGCTGAGATCCCAGGAAAATAAGGGGTGACGCACAAACGAGGCTGAGACCTTAAGGTTTGTTTGGTGTTTTTTTTTTTTCTTTTGTAGTTTTTATCATTGAAAATGTCCATTTAAAAAACACAAAAGAATTCACACTTTATTCAGACAACACTGAGAGGGAGAAGAAAAAGGAATGAGTCAGAAGAGAGGGAGATCCTGCTCCCAAGGATTTCGGGGAATACAGTAGGGGTATCTGAACTAGCACACATCCAGAGGGTAGGGAGGGGGAAGGATGTTCTATACCCTGGGTATGGAGCAGGGAAGAAGGTTCTTGCTATGGAGGAAAGAAGAAAGGAAGGCCAGAGGAGGAGTTCCCCCATCATCTCAAGACAATCTCACAAGACAGGAATCTATCAGCATCTAGCGACCGAGGAGGGATGGCTGTGAGAGAGTATTCCAGGAGCTAATAGAGCCTTGAGACTCAGGATTAGCTTCTGAAACTTGGCTAAGAGTGATCCTAGGGTGCTTGCTGGGATCTATTGCCAAGAAACAAACTCCCTCACAGAACCTGGACCCAGGGGAAGTGGTGGTGTCTGCAGAAGTGTGGTGAGTCTAGAGCCTCAAAGCAGACATCAGCTCGGGGGTCCCCTGACAGATACACATACACACAACATGTGGAAATTAAGAGTTTGGCAATGTTGAGTGGATCCCTTGGGGAGCTGGTAAGTCCCTGTCCTACCTGACTGGACTGCTCTGAAGCAGAGCTCACTCACTGGCTGGCGTCAGCAGGCTGATAGGGTAGCTGTGGTCGGTAGCACGAAGCAGTATTAGAGCTACCAGGAGACAGTGTAGTGGGACTATAGGATTCATTCCATGGACAAGACTCTTTAAAAGGTTTCCCTGGTAGAGGAGGCCCTTGGACCTTCCATGGTGTTCTAGAATCTGACTGCAAGCAAGACTATGCTTCTCTGGATAATTAGTAGGAGCCGCCCAACCAAGAAGTCTGGCAGCAAATAGGCTGTCTGTGGGAGAGTGTTCAGAGCCCGAGTTAGGAGAGAGGGGGTGCTTTCTATGGTAAGAAAAGCTACAAAGCATTAGGCCATCTGGGACCCTGACAACCCAGTTGTCCAAGAAAGGGGAAGAGGAAATCCTCTGGGCTCTGTCAGGTTCCCCTGGATGCTGGGGGATACAATGGAAGATCCGGTCTGGGGTTCTCGGGGGGGGGGGGTCTCTGCCCTTGCCAGGTCTCCCAGGGAGGGGAGGGGCTTAGCTGTCTGTCAGTATCGACTCTCATCAGAGCGGGGAAGGGAGCTGTGGAAGGATGTTATGGACAGGAGGAGGGGAGAGGGGAAATGGGGAGGGGGGGAGAGAAAAACAGAAAGAGAAGTCAGAGTTGAAGAGAAAGCTGGGGAGAGAAAAAAAGGAGAGGCCCACTCTCTGCCTGCCGGGATGGGCTCCTGCCACACAAGGCACTGACCCAGGGCTGGTAGCTCCCCAAACTGTGTCAGAGATCCTGCCCCTTCCCAGGAAATGTTAAACCATGATTTCCCCAATCTTAGAGGCTCAGTCACCCACCCAACGGATCTGTGTTCTTCCTGCGCTTCCTCCCAGCTCTCACTTAAACTAGAGTCCCTAGACTCTACATAAAGTCCTATTCTGCTCCTTCACTGTAATTTATTTCCAGACCACTCCCATAAATATTTTCCAATATATTCTTCTTGAAAGGTTTCAGGACTCTCCAGTCTTCCTGTCCTATTGCTTCATGTCTCTGATGGATTTGCACTGCCCTCTGCCATTTCTAACACCCTGTCTGACAGTTGTGACATTCCCTAACCCTCCAGCTCCTATTACCTGGTGCGGCGACGCTGGGCTGGGCTGCCGCCTGGGTCAGTAGCAAGCAGAAGGCGGGCGGTGGGGTGCGGGGGGCAGAGGCGCAGGGAACGCAGCAGCTCCTGCTCTGGCACGAAGGGGCGGAGGGGACCCCGTTCTGGCGAGTTTCCCAGGCTGCTGGAGCGTGGGGGTGGGTGGGCTGGAGCTGTAGCACGGCGAGGGGCCCTGTTCAAGGGCCAGGGAGGCTCCACGGCTACCTTCAGAACTGGGGAGAGGGAGAAAAAAGAGCAAGACAGAGAAGAAAAAGGAAAGGGAAGAGAGTCACGACAGCAAAGATTAGAGTAGAAAAAAGAAATCAGAGCCTTTAGAGAGAACAAATCTTTCCCCTGGGTTAAGGCCCCCCCAGGCCCAGACCCCCTACCCCAGTCTTACATTCTCGGTCACTAGAGGAGTATGGCTTTATGTCTCCCTCTGCTCTCTTGGGTGGCAGCTTCCTTGCTGGAGCTGGCAGTGGAGAGGACACAGGCAAGGTAAGCATTAGGAGGCATACTGTGCACCCCTTCACTACCCCCACGACCCCAAACCTCTGATCCCTGACACCACAGTTTCTCCAGGGAAAGGAGACTTCAGCTCCACCGCAGAAGCAGCTCTGTGGCACTGCCATCACACCAAAAGGGAATTCGGGGGGAAGGCTGGAGCATTTTGAGGAGAGCCAGAAGGAGTAGGCTGAATGCAGAGTTGGGGGGAAAGATCTGGGGAGACTGTGGGGCCTGGGAGACACAAGAGAAGGGCAGCCAAGGGAGGCAAACTCTTACTGTCAGTGGGCGCTGTCAGGCCCCCCTGGGATTCTGGGGCAGTGGAATGGTCCCAGCTGGGCCACCGAGGACCCCAGGTCCCTCTAGACGAGACGGACAAAGCCCTTGGTTAATCAGGAATTGCTTTGGAGAGGTCAGGGGAGGCTGGGGTGGGGCAGAACCTCCCCTTCCAGAGCAAAGATAGAAAGAGATTTACGTTTTATAAGGTGAAAAAAAAGGACGAGGTAAAAACACAGACACCTGGAAAGGAGTTACCAGACAGAGTAA
Organism: Mesoplodon bidens; assembly: GCF_964165515.1. Classification (NCBI taxonomy): domain Eukaryota; kingdom Metazoa; phylum Chordata; class Mammalia; order Artiodactyla; family Ziphiidae; genus Mesoplodon; species Mesoplodon bidens. Next base: position 83,160,340 of record NC_138172.1, read on the forward strand.
ATGGGAGGCTAACGGACTGTCCCAGCCCTGCCTCCAGCCTCCTCACTTCTCCACTTGCCCCTCCCTTTCCCTCTCAAGAGCTTCTTTCTCCATCACGCGTGGCAAATGAGACTGCCCAGCGGACCCACTTAAACTTTAGGGTCCCTCCCGTGTGGACCTGCTCCTCACCGTCCCTGTTGGCTCTCTCTCCCTCTCACAGCTTTGGTCAGCAGGAGCTAGATGGCGGAAGCCTTGGAAAGCAGAGCCGGTCATGGATATGAACTGCCTCTCCGTGCCTGACATTGGTAGATGCTAATCACTGGTGACAGATTGCTGTCTGGGTGGTGGTCACTCTGTTTCCTGGCCACGGAGGTGAGAGAGCTAGCCACAGAGCCAGCTCCTTCAGGAAAGGGCCCTTCTGTGCAAGTGCGCACAGCACGGCCAGCAGAAGGCTGTGCCCCTCGGCCTTGAGAAGGAGGAAGGGGTGGGGCTCAGCCTGGCAGGGAGCATGTGTGTGGATGAGGATGGAATGCGGAACCTGGGCAGCATTTCAGTACCTCCTAGGTATGGTTTCTCCAGATCAATTTCATTATTTGGTTGGAAATGTTATAAATTCTGAGTGTCATCTTCTAAAACTAGTATTTAAGCTTTGGACCATTCATGTCACTATTCTATGACTGGAAATGGAAGGGCTGACTGCACTTGCCTGTCCCTCACTGGCTGACAGAAGCCTGAGGAGTTTATGAAGGAACATGACTCTGGCCTATTTTGATGGGCCTGAAGCAGCAAGAGGCTCCATCAATGTCAACTGTCAAACAGGCTCCTAATGAGCTTGCTTAGTTGAAAGTCTTGCCAAGTATAAATACACTGAGCTCCCATGAGAGCAGAGGACACGGGTAATGTCTGCTGGGGACTTGGGTTGCTTTAGAATTCTCCCAAACTGCTCTCAGATTGCCCTGAGCTCCCAGTGGCCTCCAGAGTGACTAGCCATCACAGCACTACAGATCCACCCATTCAATGCAGCTTTACCAGCGGGCATAGGATCGACTGCAGCAGCACAAGAGTGTCGAGTTGCCCTCAGAGAGGTAGCAGGGGGCCCTGTGAGGAAGGAAGCGGTGGTGTCCCTCAGTGAGGGGTCCGGTGGGACCAAGAATCCACCTCCTTCCTTCCCCTCACCCCAACTGCTTGACCAACACACACAAGGTGAGAAAACTTACGATGTTGATGGGCAAAGAATCCTTCAAAGATCACGAAGTTGTTCACCTGTAAGATGAAACAAGCAAAATATATTGTCCATTCAGCCACTCAGCACATACTTGCGTATAGAACCCTGTGCTAGAAAAACCACAGTGAGAGGAACGAAAGCCAGCCTTCCTGTCCTTGTTGACAGACTCAGTCAAAATCTCAGACCCTGACAAGCTGATCCTAAAGTTGAATTGCAGAGGACCTCGAATAGCCAAAATAATCTTCAAGATTAACAAAGGAATAACAAATTTGGGGAGGATTCACACTTCCTGATTTCAAAACTTACTACAAAGCTACAGTAATCAAAATAGTGTGGTAGAGGCACAGAATAAACATACAGACCAATGGAATGAATAGAGTTCAGAAATAAACCCATGTGTCTATGGTCAATTGATTTTCAATAAAGGTGCCAAGACCATTCAATAGGGAAAGTATAACTTCTTCAACAACTGGTGTTTGGATAACTGAGTATCTACATGCAAGATAATTAATTTGGACCAAAAAATAGCTAAAAATGGATCAAACAGCTAAATGTAAGAGCTAACACTATGAAACTCTTAGAAGGAAACATTGAGGAAAATCTTTATGACTTTGGACATGGTTTCTTAAATATGACACCAAAAGCATAAGCAACAAAAGGAAAAAATAAATTACACTTCATCAAAAGTAAAAACTTTTGTGTGTCAAAAGACACTATCAAGAAAATGAAAAGCGGGGCTTCCCTGGTGGCGCAGTGGTTGAGAGTCTGCCTGCGGATGCAGGGGACAGGGGTTCGTGCCCTGGTCTGGGAGGATCCCACATGCCGCGGAGCGGCTGGGCCCGTGAGCCATGGCCGCTGAGCCTGCGCGTCTGGAGACTGTGCTCCGCAATAGGAGAGGCCACAACAGTGAGAGGCCCGTGTACCGCAAAAAAAAAAAAAAAAAAGAAAACCCACAGAATAGGAGGAAATATTTGCAAATCATATATCTAATAAGGGTACTGTATCCAGAACATAAAGAACTCTTCCAGAACAAACAGACAAAAAACATAATTTTAAAAATGGGCATAGGGCTTCCCTGGTGGCAGAGTGGTTAAGAATCCACCTGCCAATGCAGCAGACGTGGGTTTGAGTCCTGGTCCAGGAAGATCCCACATGCCACGGAGCAACTAAGCCCATGCGCCACAACTACGGGACCTGCGCTCTAGAGCCCACAAGCCACAACTACTGAGCCCGTGTGCCACAACTACTGAAGCTCGTGTGCCTAGAGCCCATGCTCCACAACAAGAGAAGCCACCGCAATGAGAAGCCTGTGCACCGCAACGAAGAGTAGTCCCTGCTCACTGCAACTAGAGAAAGCTGCATGCAGCAACCAAAGACCTAGTGCAACCAAAAATAAAATAATTAATTTTAAAAAAAGGGCACAGACTTGAGTAAACATTTCTCCAAAGAAGATATACAAATGGCCAATAAGCACTTGAAAAGATGCTCAACATCATTAGTCATTAGGGAAATGCAAATCAAAACACAAAGAGATACAACTTCACAACCATCATTATGGCTATTATAAAAAGAAAAAAGAAAAAGAAATTTTGGTGAGGATGTCAAGATACCAGAGCTACCACACACTGCTGATGGAGATGCAAAATGTTGCAGTCACTGTGGAAAAAACGTTTCTCAGTTCCTCAAAGAGTTAAACACAGGATTACCATATGACCCAGCAATTCTACTCTTAGGTATATACCCAGGAAAACTGGAAATATATGTGCTTGGAGACATGGCTTGCCCGAAGTCTAGTAGCTACAAGTGGCAGAACTGGGTCTCAAATCCCAGACTCCTGATTCTAGTTGAGACATTTCAGCCAGGAATACAGTGTAGTCATTAGAGGGGGCTATGGGTTCAAATTCAAGCTCTACCATTTAGTAGCTGTGCAAACTTGGTCAAGTCACTAATCTGTATAAACCCAAAATGGGGTCAATAATGGCAACTACCTCAAAGAAATGTGTAAGGATCAACAGAGATAATGCATGTAGATACCACATAGAACTCATGAAACATCAGTTGTTATTGGGTTGGCCAAAAAGTTCGTTTGGGTTTTCCAGACGGATGTTACAGAAAAACTGGAACGAACTTTTTGGCCAACCCAATATTATTTACACTCTTTACTGCCCTGCTCTTACATGTTACCTGGGTAATGCATTTGATGCTGGATACTGTGTTTCTTCCATTGCTCTCTGCTGCCTCTTAATGGAAAAATGATGTCCTACTCTGGGAGCACATTCTAAGGAGACCCTGTCTATCTCCTGCCTTCACCCTGCTGTAATATCTACCAGCCCACCCACCCTCATCCTCCCCCAACAAGCACATGCCCAGCACTCCAGCCAAACAAAACTGCTTGCAGTGCCCTGAGAGGTAGATTAATATCTCTCTGACTCTGCTCGTGCTGGTTCCTACATGAAAAGCACCTTAGCCTGCCCACTTCTGTCCACCTGATGAACACCTTTCAAGATTAAGTCAAGCCTAACTCACTTTATGCCCCCTCTGTAAGCACACCAATTAATCATGTTACAAGGGATTAACTATCCGTGCTCCTACCCAAGGCTCGCTTGTCAACCCAATCCCAAGCCCACTCAACAACACTGCTTCAGCAATTCTTCCCACTTACTCTGACATCATCAGATTTTCTCTCTACTGAGTCATTCTTATGCTGTTCATTTTTATGCAACTGAAAAGAATCAACCCTCTCTTGATCCATATCCCCCTCTAGCTCTTGCTCTATTTCTGTTCACATTAAAGCAGCATTTAAAAGAGTGGCCTAGGGCTTCCCTGGTGGCGCAGTGGTTGAGAGTCTGCCTGCCGATGCAGGGGACATGCGTTTGTGCCCCGGTCCGGGAGGATCCCACATGCCGCGGAGCGGCTGGGCCCGTGAGCCATGGCCGCTGAGCCTGCGTGTCCGGAGCCTGTGCTCCGCAACGGGAGAGGCCACAACAGTGAGAGGCCCGCGTACCGCAAAAAAAAAAAAAAAAAGAGTGGCCTATTGTTGCTGCCTCCAGTTCTGAGCTTCTCAATCTCCTAAAGCCACTCCATCCAGGCTTCCACCCACCAGTGTGCTGAAACCGCTTGTCAGGAACACCAGTGGCTTCAGGCAGCTAAATCCAATGGTCACTTCTCAGACCTCTTCTTACCTTACTGATCAGTAGCATTTGACTCAATAAGCCATTCCTTCCTTTTGCAAACACTTTCTTCACTGGCCTTGCAGGTCACTTTACTTCTAAGTTTGCATCTACTTCACTAGTCACTCCTCAGCTGCATTTGCTGCTTCTTCTCCTTCCTGACTTTCCAAGAGTGCCCAAGGGCTCAAGTCCTTGGACCACTTCTTTACAGATACTCACTCCATGGCGGTTTCATCCTGTCTCACTGCTTTCAGTACCCTACGTGTGGTGAAAACTCTCCACCCCGAACCTCTTCTCTGAACTCCAGGGAAGTAACCAACCTGGACTCATCACGGACATCTCCAATTAACATATTCAAGATGGACTCCTACTATTTTCCCTCAAAGCTGCTCCACCTTCCATCAGTTAATGCACTGCCATCCTTCCAAGTGCTCAGGCCAACAACTTGGGGATCACCCTTAACTCCCTTTTTTTTCTTCACAAACAATCTATCAAGAAAAATTATTTGCTTTAACTTCAAAATACCTAAAATCTGACCACTCCTTACCATCTCTACTGCTACCATTTTAGACTGAGCCACCACCATTTTCCAGCAGGATTGTTGCTTCCTAACTTGCTTGTACCCTCACCCCTCTACTACCTATGCTTAATAGGCAAAGTGCTCTGGTTTAAAGTAAGTCACATCATATTCTCCCTCTGCTCAAACCCCTCTGATGGCTCTCCTTTTCTCACTTAAAGGCCAAAGTCTTTGCAATAGCCTATAGAGTCCTAAATGTCTTTCCTCCCCCATTACTGCTCTGATCTGATCTCATCTACCACACTCCCCCCTCAGTCATGCTGCTCTAGGCACACCAGCCAATTTTCCAGGCGCACTCCCACCTCATGGCCTTTGCACTAGCCATTCCCTTTGCCTGGGATGCTCCCCCTCCAGATATTACTTAGCTCATAGTCTCACTTCTTTAAGTTACTGCTCAAGTGACACTTTCTCAGTGAGGCCTTTCCTGTGTATCCCATTTAAACCTGCAGTCCCACACACTCCCATCCTCACATGGCACTCCCAAGCCTTCTTACTTGCTCTCATTTTCCTAGAGCATTTATCATCAATCATAGTATATACTTGTTTATGTTTGTCTGTCTCCCCAAGTAGAATATAAGCTCCGTGAGAACAGAGACTTTTATCTGTTTCATTGAATAAAGTGTTTCTAGAGCCCAGAACAGGGCCAGGTACTCTAATAAATATATGTTGAATGAATGGACAGCATTAGCACCATTATATTGCATCTACTTGTAAACAAACCACCTTCCTCAAAATAGACCAAATCTCCCTGAGGACAGGGAATGTATATTATTCTGAGCACTTACTAAACCTTGATAGACTGGGTAATGGTCTATGTGAAAACAAGGAGATGAAAATGAGCTGACTATGTTTGGGGCATAAACAGATTTTTGGGTGTACACAACAGCCCATGATGAAGAATAAAAATAGATGAGAGGGCTTCCCTGGTGGTGCAGTGGTTAAGAATCCGCCTGCCAATGCAGGGGACACGGGTTCGAGCCCTGGTCCAGGAAGATCCTACATGCCACAGAGCAACTAAGCCCGTGCACCACAACTACTGAGCCTGCACTCCAGAGCCTGTGAGCCACAATTCATGAAGCCCTGGTACCTAGAGCCCATGCTCTGAAACAAGAGAAGCCACCGCAATGAGAAGCCCGAGCACCACAATGAACAGAAGCCCCCACTCACTGCAACTAGAGAAAGCCCACGCGCAGCAACAAAGACTCAACACACCCAAAAATAAATAAATAATTTAAAAAAAAATAGATGAGAGTGAAATAGCTGCAGGATGAGAGATAGTACCCTGCCCCCCCAGAACTTAGCTGTATAAAATAAGTCCTATATAATGGGGAATAAGGAGTGCTTGGAAGGTGCCACTTGTTTGCCCACACAAAAAAAAATAAATTCAGTGGGAATGCTCAGTGGGGTCTACTCTCTGAAACCTCTAACCTCTAACCTGTGGGACTGTGGTCTCCAGGTTGTAGTGTTTATTCAGGAACTTCAGCAGCTTCTGTGAGGGTCGGTCAATAGCCAGTTGGTGTGGTTCAACTCGCTCCTTCTGCAGGGAACAGGAGACTCAGGGTAGGAGCAGGCATGAGGAAAGCAGGCCAACAGGAACCCAGTCACCTGGGAAGGATATGGGAACATGGGGGGTGGGAGGGTGGGAAGCAGGGCCTCTGGAAGGACTCAGGACAAGGGGCCTTTGATCTCCATTTTGGATGAACTCGTGAAGAGATAAGTAATACCTGCAACATGCACTGGAAGAGTTCTCGTCCATGGCCATGGCGTTGAAGTGACTCATGGATGTAAAAGTCCAAGATGCAAAGTGGTTCTACCTCATTGTGAGCCTCACGGTCATCCTAAGAGGTAAAAGAACAACAAAGATCGTCTAGGACCCAGACATCATGGCCACCTTCCAATCTCCAGCACTTCTGTTCTCAGGAGCCAAGGCATATGAACTTTCAGTTTCCAATGACACTCACCAGTACAAAGAGTTTCTTATATCCAACTTTAAGGAAGCCAACAATGGCTCCTTTCCCAGCCCTGTAGGTTGGGGAAAATAACAATAATGAGCAGCTATCTGGAAGAGGTAGAATCAAAACAGGGAGAGGGAGGAATAAAGTATAGGGTAGAACGGTATTTGGCACTCACAGTCGAGCTGAAGTATCTTTGAGTATATACATAACGTGGCGGTTACTCTGCATCCTTGATGCACTGGTGATGGGAGCAGGAAGATGCTGGGCCTGCCAGGAATTTGAAGACAGACTTTCTACTTTCCTGTGGAAGTCCCTTCCACAGGACCCAGGCCTCCCTTACCAACTGTCCCCAGAGAGGCCTCCCTTTATTCCATGTAGACTCCCCATTACCTTAGCAGAAGCCTTGCCCAGTTCATCTACAATGGTCATAATTTGCTGCTGCAGATCAACACTACAGAAAGAGAGGAGATCAAGAGTCAGATACTCACTGAATTAGAGGGTCCTGGGCACTCACTCCCTGGGAATCTGGGCGATAACAGCAACCCCAGTTCAGTACTTCAGGCCCTCTGCCTTTACCTTGGAATCTTCCAACCTGATTTCCCACCCCACTCTTCTGGAACCCAAACTTTTACCACACCTCCTTTCAGTGTGGTACACTCCCTCCTCCCTTTAAGTTATTGTGGGGAAGCAGGAAGGGCAGGTCAACCACATCCTTTGGTTGGGACCACCATGGGGCCAAGGAATGAAAGGTGACAGATTCAAGCCCCAATCAACCCCACTAGTTCTAGGATCAAAGGTCACCAAAAAGGCGAGCCAGGACATCAAAAGGAGCAGACATTAGTCAGTGAGAAGGGGGCGTGGTGCCTGGACCAGGTTTCGAGAGGAACCGGGAGAGAAGGGCCGTGGGGCAGGTTTGAGAGGTCACCGGGCCGGCGTTGTGGTTCCGGGTCGGCGGGCCGGTGGCCGTAGGTGCTGGTCTAGCACCGTGATCCGCTCCGGGAGCAGCGCGTCCACATCGAACGGGAACTCCATGGCCCATTGTGCGCGACCGGACCCGCCCCCACGCGACGTCACTTCCGCCCCTCCGCCACCGCCCCGCCCACCGCAATCGTTACTTCCCCTGCCGCGCCCCCGGGTCCCTAGGGGGTCGCCCCGCCCCCCTCCACCACCACCGCCCCCCACCCACCACCTGCCAGCATCCCGGCACCCGGCCCAGAGACCGCGTTCTTTTTGCCAGACCAGCTGTCACTTAGCAACGCCACTCATTTCATCCGCGCCTCGCATGGCAGCGGGTGCCGTAGCAACGCATTTTTCTTAGGCCTAGTGTCCCATTTTCCAACCCTTTAGCCCCTCAAGTGAACAGCTGGGTATGGTGGGAACACTGTGCGATGGGAACAGGGGGGCACAAGTGATCATCACATAATAGCACAACTGCTCATCCCCGGTGGCTTCTGGTCCCAAGAGTGCACTGATCGGACTGGCTCAAGCCTGACCACTCCTCTCCCCACAGCAGCACCCACTGCCCCCCAATCCTCCATAGCAATCATCTGAAATGCATCCCAGGGGCTTCCCTGGTGGTGCGGTGGTTGGGAGTCCGCCTGCCGATGCAGGGGATACAGGTTCGTGCCCCGGTCCGGGAACATCCCACATGCCGCGCAGCGGCTGGGCCCGTGAGCCATGGCCGCTGAGCCTGCGCATCCGGAGCCTGTGCTCCGCAACGGGAGAGGCCACAGCGGTGAGAGGCCCGCGTACCGCAAAAAAAAAAGAAATGCAGCCCAGAGACAGGATACAGCTTTATTGTGGAAAAACCCAGTTGGCACAGGTCTGAAACAGTAGCAGAATGTATAGCCCCATCTATTGACAACATATAGGGGCTGGGGCTTCGGATACACGTCTGTACTGCTCTCCCTCAGCCTCAGATGTATTTATCCCTTTCACCAACAATCATTTCCTTTCTCTGGCCCTGGGCCTGCCACTGGCCACAATGTAGACAGCTCTTGAAGGTGAAATACTGTGTAAGGGACCCTCCGGCTCCCTTCCTAGTCTACAGCTCCTACAGAGCAGTCTGGGGGCCCGCCTGCTCAGTGGAGGAGGCTTCAACTGGGGCTGTGAGGGGCACCTTGGGCATTGACTCAGGCGGAGGGCCACTTTCTTCTCGGAGATGGCCCTGGTACAGCCGACGAAGGCGGGACAGCTCTCTCTCTGGTGGCTGTTTCCAGCTGTACCATGGGTACCAGGGGTCACCTGAAACCAGAGTGGGGGCTGGCGGAGTGGCACTCACAGCTCCATGAGAGGTACTGAAGTCAGGGTCCCGGGGTTCAACCTGGGGAATGTGGTAACTGAGGAGACCTGGGGGATTAAAAAAAAGAGAATGCCAGGGAAGGGAGGACAGGTACTTCAGATTAAGACAGATAATAAGAAAAATGACCTACAAAGGGAGGGAGGGACCAGTCAGAGCCACTGGGTACATTTATGCATGTGGTATGCTGCACAGAAGCAACTGGCCAAGGGGGCAAGTGTGGGCTGACATGCTGCCCAGGCTCTTGCCTGACAAGCTGTGCAGGCCTGTGCCAGGGCTATGAAACTGCATCTGCCCTAACAGAGGAGTACCTTTTCCTAATTTGTGCAAAAGTGTCATGGAGCCCAGGGTCAGAAATTTATACAAAGCTCCTCCTATGATTTAGACATGGCATTGGGGCAACATTTATAAAATAAGAAGGCAGAGAAAGAGGAAGAAAAAGGGGACAGGGCAATGACAAGATAAGAGACTCAGGAGAGGAAACAAGGGACAGTGAAGTGATGAAAGAAGAGATTCTTTGGAAGAACATGGGTGCTACCTTCTCAGATAGGTGGGAGCATTTATGTCCACCCTCCGGCCCTAAGTCACCTTCCTTCTGCCTAACAAAACTGCGCTGTGCCCCTTCTCATGCTTACCATGATCCCTAGCTTTCTGGATGGCCTGGGTCAACTTCTTGTGTTGCTTCATACAGACCCCTGTGAAAAAAGGTAACTAAGAGATCATTTTATAAGTCACAGTAAATAAAGAACACAACTGTTTCTACATGGTGATAGAGGCTTAGATTTGGAAGACCTAGCTCTACCTAATGACCCCATTCCCCTGACCCCTCGGCAAGGCTCGGTTTCCCCTTCTGCCCAGTGGGAAGAACCTTCCCTCTCTCTCTGAGAACCAGGATGAAGACTTAGGAGGGTCTAGCCACTATAGAGAAGCCACTTAACAGTAAAGGTTTCAAGACAGGGAGCAGAACACAATTCAAAGGGCAAGTGTGGTTAGTTAAAGGGCTGAGTTGGACAATCCACAGAGAAAGATTCAATAAAGGAAGAATGGATTTCAGATCTGGGCAAGACGATCTGAGAAAGTAGCAAAATAGTCCCTTCAGCCTTTTACAGCCTGACTATAGAACTCTTCTTAAAACTCCTTGGGAATTCCCTGGTGGTCCAGTGGTTAGGGGCTCTGTGCTCTCACTGCCGCAAGCCCGGGTTCAATCCCTGGTTGGGAAACTAAAATCCCACAAGGCGTGCGGTGTGGCCAAAAAACCCCACAAAAAAACAAACTAAGCCAAAACAAAAACAAACTCCTTGACAAACCAAACTCCACGGATCATGCTACCACGCCACAAAAGGGTGGATTCCGATTATTCTTTGCAAATTTATCTTGCTTTGGAGCAGGTGTTGGCAAAATGTTCTCTGTACAGGGCCATATACTGGAGGCAATGTGGCATATGTTTTAGGCATATATTATAGTCTGTCTCAGCTCCTCAACTCTGCCACTGCAGCCTGGAAGGAGTTGTAGACAATATGAAAATAAATGAACATGACAGTGAGCCAGATTTGGCCTGTGACTGTAGTTAGGGAATAGATGTAATCTTGAATTGGTGAGCTTACACCAAATTTGGGAAATCTAACTGAATTGTCAATGGAATAAAAGTAAGGTCAATTTATGAGAAAGCCTTCCGTAAAAGTGAAGAGACCCTATAGAAAGGAAACAATCAGCACCATTTACCTTTTAACAGTTCCATTTAGATAGTTTGCTTATACTAGTACTCGCCGGTATCTTTTTTCCACATATAACTGTTTTAGCGTGTGAGTATCCCCATTAGGCCAAGATTTCCAAAAGGTTCCATCACATTTTTTAGGCCATTAAAAAATGTAGGAACCACCAAATAAATACCTGTTGTCTGTCTTAATAAATATAAGAAGTGCTGTAAGGAAAAGCTATTCTGGTGGTGACAGGGATGATGGGCTGACCTGTATATGGAGCATGGAAGATGATACCCGTGTGGGAGCAGACAAACTGTCCCAAGAGCTTCACATTCTGTAGGAAAAAGTGGTGGAGAAACAAGAGAGAGGGAAGGGAAGGTAGCAAGATGATTAGAGACTAAAAGTGCACAATCCCTGCATACTCACACAAATGACCTTGACCCTTCTACATCTCTCCAGGTGCTACTTCCCTTCAGGTCCTGGTTTTGGCCCCATCCCTTTACTGAACACATTCTTGCAAACTTTTTCCCTTTCCTGGCCTTCCAACCATTTCACATACACATCCTACGTTTTGTCACTGAGACTCACATAGAATTCTCTTCTGCAGAGGTTAGGTTCTAAAGTCAGCCCTTCATGCAACAAATTAGGGACAGTCTGTTGGAAAATCCCTGATATCACCCAGAAAATGTAGTACGTGTTATAATCTACATTTACAAATTATTAACTTATATAAAAGCATGGTATATGTAATGTATATGTTTACTAAAATCAATTTTAGAGATTTAATTATTAGAATGACTCCCAGCCAGTAATTAATCACAAGTGGTGAGACTCCCAAAGAAAAAGCAGGTATATCTGTGGAGTGGAATGGCAGGCAGAATCATCTGCAATCTTCAGTCTGTAATCTTTCTTTCTCCCTTAGTCATGCAATTTGTTATAAACTGTATACAAATGATTATAGCCTTTTTTTGGTAACCAATTATACACAGCTGAAATTGAGAAGTATCTTCTGGACTCCTCTACAACCTGTATCAGAAGGAGCCTGAGAGCAGTCAGACACCCCCATCTGCTGACTGACTGACACTTGAATGCCCTCTGACTTCCCTGATGACCAGCCATTCAGCTTCTGCCCTAATACCTCGTAATACTGCAAGCTCGGAAGGGCACTTTTCCATTATCATCTTTATAAGGTTTTTGAATCCTTTAAGGAACAAGTTCTGTCCTTCTCACAATGAAGGTTTTTTGAAAAAATAACTAGATTATACCTTGCTTCATGTATCTGCCCTCCAGCCCCAAGTCTCAGCATGCCACCACACATCAACATGACAACGAAATAAAGAAAATCTCAGGAAAAAACTAGTCCAATCTACTTGCTAACAACTGTGATTGATATAAATAAACCTTTGGGCATTGCCCTCACATTAGAAACAAGCATTTCTCTTGCCAATTTAGACTGTAAATTTCATAGACAAGGGATGAAACTTTTTAGTAAAACCCACAGTAGAGCGCAAAAGGCTGGAAGGAGGAATGTTTTTATATTACCAGAAAGTCAATACAAAATGGACTTTAGGGGCACCAGGATATGAAGAGCGGGGCACCTAAGGTAATCTCTTTAGCATTGCAAAAAAGGCTCCAAGTCTTTATCCTGGAGAAAAGATTCTCCTTACCCTAAAGTCAACGTGCAACTTCTGATCCCGGCAGATGGGGCAGGGATTCCCAGCAATTTTATTTCCACGCTGTAGAGAGAAGAAACTGGCAGGTGAAGCTGTTCAAAGCCCTGTCAGAAAGATTGCTGCTGGGGACTTCCCTGGTGGCGCAGTGGTTAAGAATCCGCCTGCCAATGCAGCGGTACACGGGTTCGAGCCCTGGTCTGGGAAGGTCCCACATGATGCCGAGGAACTAAGCTCGTGCACCACAACTACTAAGCCTGCGCTCTAGAGCCCGTGCTCCACAACAAGAGAAGCCACTGCAATGAGAAGTCCATGCACTGCAACGAAGAGTAGCCCCTGCTCCCTGCAACTAGGGAAAGCCCACATGCAGCAACGAAGACCCAACGCAGCCAAAAATAAAAATAAATAAATAATAAATTAAAAAAAAAAAAGTGCTGCTGCCGCTGTCACTATGGCCTCCAGCCCCACTCCACATCCACGTGCCACACTCAGAAACTCACAATACATGTCTTTCGAGTCCGCTGTGGGGGTATTCCCCCTTTGTGGTTGCGACGGTAGTCAGCCCAGACAGGGCGAGAACCATAGCGGTTCTGGTATTCTGAAATGAAAGACCATACAAGTTATTCCTGGGTGGTGGTGATGGGCGGGTCTCTGTCCAGTTATTTCAGACCTCACTTGACCCTCCCCTTCCCCATTTAGAAGTACCTTCTGAGTCCAGATATTTCCAGGGTTCATCCTTATAAGGGGAAACGGGAAGTGGGGGCAAAGAATCTTCCTCAAGGGGGGCTTTGGTGCAAAGAGTCTGGAGGGGAACCTATAAAAGGAGGGGCAGAGGCGAAATGAGACAATGAGTTCAAGGACAAAACTTGATTGGTTTGCTGCCCACGCTTCAGGGAGAAAGGGGAAGGCACGCCCACTGTGTAAATGAAATACAGCAGGAATATGCTGTATATGGGAGGTAGCATTTTGTGAGAGATTGTTTACATCAACAACGACTATCCCTACCTCCAACTGGATCTTGAAAGAAAAGGTAACATTAGAAGATAAACTAGCACAGGTGACTGGGAAGCAAATTTATTTGAAAAGACACCTCAAAAACCTGGCACGTATAAGGTATCCATGCTTTCTGGGATGAACTCAGTCTACTGGAGGAAAAGGGAGAATGTCCATCTTCTTGGAATTAAGATGTGTGGCTGGAAGGGGATGCAAAGGACATGCGAGTCTCCAACTCGATCCAATCCAATCACTCAGTTGCCCAGCCTTCTAAGAAGTTGAAGGTCAACATTCCATATGGCAGAACAAACTTGAGTCCTAACGCTACCACCTCTAAAGCTACCAGGCCTGTAGTTAACTCTGTGGTGACCCCTGTCACCACTTTTCAGTCCCACTTTAGGGAGTGGCAGTTGGGCAAGCCTTCCCATCTCACCCTGCCCCACCCAGAATTTGCCCTGCCCATAACCTCCAGGGTGGTGAGTCCGTGAGGCTGGAGGGAAAACTCAATCCAAAGTTAAGTTCTCATGTATGCTTTGATAAGAAACTGATTTAGTGAGATAAAGAGCCGAGTAACTGGTCCCAGGTCATGAGAATGTATCCTGGCTTTATTGGAAAATAGTAGGGCTGGTAGAAGTTAGTGTCCCTCAACCCAAGAACACTCCCTGGCATCGAAGATTTAGACACCACCTGTACAGTTAACAGTTGGTTTGTGTATGGCCAAGAGATCCATTCCACCGCCTAATTATTCAGCCGACATGGAAACTTGGGAAGAGGAGGACATCCAACCCTTGCTCTTTACCCTCGACTCGAGATTAGAAAACGTGCGCTGTATTGAGGAATGAGAAGGGAAGGAGGAAGGTGGTGGAAGCAAAGCGTTGCCTTGACAGCCAAGGTAGAAGCACTCGGGAAGGCCTCCGCTCCTGGATTCCCAGAAGTGGAGCGACGACCTCGAAAAGGTACAACCAAATTTGGGGTTGTACAAAATGTGCCCCAGGGAGTTACCTGAACTCCGTAGGCACCTCTGTAGGGCGAAATGCTAGGAAGCCGCCTCAGCAACACGTTCAATACGGAGGCAGCCATCTTGACATACGCACAAAGCAGGAAAAGGGACTGCGCATGCTCCAGGAAATAGATGAGGGTAGGGCCAAGGACGACCCCGCAGTGCAGAAGGCGGCAGCGCATCTGCGTCAGGACGGAAGCGTGAAAGGGAAGCCGTAGGGAGGGGCCAATTTCAACTGCGTCACAATCGAATTCGGCCACACAATTGCGTTTTTGCTGAACCAGCCACTACGACTCTTAGATCCCACTCTTACAGTTTGTACTTTAAGCAATTTTGAAGTCGATTTTGACCGCGATCCTCTCACTGCGCATGCGCCGGTCCGATTCTACCAACCCTTGGTGAGAAATGATCTCGACGGCGGAAGTGGTGGAAGCAGAGGAAAGGGAGGTGCTAGGCCGCTAGGTCAAGCGCACGCGTTCGGAGGCCAGGAAGGAGGCGGAAGAGGGTGCCCGGGGGAAGAGGCTGAGCGAAGGGTAAGGCAGGATAGCCAATCAGCTGGTGAGTTGTCTTATTGATTGCCCAATGAATTCACGCCCCGCTCACAGTCTCTCGCCGCAAGGGCGTTTCACTAGCACGTTTGGGCGCGTTGGGCGGTGTCCGGATATAAAAGACTCAGCCCGAACGGGCAGCCGCCATTCTGGGGTTCGTTTAGAGGTAAGTCTCGGCATTTTGTCGGTTGGAGGGTAAAATTTTGCTGGGACAGTTGGCCTAGGAAATGGGTTAGGCGAGGGCTCGGTTGAGAGCCGTGACTCTTTTTAAGCGGCTGTGTTCGGGATGGGACATGGAGGTGTTTGGGGACAACAAAGATTGTACTTTTGGGTGTTTAAGAGCAACCCATACTGATTATATCTTTCTCCCTTGTGTTCCTTTTATCCCAGGTTTGAATTTTCTCGGAGAAAGACGGGCCGGCCACGAGGAGAAAAGAAACAAGCCGCAGCAACATCTAAGCCCTTGAAAGGATCCTGAGAGGGGGGAAAGGGAAAACAGCAGCCACCAGCCCAACCACTTGTGTCTTCTGCCCCTTCCCACCTATCTTGCCCGCCCCACCAGCCCACGCTGCCTGGGACTTGAAATCTGTGGCCGAAGGACCGTCACCACATAACTTCAAAAATAATCAACCACCCTCCCTTCCCAAACCCACCCAAATTCACTCATCCAGCGTTTACTTTTTTTAATCCACTCAGAACTTTTTTTCTAAGACCCCCCTCCCTACATGGAGTTGGGTGGGGGGGGAAATGAATACTGAGTTGGCCTTTATTTTTTTTAAGGAGACTTTTTGATCCAATGAGGCCCCCCAAATAATTGAGTTTTGGGTCCTGGTTGGTTGTTTTATTTTTTTTCTCCAAAATTTTAACCCCCTCCCCCCCTGAGCCCGAGGTGCTGACGTCGCAAAAAAATTGGATAGTAAGTGTCGAATTTTCAAAAACCAGCCTTGCAACAAGAAATCAACGTTTCCCTTTGTGAAACCAAAAATAATGAGAGGAAGAAATGAGACCGTAGAACAAAATAGAGAACTGGAGAAGGACCGATGCGGTCACTTAATCTCCATTAAAAAGGGCCTTTGGGTCTAAACAGTGTTCTCTCTCCCCTACCACTTGCCTCTTCCCTGCTCTGCTGCAGGCTAGGAGAGGGTGGAGGGAGGGCCCGCAAGTTAAGATTTTGATGGTTAACCCTTGGTAATCCAGCCAGTTTCCAGACTGCCAAAGCCATAAGTGTTTGCTTTTTATAAGGAGGTATGGTTACCTTCCTCTCGTTAGCAGCAGTCTTCAAAAGGGTTAATGAGCTCACATACAAAAGATGGTGGATTTTGTGGCCCAGAAGTCCCACTTCTTTGTGTGTGAGACAAGCAGGGCGCCTTTCAATTTGCCAGATTAATAAGCAATCTGTACATAAAGATTGCAGGGTAAGGAGATGGGCAGAGAGAAATAGGTGGCTATGACTTTTTAAATGATTGTTAACTCTCAATTTTAATGTAATTTGTTTGGGGTATATTTGTGTGGTTAATATAGGTGGCAATCTAGGAATAAAGATTGCAAGACACTTAATTCAGGGCAAAATATAACCTTAGTGCCAATACATAACAAGATAATAGTTGGGGAGGTAAAGAATGTCTTGTAATTGTTGCAGATTGCGTAGGTTATTTAAAAGCAAAAAAAAGTAACATTTTAATTTGATTTTTGGTGGGGGGAATACAGTTAAGTAGAGGGTGGAAAGGTTGGGGAAATGTGGAATTCAGGAGTATAATTTTAAAAGCCATTTAGTGCAATTGAATGCTAGCTTTCTAAAAGATTTGTGTCGTTAAAAGGAATTTTTTTCTTCCCTGCTTCAATATGGCGACTTTCTTTGTCCTTTTGTCTTCCAAGCGGCGTTGCAGGTTGTGTCTTGACCCATTTTTCTCCTGTCCTCCCACCTCAACCCTATTTGTTGAGAGGGGTCCAAGTCCTCCCCCCTTTCCCTTTATAGGGAGGATGGGGGGTGTTCGACAGTAGCAGGTTGAACCTCAATTGCAAATTCAGTTCTTCCCCGCAGAAAATTGTTCTTTTTAATATTTTAATTGCTTTTATTTTCACACTGCTCTTATTCAAAGTAGGTCAAAGACTATTAGGATCGGGGCTGCTTTTTGCGTTTTTTTGGGTTTTTTTACTAAAAGATTTTTTAATGTAAAAAGCTGCCGGCAGAGCCGGGAAAGCTTTTTAAGTTTGAGTCCTCTTCTCCGTAACAAGATGGCGTCCCTGCTTTGTTGTTTTTCTCCCCCTTTTGCTATCCAGAGCTTAGGGCCGCCCTAGAAACTTGGTCAAGGGGGAGGAGCAGCATTGAAAGGTGATGTAATCAGCTTTCTTCCTCCTTTCTCCACCCTCTTCAAACTCCACCCCGCGCAGATGCCTTCTGGACTCTTGTGCACGCTGCTGCTAGACAGGAAAAGCCATTTTCCTTATTTTCTTTATAACCTTTTATAGCCATTATCTTAAAAGGAAAAAAGCTTAATAGGAATTAGGTCTTGAAGCTGTCCGTCTCCTTGGGCAGCTCTGGTTTTTGTATTTAACGATCCCGAGTCTGTTGCTTTTATTTTCACCCTCTTTCATCACTACTGCTTGGAATTTTTCCCCGTTTCAGTTGCCAGGGGTGGAAACCAGTCAAACAGCTATACTTTAGGACTGGAAGCTTTTGAGGGGAGTGTGAGCGTGTGTGTGTCTTATCTGTGTGTTGGGGGATACTGGAGGAAGACACAAGGGCTTGTGAATGAGTAACTGGAATAGACAGCTGGGGCCTAATGACACTGAAATGTGCCGTTTCTGCTCAGGAATCAGTCCTTGGGCCTCTTGCATTTGGTCGCTTTGTATGATGAGAATCTGGGAGAGAGTGGGTACTTTAGGACTTTCTTCTAAATCGCCCTTATTCCCGCCTCTGGGTTTGGGGGTAAGCTCTTTGTGTTCAGTGCTGTATCACGTTCTCCAGTTGCTTAGCTCCTGTACATTGGTAACTAGGATGAGAAGTGAATCTTTAGGAAAGGAGGCGGCAGTTGTATACTCAAGGCAGGGGGATTCAAGCTACGGTTTCTGGTAAGCAAAACCTTTCTGGTATTACATTTCACAACCTTCATTTCTTTTTTCCAAAGAGCCACCCTTTTTGAATTTCTTTTTCCTTCCCTTCTGAAAGAAATTCCTTAAAAACAATGGGGAAATAATGTCCTCTTCGTTTTTCAACTTGTGCAGTGCTGTAGCAATTGGTGCATGTTCGAAAGCCATGCCCTACTTGAGGGTGGTATTGGGTGTCCTGTCCCTATCTTACCTTTCTTCTTCCAACTTTTTCAAAGTCAAATCTTTATCAGACTCTCCATATACTTTTCATTTTTTAAAGTCCTGCCCTGAAGCGTGAAGGTTCTAGGCAGAATTGGAAAGCCGTTTTGTACAACTGTTCTGTGGTGACTTGGTGAGACTTTAGGGCTAATTTTCTACTGGGTATGGATTCTCAAACTATTACTTCTGGATTGGATGGGAGGGCCTCTTCCACATGTCCTACTGACCACAAGTTTTTTATCTTTTAAGCAGTTTGCCATGTGCCTCTGCAGCATACCTTCCTTGGGAGCTGAACATTCTACCCACTGGGGTTCCTGAGCTCTAGTGAGCAGGGGATTATAATAAAGAAGATCTGCATTAACATGGGAGATGGGAAAAAAAGGTCTTCTAGGGAAACCACATCCATCCAGAGAACGTCGGAGAACCTGATCCTTATAGTTTGTGGCCACAGTTCTATCCTGGGATCCTGTCCTATGAGGGCAGGGGTGGGGGGTTACTTTACACCCTTATTGAAAGGCAAATAAGCGTTTGGGAAGGGCATGTGCTACCAGGTTTTGGAATGATCTTGAGGGGGAGCAGCTTACTATTTGAAGAGAGGTGCGACCTTGTGAATCACCCGAGAGACATAATTCAGTCCACTCTGGAGTCAGACTAGGAAATGCCTCAATTACCGTGGAAAGGAAGGGGGGAATGTAAGCTACAAAGCACTTCATTTCCAGAAGTGCTAAGACCTCTAAGTGAAGGTTAACTTGGACACCTTCCTCCTTTGTTAGAAGATTGTTGTGTTTGTTTTTAAACTCGCCTAGAATTTTTGTCCTGAACCAATTCAGTTCGTTTCATTGGTGATGGGTATGGAATAATTTTAGCCAAGCTAGATATTTTTCACCCTATTTATTTTGGAGGCAGGAGTTGGTGTCACTTCTGGACTTAATTTTATCTCTGGTAAGAAAGAAAATTCCCCAGTGCCTTGAGTCTGCACGTGTCTGCCGGCAACATCCTCCATAAGGAGAGCCCAGCTTTAGGACAAGGTGGAGATGATGCCAGGGGTTGCTTCCGCACCGCCACCCCGTATGTTCTGCCTTCAAGGAAATTAAAACATACCATGCCCTGGATTATTTTTGGTTTCAGAAAGCTTGCTTAAGCTTTCGTTCCAGGCTCCAGATATATTAATGACAATTGGTCACTGGCCCTCTTTCCCTGGTAAAGTCATTTGCCTTTTCTCCTGTAGGGCTGTGCCGAGAATTTAGGCTCTTCATTCCTTTCCACTTGAGTGCCTTGGAACTTCTTTCTAAACGTAATGACTTCAAAATAAGGAAATAGGTTGTAAAAACACTTGGGGTCCTTAATTTTAAATGAGTGAAAACTAATCTGCCTGGAGGAAGCCGTCTTGAGAAAACCCCCTTACATTTTAAAACCAAGTGATTGGTGCTTATGAGACAAAATTTATAGTTTTGTTAATTATGTTTCCAGAATGTAAATAATAGGAAAAGTGCAGTGGAAAATGAATATTTAACATTTCTTCTGCTTTGTCTTCTAGTTTTCCTTGACTGTTAACGTCTTTTATTCTTGCTTGTTGTGAATGGGAATTAAAAAGTTGTCCCTGGGTCCCATTCCAGCAGAAGGCACTGGACAGAATTTAGCTGTGTACTCACTGGTTTCTTTTCTTTCTAAAGATGGTTATTCTCTCTTGTCTGCTACCCTCTTAAGCAAAGGAACATTTGAGCTCAGGTGACAGTTTTTGTTTCTGAAGGAAGTAGGGGGAGCAGGCCTGTTTACTTAACTGGTGGGTGGGTGTGCAAAAGGGGCTTTTCCAAGGTGCTGTGTATTCAACTGGGTTTGAATCTGAGGGGCCAGCTGTATTTAGGGGACATTGGTTGGAAGTGAAGTTAGTTTAATTGAAAGCTTTTTGTCAAATTGCATATATTTTTTTTACTGATGATATATTTTATTACTTTGGATTCGCTCATTGCTTTTCCAGTCTCCAGCAAATGGGAAATCTATTTTATGTATCCCTTTATTGTATTCCTGTCCTTATAGTGTCTATATTTCATTTTATAGTGTCTTACTACATGGGGAAAATTCCTTTATCCCCATGTCTGTCTCTCTGTGTATAAGAATCACCACACTTAAGTGGATTTGGCCTATGGACTTCTAATTTATCTGGTATTGGACTTGGATGTTTTTTCCTCTGACCTTAGGTTCTACCTGTCCTCGTGGAGATTGCAGGGCAGCAGCAAAGCACAGTTAACCCAGACTTGCTCACCTCTCAGTATCTCTTACCTCACCTCCTCTCCCTGTATTCAGCCCACAGGTTCTGATCTCAGGAACCAAGTTCCCCCCATGCCTCTGCCTCTTCTTGGCCTAGGTTGTTAGAACCTGTAAATGTAGAGATTTATTGACTTTTTTATTGTGAGAATTAAAAGGTTGAAAGTATTATGCTCGTTTTTCTCTTTTGAGAACAAATAGAACAAATAGAACTAATTAACATGATCTTATAAGGAACCTGTTTTCTGCAGAAAATATAATCATCTTTGTAAAACACTGATTTTTCCCACCCTTCTGCCTGGCTCATGTGTTTCATCTCTGTACTAGATGCGGGATTCAGGAGGCTTTCTTCTTGCCTCCTTCCTACCCAGTGTTCGTCTTATTTCCCAAATGTCGATATTACTAAGGTGGCTTTCTTTTCTGCTTCTCAGAAGCCAATGTTTAGAGGCATTGTGGATAAAAATCCTAATCAGAACCATATTGATTCTAAATTAACTCTCAAACTTCGGTTCTGGCCTAGAAATTGTTTCACATGTCTCTGTCCCGTAACAGCTGTGTTCAGCTTTTAATTAACTCCTTTTCTAACCTAGTCTAAAGCAGCTACTTAAAATTTAATGGCATTTTGCCAGCTTCTAGTTTTATTTGTTCCATTCTTTTTGGCTCCATGGTTTCTAATTTCAGGCCCTCCTTGGGGATCTTGGGTGGTATTATGATTTAGGTGGGGAGTAGGAGTCAGATTTGCATCTTTGCTTTTGAAACCACAAACCAATCTTGCCCTTAACTTTGAAACAATAAAAACTCGTGCAGTGTTTGGTTAATGAGTGAGATTTTTTCAAGGCTTAGGAGGACCTGCTTGGTTTTCTTTGCTCATTTGTCTCTATTTCTGGGAGCCACCCCTAACTCCCATAGGGGAGAGGTTCTGTTTTCAAGTTTTGTTTCCTTCTCTTTTCACCTACAACTTTAGACGATTGTCTCCTGGTGCAAGCAGAACATATCCTGCTACCTGTGGCGGTTGACCTTTTTTTTTTTTTATAAGCAGGTTCTTATTAGTTATCCATTTTATACATATTGGTGTATATATGTCAATCCCAATCTCCCAAGCGGTTGACTCTTCATGGGCTAAGATAGAAAGGAGTTGACTCTTGGAAGACAGCCCAACATCCATGATTGGCCCAGTTCTTATCAAGCTATAGGTTTGGTGTTTTTTTTTTTTTTAAGCTAGATTCATTAGCAACTAAGGGGAAACGGGACCTAATAAGCAAAAATGACTTGGAGAGTTGAGTGTTTGTTTTGGGAATGTGAATCTTAGCTCTGATACAATCTGGTGAAGTTCAGCTGTCCGAGGAAGGATGTAACTGGGAGCGAGAGGAGAGGTGCTGCCCCAGTCCTCCGGTCCGATTGTCGTCCCCTTCAGTCATGTATTAACAGAGTGCTTCACTTGCCAGGGCTGTTTTCTCAGTAGGGACAATGGTCTGTTGGTTTTTCTTATCTAGATAATGGTGAGTGCAGTTGAATGTAGATTAAATAATCACTAATAATTTGTCAAACACAGAGATGGAATTTATTAGAGGGCAACTGGGGCTGTCCTTGCCACCCATTTATTCTGTGGGTTTTATCCTCTTATCTTAGAAAACCTCGATCATGGGTTCGGGTCCCATAGACCCCAAAGAGCTTCTCAAGGGCCTGGATAGCTTCCTTAACCGAGATGGGGAAGTCAAGAGTGTGGATGGGATTTCGAAGATCTTCAGGTAAGTCTGTACCCTTTGAATTCGTTGTGAGTGGAGAATATTTTGTGTTGTAATATGACTATAATTAAGGCAGATAGCAGAAAGTGTTCCCTAAGAGGAATGGGAGTCAGTGGAATAGGATTCAAGTCCAATTATGTTAGAACTAGTGATAGGAAAAGATGACCCCTTGGTCCCCGGTCATTATGGCATCTGGATATTTGGAGATCCACAGTCCCAAGGGAAGGAAGGAAGCAAGCAGGGGAGTCAGGTGACAGGATTCTTAGTTCTGTTTTGGGTTGCATTCTGCATGCTCCAAATGTCATTTTCCTTCAGGGATCCTCGAGTTTTCCAGGAGAAAGAGAGTGACTAAGCCAGTCGGAAGAGATGGTAGTTGAAGGCTAGGGCTCTTCACCTGGAAGCAGAATCAAATGTGTCCTGTGGGTTAGAGAAGCAGTGACACTTACCTCCTCAGGTTGGAGACTTCAGTGCATCTCCTCCGTGTGTTCCATCCCTCTGGGTGTTTCCACATCAATCCTGATCCACCTCGTCCTCCTAGGGGCCTGTGTGATCCCCCCATCCTGTAGCGAAGTCCCAAGTCATCAGGCATTTCGAGGTACTCCTGCAGATTAGAAGCTTCTGCTCAAAGGAGAGGTGCTTTCGGGCTGCTTCATTTCTAACCTTGACTTATCTCTTACAGTCTGATGAAGGAAGCACGAAAGATGGTGAGTCGATGCACTTACTTGAACATTCTCCTGCAGACCCGTTCACCAGAAATATTGGTCAAGTAAGTGGGGACCTGGGTGGCTGGGTACTTAGAAGGTGGGGGGAGGTGAGGCACGGGGTTCCTGGGTTATTGATGGGGGACTAGGAGGGTGGGGTATACTCCCAAGACCCAGGAAGGGCATCACAGAGCCTCCTCCCTGCCTGCAGGTTTATTGATGTTGGTGGTTACAAGCTTCTTAACAATTGGCTGACATATTCAAAGACAACCAACAACATTCCCCTCTTGCAGCAAATTCTACTGACCCTGCAGCACCTACCACTCACTGTTGACCATCTCAAGCAGGTACCTTCAGTCTTTACAATCCTGGTTCTTCCTTTTTGGTTTAGGCTAACAGATGAAAAACTCATATCAACTCTGATGTGGCTACAGTCTTGGGCCTGTGAGGTAGAATGGTAGAAAAAAAATAGGAGTTTGGAATCAAGATTTGGTTCAAATTTATGTCCTTTAATAGGTGTGTGACATGGGGCACTCTATATATCTGAGCCTCAGTTTTTTCATTTGTAAAATGGAAATGGTTGAACCTACCTAACTGGATTGTTTTAAGGAGTAAGAATACGTCTCCAAGGGCTGTGTAAGAGAGAAGGTCTATCTCAGTGTTAGTGGCTGTTAAGAGATTGTGCGTTTGTGGGAGTGGTTAGCTCTGAGTGGGCTGCTTTTCCTTCTGGCACTTACCATCCTGCTGCTCCTTTCCTTTCGTAGAACAACACAGCCAAACTGGTGAAGCAGCTGAGCAAGTCAAGTGAGGATGAAGGTAGGGGCCAGTCCTTTCCTCTGTGTGCTGGGCCTTCTTCCGTTACTTCCACTCAGTTACCTTCATTTCTTAAGATCTCTTGGTGTAAAAGCCATACACTTAAAATTCTTTGGGGGAAATAGTGTCATCCTAGAATGTCTCGTCATCATTTACTTCTGTTTCTCTAAATATCAATAAATAGAGCATATTCTGGGACCCTCAATGTCTATTTTCCTAACAACAGGTATGCTCATTCTACCAAAAAACACCCTGCTGTGAGGCATGGGCAGAATCCTGACTGCTGGAGTATATCAGAGCTTTGACAGCAACAGATTCTTTCCTTTGCTAAGACAAAGGGTTTTGCAGCTCCTGGCGAGGGCCATACAGCTCTGGCTTGAAGACAGAGCCTGGCGCCAGAAAGTCACAGGTTTTTCTTTAGAGGAGAAAAGGGTTTATATCCAAGAGTTAACCCAAAAGTTTTACACCCAAGGCATAAACCAGTGAGCACAAGACACTGGTTTCCCGCAAGTGAGCAGCATTGTAGCAGAGCTGATCCCCGCTCTTTGTCTATGGGGAATGGTATGCTAGGTCCCTTTGGAAAGTTTAGCTAGAGGAGAAAACACTGGGAACATTTTCCAGGATAAAGGATCACGATTTTGTTTTAACTCACAGTATTGTTTAAGTGAAAAACATTCCCTAGCTTTCCGTTATTTTAGTTGTATGTATTCTGTTTTTAGGTCCTTTTATATAATGAGCACTTCACTGTTTTTCTGACATCTCAGAGTAGCTTTGTAGGATAAACTAACACAGAAGATCCCATTAAATCATTGCCTATCTTTTGTTTCTTCACTGAGGTATATTGGTCCTTGTTCCATCTGGCTTAATTGTGTTGCCGTCTTTGAGTATAGGTTTAATTATTATTCTGTGCTTCCTTTAGATACTGAAATTTGTACATTCCTTATTGACTGTAGTTAAGTGTTACTGGACCATAGTATCGATTGCTTCAAAGAGGTTTCAGGATATTCCCCCACTGGGCATTGGGGTTCATATTGCATTAGGTATAGGAGTTGGCAGTTGTGTGACTGTTTTAAAAAGTTAAGTTTTAATATTCTACAACAATTTCATTATTAAATCAGCCCATAGTGGAAATGTTGGCAAGAAGAGAGGTCCCGTAGATAGGAGATATTATTTGCCAAGTACAGAAGGAAAGAGCTACAGATGCATTTTTCCATATATTTAGAAATAAATTCTGTTTTTTATCTTTAAATTCTCTGACCATCTTTTTTCTCTAGATAAACTCTGCTTCTTTCATCCTAAATCGGTTTGTTTTTAAGTTCTTTTTTCACTCTTGTAACACTTAATTGATTCTTTTAGGAGCTGTCATCACTAGTGACACTCTAGGAAAAAAAGTTTCCCTAGAAAATCTTTTTTTTTACGAGGATCTAAATCTGCCTCCTTGAAATTTTTAAAATCTGGTAGCCCTTTGGATACTTGAGCCCCTCTGCCTTTCTCCTTATTTTATTGTAATAAGTGGTTAGGGGAAGAGCATAGGCACTAGGTTCATTCTGCCATCTTCTAGTTTTGTGACTTTAATCTCCATGCTTCTGTGTCTATAAAGGGAGATTAAAAATGTTCAGGTTGTAATAACAATTACATGAGATGTATGCAAAGCAACTAGTGTAGTTTTTACAACATACTTTAATAAATGTTTCTTCTTTTTGCTCCCCGCCCCCCGCCACTGGTGTTATAATGGCATCAGGGTTGAAAGTTATCTGAATAGAGGAAAATTCCATGATTCAGTGTATCTTACATTATTTAGGCATTTCCCCTTTCTCTCACCTGCAGAGCTCCGGAAATTGGCCTCAGTCCTTGTCAGCGACTGGATGGCAGTGATCCGCTCCCAGAGCAGTACCCAGCCTGCTGGTAAGCTCCTTGGCCCTTTATCCCTTGTATTTCTTTCTTTCCCACTGGGATGTGGCCTTGCGTGCCTCTAACCTGCTTTTTACCTCTGACTGACAGTCTTTCTCTTTATCTAAATAAAATCCTTTTC
Source organism: Mesoplodon bidens (assembly GCF_964165515.1). Classification (NCBI taxonomy): domain Eukaryota; kingdom Metazoa; phylum Chordata; class Mammalia; order Artiodactyla; family Ziphiidae; genus Mesoplodon; species Mesoplodon bidens. Next base: position 83,186,321 of record NC_138172.1, read on the forward strand.
TGCTCTATTTTTCCACAACAGAGAAAGATAAGAAGAAACGGAAAGAAGAGGGAAAGAGTCGAACCACCCCTCCTGAGCGACCGTTGACTGAGGTGAAGGCTGAGACTCGGGCTGAGGAGGCCCCGGAGAAGAAGAGGGAGAAGCCCAAGTCCCTCCGAACCACGGCGCCCAGTCACGCCAAGTTCCGCTCTACCGGTAAGGCTGCCGTCTGGCCTCTGGAGGGTCTGTGGGTAGGTGCACAGCCCGGGCCTTAATGGTGGAAGAGTTGGACTTAATGGTACGGTAAATCTGGAGAGAGGGAAGATTAGTGGGTGGAGCATTGTGGGAGTTTATAGGGCTTGATGAAGGTTAAGGGAGGAAGAGTCAGGAGAGTGTGGAGTGAGTCCAGCCCCAACACCATGTCTTCTCCACCAGGACTAGAGCTGGAGACGCCGTCTTTGGTGCCTGTGAAGAAGAATGCCAGTGCAGTGGTGGTTTCTGACAAGTACAACCTTAAACCCATCCCCCTCAAGCGTCAGAGGTATGGACCACCTTCTTGGTTTTTGAATGGGCTGAGTCTGTGGACGTGAGGGGAAAAGAGGGGGCGAGTCAGGTGTTGTTGACCAGTCCCTTTCTAACAGTTCCATAGCTGCCGCAGGAGATGCTGTGCCCCCTGCAGAGAAGAAATACAAGCCACTCAACACAACACCCAATGCCACCAAAGAGATCAAAGTGAAGATCATCCCGCCACAGCGTGAGTCTAAAGGGGGGGGGGATGTGCTTTGGATTGAGAGCAAACTCTTTTCATGGAAATGAAGGGTTTTCCTCCATTTTCATCTGGTTTCTTGGTGTCCTTTAATGTTTACACCCCTGGAACTCCCTTCACAGGAGTCCTTCATAGGATTGCTTAGGAGAGATGAAGTAGGGAGGCGTGCTGTTCAGTGACTGGTGGGTGCGCTCCCAGCTGTCACAGTCATGGGGGCTGGCTTTGTCAATTACCTGAGCTCTGATTCCTATCCAAAGCCACGCTTGCCTGCCTTTAAAAGAAAGATAGAATAATGACAAGAATTTCTTGTGTAAATCCTCCTACATATGCTTCCTGGTCACCTTGAGCTTATTGTGTCCAAAGTTGAGGCAGGGTCTCTATTGGCCAATTTTCTGCCCAGATTGTGTCTATAGGAACAGGATTATTAAGGAGGTCTGATGATTCCATTTTATGCTCTTTTCTTTTGTAGCTATGGAGGGCCTGGGCTTTCTGGATGCGCTCAATTCAGCCCCTGTTCCAGGCATCAAAATTAAGAAGAAGAAGAAGGCGCTGTCACCCACAGCTGCCAAGGTATGGGTGCTGCGCAGTGGGCGCCAGTGACCAGGTAGAAAAGGTACAGGCGAAGGAAGGGCCCGGCAGCCAGGATGCTTGGGGAGGACAAGAGGAGTTGTGTCTCAGACGAAGACTGGTGGCAAAGCACTGTTAGAGACAGAGTCTTCCTTTATAGGAACTGTTAGGGGATCCTGCTAAGGCCCCTGGACTAATTGCCTTGCCTTGACCTTGCCTTTCCTATCAGCTCATTAACTTCTTTTTCTTTCACAATAGCCAAGCCCCTTTGAAGGGAAAACGAGCACAGAACCGAGCACAGCCAAACCTTCTTCCCCAGAGCCAGCACCTCCTTCTGAGGCTATGGACACAGAACGTCCAGGGACCCCAGTTCCCCCTGTTGAAGTCCCAGAGCTCATGGATACTGGTAAGTCTAGAAACTGGTTCAGGTTTCAGGGTTTTCTGGAAGGAAGGATCTGCTCTGAAACTACTTCTGTTTACAGCCTCTTTGGAGCCAGGAGCTCTGGATGCAAAGCCAGTGGAGAGTCCCGGAGATCCTAGCCAGCTGACCCGGAAAGGCAGGAAGAGGAAAGCTGTGACCTGGCCTGAGGAGGGCAAACTGAGAGAGTATTTCTATTTTGAACTGGATGAAACTGAACGAGGTTAGAGATCCAGTTTCCTCTGTAGTAGGTGGGGTATAGAGAGTTTAAAAAGGACTTGGTTGGGCTTACTTTCCCTCTTGCTTTTTTTCTCCTTGGCAATAGTGAATGTGAATAAGATCAAGGACTTTGGCGAGGCAGCTAAGCGAGAGATACTGTCAGACCGACACGCGTTTGAGACGGCCCGGCGTCTGAGCCACGACAACATGGAGGAGAAGGTGCCCTGGGTGTGCCCCCGGCCCCTGGTGCTGCCCTCGCCTCTTGTCACCCCTGGAAGCAACAGCCAGGAGCGGTACATCCAGGCTGAGCGGGAGAAGGGGATCCTTCAGGAGCTCTTCCTGAACAAGGAAAGGTAAGCAGAATGGGGTTCACTTCCTGAGGTATTGAGCCCTTGAGGGGAACGTGCCCTGGGGTAATTAGAAGGGGGGTGGGGGTTAAGACGAAAATCAAGAGCTTGAATAAATAATTTTTGACTGTCACTCTTTTTTTTTTTTTTTCCTATCGCTTGCTGCATTCCTGACAGTCCTCACGAGCCTGATCCTGAGCCCTATGAGCCTATCCCCCCAAAACTCATCCCCCTAGATGAGGTGAGTTTTGTGGTGATGGAGGTTGTGATTGACATTAATGCATCTTTCATGTGAGACTGTTTCTTTATTCTTTGTTGGTCCTGACTGTTCTGTCCGTTCAGGAATGTTCCATGGATGAGACCCCGTATGTTGAGACCCTGGAGCCTGGGGGAACCGGTGGCTCACCCGATGGGGCGGGCGGTTCCAAGTTGCCTCCTGTTCTGGCCAATCTTATGGGAAGCATGGGTGCCGGGAAGAGCCCCCAGGGTCCTGGAGGAGGAGGCATCAATGTGCAGGAGATCCTCACCTCCATCATGGTACGAGCCTCCCTTTTCTTCCCCACTGGCTCCATTTCTCCTTACTCCTGTTCTGCTCACCTGCCCGCTTGCTTTCTCCTCGGGCTCTCCCTTCTCTGTCGGGTGTTACCCTTATTCTCTGTTGACCTTGTCCCTTAATGACCTTGCCTCACAGGGTAGCCCTAACAGTCATCCCTCAGAGGAACTGCTGAAGCAACCGGACTATTCAGACAAGATCAAGCAGATGCTGGGTAATCCTCAGGGCCAGCCCCGGGGCCTGGACGAGGAGGCCTGCAGTGGAATTGGGGGAGCAGGGGTATTGCCACTAGGCGGTAAGACATGGGGGGGAAGACTGGACAGAGAGAGCAGTGCTCTGCCAGGTTGGTTTGAGGGGCTCAGCTGGGCACACCTAAGCAGGAAGACGTCATGCCGCTCTTCTAGAATCATCTTGCTGACTGCTTCACGCCTTTTTCATTAACAGTGCCTCATGGACTCTTAGGCCCTGGTCCCATAGCCAATGGTTTCCCACCGGGAGGCCCTGGGGGCCCCAAGGGCATGCAGCACTTCCCCCCTGGGCCTGGCGGACCTATGCCAGGTAGGTGGTGAATGAGAGGTCAGAATGGGCTTGTCTGCTTGATTTTGGCCTGGTAACAGTACAGGGTTGACCAAAGCCGGGGGTTGGTTTGGGTTGGGAGATGGCGGTCCCTGGGTGCAACAGGTAGCTGATACTGTCTCCCTTTTTTTTCCCCCAACAGGTCCCCATGGGGGCCCTGGGGGCCCTGGTGGGCCAGTGGGTCCACGTCTCCTGGGTCCCCCACCCCCTCCCCGGGGGGGTGATCCCTTCTGGGATGGCCCAGGTGACCCCATGCGGGGTGGCCCGATGCGTGGGGGACCAGGTCCGGGGCCATACCATAGAGGCCGTGGTGGCCGAGGCGGGAGTGAACCACCTCCTCCTCCTCCTCCATTCCGAGGGGCCAGAGGAGGTCGCTCTGGAGGAGGACCTCCAAATGGACGAGGGGGCCCTGGTGGGGGCATGGTCGGAGGTGGTGGGCATCGTCCCCATGAAGGCCCTGGTGGAGGCATGAGCAGTGGCAGCGGACATCGTCCCCATGAAGGCCCTGGCAGTGGCATGGGCGGTGGGCATCGCCCCCACGAAGGCCCTGGCGGTGGCATGGGTGGTGGCAGTGGCCATCGTCCTCATGAAGGCCCTGGTGGAGGAATGGGTGCTGGTGGTGGACATCGGCCCCACGAAGGCCCTGGACATGGGGGGCCCCATGGCCACCGGCCTCATGATGGCCCTGGTCACCGAGGCCACGACCATCGAGGGCCACCCCCTCACGAGCACCGTGGCCATGACGGCCCTGGCCATGGCGGAGGGGGCCACCGAGGGCATGATGGAGGCCACAGCCATGGAGGAGGTGAGGATGCTCCCTGTCCCCCATATGGCTCTTGCTGTCCCATTACAACTTTCTGGGGAACGTCACTACCCCGGGTCTGCCAGGCAGAACATGAGGTCACCCCGTTCCCAGTTCCCAGCATGCATGGCAGTTCCTTCCTTTAGCCCTTCCCCCAGGTCCCCAAGATTAGGTCTCTCTGAAAGACAGTTCTCAGGATGCCTTGGATGGGTGGGATGAGGGTGGCATTGACCTCTTGGCCATTTCCTAACTATTCCACCATCATTCCCACAGACATGTCAAATCGCCCTGTTTGTCGACATTTCATGATGAAGGGTAACTGCCGCTATGAGAACAACTGTGCCTTCTACCACCCGGGTGTCAATGGCCCCCCCCTGCCCTAGGGACCACCTGCCCGCCCCGCCCACACTCCTGTGGACTGCAGCCTTGCTCCTTCCACCCTTTTATGGCTTCTGTGAGGCCCATTTTCCCCTTTCCCCAGCTGATGAGGAGCCGGCCCCCTCAGTGCCCACCTGCCTGGGTTCCTGGGGGTTTTCTGATCACTGGTGCGCATTGATGTACATATTTTCCTCCAGTATGGGGGGGAGAGAGACTGGACACATTCTGTACCCTGGACTGCTGAAGAGGAGACCCGGTTGGCTTCACTTTTTGAGATTTGCCCTTTATGCCAAGCGCCTCTCCGGTATTACCCTTTATGCCTGAGAACCTAAAGCTGGTTATCCTGGAGAACACCTCTACTCTCCTCTTGTGGGTCCTCCACATGCACACAGAACTCTGACACGGGATCAGCTGCACTTATGAAATCATCCCCGCCAAATTCATGCTTCCTCGTGGGGTGGGGAGATGGTGAAAGGGGTATTGTGTATCCCACTGCACTGAGAGGACTCAATCAGGCTGGATTTGAGTTCTGGAACACATCATCCCCACCCCTCCCCTGACACAGGCTTTACATTGAGTCCTTACTCAAGTAAGACGTTGCAATCTTCCGTGAACACCCAAGTTTGCATCATGGGTATGCTAGGTTCAATGATGGCAAATTCACATCGGCATCCGGTGAAAAGTTTTAGCTGGCGTAGGTGAGGCCACTGGTGGTGGTCCACCCTTGCCTGCAGCTCATTCTGGAAATTAAAACACTTCAGTGAGACCAGCTTTTCAACTGAAGCCCGGTGTGCTGGGCATGCCAGTCACACTACATGCACTGCCTCTGGGAGTTAGCGTGCTCCTGGCCCCCATCTGGAACCTTGTGGGTGTGAGGCCTCCAGCTCCCTTGTCCTGTCAGCCACCTCTGAATCCCCACCAGGTGCCTTCCTGGGTGGATTCGATAAGATGACCTGCCCTCTCCCAGCCCTCTCCTTCACCTGTCTCAGCATCAGTTGTTTTCTATGAAAACAGTGGATTGGTTGGGTTTTGTGCAGGGTCTTGGGTTAGAGCCACAATGGATTTGAGGATGAGCATTTTCTTTTTTCTTTTGGTTTTGTATATTTTGTACATTAATAATAAACAGTGGAAAGAGAAGTATTTAATCCCTGGTGTGCCTGGACTGTTTAAAAAGAAAAAAGCCATTATCAGCTGTTGAAAGTTCATTAATACAAACCTTTGTGGAATGTGGTTTTCAATCCTTTGTTGGTGTTAAGTGAAATACTAATGGAGTACTTTACTTTGAATATAAAACGCCATAGCTGGGGAAGGCAGAGCTCACAGATCACCTGAGCTGCAGAAGGTGCGGGCACATCCATTCTAGCTGATCCTAACAGCCCTGTGGAGTAGCCTAGGAAAGGGATTTACGTGAGGGTGGGCAGAAGGGAGGAGTAGGGAAGAGTGGCTGAAAAGGAAAAATCCAAAAGCAGTTTCTGGGGAAGGAAGGAAAAATAGGTGGATCCTGCTTGTCCCCCCAAAAAGGGGCTCTGCAGGGTAGAGAGAAATAGGCTTGCTGCTAGAAGATGCAGGATCAAGATAATTTTTAGACCTTAAGGACAGGTATTGAGGGCCTAGTTGGTGGAACAAGATTCCCAGGGGTGGGAATTCCCTGGTGATCCAGTGGTTAGGACTCAGCACTTTCACTGCTGGGGCCTGGGTTTGATCCTTAGTTGGGGAACTAAGATCCTGCAAGCTGTGCGGCATGGCCAAAAAAAGTGTATTTAAAAAAAAGAAAGATTCCTGGGGAGACAGGAGGTTTTGGAGTCCAGAACATGGAGCGAGAGGATTAACTTTAAATAGGAAGCTCTGCTATTCTCATAATCAGAAATTAGGAGATTACATTCTGGGGGGAGAGGGAAAGGGAGGGTAGGGATATTGGGGTATAGGTTGAGAATGGTGGTTTCCAAACTTGCAGCGTTCATCAGAATCATCTGAAGGGCCTTTAAAAGAGATTAGGGGTGGGGTTCAGCAAATTTTCTGATTCAGCAGGTCTGGGATGAATTCCGAGATTTTGCATATCTAACAAGTTCCCAGGTGTTGCTGACTGCTGATCTGGAAAACACTGAAAAGACAGGGCCCTAAAACACGTTTCTTGGCTGTTGTTTCCAGGATTGGCCACAAGAGGGGAGCAACTTCCTAAACCTCACAGGCCCTACCTACACTTAGGTCAGTGGTGCTAATTTTATCTTCCCTTTTGCCCCTTCTCTGGAAAGAGGGTGTTCAGTCAGCCTACTGTTGTTCTTCACACTCGGAGAGGTCCTGAAAAGATGTAATCTAAGGGCCAAGCTGAGAGGTGAAATACCAACGAAGTCCACAACTCAAGTGAAAAAAAGTTAAAAATTCTTTAACTTGGGCTTCCCTGGTGGCGCAGTGGTTAAGAATCCACCTGCCAATGCAGGGGACACAGGTTCAAGCCCTGGTCTGGGAAGATCCCACATGCCGCGGAGCAACTAAGCCCATGCGCCACAACTATGGAGCCTGTGCTCTAGAGCCCGCGAGCCACAACTACTGAGCCTGTGCGCCTAGAGCCCAGGCTCTGCAATGACAAGCCACCACGATGAGAAGCCTGCACACTGCAATGAAGAGTAGCCCCCGCTCGCCACAACTAGAGAAAGCCTGTGCGCAGCAATGAGGACGCAACGCAGCCAAAAATAATTTTTTTTTAAATTCTTGTGTTTCGTTCTTTCTGGTTCCATCTACTGCCTGCTTCTCACCTTCCTCCCTCCACCTCCTGCAACAGGCCACAAGAACCTTTACAGAGAGCTTAATTTTTTCTATTTTAATTTAAAAATGAGTTCAGCCATTTTCTTTCAAATTCTCCATGAAAATCCAAATTACCTGTTACAACGATTTTCCTTTTTTTTTTTTTTTTTTTTTAGGCAGGGAGACAATTTGAGCATCTCATCCATTTCACTGTACCCACTGACCCATTTCTGTTTCTTCACCAAGCCTTGCAAGCACACCTCTCCCGACCGCTTCTGTTGGTCTCTTCTTCCTTATTCCATTTCCACCCCCACCCCTAAATAACCTATTAACTTTTGACTTCTCTGCCAACCCTTCCCCAAGCACACCAGTGCAATCTCCAATTCTGAATCACCATTATTCTATTTCTCCCATTCCTGCTCCCAGGCAGTAAGCATAACGTTGAAAAACCACGAAATCCTACCATCTTGGCCCAGTACAAATTACTAGCACTGACTCAACATTCACTGCTGCCTGGCAAGTCCTAACTCCTCTCCCTTCTCTGGCACCAAATCTCCTGAGAAAGTGAGCCCCATCCTATGTGAGCACCATTTCCCCTTCTCTTCACCTGAAAATATGAGTCTACATTATCTCCTTTCCTTTCTTAGAGGAAGGAGGATATCTCCTCCTGCTCGCCTCTCCTGGCATCTCCTCTCCCTGTCTCCCTCCCACCCACCACTCTTCACCTAGCAGCCAGAGCAATTTTGTGAAAATGAAAACCAGGTCAATTCACACTCCTGCGTACACACTGCCTTCTATTACTCCTAGAACCATATCCCAACTCCCTATCAACGTTTATAAGACCCCATGTGTCCTGGCCACTGCTCAAGCTCTAAGCTCAAGCCATGTTCCTGACCAAGTCAAGCTCTTTCCAGCTTCTGAGCCTCTGCACATTCTGGTGCCTTCCTGAAGGCTCTTTCTCACCCATCTAGTTGGTTCCTTCTCCACCTACAGGCCTTGGTTTTAATTAATGTCACTTCCTCTGAGAAGTCTTCCCTAATCACTCAAGCTAAAGGTGACCCCTACCCTTTCTCTCCTAACACCATGTTTCCTGTGACATACTCCAAAGGCACCACTGAGTTCCTACCTTTGCACTTCTAACCAACTCCAGGTGATGCCGCTGCCACTGGTCTAGGACACGCTGAGAACCACTGCCCTAGAGCAGCCACCAGTTCAAGCGTCTCAGCTGCTGCCCCAGCACCGGCAGCACAAGGGCAACTTCTCACATTCCCAGGCCTCCTCTGAGTTGTGTACGGCCACAGGGCTCCTTCCTGACTTTCATCTTTCCCGCTGTAGTGCTGACAGTCTTCCCTAAAACGTCTCACATGTTCCTAAAACACAGTCCTGCCTTGGCTCTCGTGCCCCTCAAGGACTCATCCTTTCGTCATCCTGTCCATATTCTACAGATGAGGGAGGACGCCCAGGGCACTGGCATCAGAAAACTAGGGCCCCCATCCCAGGAAACTCTCCTTTCCAGGCTGGGTGACCATGGGCATGTCAGCGTCTCTGAGTCTGTTTCCTCATTAGGAAGGTGTGGAGAAGAGTAAGTAATCTTTAAAACACTTCTACGGTGCTCATTATGAACCACATTAGTGCATGATTTGTAGGTGACAAAGACTGTCATGAATAAAAATATTTAATTGTTAACTAAATTCCATTTTTCAGGCTTTGGGTTACCCACATACTGTACTACTGTGTAAATGTGTAATTTTTTCCTTTCGAGTTCCATTTCTATGCTGCTCTTTTTGAAAAAGTGGCATTCTTTTGCCCATATTTAAAGTGCATTATTATAGTATATATATTGAGGAAAGAAATAAAACTTGTGCCCATGGATGGAAGTTATTTTGGAGCATCTGAAGTATTTGTAGTGAAATCAGCGATCAAACACTTAAAATGCAAAATGTTGGTGTTCATTTTATAAACAACATTCCCAGCTATTTTGTATAACATCTCATCTAGACTACTGAACTGAAAAATTTAAGTGCAGAGTGTAGAGTGTACATGAAATACATGTAACAAAAGTTAAAAAAAAAAGTTAAAGCACTTCACAAATAATTACTTAATCCCTTAATAACCTTGTGAGGTAGGTGCTTTTTATCACCTTCATGTTACAAATGAGGAAACAGGTACCAAGAGGCTAAGTCCAAGGTCACCCCATTAGTAGTGGACTTGAAGCCTGCTCCCACTATTCTATGGCAGACCTACTTCGTGGAATTGTGGAGAATACTTTCACATGTAACATTTTACTTGGCACAAGACCCTGATGCTTTTCCCTCAAATTCCATGAGGGATGTTCCTTTATATCTAACTTGGAGATGTACCCAATGGCACCTCTTCAATCATCTTCACACCAAACCTTCACTTTTAGCGTAAAACTCATAATTGAGGTCCAGTATTATTTGGCCAGAAAATAACTTCCCAAAATTAGACATCCCAACTTAGTAAATCTTAAATGGTTCTTCATATTTCCCCCAGAACTGCACACACCTGACCATCCTCTCTCCAACTCCCATACCTGGCTCTTTCCATCTGTCCTTGCCTTCTATACCTCTCTCTCATATCCGAATTCAGGATTTATTACCTCATCCCCACAGCGAAAGTTCTGGGGCCCGTCCCTAAGTCACTAAAGTCCACCTCACCCATCACTACCTGAAATTACCACCAACCAACCACTTACCACTTGGGTTTTACTTTCCAAACCCATCTCTCCAATCTAACTCTAATAAGAAAAGTGGCCACACCAGCCATGTTCTCTCATTAACTCTCAAATAGTTCTTTCTTCTTTAGATCTGCCTTAGACCTGCTCTTTTCCTACGTTCCAAAAATGGCTCCCTGCTCCTCATTACTAAAATCCTGGGACTTCCCTAGTGGTGCAGTTGTTAAGAATCTACCTGCCAATGCAGGGGATGCTGGTTCAAGCCCTGGTCCGGGAAGATCCCACATGCTGCAGAGCACCTAACCCCGTGCGCTACAACTACTGAGCCTGCGCTCTAGAGCCCACAAGCCACAAGTACTGAGCCTATGTGCCGCAACTACTGAAGCCTGCGCACCTAGAGCCCGTGCTCCGCAACGAGAAGCCACTGCAATGAGAAGCCCGCGCACCACAATGAAGAGTAGCCCCTACTCGCTGCAACTAATGAAAGCCTGCGCGCAGCAACAAAGACCCAACGCAGCCAACAATAAATAAATTTAAAAAAAAATCCTGTTTTTCACAGTCCACCCTCAAGTGATCCCACCAAATACCCAAGTTCTGGATAATCTTTCTCTCTATGAGCTCAAGGCAACTTAGAATCTAGAGCACCACACATTTGGCAATTAATTGTAACACGCTATACACTCATGTCTTACTTCCTAAGTCTTCTCTATCTAGACTATTCATGAAGACAGACCTTGGCTCTTCCCTTCTTGCGTACCGCACGGTGCTGTACATGTTGGCTGATTTAGTAACTTTTGGGAGGATCAGCTCTCTGGTCCCTGATACCAGGGCGGAGCTTGGACAGTGAGAAACCCGAGCGTCCTAGTTGGAAGGGATGACTCACTTTCCCTTGTCCTTGTCGGAAGGGCTGTGGGAAGGGAGGGAGGCTCCTAAACAGTGAGCACCATCTAAAGTGCAGTAAGACTGCAAGTTAGACCCACCTGTACTGGTGGGGAAGAGAGGATACTAACCGCTGCTAGTAAACTGAACAAAGCAAATCAAGAGTAAGAACAGTTCCAGCTCCCACGAAATCTCCAAACAGTGACAGGGCGGCGCAACTCCTTTCCTTTATTTCTTCCCCTTGTAAAGGGCGATTCGAGTTCAGCAGCATTCCTTTCCTGGCCCCAAGTCCCCAGCCAGACTAGAGACTGCAGGCACCAATCCTGGGTGACAGCACAGGCCTCAGAACTCTCCTCCAGCTCTGAGCTGCACCAGCTGTTGGTATCAGTCAGGTCAGCATTAAATCCACCAGAAAAAAGCAGCACCACTCACAGAACAGGGCAGCAGCTGGGCCTGAAGCTTTGAGGCGGGCCAGACGCAGGCTTCTGAGTGAGGACAGAGTCTCAGACAACTGGCCACATGAGCTTGGCTGGATGGAACCCCGTAACAAAGGTCACCTCTGCTTGTACAGAGGGATTTCAAGGACAAGGCCAGCTCAGTTATCTGAAGAGAGCAATCAGACAAGTCTTTCAGAGAAGAGGAAGCAATCAAAGCGGTATCCTGGTCACATCAAGACCACGCTCCGCCTTCATGTACCCGAGTAGCTACTGCGCCAGCTGAAGACCAGAGCAGACTTCCGAGTGGAGAGGAGACGAGGGGATGTCCAGGAAGGAAAGCTCACTCTCGGGGCCGGTGGACCATGACTTCACCCAGGGCCTCCAACACCTCTCGCTTGTAGTCTTCAAAGTCACCGTCGATCTGGCTAACACTCTGCTCCTCCACCACCCACAGCTGGCAGTTGGTTTCTGTGATAAGTCGGGCATCATGGCTGACGACGATCACAGCTTTGAAGAAAGATGGCGAGAATGGAGGGCAGGGAGGAAGGAGGAAGAGGGGAATCAGAACCTGAGAGGAGGGCGCCCAGCCGAAAGACACCACAGCCCGGTCCCCAAGGCGGGGAGGAGGAGGGCGCGCCCTGAGCTGACTCACCACCCTTGTATTCGTTGATGGCCTCCCCAAGAGCGTCGATAGACTCAATGTCCAGGTTATTGGTGGGCTCGTCCTATGGGGGAGGAGGCATCCCGTGACTGAGAGTTACGACTCTTACCTTTCCTTTCTGTCACCCTTACCCCAGCCCTGCAGTCCAGCTCACTCACCAAGATGAGGACATCGGGCTCCCGACAGGCCAGCTCTGCAAACACAACTCGGGCTTTCTGCCCACCTGTAGCAAAGGGAAAGGAGATCCACCGCACCTTTCACCACCTGACATTTCTGCAGGTAAACCCTGAATGTGTGTGCGCGCGCATGCGCGCACGCGGTGAGGTCCCCCAAGTCCCGGTTCCTCTTTCCTCCTGCCCCTAGGGACAGTCTGCAGGTATGAAGGCTAAGGACGGGGACACCTGCCCTGGCCCCTGGTACCAGAGAGTTTGCAGATCTGGATGGTGTGGGCGTGACTCTCCAGGCCAAAGCGGCCCAGGCATTTGCGGGCATCCTGGTAGGGCAGGTTGAAGCCCCGCTGCAAGTACTCAGTGGGCGTCTCCTCCATGCGCAGCTGCTCTGCGTACTGCTGGTTGAAGAAGCCAATTTTCTGCCCGAGAGGAGAGGGAGGTGGTCAGTCAAAATCATACTTCCTCTGTCGGCCTCTTACTCCCTGATTCCCAAAGCCACTTACCAGCCGGTGGTTCTTCCTCATTTCCCCACGAGTCTGCAAGGAAAAAGCAAGGGGGGAGCTAAGGGGAAGGGGAAAGGAGCTGCAGCTCCACACCCCAACTTTTCTGAAGGGGAGCTAAACACCAGAACCGGGCTGGGAACAAGCGAGTGTGAGAAAGGGAACACGGGCGTCTCCTGAACGTGACCAAGCCAGGCCCAGGAAATCAGAAGCAAGAGGAGAATCAAGGAGGGGGAGACAGAAAGCAGAGATTCAGAACCAGGAGCAGACTGACCACAAGTAAAGGACCCCCGTCCCCACCCCCGCCTTCCAGCAAGATGTTTTCAGGGTTCCACCTCAGATGGGGATTAAGAGACAGTTTGTGGGAGGATCTAGAACACCTTTCTGAAGACTACTCTCTGTGGGTGTGAGGCAACGGGCCCTCTCAACACTTTCTTGGAGGGCGGACAGATGGCTACAACCCACCTAAGCACTACATAACGCCACAAAGTCCCCAAAGCAATTCTAGGGAATTTATCCTAAGGAAAACTAAATTCATGAACAGGTATAATAAGACTATTTACTATAGTTTTGTCCTTTAGTGAAAAATCAGAAATAATCTAAACGACTGACATCAAATAAACTATGGTAGATCCATATGAAATGAATGCACACGTAGGATTACTGGCATGGAAAAACGCTTGATGTACATTATCTGGAAAAAGCTGGCTACAGAACAATTCACACGATAGGCCACTTCTGTTAAAAAAATTAGATGCACGCTTGTAAAGGAAAAAAAAAAGGAGAAAGCAATCCATCAAAATTAATACAGGTTACCTCTAGATTTTTCTCTGGCTTAGGCAACTTCTTTTTCTTTCTTTTTTTTTTCAGCTGCGCCGCGCAGCTTGAGGGATCTTAGTTCACCGACCAGAGATTGAACCCGGGTCCATGGCAATGACAGCTCCGAGTGCTAACCACTGGACTGCCAGGGAATTCCCTGGCTTGTGCGATTTCTAACCACTCTACAATGGGCATGTATTTCTTGCATAACTGAAACACATGGCGGGGTGGTGGGGGGAGGCGTGCCCCTAGCCCGGCCCCACTTCTCCTGGCTCTTCTCCCCGCCTGATCCAAACCGTCCTCCTCTACAGCATCTCTCAAGGAAGCGCACCATCCATGACAAGTTCTGTATTTAACTCTCCACGGCACAGAGGGGCCCCCAGCTGCAGCCTCTGGGGAACAGCCGTGTGCTCACGCTTCCGCTCGCTCGTCGCCGTCCCCCATTCCCGGCTCCCGGACTCACCGGCGTCAGCTTGCCTGTCAGCAGCAGCAGCAGGGTGCTCTTCCCCACGCCGTTAGGGCCCACGATGCAGACTGCCAGAAGGAAGACAGAGGTCAAAGAGGCGAGGTCCCCAGAGACTCTCCCCCGGGCTCCTGAGCCTCCCCTGCCAACTCACTCCTTGAGTCCATGTCAATGCCAAAATCCAGATTCTTAAAGAGTGGTTTCTGCCCCTCATAGCCAAACGTCACACCTGAGAGACCAGGAAAAGAAGCACTTTATTTTCTCCTCAGAGTCCCCAGAGGGTGCCCCAAATGTCCTGGTGTGGAGGGAAGGTACGGCCGCAGCCGCTCACCATGCAGGCCCAGCACCGGAGGGCTGAGCGGCGGCGGGTCAGGGAACGTGAAGCGCACGGTGTACTCCCTGGGGCGCTTCAGGAGCTCGGGGGCCTCCTGTGACTCCTCATCCTGGTTTTTTCTCCGGCACTTCTGCTGCTTTCGAGTCAGGGCTTCCTTTGTTTGCTTTTCCTGGGGAAGAAGGAGAAAGGAGACATCCGCACCCTTCACAGAAGGCCTCAAAAGGCAGGCAGGGCCCGAGTCCTGCTCCTTCTCTGGAGAAGACCCCCTCCCAGGCAGACCCAGGTGCTCACCGCCTGCTTGGTGGACTTGCCGCCCGCCTTTAACTCCTTCAGCTTTTTCTCCTGCTTCTCATACTGCTTCAGCAGTTCCTTCTGCTTCTGCTGGTACATCTTCTTGAAGGTCACTGGGGCAAGAGAGGGGAATGGGCATCGATGGTTGTCCCTCTCCCCAGCACGACAGGGAAGGATGGGGGCAGGCATCGTTGTCTAGAATTCTGAAAGACTCAGAATTATCACAACCCTACAGGCCCTCCCTCCCAGGCCTTTCTCGAGGAACCACCCCTTTCCTTGCCCCTAAACGGTCCTCCTTACTGTAATTGCCCCTGTAGTAATGGAGCCGCTGGGCATCAAGATGGATGATATCGGTACAGACGTCATCCAGGAAGCCCTGGTCATGGGAGACGATGAGCAGCGTCTTCCGCCAGCCTTGGAGGTAGCTGGGTTTTAGAGAAGAGAGTGGAAATGTCACAATGGCCAGGTTAGGGTGGAGTCAGGGGAAGCAGACAGAACATGGGGGCAGGGAGTGAAAGGGGGGGGCTGGAGTGAGAGGTATCAAGGGCCGAGTGGAGACCAGCTAGAGGAAACGAGGGCAGAATGAGAACTAACGATGCAAAGGCTGTAATCAAGGGCTACTCACTTATTGAGCCAGATGACAGCGTTGAGGTCCAGGTGGTTGGTGGGCTCATCCAACATCAGCAGCGTGGGCTCCATGAATAGCGCCCTAGAGGGCAGGGCAGCAGAATGCAGAGTCAGGGGGAAGAAGACCCTTGCTCAGAGAACCCAGAGAAGCCTCTGGTAAGTGGAGCCTGAGACCATGAACACTCCTTCCCAACCTCTCCTTAGATAGTTCCCAGGCAGGAGACAGATAGAATACATCCCCAGGTAGGGAGAAAAGACCCCGAGTCTGACAAGGCAGACAGTAAGGGAGGGAGAAGACGGCCTTGGAAGAACGGGAAGAAGGGAAAGAGCCCTGGTGGACGGAGGCTGGAAGGGAGGGTGGTGAGGGGGGGCCCACCTGGCCAGGGAGACGCGCATGCGCCAGCCCCCCGAGAACTTCTGTGTGGGTCGATTCTGCATCTCAGGGTCAAAGCCCAGACCGGCCAGGATCCGGCGGGCTTTGGCCTCTGCAGCTGCCGCCCCGGTAGCCCGCAATTCCTCATACACCTGGGAGGAGGGAGAAGAGGACACATGCTGCGAGGTCCCAGGAGCCCCCAGTGTTAGCCCGTGTCCCCTGCGCCATCTCCTCTACCTTCTCGAGCCTCTCGGCAGCCGCGTCATCGCCCCGCTCCAGCTGTCCCTGAAGCTGCCGCTCCTCTTCCAACAGCTTCAAGCGCTTGGTGTCGGCTCGGAGAACAGCCTGCACGGCCGGCGTCTCATCGGCTACCACCTCTGGGGGCAGGGGAGAAGTCAGGGTGCCCCAGGGGCCAAGCCTCCTATTCCCTCTTCCCTGCAGCTCTGTTTCTGGTCTGCCTGACCCTGCCCAGCTCTTTGTACTTGTTCCAAATAAAATACTCTCCAGTCTCTCATCACTTCTCCCCCTTCTTTAGCACCATTTCCCAGTCCCCAGTCTCCCCACAAGGTTTCTTCCAGCTCTACAACCACGGTTTCTTCTATTCTTGGTCGGCTCCTGTACCCCAGTGGTGGCCCCCCTCAGGCCCCTCGGTTTCACCTCTCCACCAAGCCCCTCTACCACCAGCAGCCTCACCCTGTTCACAGAGCAGCACGTCGATGTTGGGAGGGATGCTCAGGGCTCGGTTGGCGATGTGCTTGAGGAGAGTGGTCTTGCCCTTGCTAGGGGATGAGAGCTTTTAGGACCAGGCCACCTCAGAGAAGTCTCTCCTCCTTCCAGCCCCGCCCCTCTCACAGCTCCAGCCCCTCCTCTCCTCACCCATTGGGTCCCACCAGCCCATAGCGGCGGCTGGCGACAATGTACAGGTCTGCGTTGACAAACAGCTCCTTGCCGTGGGCGGAGATGCTGAACTTCTCCAGCTGCAGGTGTCAGGGAAGGAGCGAGCACATGAGAACTCTCCCTTCCAGACAGCAGCTGCAGCTTTCTCTCTGCAGGGAAGCCCCCTCTTCTCACCACACAAGCCCCTTCCCCAACCACTGCCTCTAATCAGAGTCTCCAAATCCTAAGCACGGCCAGCCTGTCCCGCCTTGCTTCCCTCCAAGGGTGGACCCTTATGCTGGCTCTTCTATCTTCTCACTCAAGTTGGCAGAACTCAAGGTGTAGAGAACGGCTCCAAGCTTTCTTCCCAATGGACTTCCCATTCATACCCACTTCCTCGGTTGCCGTGGCCACTCAGGGGAAGGTGAGAAGTGGCATGTCCCTGGCTGAGCTGGTAGAGGGGCCCCCTCAGACCTTACCTTGATGTCAGAGGCATTTTCTAACATGGCCTGGCGGGAAGACACCTCTGCTTGCGACACGGAGAAGTCATTTTCAGCAGCATTGGCTGCTTTTAGCGAAGCCACCTGGCGCTCATACTCCATCTGAGAAGGAAGGAAAAATCACATTTGAGGCTATTGCCTGCCACCTTCCCATCATCACAATACAGCCCCACGTCACCAGACACCGAGACAAGGCTCACAGAGAGCAAGTATTTCCTTACTCCAACTGCTCTACTCGACAGAGCACCCAAAGCTCCTTCTTGTCCCCTAATCCACATGTCCCCTACTTTAAGCGTTAAGGGAAAAAAAAAAAATCAGATTCTGCCGCCTTTGACCACCAAGAACCCAAGCAGGGTTTTACCTGTTTCTTCAGTTTCTTCTTTTCCTTCTTGCTAAGGTGAGCATAGGGATCATCAGCCTTGGACTCCCCTTCTTCCTCCTCCTCCTCTCCTTCTTCCTCTGAGCCCTGTGAGAACCAGGGGATGGTAAAAATGAGGGACCCCTTCTAGAACTCAGACTTCACATCACGTACCCCCAGTTCCACAGTCAGCCCTCTCTCCACCAGGGTCCTGAAATACACTGGTGGATCTGCTCCCATTCTCATACCCGCCCTGCTCTCCTTGCAGCCCTGGATCCATTTTTGCCACCAGGAATCGTATGAGTATTTATGTATGAAATGTAATAATGTATGTGTACCTGTAACTATGTGACTGCCGATACAGTGTAATTAAGGGTTATATGAGGTTCTTTTTCTCATGTATCAGTGGCCTACACATTAACATGCAAGGAAAAGGTCTAGAAGCCCTAGCATATAGTCACTGAGAAATCCAGCAAAATCAGAACTAGCAAGTGCTAATGGTACGAGGGAGCTCAGAGATCACTAGATCACACAGATGAGAAAACTGAGACCCAAGGAGATGGAAAAATGTACTCAAGGTCACACAGTGAGTGGCAAGAGCGAGAACTCAGACTGACTGAGGCTAACGCCCGCATCATTTCCTCTCTGGATCAGGAGTTGCCAATGATGGCCCTTGAGCTTAAGAACGGTTTGTACACTTTCAAGGAATATTTCCAAAAATAGAAAAGAAGAAGAATATGCATCAGAGATTGAATATGGCCTGCAAAGCCAAAAATATTTACTATGTGTCCCTTTACAGAAGTTTGCCTGGGACTTCCCTGGTGGTCCAGTGGTTAGGACACCACGGTTTCAGTGCCATGGGCCCGGGTTCAATCCTTGGTTGGGGAACTAAGATCCCGCAAGCCGCGTGGCAGGGACAAAAAAAAAAGTTTGCCAACTCCTGCTCTGGAGAGTAAGAGCACCCCCAGATCCTGCCCCCTGCCCAAGGGCCAGAGTCCTAGTCCCTCAGCCCACCTTCCCCCAACACCAAAATACAAACCTGCTCTGCCTTTTTGGTCTTCTCCTTCCCTTGCTTGGGTGGTTCCTCCTCTTTTGTTATTTCCTCTTCATCCTCCTCCTCTTCATTGTCCAGAGCAGCAAATTTATTTTGAGGCTACCAGGGAAAAGACAGCAAGTCTGATGAACTGCTCTAACTCCTGAGACCCAGCCCTCCTCCTTCCTATACTCCCTCACCTTGGCCTTCCCCTTTGACTTCTCCTCCTTTCCCTTTTTGCCCTTGAGCTCTGGCTGTTGTTCCTGAGATACAGCCTGGAGAAGACACACACAGACACACCAAATTAATTTGCTATATTGTAGCTTAACGAGCGTTTCTAGGGAGTCTAGGAGTAGCAGTTAACTATACTGTGTCTGCCAGGGAGAAAATGAGACCCAGAAAAACCCTAGTCTCCAGCTGGATAAAGACAGTGAAGAGACGACTAGAGAATATCAGCAAAGCTAAGGGACCGTTACACAGGCAAGTGAGCCACGTGGGTGAGATGGCCCTAGCACTGGAGGGCTTCCTCAAGAGGACCAATCTCGAGATGAGGTAATGGATGTGGGCTTAGTGAAGGTGTTCTAGGAAGAGGGAAGAGAGGGCATAAAGAACAAAGGTTTCAACACACAGTCAAGCTGGATGCCAAGATGTGATCAGGCTAATCTGGAAAGTATACATGGAGAAGTCCCAAGTAACCCTGCAAAGGGGTCCAAGTGGAAGGGCAAAGACCCAAAGGCCTTTGTTTTATATTTTGAGTTTGAAAGCAACAGGATCACTGTAAATTTCCGAGTGATGAAGAGTATTTTAAACAGCTGACTTTGACAGTGTAAGCAAGACTGGCCTAGAAGAGCTAGCTGAAAAGCAAGAAAAGAAGCCGGGAAATTACCACACTGTGGCCAAAGGTGCTACACGGGGTGGGAGTGACTGGCAGAGCCACCACTGTCACCTTATTGATCCGATTTTTTTCTGGCTT
The DNA here is from genome assembly GCF_964165515.1 of Mesoplodon bidens. Lineage (NCBI taxonomy): Eukaryota > Metazoa > Chordata > Mammalia > Artiodactyla > Ziphiidae > Mesoplodon > Mesoplodon bidens. The sequence continues at coordinate 83,205,657 of NC_138172.1, forward strand.
GGCTGGCTTAGGAGGATGTTTTTCTTCCTCCTCCTCTTCTTCCTCACTCTGATCCTGAATCAGGGCTGCAAAAACATTACCACCCTGGAGAATGAAAGGGCCAGAGAAGTCAGGAGGATGGTCAAGGCTGCACCCCTGGGGTCTCTGTCTACCACACAGATGGCTTACCTTGGTTTTCTTCCCTCCTCGGGGTACTGGGGCAGGTACTGAAATGACAAGGGGAGAAGGTGAGACAGGAAAGGAGAATTACAATGTCCTGCTCCTTAATCTAATCCAACTCCAAAAGCAAGGAATGTGGCTCCTGACTCTTCATGACTAAAGGGTTCCAGGTACCCATGTCCCCTCGGGACATTTACCCTCATCCTCCTCATCACTGGCCGGCACTGAGAGCTTCTTAAGACGCTCCATGAGCTCCTTCTCCTCTCCGTCATCATCCACATCCTTTTTCCGACGGCTTTTTCGAGTGTCTCGCTTCTTTTTTTGCTGCTGAAAGCCAAACAGTGAGAGAATGAAGCCCAGGCCGCTGCTGTATCTCTGCTCCAGAGAGAGCGCCCTGTCAGTTGAGTGAACCAGTGTGGGCTGCAGAGGGGCTGGCGGATCCATGGATGCCTCCATGTAGTGGTGGGTCCTGTGACACCTGTACCTGCTGCTGCTGCTGTTGCTGCTGCTCCTTCTCCTTGAGCACTTTCTTTTCTTCCCCAGCCTGTCTGTCTTCTACTGCCAGCTCTTCGAAGAACTAAAACGGGAGTTAAGATCTAGGTAAACATGCCTCAGAAACCAACCAAGCCCTTCACCACCACACACGAGCCCAGGGACCTTCCACTCCATCCCACCTTGCTCCCTCTCCCGACAAGACCTCTTCCCCTCCCTTGGGCCCCCACCGCCTTCAAAGGGCCACCTTCTGCTCGGAAACACCCACAGTCCTCTCTCCTCACCGTCTTTTTGGTCTTCCTGTCCTTCTTCCCTTTCTTCACCACTTTGTCTAGAAGGTTAAGCAGACATTATGAATGATGATTTGCAAATTCCAAAGCACCCTGATCTCTCCTGCCAAGCTCTCAGTGCTCCCCACCCTATTTACTGTTTTTCTAGCTCAACTACTGCTCCCTAGACATTGGCACTGTCCCACAAGACAGACAATGGTGGCTGGTCTAGGGTAGCAGTGGGAGGCAGAGAAGGAGAATCCACAGGGTGATGGCAGAGGTGAGAAGTAAGAGTATTCAGAGATGACTCCAATGTTTTTAGTTGGCAAAATTAGCTGGGCTAGTGGTACCATTGATTAACGCAGGATATACTGGAAGAGAAGGACCCCTCTCCCCACCCCTACCACCCATGGGGGAGAAAGGTAGGACAAAAATATGAATTCTGTTGGGGATATGTCATTTTTGGAACCTGCAGGCCATGGAAACAGCCATCTGGTAAGTCAACAAGCACCTGGGTCTATGCCGCACCTGCTCCACTAGCACTTCTAGCACAAATCACGCTGTGTTGTACTTAACTGGGCATCGGTCCTTCATCCTAGAGAGCGACCTGAGAGACTACTTAGCTCGTGTTCCCAGAGAGCAAAGTGAGAAGTCAATAAAAGTTTACTGACTCAACAAATTCCAGCTTCTCCCTTCTGTCCATCCCCATTTCCCCGAAGGCAGGGGACTAGGTCTAACTCCCTCCCACATCAGACTGGGAGGCAGCCAGCAGCCTCGTGACTTCTCTCCACGCCCAGGCCTGTCCACTATCACATTCATCTCCCAACCATCCCATCCACCCACTGCTACCCAATTCTATCCAAAAGCACTCCGGTAATCACTTGGGGTTTTTTTTCCCCCCCAAAACCCCAAAACAAAGGCTTTCTGCTATCTACTACATTGAATATTCTCAGACCAGATTTCCACCTAGTCCAGAGTAATCATTTATTCAGATACTGAGCATGTACAGTGTCAAAAACTGGAGATAATAAAGGACAATCCTTATAACTTGGGGCCGCACAGACTAAAAGGGCGCATCCTATCTTGTCTGCTATCTCTGTTTCCCTATCCATACCCGTGTTCTGGACACTGGCTTCTCCCCGCTCCTTGGTTAACTCCCAGGCACGCTTATGCCTGTCTTTGCTTAATCTGTGACCTCCATCCTGAACACATTTCAAAATCTGATCCCCATATTGGGTGACTAGTGTGATGGAACTGAAAAAATGTGCAGGAGAAAATAATGAAAGGTTTTATAAGCTATTCCAAGGAATCTAACCCTAAAGCCGTTAAGAAGGAGGACCCACTGCAGTACACGAGAAGGAATGACATGATCAGCTCACCCTGACAACACTGAGAAGTGACTCAGACACTAATGTATCTCCAAGGACTAACACAACCACACCTCCTGACCGTAGGGAGAGAAGCCTGCGCACAGGTTCAAGTGTGAGAAAGTACTATCAGCAAGGAACAGGAAAAGGCTAAGCGTGGCTAAAGCTATGCTGTATCCTCCACATCTCCCCCTCTAATGGCTCCTCCCTTTAGTAAGTACATCACTGAAGTGACTCCTAATTTCAAAGCCAAGTAAAGCACTTTCTGTAACCTTACAATCTCCTCCCCCAATTACTGTTTCTATCCTTGTCTTCACTGGGTCTCAAAAGTGCAGTCCACGCTAGCTCCACCTCCTCATCTCCCGTTCCTTTTTGAATATACTGCAACCTGATTCAGCTGTCATCTTCTAATGAATACTACTTTTCTCAAAGTTGTCACTGTCCCCTTAGTTGTTCAACCCAAAAAGGTTTCTTTGTAGTCTTTATTTTGCTTGATTACTCGGCAACATTCCATGCTACCTACCTCTTCATCCTTTTAATTCTCCTTTCCTGTTGTTACTTAGCGTCAGGGATCCTGCTGCTGCTGGTCTGCCTCTAGTTTCTCTGGCTGCTTGCCTTTCTCGGTCTCATCTCCTCAGCCTCCTTCTCTACCTTATTTCCCTTAATTGTTGAGGTTCTTTTGGGTTCTCACCTTCTACGTCTTTTCGCTTCAATCTGCATACACTCTCTAAGGGATGCCCCGTACAACTACACTCACCTGTGTCTTTACTCCTAGTCTAGCGCTCTCTCCACAGCCACCGAACAAACTCTCTCCTTGCCATCTCCTCTTAAAATTCCCCAGAAATCTCCAACTCAGCATTCAAAAGCTGCCCTTACCTCTTCCCGCTCCCCACTCAACAGCCCACTACTGCTTTCAATGAATAGCCTACTAACTGCTGCATTATTCAAGTGAGTGTCAGCCTTAATTCTCCTCCCTTGATTTAGCTGGTTCCCAGTTCCAGTCAATGCCCTGGCTTACTCCCTTACCACTTCTCACCTGGATCATTACCAGAGCCTCCTAAATGGTCTCCCTCCCTCCAACCATTCCTTATGCACTTCAATGGGTCCTCCTTCTTAATGTTTTTAGGGCTAAGTTCCTTGGAGTAGTGTATAAAGCCTTTCATTATCTGTCTCCCGCACGTCTTTCCAACCCCATCACACTAGTCACACAATACTGGGAACCAGCCAGGCTCAACTACATCTCTACCTCTGCACTAACTGCACCCTCTGCTTGCTTAGGATGTTCTTCCCCTTGCTAACTCACACTGATCCTTCAAGAACGAACTCGGCTATCACATATTCCTGGGAGGCTTTGCTGACACTCCCGCCCTATCTGATAGATGTTGCCCCTCTCTTTTCTAGTCCCATAGCATTCTCAACACATTCATCACACTCTGTCAGCCTCTGTCTGATTAATGCTCTGTCCCCTCCACTAGACTCGCCCCTTCTCGATAGGTAAGGCTTATCTTTCATCCCTACACCTCCAGTTCTTCTGCACAGCACCGGGTACAAAGTAGGCATTCCATAAATGCCTGTAAAATTAGTCACTGTATACCTACTATAATTACTTGTGTCCATTTTATCTCCCTCTTGAAGTACCTTCAAGCCTGGTAGGATGTCTTCGTATTTTTTTCTCCCCTCCCCAAAGCACAGCATTTACACTGCATAATTAAAAACAGGTGCTCAATAAACATCCGCTGCTTTTAAGTAAACCTTAATCCTCCATTCCAACACCCAGTATCTATGCTCTTGCTCCAGTTGAGTCAGAAAGGTGTCTTACGAAAGAGCGCAGGGAGTCATCCTCTCTTAAGAAGCAGGTGGGATGATGGGTTCCACGGGTGGGTTCTCGCGCGCGCGCGAGAGAGAGAGAGAGAGAGAGAGAGAGGAGGTCGAGGCACAGCTTACATCAATATGTAAGTGCCGGATGTGGAATACCGTGTGGTGGGGAAGATGTCCAAAAGAGAAGAAAACAGGACTTTCTCAGTTCTCCCCATCTCTCCCTCGGTACCATACGCTCTTCCTCGTCTCTTTATCAGTCTTACTGAAGTTCCTGCCTGACACCCTGGCACCTCTTCTTTCGCCGGCACCCCAAAAACCCTCCTGCCAGGGCAAACTCGTCCCAGCCCCATTGAACGCATGCGCAGTAGCCCTCGCACGGCCCGGTCAGTCTCGCGCCCCGTGACCCTCTCCTAAGACACGCACACACTTCTCTCTCTTCTTCTCTTTCTTATCTCCTTCCCTCCCTGCCTACCAGCCTCACCTGTGGCGCTCGTGGTCTCTCCGTCCCCTATCCACTCGGGCTCCGGCGGCTGCTGCTTGGGCCCCTTCGGCATCGCGGTGGCAGTTGCGGCACTCTTGGCGGCGCCGGGCGCTATTTCCGGTTCCGGCAGCTTGGTGCCCGGAACCAGGCGGGCTCTCTACGCCTGCGCTGTCGACCCCGCCCCCGGACGGCCCACGAGCGCGCCGCGCCATCATCTCCGGGGAGTGGTTGCGGCGGGGTCCGCCCACTCGGGTCGCGGCAGCAAGTTTATGACGGTTGGGGAGCCCCGAACCCAGTGACTCCGCGACGCCGCGTGACTAAGGACTGAACATAATAATTTCCGACTAGTATGAAAGAGCGAAGTCATCTTTTCTCTTTTCTTTTTTTAAGAAACTGAATGCTACCTTGTACCAGCCTCTTATGTCTGGTTAGGAGCAGAAAGGCGCAGTCCACCGACTCAGGAAGAGGCCTTGTCGGTCAAGTGTTGAGATGTGTCACAAAATCCCGAGGTGTAGAGGTGTAAACGAGGAGGAACTCTAGCCTAACAAACAGAAATCACGGTGCGGTGGAGTTTCAGTTCACCTTTTTTCTTTTTTCTTTTTTAGTAACAGCTTTTCTGAGGTGTAATTGAGTTACCATAAACTGCGTATACGATAGACAGCCAATGAACTGCAAAGTGTACACTTTGATAAGTTTTGACATGTACACACCTGTTGAATCACCACAATCAATATTTGGGTCACTTTTTTGTGTGTGACTCTTGGATTCATTGGAACTTCCTGACTTTTTAATAAATGTATTTGTTTTTACTTTTGGCTGTGTTGGGTCGTTGTTTCGGTGTGCGGGTTTCTCATTGCAGTGGCTTCTCTTGTTGCAGAGCATGTGGGCTCTAGGCACACGGGCTCAGTAGTTGTGGTGCACGGGCTTAGTTGCTCCGCGGCATGTGGGATCTTCCCCGCCCAGGGATCGAACCCGTGTCCCCTGCATTAGCAGGGAGATTCTCAACCACTGCGCCACCAGGGAAGTCCGGCCTTGATGTTTTTAAGAGCTGGGCTGGCCCTCACATCTAGGCCATAGTGCTCTCACATTGAGCATAACCTGAGAACACCCATGCCAGACAAGGCCAATCTGTGACTGTGATGAAGTAAGACAGAGTCTATAATCTTGTGTAAGTGCAGACAAAAACAAGGTTCTATGCAAACCATAAATTCTAAACAGGTCCCTCTCAGCTAAAATGAGTAGTGGCTGCTTTTTTGCCAGTTACAGCTTCAGCCCTGTTTCATTTCTCCCCCCAGAGGAGACTCCATTATCTGTGGGTTCCACATATTCGGATTCAGCCAACCTAGGATCAAAATATTAGGGGAAGAAAGAAATTCCAGGAAATTCCAAAAAGCAAATCTAAATTTGCTGCATACCAGCTACTACTTACATAGCATTTACTTTGTATTTATAACTATTTACATGGCATTTACATTGTATTCAGTATTATAAGTCATCTAGAGATGACAAAGTATAGGAGAGGATGTGTTCAGGTTATACGCAGATATTATGCCATCTTATACAAGGGACTTGAGCATCCTTGGATTTTGGCACATGAGGAGGTCCTGGAACCACTTCCCCATAGATACCGAGGGATGACTGTATTAAAATGTGAAATGATAGAATTGCTCCCACTTCCTGGGAGCACTCAATCTAGATTCCCCACTTCCTTGAATCTTCCCCCAAATCACCTAACACAAACCCTAATCCTGTCACTCCTAACGCTCTCTTAATGAGATCTCTGCAGGTGATAAACCCAACTCTGTTTAACTAGAGGTGGTTCCTGTGTGGTCTTTGGCTGGAGGGCACTGACACTTTTACTGTCTTATTCTCTGTTTCATGTCCAAATTCTAGCAGGGAGGCACTGGTAGAGGATGTTCAGCCTCCTCTAATGTTTTTACCTGCTGAAGGGCCAAGAGTTTGCTTAGTACATGGCTGCCTGAATAAAGAGTACTTTTCAAGCCTCGCTGGGGCCAAGGATTGGCCACAGGACTAAGTTATGGCCAGTGATGTGTAAGTTAAAGAGGGTATGTTAGCTTGGAGGTAATTTCTTCTGCTCTTCCTCCGTCCTGAAGCTTGGAGCATGGATAAGTGAGCTAGAGTTTCACTGCAGACTGTGAACAGGAGGGTCTGGCCCCAAGAATCATGGAGCTGAGAGCTAGGGGGGAGCAGGGGTTCTGAACACCTGAGGACCTTGTGGTGGCACGATTGTCACACATGCCTTGTACTACACTTCTTGACTTGTGAGAGAAATAAACTTCTATCTTGCTTTAAGACTAATTTTGGTTTGTTACAACTGAACTTAAAACTCATAACTGGGCCATAATAGGTGCTTAATATTTAGAGTGAATGAATGTGTCCACACTCATAGCTTCAACCACTACCTATATGCAAGTAACTCAGATTTATGTCTCTAGTTTTAACCTGAGTACCAAATCTGTATATCCAACTACTTACTTTATATCTCTCCTTGGATGTCTTAAAAGGCAGCTCAGATGCAACCATTCCAAAAGCAAATTAGTGGCATTCTGCCTGTTTTCTTCTAATACCTTTTCAAACAGCACTTGGTTATGCGAGCCAGAACGACCCGACCCTGGGAAACCTAAAATACTTTCACTTTGGTCTCTTTATTTCCAAATGTTCACGTTTCTTCCACTCCGCTACCCAAGTCTATACCTCCACCAGCTCCCTCGGACTGCTCAAGTCACTTGCTAATGCCACTTCCAAGCCTGGCCAGCTCCATACAGAGGTCATCTTTTTGAAAAACCAATCTAATCTATGATACCCACCTGCCTAAAACTCTTCAAAGGCTTCTGCCTTAAGACCCAAATCCTCATGCTCTGCAAGGCCGAGCGGTCTAGCTCCTTTTCCTTCTCCTCGCCTCTCACTCTTCCCATCTCCTCTTAGCAACACCTTTGCCTGGACTCTGCTCTCCCACCTCATCTCCTGCTTGTGCTCAGAGCTTGTCTCACCTGCCATCTCCCCAGACTCCATTTATTACATGCTCCCCCACCACGCCTCGCTTTTTTTTTTTAACATAAATGTATTTATTTTTTATTTGTCTTTGGCTGCATTGGGTCTTTGTTGCTGCACGCGGGCTTTCTCTAGTTGCCACGAGCTGGGGCTTCTCACTGTGGTGGCTTCTCGTTTCAGAGCACAGGCTCTAGGCGCGCAGGCTCCCTAGTTGTGGCACGCGGGCTCAGTAGTTGTGGCTCGTGGGCTCTAGAGTGCAGGCTCAGTATTTGTGGCGCACAGGCTTAGTTGCTCTGCAGCATATGGGATCTTCACAGACCAGAGCTCGAACCCATGTCCCCTGCATTGGCAAGGCGGATTCTTAACCACTGTGCCACCAGGGAAGTCCCCGTCTCGCTTCTTCATAGCACTTCTGACAGGTACTTCATGCATACTGGTGACTTTTCCACTAACGTGTCTCCTCTTGTAGATTTTAAATTCATTGATTTCGGCTCTCCATTTTCTCTAGCATCTAGTACATTGCCTGGCCCACACGCACGCTAGAGATATTTGTTGAAAGATTGCTTTGTCATTACCACTCCATAAACCTCAAACCATAAATGCAGGTAAAATGTTTAAAAATTACTCTGTGGATACCCGGCCTTTCCTTTCTCTCAACAAAACTTTACCCTTGAACAAAATGCAACTTGGTCGGGTTGATTCCCATAGGTTAATGGGACGCCACTGGTTTCCTCAGACTGGAAGAAACTTCTAGCAACACTGCGTATGACTAAATGAAGAATAAACTGACTCCAAGAAGAACAGCCTCACCTGCACCTCCGGAGATGACTGGAACACAGGGATTAAAGAAAGTGCTTGTTTCCGCTGCATTTATTACTAATATAAAAACATGTTAGAAAGAAAAAAAAATTCATTCTCAGTTCTCCAACGGCTCTCATCCCTCCCTCTTGCCCACACAACTCCTGACCCATTTCCCCAGGGCCAGTTCAAAACTGAACCTGTTCACTGCAGTTTTCACAGAAAACAACCAGTGCCAGGGATGCAGGGGAAGAAGGTTGGAAGAGGGCGACAGTACTGTCCAAGTTCCACCCACAGGTAGACCAGGTGGAGATTCACAGAATTCAAACGGAACGGCTGGTGGCCTCACAATGACATAGTCTAACTAAAACGGGCTGGAGAGGAGATAGGGTAGAGGACATCTCTCGGGCCTGTGTCAAACCCAGAGAAACCAATACCGGGAGAATGGGGAGGACCAGGCAGGCAGCCTTGTGGAAGTTTCACAGTTCTCCCACGTCAGGAGGTGGGGAAAGTCTAGAGGCCACCAACGGCCCCACGCATTTTGGCAGGAAAAACTCACTCTAGCGTTGGGAAGTCACAAAAATGCCATGGACACTGAGAAAGGCTATGAGGGGACGCACAGTCTCACAAAGCACAGTGATCACAGACCATAGTGGTGGAGATCATGCTACTGATGCAGAAACTACAAAATCCAAAAGCAGGGAACGTGGCCTCTCAGGAGTGACTCTGCACCAGTCATCCCAACTTGACCCCAGGTCAGACAAGCTGGTGAGTGTCACAGAGCAGCTGACAACACTGGGGGAAGGGGGTGTCACATAAAAAGGACTTAAAACAAGCAGCGAGAAGGGAATGGTAGGAAACTGCTCCAGGGCTCTCAGGAATCCAGGGCGCTACCAGGGGCTGGGTGGACAGATGCACAAGAAACAGCACCAAAGAGGTTTCCTGTTCCGCAGTCAGCTGGCGAGGGGGAAGAGGACCCAGGAGGCAGTTGAATGGAGCAAAGACGGGGTCCCGGAGACGAGTCTCTGGAGGCTGCATCAGAAGGAAGAGTGCACACTGTGCACCAGTCACGGAACACAGCTCTGGACCCCGAGTTGGGGAGGTGGCGATGGAGCTGGGCATCACTGACTGAGGGCGGCAGGTGAACGGCCTCACAGTAGCCATCACAGGGCCACAGGGAAGTATATGGCCGCCAAGTCAGAGGGCTCCTTCCAGTCTGGATGGGAAGGCACAGTCTCACAGAGGAGGTCCATTTACGCCAGGGTGGTAGAAGGCACAGAGGTCCTCATATCGACAGTGGCCCTTTTTGGCAAAGTGTCGGCAGACGGGGCGGTCAGATTTGTCTGTGAACAAGCGAAAACCGGGCAGTTTAAAATGCGAGTAAGAAAGAAAACAAATGTAACAAAAAGCAGAGATAGAGAAGACAGTCAGATTTCCTACTCACTACCATTTCCAGATATGATGGAATGGTAGTCTTTCTCCCGGGAGAAAAAACATTCAGGGCTACTCTTACTTCAAAAGGACAAAGGACAGCCCAAAGAAGAAGAGCCATGGGCATTCTGGACATGAGGTCACTTTGCGAGTGATGGGTGTTCAATGTGTGCAGGCATAAAAAAATGGACCTCACCTTCCATAACCTGGGGTCCATCCTTGGGTGGGCAGGTATTCTTGATAAGAGACCAGCTTTTGAGCCTTCGAGGATTTCTCTGCTCTTTGTGAAAGCCTCCCCTGGAGGGACCCCCATGGCCTGGTCCAGGAAAAGGAGGCTCAGCATTGACCCCCCACCAACCACGACCATATGGGCCAGACCTGGGGCCTAGGCCTCCCCGAATTGGGCCTCTGCCCCGGGGAGGAGGTGGGAGACTCAGCAGTGGTGGGATCATTGGTCCCCTTGATCCCGGAGGACCTCTGTGAAGAGCTGAAGAGAGAGAGAGAGAGGGAGAGAGGGAGAGGGAGAGGGAGAGAGGGAGAGAGGGAGAGAGGGAGAGAGAGAGCAAGAGAGAGAGAAACATGGAAAGGTGATCAATGGCCAGCTTAATCCAGATAATGAAGCCCTGATTTTTTAAAAACTTTTTATTGAAGTACAATATACATACCAAAAAATACACAATTTTAAGTGCACAACTCAATCATCACCAAAGTAAACACACCTGTGCTTCCACTAACAGGCTAGAGAAGGGATACAGCCTTATTAGCACTTCAGAAGCCCCACCCCCTTGTGCCCCTCCTCCCCCATTATCCCACCCTACTCCCCCAAAGTAACAACTATCCTGACTTCTAGCATCATAGGTTAGTTTTTGCCTGTTTTTGAACTTTGCATAAATGAAATCATACAGTCTGCATTCTTTTGTGTCTGGATCCTTTTGCTCAACATCATGTTTATGAGATTCATCCAGGTTGCCTGTAGCAGGAATTCCTTCATTTTCATTGCAGTGTAGTATCCCATTGTATGCACATACAACTTATTTAGCCATTCTACTGTGGTGGATTCCAGTGTGGGGCTATAACAAAAAATGCTGCTATGAACATTTTTATACATGTCTTCGGTACACAAATGGATTCATTTCTGTTGAGTGTATACGTAGTAGACATATTACTGGGTCCTCAAATATATGTATGCTCAAGTTTAAGGAAGTCAAACTTTTTTTTTTTCCAAAGTGGTTGTACCAACTCACACTCCCACCAGCAGTTGTTCCATGGACAACCTGTTGTTCCTTGACAACACTTGGTAATGTTGATCTTTTTCATTTTTGCCATTCTGGTGAGTGTGAAAAGCGGTGTTTTGTTTTGAAATTGTGGTTAAAACATGTAACGTAAATCTTGGCATCTTAACTACTTCTAAGTGTACATCTCTGTAGTGTTAAGTAAATTCATCTTGTTGGAAACAGATCTCCAGAACTTTTTCATCTTGCAAAACTGAAAGTTTATAGCTACTAAACAACTCTCTTTTCCCCTCCTCCACCCAGCCCCTGGCAACAACCATTCTACTTTCCGTTTCTATGAATTTAACTACTTTAGATACCTCAGATCAGTGGAAACATAGAGCAGTTTTTTTATGACTGGCTCATTTCATTTAGCATGGCCTCAAGGTTCATCCGTGCTGTAGCATGTTACAGGATTTTCTTCCTTTTGGGGGCTGGATCATATTCCATTATATGATTATACCACATTTTGTTTATCCATTCATCCATCAACAGACATTTGGGTGGCTTCCATCTCTTGTCTACTGTGGATAGTGCTGCTATGAACGTGGGTGTGCAAGTCCCTCTTCAAGATCCTGCTTTCCATCCTTTTGGGTAAATACCCAGAAGTGGAATTGCTGGATCATACAGTAGTTCTATTTTTAATTTTTTGAGGAATCTCCATAATGTTTTCCATAGTGGTTGCACCACTTTACAATCCCACCAACAGTACACAAAGGGCTCAGTTTCAAACTTATGTGGTTTTATCTTGCATTTATTTGATGAATAATGATGGTGAGTTCTTATTCATGTTTTTGGCTATTTAGAGATCGGTTTTTATCAGGTGGCTATTCTGGTCTTTTGCCCATTTTTCTAACAGGTTGTCAGAGAGTTTTTATATATTCAAGATATGAGCTCTTTATTGGTTATATTTGTTGCAAGTATTTTCCACTCTGTGGCTTCCTATTAACTTCTTAATGGTGTGATTTGATTAACAGAAGTTCATATTTTCTAACATAGTTCAGTTTATCTTTCCTTTATGGTTCGTGTGTGTGTTTCTTGTCTGTTTAAAAGCTCTCATCTACTTTAAGCCCATGAAATACATTTGTTTTCTAGAATTATTTCTTTACCCATGAATATCCAATTAATTCAGCATCGTTTACTGAAAAGACCACTATTTCAGTTCCATCTTCATCATCAATGAAATGGCCACATATGTGTGGGCCTGTTACTGGACTCTTTATGCCATTCTGTTGATCTATATGTCTATTGTTGGGCCAATACCACACTGTTACAACGACTACGGGTTTACAATAAGTCTTGATATTCAGAGTAAGCCCTTCCACTTCAAGATTATCTTTGCAATCTCTCACCCTGATCCTCTGCATTTCCATACAATAACGTAGAATGTTTATTTCTACAAAAACACTGTAGGGATTATAATGGGAATACACTGAATCTATAGGTCAGTTTGGGAAGAAATGACATTTTTACAACATTGAGTTTTTCCAGGCTGTCAATACACAACATCTCTCCATTCATTTAAGTACAAAATTCCTGATCTTTTAATTTATGTCCTTTCTGGGTTTTAGTCCCTCCCTTGCTCCCTTCTCAGGACCTAATCAAAGGATGAGGGCCCCTTCCTCCTCACCTGACTTGGGGTCACCAGGCTTTCCATTGGCCATGGGGGGAGGGCCCAGAAGGCTGGGTGGTCCTAAGGGCAGACATGAAAATATGGTCATCAGAATGGACTAAAAAACTGATGATCCTGTTCTTCTATGTTTGTCTTCTATTACTCATTTCTTAATCTAACCAGCAAAGCCAGGTATGTTCTCAGCAGTGTTAAGAGTTCTCACCCCATCTATTTCCAAAGCGTTTTCAGGATTTGCAAAGTGGGGACTCAGCCAAGTCAAGGGGGATAATGAGGGAAGGATACCTACAAACTTTCTCTTTCTCTTACATTGTTGCTATCCAAAAGATCCCAAGGGATTCCAGAGGTAATCCAATTCCTCTCTTTCGCTGCTGGCCAATCAGATAGCTCTCCCCCCCACCCCACCTCCGAGTAGTTTACAGAAGGCTGCACTTCCACATTCCCCGTGAACGTCTGGTCACAAACTGTCATCCCAGTCATGGCAACCTACAACCTCTCTAGGGCCACTCTCCCCTGTCGGTTTGCGGCTGCGCACACGAGCTCTTTATCTTCTCCCCTGCCTTCTTTAGAAAGGTTTAGTGGCTGGTTTGAAGTTGAGGGTTCAAGTAAGAGAACTCATTTAGTGTTCCATCCCAGCCAGGCCTCCCCCAGCCCCAGCGCGTGCGCCCTTCCTCCTTCCGTTGGAGCCCCCTCCCCCGCACCTTTTCAGCCCCCAACCCCTCGCCTCGGCCGGCTGACAGGCATGTGCACACAACTCCCGGGTTCCTCACCGATGGGACTCCCATCCTCCTCATCTCCAGTCTCTTCCCGCTCTGGCAGTGGGGGCTGCTGCTGTGGCTGCTGCTGCTGCTGATTCTGCTTCTTTCGTTTCGGCATCGTGGTTGCGGCAATGGCTGCAACTGGATTTGGAGGGCAGTGAGGAAGGGGCACGCTGAGATTCTGTTTCCGCTTCCGGGGGGGCAGTGGACAGTGAGGGTGAGGCTCCCGCCATTTCACTTCCGGAAGGCTGCGGGGAAACTTTGTGCGGCTGTTCTCACATCAGCCGCCTCCCTCAGTCTCGGCCAGGCATGGCAGCAATCTCAAACCTTTCCTTTGCTGCGTTTCTATAAACGCTGTGGAAAAAGTTGCTCGCTCCTCCCCTCGCTGAAAAAACCCTACAGCCGGCTCCTCATAGTGTGCCATAGAGTTGACAGGCTCTCGGGCCAGAAGGCCTGAGAAAAGACGGCTGTCGCACCCTAAGATCGCCACATCCGGTCCCCGGTTTCTATGGTAACAGCTGCAGGCACAACTTCGTGCCCTATGACCTCCCTCCAAAAATCCTTGTTCCACCTGGGTTTCCCTCCTCGGCTGCGCGCTTGCACTTAGGATCTATAAACCTGCTGCTTACCATCGTTCCCACGAGGAATTTGGGTCCCAGCAGGGCGATGCCAGGGCTCTCCAGACCACCATTCGCCCCTCAAGACCTCTCACCCTGTCCCCAGTGTAGCCCATCAACTTGGCTTCCTTCCCGGGACGCGCAGTCGCGGCTTTCCTCTAAGGTCCAGCTGGAGGATTGGTAAAGTAGCTTCTGCGCGTCCACTCCCCTTTATCCCGCAGGTGGTAGGACCCGCCCTCCGCTCCACCGCCCCCTCCAGGTGAGTGGTAGCTTCTCCCCGGCTCACAAGGTAGTGATGACACGCGTCCCCCCTCCTCCAAACGCGATTTGGTAGCGTCCGTGACGAAGTTAGCCCGACCCTCCCACGCGCGCCTCCTTCCTCGCCGCTGCTGCGCCCTCTCAGCTCCACTGGCTCTCACGTGCGGGTAGCCCACCCCGCATCATCCTCTCGCCTCGCTCCCAGTGGGAAGTGACTGTATTTCCCCCTGGTTGCCTTCCACCCGGGCCGCCTGGGCGCATCGGCCTGGACCGCCCGCTGACGTCACCTTCCAGTCCCGCCCCCTCCAGTGTCCCGGGCCCTTGCGGCGGGGGCTGGCCCGGGGGGAGTCAGTTGAGGCGGCGGGAGCTCGGCGAAGGGCGGGCCAGGTGACTGGTCCGGGCCATGCCGAGGAAGAAGCCTTTCAGCGTGAAGCAGAAGAAGAAGCAGTTGCAGGACAAGCGGGAGCGGAAGCGAGGTCAGTGCGGGAGCTAGAGGAGGGGGCGGGGCTCGGACTCCCGCACATCTGGGAGGAGGGGTGTGCCCGCCTCACCTCTGGGAGGCGTGAGAGGGGTTGGCGGCCCCTCGCCGACGCGCGTGGGCGACCGCGGAGGGGATTCCCTCACCCCAGCCCCCTACATCTGGAAGGGGTGGGGAAGGATGAAGAGTTGGGGGAGGGGAATCCCAACAGCTCCAACGGGGCGTCATCCCAGTAGATCCCTGGAGGAGGAGTGCCTCCCCCCACGCACATCCGGGAGGGTCCTGAGCAGAGTAGGTGGGAGGGCCCGGCCTCAAAAGACTGGGGTGGTGTGGGGAGGAGCCAGGCCGACCGGGTGGGGGTCTTCTGGCCCGGGAGAGCTGGCCAGCCCTGGCGTCACCGGCTCCTCCCCGCAGGGCTTCAAGATGGGCTGCGATCCAGTTCCAACAGCCGCAGCGGGAGCCGGGAGCGGCGGGAGGAGCAGACCGACACCTCGGACGGGGAGTCTGTGACCCATCACATCCGCAGGCTCAACCAGCAGCCTTCCCAGGGGCTGGGCCCACGAGGCTTTGACCCAAATCGGTGAGAGTGGACAGGGGGCTCTGGCCCGGGCTTCCCCGCCTACCCGGAAGTCAGAGCGTTGGGGGAAAGCCTGCTGCCGCTGGGGGAGGCTTGAAACTGGTGGGGCTGGGTTGCCACGGTTCTCCGCGGGCCGCTGGGTCACCGGAGCGGTCCACAATCTTCCCTTCTGGAGGGGCTGGAGAGAGTTTGGCTTTCAGAAGGGCGAAACTTAGGGGAAGGCCTGCTGTTGCGTGAAAGAGATTTGGGAGAGGGCCGACTCAGAGGGGAGACATGAACTCTGGAGTGAAAGCTTTGCGAAGTTGCCTGCCCAAGAGGGGAATTCGTGGCCAAGGATTGTGATGGGTGGCGTGGTCCCTGTCCTGTAGATACCGGCTGCATTTTGAACGGGACAGCCGGGAGGAGGTGGAGAGGAGAAAGAGAGCAGCCCGGGAGCAAGTGCTACAGCCCGTCAGTGCTGAGCTGCTGGTGCTGGACATCTGGGAGGTCTATCAGCCCGGCTCCGGTGAGTGAGAGCTCAACGCCTGGATGCTTGGGACAGGCAGTGGGCTGGGGAAGGGAGTTTGGAAGAGTAAGAGCTGACCGGGAGGAAGAAGGGGTCTGGGATGGATGCACCCTTGAGACCTGAAACTGTCCTCAGACTTATTTGGATTTTTTCTTGATTTCTCAGTCCTGGACTTTCCCCGACGTCCTCCTTGGAACTATGAGATGTCCAAGGAGCAACTGATGAGCCAGGAGGAACGGAGCTTCCAGGAGTATCTTGGGAAGATTCATGGGGCTTACACCTCTGAGAAACTCAGCTACTTTGAGCACAATCTGGAGGTGAGACTAGAGTGGGGACAGGAGTGGGGCATAGTCACCCGTGGTCAAACTGGTCTGGGGTCATGCAGGAGAGCGACTCTGGGCTCAGGTTCTCTTCCACTGACCTTGTCTTTTCAGACGTGGAGGCAGCTGTGGCGAGTATTAGAGATGTCTGACATTGTTCTGCTAATTACTGATATCCGACATCCAGTGAGTCCTGGGGATGGGGGTGGGTAAGGGGCAGGAGCGGGGAAGATTCTTGCCGGGTAAAGGGCAGAGGCAGGAGTTGGGAGTCAGAGAGGTAACCTCTTCCTTTCCAGCCTCCTCTACCCCATCCTGATGTCTGCAGTCAGGCACTCAGTCTTTATTCATCAGCGTCAGAGCCTGTCACTCCTCCCCTGGCCAACTGCCTCTCTTCTCCTTTACTTCTTTGATGGAAAACTGCATACACATCCTGTTTCCTAGCCCACTAGGGCTAAATAGAAAGTCCCAGTGTGGAGCTCCAGGGGAGTCTGTGAAGGGGGCTTCCCTGTCACATCGGTCACTACAGAACTCGTCCTCACCTGGGATGCTAGGGTAGTGGTTAAGGCTGTAGACTCTGCTGCTAGGCAGCCCTTGTGTGACCTGGCTGTGCCACTTCACTGTTATCCTCCAGTGGGAGAAAGGGAGGTTTGGAGTCTGTGCGGACCCTTAGGTTGGAGGTCCTTAACATGTACACACACACTCCTACATACTCACAGACATACATGTGCATTCACAAGCTCACTTATGCAGCTGCACGTGCTCAACACAAACATGCACACGTGTGCGTGCACACACACGTTTGTGTACACATGTAGACAGTTGTGTACATGTGAAAATAGATATTAATTTCTATCCCAACCCCCAGCCCTGTGAGTGATCCCAGCCTTTAGCCCAGTGTGTTGGGGGTCTCTGTTTCCTTGTCTTCTTTTTAGCTCATTTCCATTCCTAATCAGGCCTTACAGGAAGCCCCCCAGAGACAAACACATAGGTGTTACTTACGCCTGCTTTGTCTTCCTAGTTCAGTTTGGCTGATTTATTCTTGTTGCCCCAGAATCTGCTTCCACCAGGGTCTTGTCTCCAAGCTGTGCCTGCTGTGTGGGGAGCTGGAGGCAGAGAACTCTGGGTTGACCTCGCATCACTCCCTCCTCTTACCATCCCCGTTCCAGGTTGTGAATTTCCCGCCAGCACTTTATGAGTACGTGACTGGAGAGCTAGGGCTGGCCCTGGTGCTGGTCCTGAACAAGGTGGATCTGGCCCCGCCGGCTCTCGTGGTTGCCTGGAAGCATTATTTCCATCAACACTATCCCCAGCTCCACATTGTTCTTTTCACCTCTTTTCCTCGGGATCCCCGCACCCCACAGGACCCTAGCAGTGGTGAGTGGGCAATGAGGAGGGCAGCCTGGGAGAGGTGGGGTGGCAAGGGACAAAGGGGGACCTGATCTAGGGCCTGAGGGTGGTGGGAGAGAGGGGGTACATAAGCCCCATGGGGTGTGCTCACGCTTTTGTGCCCTCTGATCTCAGTCTTGAAGAAGAGTCGGAGGCGGGGGAGAGGATGGACTCGGGCTCTGGGGCCAGAGCAGCTGCTGAGAGCCTGTGAAGCTATCACTGCAGGGAAAGGTATGTGCCCCTTAGAGGGGAGCTGTGGGAGGCCGTGGGGGAGACCCAAAACCCCAAGTCATTTTGCTCACCTTTCCCAAAGTCAGTCCCTCTGTTATGGACTCAGGTGAGAGACCATGGGGTGGGGTGGGGTGGGAGAGGGAGCCGCCTGACTTGATGGGACAAGAGAGGCAGCAGAGAGGCAGGAGCCCCAGTGGTTTGCTGCCTTCAGTGTTTCCAGTGCTTTTCAGAAACTCAGAAATGCACCCGATTCCAGGGTGGAGTCAAGTGAAGGCTGGGGAGAGTCGCTGTTGCGCAGCTTGGCCCTACCCAATCCAGAGGGCGCCACTTACATCAGCTGTGCAGTGCATGGTCTGCGCCATCGTATACAGTGGCCCTGGGGAGAACCTTCTTCTTCTTTCCTCCCCTGCGCAGTGGACCTGAGCAGCTGGAGGGAGAAGATTGCCCGGGATGTGGCCGGAGCCACCTGGGGTAATGGCTCCGGGGAGGAGGAGGAAGAGGAGGACGGGCCGGCCGTCCTGGTGGAGCAGCAGACTGACTCAGCGATGGAGCCGACAGGCCCCACACGGGAGCGCTACAAGGACGGGGTGGTGACCATCGGCTGTGTGGGTAAGGAAGCAGCGGCCCACGCATGGCGGCCTCCTAGGAGGCACAGGGTTTCAATATTTGGAAAAGAGGGAAGGTGGTGAGGTCCCATTAGGCTCCAGGGTCTCTGAGGGCAGCGGAGGCTGTCTGCTGTCATGGAAGGATCATGGCACACCTGAGTTAAATTCTGCTTCTCAGCGTATTGATCTCAAGCAAGTTATTTACCCACTGTCAGTCTTAGTGACTTTGATTTGAAAAATGAGGACAATGATGCTCAATTAAAAGAATGGATGAGGACTTCCCGCCACCACTGGTGGCGCAGTGGTTGAGAATCCATTGGCAGGCAGCCAATGCAGGGGACACAGGTTCAAGCCCTGGTCTGGGAAGATCCCACATGCTGCGGAGCAACTAAGCCAGTGTGCCACAACTACTGAGCCTGCGCTTTAGAGCCCACAAGCCACAACTACTGAGCCCACGTGCCACAACTACTGAAGTTGGGTCTTCGTTGCTGCGCATGGGCTTTCTCTAGTCATGGTGAGCGGGGGCTCCTCTTCGTTGCGGTGCGCAGGCTTCTCGTTGTGGTGGCTTCTCGTTGCGGGGCACGGGTTCTAGGTGCGCAAGCTTCAGTAGTTTTGGCGCACAGGCTCAGTAGTTGTGGCTTGCAGGCTCTAGAGTGCAGGCTCGGTAGTTGTGGTGCACGGGCTTAGTTGCTCTGCATCATGTGGGATCTTCCTGGACCAGGGCTCGAACCCGTGTCCCCTGCATTGGCAGGTGGATTCTTAACCACTCCGCCACCTGGGAAGCCCTACGCCATTTTATATAAGGGACTTGCACCTCCAGGGAGTTTGGTATCTACAGGGGCTCCTGGAACCTATCCTCTGTGGATACCAAGGGCCAACTGTACTTGAGTGTGTTGTAAACAGAGTGCATAAACAGAGTGCAGTCAGCACCATGGTGCATCTTTGCCCAGCCTCAGTCAGCTGCTGAATGGCCAGAGTTGCATTTTACAGGGTTGGAGTTTTGCCAGGTGACTAGGAAGAAGGGGAGAGGTGGGACCAGGGTGTGAAAGGTCTATGAGGGGGACTGGCTGTAGAGCTGGACCACGGAATCTAAGTTGCATAAGAAGGGAAGTGAGGACATGAGTCGGGTATTGAATACTGTTCCCAAGCTAGTCAGTGTCAGAGGTTTACTGGAATGGAGGGACCAGAATAAGTGAGCTGGAAAGACGAGATGTCAGGGCAGAGAGAGGGGTGCTTGCAGGTGAGATTTGGGAGGCGTGAAGTGACAGGTCCAGGGTAAGACCACAGAGGTGGGATGGAAGAAACCTTTGGGAGGGACATTCTGGCACTGGGAGGCCAGAGTGCTGTAGAGGAGATGTGTGGTGGAAGGTGGTGGTCATGAAGAGAGTGGCAGTGAGCCCCTGGGCTCTCAGTCTTCTCCTTGGAGAAGTTTGATAATCATGAGATGCATGTCTTACTTAGACTACTGCAGACACAGTGCCACGCGATTGTATTTGTTTCTCATTTCATCCTGACCACTCTGAGATTGGAGGTATCTGCTCTGTAAAATACGGAAACAGAGACTCAGAAAATTAAGTAAATTGCCGTGAGGTCACAAAGCTTAGGTAAATGGGGAGGCCAGGATTCAGCCCTGGCAGCCCAGAGCCTGATTTGTAACTTGCGACGTTATACCGCTTCCTTTCTTTCTTTCTGCACCTTAGTTCTCCATTCATCTATAGCTATAGCACGGCGTCCTGCCTGTCACAGAGTAAGGATCTGTCAGGTGTTAATTTTCCTTGTGTTCCTCAGGTTTCCCCAATGTGGGCAAGTCCTCGCTGATCAACGGGCTGGTGGGGCGGAAGGTCGTGAGTGTCTCCAGAACCCCGGGCCACACCCGATACTTTCAGACCTACTTTCTCACCCCCTCCGTGAAGCTCTGTGACTGTCCAGGCCTCATATTCCCCTCGCTTTTGCCCAGGCAGTTGCAGGTATAAGGGCAGAGGGGCCAGAGGCGGGGAGAAGGCAGGAGATGGAGGAAGGTGCTGAGTGCTCTTGTTTCCCCTCAGGTCCTGGCAGGGGTCTACCCCATCGCCCAAATCCAGGAGCCATACACCGCCGTGGGCTACCTGGCCTCCCGGATCCCTGTGCAGGCCCTGCTCCACCTGCGCCACCCAGAGGCCGAGGACTCGTCCGCAGAACACCCGTGGTGTGCCTGGGACATCTGTGAAGGTGGGCTCCACACGCCTGGCTTTCCTCCCCTTGCCCTATCTCCCTTCCTCTCCTTCCTCAGAGGTCCTGCCATCGATGGGGCAGCTGGCCAGTCACTCCTAGGCTTCTGTCTCAGGGCCAGCAAGATCTTGGGCCTGGAATATTCTGGGGGAAACTGGAAGGACTGTGTTAGGGGAGTGGGATGATGGTGACTGGGCCTGCTTGATGGTCTTCCCTCCCCATTCTTTTCTCCTTCCAGCCTGGGCAGAGAAACGTGGTTACAAGACAGCCAAGGCGGCCCGAAATGATGTGTACAGAGCGGCCAATAGCCTCCTGCGGCTGGCACTGGATGGCCGCCTCTGCCTGTGTTTTCAGCCCCCAGGCTACAGCGAGCAGAAAGGTCAGTCAGCCAGTGTTCTTCCCTAGCTCCTGCTGTGATGGAGGCAAAAAGGTGTGGGCTTTGTAGGTGTGAGGATTCAGATTCTGTACCCATAGGCCAGCTCTGTGTTACTAAGCAGCTCTGAGATGACTTCCTGCTCTACAGAACCAGGGTGGTTAGTTGCCTCCTGGCAAGGTGGTGGTCACGATTGGAGTTAATGTGCGCAGAGCTTCTGTTCTGTGCCCAGTACACGAGAGGTTGAATGAATGCGTGAACAAATGAATGCCAGCAGCTATAAAAGTTATTGTTATTCTTAGTCTTTGCCTCTTCCCCATCTTTGCCTGGCATTAGTTTCTTGCTCAAAACTCTCCATTCTTTTTCTTGTTTTGGTTCCCCAGGCACCTGGGAGTCTCACCCAGACACCATGGAGCTGGTGGTTTTGCAGGGCAGGGTGGGGCCAGCAGGTGACGAGGAGGAGGAGGAGGAAGAGCTGAGCAGCTCCTGTGAGGAGGAGGGAGAGGAGGACCGGGATGCGGATGAGGAGGGGGAAGGGGATGAGGACACCCCAACCTCAGCTCCAGGGTCCAGCCTGGCCGCCCGAAACCCTTACGCCCTGCTGGGCGAGGACGAGTGCTGAGTCCCTGCCCTGCGCCATCTCCCCCCCGCCCCGCCCATATCTTTGCTTTTGGACTGACCTGGGGGTCTCTCCCGTCTGCCACCCCAATTGTGAATAAAGATTGTCTGCTTTGTAGCCCCTTCCCCAGATGGACTGAGGTGAGAGCTGTCTCAGGGTGACAGCTGTGGGAGGCTCCGCTGCTTTTCTCCCTTCTTTGTTCGTGCATTCTCTCTGCAAAGGAAGAGTTCTCTTAGGAGTTAATTCAGTGGGTTCTAAGGCCTGAAACCCGCTTCCCCTGCTCACTCTCCCACTTGCACCTTAGGAACCCCATCGTCAACATGGGGAGGGGAGGTCACTTCAGGCTTTTGAGGCCTGGTCTAAATTCAGCCCCCTTTGGGAATTTGTGTCAGTCCCTCTGGGATTGGCGCAGCCCCCTGTGCCCCCCCTCCTGCTGTCAGACCTGGGTTATTCGAGGAGCTTCTGGGAGAAGAAGCCGTAAGAGAAGATGTCACAGCTGATGTCTCCAAGTGAGATATTTATAGGATTTATTCAAATTCAACAAATATTTATTGAGGTCTGACTGTGTGTTTGGACTTACGCTAAGCACTGAACATATAAAGCTGCACAAACAGGCCTGACCTAAATATACTGCCTGGCCATGATCAAGACCCCATTAATCAGGCACCTAGCTTTTTGGATTAAGATGGGGGTACAATGTCCTCCAAATCCTTAGGGCTCATATAGTATAACTCTAGAACTTCCTGTTGATGGAGGTATTTAGTTAAGACTCGATGCTTGTGAAAATGTTAAACGTGTACGAGTAGTCTTAATTACTGGCAAAAAAGTAGCATGCACATTTATGATTTAAGCAGAAGAGCCCTTTGAGTGCAGTGTCAAGTTTAACTAAAAAGCCTGTAACACTAGGGGGTACTAGATTCATAGGGGAGGGCACAGAGCCAGCTTCCTGAATCCCACTTACCCGGGTTTGAGATGGAGCCAAGGAGACCCAGTGCAGGTTCTTAGCTGGCTTACAGCATCAGGCACATTTCAGCAGGGGTCAGGTCTCTTGTGAGTCGGCACTTTAGGCCTTGCTATACTTCTCCCTTGTCAAGGAAGCAGCTGGACTCCCAGATTTAATTCTTGGGGAAAAGGAAGAATGGGCTTTGGTTTATTGGCTGCCACAATGTTGTCTGGGTCGGGTGGTAGCAAAAAGTTGTTTGATAAGTTAGCCGTTAGGTGTAGGGGTGAGGAGAAGAGGGCGTACCAGACTCTTCACTCTAAAGCATTCTATTCAGGTTCTGGGTCTTGGGCCAGTTTCTGTAATTCCAGCAGAGACCCTGTCACCCCAGGAGCAAAAGAGGCTGAGGTGTTTGGGCCACACATTTCCTCCAGTTCCCCCCTCCACTGGTCCCAGTGAGGGCATAAATCCTGGAATTTGCACTCCAATGCAGAGTTTAAATACTACCAGCATGTGAATATACGTGAAGGTTGCCCAAAATGTGCCGTAAAAGAGAAGAAGTTTCAGTGGAGAGAAAAACCCACCTGTCTCCCATCTTGGGCTTTTTACCCTCAGGGATGGGTCTTTTGATGGAAGAAAGAGGACCCCAACTCAGCATCCTTTGAAGGTTCATGATGATCAGGGAAGCTCAGGGGACTTCTCTGCTGCTAGAGGTGGGTTGGGGACGTTGGAATCATCTCAAAAAGTGGAGAAAAGAAAAATCAGAATTCTGTTTGTACCCCTGCCTCTGTGCTGCTTTTCACTGTCTTTATCTTTTGCTCTCATGAGTTTCACCAGGGGCGTTTGGGAGATCTGGGGGTGGGGGTGAAAGTTGAGACCTGGTGCTGGAGGGGAAGCTGAGAAGGGGGATTTTCATGCTGAAGACCTGGAAGGAGGCAACTCTAACATCCCCAAGGGGCCAGACTGTAAATGATTCTTCCCAGGCCCCTGTCAATACTCTGTAGGAAAGTAACACTGGGAGAACTATCTTAGCAACAAATAGATTTGGGAGGAGAAGGGTATATAATAACCGAAGACCACTGCCTGAGGCTGAGCTTGAAACTGACTAAAAGGGACAAAGGAAACCAGGGGTCCAGTCTCCCCTCCATGATGAAATACCCAGGACCCCTTTCCTCATGCCCCTCCTGGGTCACATCCACTATGGAGATATTTGACCATGGAGGTCTCGGGCTGTGGGAGTTCCCACAGCTTCTGGCCAGTCTCTTGATGGTGAGAAACCAGCGCTTCTCATTCATGCTGGAATTCCATTTAGATGCGGAACAACTTCTTCCGAGCTTCCATTTTTCTAGACTGAGTTCCAGTCCTGGTTCTGGGACAAGGTAGCTGTGTGTGGTCCAGAGTAGTTCAATTATCTGGGCCTCTGTTTCTTTATTTCTCATTATCATTGATACAGTCAACGAAATTGGTTGAAAACAATGTGTGTCAGGCATGCTGAGTTCTGGGACAAAAAAATTGAGTAAGGCATAGACCTTACCCTCCAAGAATAGAACAGCCAGACACTAATACAGTAATTCCATAGCATATGTAAATTATAAAAGAATTGCTGTAAATGAGCCTATTGAGTTGTAACTAAGTAAGGTGGGTAGAACTATAATCACCCCAAGGATTCATTCACTAATCGAACATTTGTCCATTTGTCAAGTAATTACTATTTGCCAGTCACTGCTAAGTGGTAAGTGACATAGAAATGGTCCTTTGTGGAGCTCACAATTTATTGGGTTATGGAAACAATTAAATAGATAATTACCAAAAAAGTGTGATAAGTGCTGTGAGAAGGGTGGAACAGGGTCCTGTGGGATAGTGGTGGCTCCATATAGAAGGGTCTTGCGATGCTGGTCAGAAAGGAGTGGAGGACAGGGCTGGGAGCTGTGATTGTATAGCAAGTTATATAAGACAGAAAAAAAACAGTGGTCCGTGGTAAAGAATTGCTATGGGAACACCCAGCAGGGGCCAGTCTTGGTGAGTCAGAGGAAGCCTCCTAGAGGAACAGAGGTCCAAGCTGAGGCCTGAAAACTGAGCAGGAGTAAGCCAGGCATTGAGAGGGAAAGAGCATTCCTGAGGGGACAGCAAAGGACGAGGAACAGCACGTAACAATTTTGGAAGACTAACTCGTTCAGCATGGCTGGGGCAGAGGGTTCAAGGAAGGAGTGGCGAACGGTGAAGCTGGAGAAGTAGGCTTGGGTCAGCCCTCACTGGGCCTTGTCAACCATGCTAAAGATTAAGGCTTTATCCAGAGGAGCATTGAGACCAAGAAGGAGAGATTTGTGCCTTAGGTCACTTTGATTGGAGTGTGGAGACTGGTTTGGAAAGGGGAGAGAGAGCAGAGGCTTTTGCAGAGATCCCAGAGAAAGAATGGAAACCGGAATTAAGGGGTTTGGGGGAAGAGAAGTGCGGCTGCACACAGAGATTTGAGCGTCAGTAACATATAGGTGGGAGGAGGGTAACTGAGATCATCCACAGAAAGTGTGTAGCGTGAGAAGAGAAGAGGGCTGAGGAAGGACATGGAGAATATAAAAGGGAAGGCAGGGAAAGAGGAACCAGCAGACAGGATAAAACCTGGGAAGTGTGGTGCCTTGAAAGCTAAGGGAAGGAGGAAGGAAAGGCCCAGTGCAGAATGCTGCTGAGGATTGATGACAAGAATGAAGAGTGTCCACTGGATTTAGTAAAAAGCCTTGCTGATCTTGGTGGGAGCAGTTCCATTGGACAGGTGAGGTCCAAATTCCCAGATGTCAGGGGACTGAGGAATAATTTGGAGGGAGGAAGTGGAAGCAGTGGAGAAAAGGATATAATTTTCAAGAAGTTTGGTTGTGTTTGCAATGAGAGATAAACGGAGAGAGCAGAGTATATAAAATCGAGGAAAACAGTTTTTTAAAAGTTTTGAACATTTTCACAGGCTGTTTAGAAGGGTCAAGTGGAGGAGGAAAGGTTGAAAATGCAGGAAAGTGGGGATTAGTGATGGAACAAGCCCTGGGGAGCAGGCGGGGGTGGCACTGACAGTCCCGGTGCAGGGATTACCCTCCCGCAGGAGCCTGGTGGCTTCTGTCGTAATAGGAGGAAACAGCGCTGACATTCAGCCGGTTTGCACTGGTACTGCTCAACCAGTTGTTAAAACACTTCTGTACCAGTTAGTAAGTAGTATGAGAGTAACTGCAATAAGCAGTAAAAATAATTAATAAAACAAATTATAATATGAACTCATCAGTTCAAGTAATTAAGAGATTGCGACAGCCATTGGTAAATGGGCTTCCCGCTGCACCTGAGACGCTTTGCAGCGCCATCTGCCGGTGGAGCAGCATCACTGCAAGCTGAGCGGCTGCTTTGAGCCTTACTAAATAAATTCTTTAAAATTACCTGTCTAAATTATCTTTGAATTATGGAATTGCTATTGCTTCTAAGTAGTTTAGCTTCTACTTTGATTTTATTGCTAGTTCATTGTCACTCTTGTGTCCGTAGTAAACTGCAGTGTTTTAATATTTACAAATTCAAGGATTTTTAATAAAATATTAAAGCCAAACTTGAATAAAGAGATAACAAAGTTTGAACATGTTTCTTAATGTGCCTTTAGAAATATCATAAATGAGAATCTTTTGGTTCCACGGGAGAACAAAGAAGAAATAATTTAATGAGCTGCTGCCTGGAATGTCTTCTGTTACTATGTTAAAAAAAAAGAATAATATGGAAATTCTTTCCAACGTTTTGTTTTGAAAATTGTCTAACACACAAACTGAAAAAAAGGACAGTAAACACACAAACATTCATACAAGGTTTCAACAAATCCTATCATTTTGCCACATTTGCTTTACTAGTCTCTATCTTGTTATCCATCTATTTGTCTGTCTACTTATCCTTTTTTTTTTCCTGAACCAGTTGGAAGCAAGTTGCAGACATCATGCTCATTCATCCCTAAGTCATCAGTATATATCTTACACAACCACAATAGAATTATCATGTCTAATGAGTTAATAATTCCTAATATAATCTAATATCATATTCAAGCTTTCCCAATTTAAATGTCTTTTATAGCGTTAAAGAAACAAACCAGGAATCAAGTTCCACACATTGCCTTTTGTTGTGATTATGTCCTCCTCTTTGCCCTTTTTTTAAAAAATATTTATTTATTTATTTATTTGGCTGTGCTGGGTCTTAGTTGCCGCGTGTGGGATCTTCGTTGCGGCATGCAGGATCTTAGTTGTGGCATGTGGGATCTAGTTCCCTGACCAGGGATCGAACCCGGGTCCCCTTTATTGGGAGCGTGGAGTCTTAGCCTCTGGACCACCAGGGAAGTCCCTCCCCTTTTTCTTTTCTTTTTCTTTTTCCCTCTTTCTTTTTCTTCATAGAATTGACTCTTTGAAGAGACTAGGCCAGTCTCTTCTATAGAATGTCCTACATTCTGGATTTGTCTTATTGTTTCTATGTTGTCATTTAACTTGTTCCTCTAGCTCATATTTTTTTAATTAAAAAATTAGATTCTAGTTACCCAATTTTGGGACTAATTCTTCAAAAGTGCTGCGTTCTTCACATTGCCTCACATTGGAATGCATGTAATAAGAGGTCATGCCACAGCTAGTGATGCTAAGTGTAATCACTTGGTTAAGGTGGATACTGTCCGATCTGTCCTATGAAGGTAAAGTGTTCCCCTTTGCAATTAGCAAGTCATCTGCATGGTTCTTTGACACTGTGGGTTTTTTTTTGTTGTTGTTGTTTTGTTGTTTTGTTTTTGGCTGCACTACATATGTTGCAGGATCTTAGTTCCCCAACCAGGGATCAAACCCAGGCCCCTGGCAGTGAGAGCATGGAGTCCTAACCACTGGACCACCAGGGAATTCCTGACACTGAATATTCTAAAAAAGCTTCCACCCAATAATTGGCATCCATAGTGATCCTTGCCTAAATGAGTTATTTCATCAGGAATTACAAAATGGTGCTTTTCGACTTCTCCCACTCCCCCATTTATAAGGGGATGTTAATCTAGAGAGGAGCTTTCCCTCATCAACTGGAAAAGTAGGGTTCCTTCTAAAAAGCCACAACAAATGCTTAATTATTTCCATTTAATTACCAATTTTCAGAGTAAGGTGGTGGTATATTAATCTACAAGGGTAGAAAGTTATAGTCTTTTTTTTAAAACTATAGATCCAGGGTTTTTAATCCATTTAGTATTTTATAATCAGTTACAGTCATTATTCCTTTTGTGCTCAAACTGTATCAAATGTGTCCAGTAGGAGCCCTTTTTTAAGCTGACTCCTGTGTCCTTTTGGCATGCCCCAAAGTTGTCTTGACCACTTTCTTGCTTCTGGCATGATGATGTCCCAGGCTCAGTTTTTACTTTCCCAAGCTTCAGACATGGAATCGGCCATTTCTCCAAGGAGCACTGGTTCTTTTAACGAAGAATGGTATATAAAAACCACTGTTTAGGTTCTGGGAGAGCTCATTGCTATAGAGGTATCACTGCTTTAAGACACTTTTAGTATTTAGAAAAATCATGAATTCATATTGATATTTCCAATTCAAATTTTACATTGTAGTTTTCTCTCAACTTCTTTAATTTTGTATTTTATATCCTTTATCAGGATAATTGAAAATCTTAATTACTTTATGTATTTATCTATTCGCTTTATCCTAAAATATACATAAAATAATTTCAAAATTGCAATATTTAATACTACTAACAATAAAATTACTGAGTGAAATTTAATATTTACTAGCTGTTCTTTTTTTTTTTTTTTTTTTTTTTTTTTTTTTTTATAAATTTATTTATTTATTTCTGGCTGCGTTGGGTCTTCGTTTCTGTGCGAGGGCTTTCTCTAGTTGTGGCAAGCGGGGGCCACTCTTCATCGCGGTGCTCAGGCCTCTCACTGTCGCGGCCTCTCTTGTTGTGGAGCACAGGCTCCAGACACGCAGGCTCAGTAGTTGTGGCTCATGGGCCCAGTTGCTCTGTGGCATGTGGGATCTTCCCAGACCAGGGCTCGAACCTGTGTCCCCTGCATTGGCAGGCAGATTCTCAACCACTGCGCCACCAGGGAAGCCCACTAGCTGTTCTTTTAGTCTTTAGAATATTTACCACGACGGATGTACAGAGTACTGTATTCAAAAGTCACCTGAAATAATTATTTTCTCTTAATGGTTACCTCAAAATATGCAAATAAATAGGTTCATATGTTTTAGTTTTCAATTTTAGACTGATTTTTTATATTAAGTTCATTTAAAATATGTAAAATACTTTCAAAGTTCAAAAGAAGAAATAAGATTTTTAAACTGTACTCATGGGACTTCCTGGTGGTGCAGTGGTTAAGAATTCTCCTGACAGTTCAAGGGACATGGGTTCGATTCCTGGTCGGGGAAGATCGCACATGCCATGGAGCAACTAAGCCCGTGCGCCACAACTACTGAGCCCACGAGCCACAACTACTGAAGCTTGCACACCTAGACCCCATGCTCTGCAGTGAGGGAGGCCACTGCAATGAGAAGCCCGGACATGGCAATGAAGAGTAGCCCCCTGCTCGCCACAACTAGAGGAAGCCCTTGGGCGCAGCAGCGAAGACCCAACACAGCCAAAAAATAAATTAATTAATTTAAAAAATGTACTCAGACAAGTATGTTTATCGTATACTCCCCATCAGTTTCTTCCTTCTCCCTTCAAGTAACTATTTTTATTGGTTTCTGTTTTATTCTTACAGAGTTTCTTTTTACAAAAATAAACACACATGTTATAAATATTTTTTAGTCTTTCTTATACAGAGAGTAGCATTATACAGACTTAAAAGTTTTTATTGGGCTTCCCTGGTGGCGCAGTGCTTAAGAATCCGCCTGCCAATGCAGGGAGCACGGGTTTGAGCCCTGGTCCGGGAAGATCCCACATGCCTTGGAGCAACTAAGCCCGTGCGCCACAACTACTGAGACTGCGCTCTAGAGCTTGCGAGCCACAACTATTGAAGCCCGCACGCCTAGAGCCCGCGCTCAGCAACCAGAGAAGCCACCGCAACGAGAAGCCCGCACACCGCATGGAAGAGTAGCCCCCACTCGCCGCAACTAGAGAAAGCCCGCGCGCAACTAGAGAAAGCCCGCGCAGCAATGAAGACCCAATGCAGCCAAAAATAAATAAATTTGTATATATTAAAAAAATCAGCAGCAAAGAAAGAGTAGCACAACCTCAAAAAAAAAAAATCCTCTGTGCAAATTTCCCAGACTGTCATTCCCGCCAGCCTCAAAGTTATTTATTAGGAGAGTATGTTTCTGCGTGAACAGAATACTCTTTCGTCTATGGGAAAATCTAGAGGTCGGACGTCCCCCTCTGCGGAATGTCCAGGGGTTTTGCAGGGGCACTGCTCCAAGCCTGGACTCTGAGAGGGCAAGCAGGGTGTGGAGTCCCAGCCACTAGCAGAGGGCGCGATCAGCGCTCCCCAGAATATAAAGGTCTGATTCTCTAGAGCGCCTAGATACAATGCCTAGGAGGACCCTTAGTCACTTGCCTCGGAGGCATCCGGGCCTGGGACGCCTCCGGAAGAGCCCACAGTTAACAACTGGCTGGCCTCACTGGGGGTGCCTACGGCTCGAATCCCCTCTCCAGCTTTTTTTTTTTTCTTCACTCCCTTGCTTTGCTTGTCTAGACTGCCAAAGCCTTGAGTTGCAAACGCACCCGTTCCCTTACCCCACCGTGGTCTAGGTTTCCTTGCCAGGGTCACTGTTCCTCACCTCTCACCTCCCTGCCGTGTTATACAGCAAAGTCCAGGCGACCTCAAACTCGCCTTTGCCCTCTCCTGTCCTCCTAGGGCGGTCCTTTCTGCTCTGGCATAGGCCCCATGAGGAGCTGCAGGGCAGTCTGGGTCAGACAACTGCGTCCCGGGTGTCAAACAGTTGCCTGTACCCTTCTGCGCTCACCGCCTCCCGCAACGCAGTTCAGGGATTTTTAAACTACAGTCCCCGCCGGGTGTGATTCTCCATTCGTGGGCGGTGCGGGGCGTGCGGGCCACGCCACTGGGATTCCCGTGTGGGGGGTTTGGGGGTGCGGTCCGTTTTTTCCCAGAGGAAGAGGGGAGACCTGGCTTTATGGGGAGGCGCTGGATGGAAACCCAGAAGATAAATTTTAGTCCGGGCACCGTCTCCTTTGGGACCAGTTAAGAGGTAAGCTGTACTCAGTAAGGCAAAGCAAAAATGAATTTGATTTTTTTCTTCGTGTAACTATTTTCAAAGGCTTCCTTGCCTGGACACAGAGCAGTCTGCCTCGAGCGTTGTTCTTCCGGAGAAATAAAGTTATCTCGGGCTCAGTTCTCCCCTGAAGGAGCCAGAATTCGCAGCGGACAGAACTGCCGATGCTCGGACGGTCAGATACGAAATAAAACCACCGCTAAGGCTCCAACTGGGCGCCGGCGTTTCTGTGCTCGTGACGCCCGTAGCCTAGTCACCCTCGGTGGAGTCGGGGGAGGCTTCCCATCCTTTCCAGGAGCCCA
The DNA here is from genome assembly GCF_964165515.1 of Mesoplodon bidens. Lineage (NCBI taxonomy): Eukaryota > Metazoa > Chordata > Mammalia > Artiodactyla > Ziphiidae > Mesoplodon > Mesoplodon bidens. Next base: position 83,236,764 of record NC_138172.1, read on the forward strand.
AACCTGCAGCCCCAAGTCTCCCCATTCTTCACGTATAATCTCACTCGCCCTCAGGACTTTTTTGGACTACCGTTCAAAGGACTCATTCCAGGTCCCCTGGCCAGCCAGACCCCTACTTGAAAGCCAGCCAGGAGGTGGAGGAAGGGTGGAAAGAGGGCTCTTGCTGGTGAACTAAACATTTTTTTTTTTTCGAACCAAGCTTTGAGGAATCTAAATTGAGCTTATGCAGTCCAAATTGACTACAATGGTCGAGGGTACTTATTTTCTGTCTCTGGGGACAATCCCCAGCTCCGAGCTTCCGCCCACACCCTGAACCCCGCGCCCTGCCTCGCCCCAAGTGATGCCCTCACGCTCAGGTAAAGGGAAAAGAGGCCTGGACAGAAGCGGCAGAATCCCAGTCCTGTCAAGTTCACTATTTTGAAACGCCGGGAGACCAGCAAGAGAGCGGCCGGGACGCGCGGCCAGAGGCCACCCCCCCCCACCCCCGCGTCACAGCACTGACTCTCCCGGGGCCCTACAAGAGATTTCTCCTCTGGAGATGAAAAATCTCACTGTGCACCTCAAGCAGGGGTCCTCGGAGCTGCCTCCCTGTGGTTGTGCTGGGTGGACTTCCCTTCTATCCTTTCTCCAGCAGGCAAAAACAAATCTATGAGGGCTTCCCGGGCTTCCCTGGTGGCGCAGTGGTTGAGAGTCCGCCTGCCGATGCAGGGGACACGGGTTCGTGCCCCGGTCCGGGAAGATCCCACATGCCGCAGAGCGGCTAGGCCCGTGAGCCATGGCCGCTGAGCCTGCGCGTCCAGAGCCTGTGCTCTGCAACGGGAGAGGCCACAACAGTGAGAGGCCTGCGTACCGCAAAAACAAAACAAAACCAAAAAACCAAAAAAAACCAAATCGGTGAACAGCATGCAGAACAACCCTTCTAGGAAATGGTGGTGGTGAGGGGTATAGGAAGTGGGGGGAGGAATTCCATCCAAGTGGGTGAATTTAGAGGCAATTTGTCATATTAACTCCAGGAATGGAGACACCAGGGAGACTAGAGTATGCCGACCCACTCAGGTCAAAAGGTTGGAGTCTCCTCTTGCCTCTCCATATTACAGCAGCTTCAGTGCCCTTGCTAGCCCTGGGTGCTGGTGGCCTCAGCCCCAAGGGCAGTCCTGCTCGTGCTCAGGAGAAGAGGTTTCAGGAACCCACAGACCCGTCACCACTCCTTGGAACCCTATTCTCTGAGTGAGGCTGGCTGCCTGAACTGTCCACTTCCCCCTTCATTAAGTTACACAATGCCTCAGGAATTCCCTGGTGGTCCAGTGGTTAGGACTCCACGCTTTCACTGCCGAGTGACTGGTTCCATCTCTGGTCAGGGAGATCCCACAAGTGGCTCGGCAAAAAAGAAAAAGTTACATACACAGTGCCTTGCCAGTGGAAAAATACCATCTCTCCTCCACTTTCTCCCAACCATTCCCTTCTACTCCTTTTCTGGAAAAAAACTATTTTCAAGCCTTTTGGCTTATGTTTTGTTTGTTATCTCCATGTCTCTTGATAGCATACGTTCGTGCTTCGTTTGATTTTTCAGTTTTATTGATAGAAATTATCTTTGACATGCCAACATCCCTTCCTCCCACACTTCCAACTCCCCCACCCCCCAATAAATATAATTTCTTCCTCTTAGGGTAGGTAGTCCAGCTGACTGGACTGAGAGTCTGAGAATTACAATTGACTGGACTGAGAGTTACAATTATTTACTTATGGGAATTCTACTCATGCCTGAGCCACATGTAAAACTCTCTTAATTGTCCTTTCCATACATACTGGTGTTTGTCAGGGATTTAATAATTGCCTGATGTTTTCATTTTCTTACTTTCCATGGTGTTTTAATTTTATAAATGTATCCCCCCCAACTCTCCCCCAGTTAAGTGAATCCCTTCTCAATCCCTTCAAAACCATGATGGTTGCTGCCTAGGTAATTTTCTTGGTTAAGGCTCCCCTCTGCCTTCCTGCTGACTCCCTTTCCCTTCTCATAGGTTGATGCCCTGGTTTCCCAGATCCCACATCTTCCTCTTTTTTGGTATATGCCCTCCTTTTCCTGGAGCACATCCCACTACTTCCCAAAAAGGGGTTCACAGGAAAATTTTAGATGCTCTCATGTCTGATTTTTTTTTTTTTTTTACTATTTTACAGGGATGGAATTGGGAGTCATGGTCACCCCCCAGCAGGAACAAATGGGTCACAGGAAGATCCCCATCAAGGAGCACAGGTGGCCCCTCTCCTGATGCATAAAGAGTCTGAATTTTTCCTGTACTGATTTCCCAAGCAGGCAGCAGAATAATACCACAGCCTAAGTTTTAACCACAGGTGTTCTCTCTTATGGATTTACAACCCAAGTTCACATTACATGGATGTTCTGAATATTAGCATGCCATGAATTCAGGATTAAGAAGGCCATACTCCAAGGAATCTGGTGAAAGCAAACACAAGAGGGGTCTGGAGGAATCTACTATCGTCCATGCTTTGAAAATTCCAAAAATCATTTCATAAGTAAAATGAATACTTAACACTAAAAAAGAAAATATATGTTCACAAGAAACAAGATACCTTGAAAGAAGAAACAGAAAAAACAAACAACAGAATCCTATAACTTTGAAATTAGAGTAATAAAAATAGGTTATAAAATAGCTTATTCTTACTGTGAATAAAAGACAAAATTTTAAATATTTTCAGTTAATAAGAAATTGTAAAGAATATCCAAGAAAATTTGAAAAGAATTATATACAACATTTTATAAATGAAAATACAGGGACTTCCCTAGTGGTGCAGTGGTTAAGAATCCGCCTGCTAATGCAGGGGACATGGGTTTGAGCCCTTTGAGCCCTGGTCCAGGAAGATCCCACATGCCACAGAGCAACTAAGCCCGCGAGCCATGACTACCAAAGGCTGCACGCCTAGAGCCCGTGCTCCTCAGCGAAGAGCAGCCACCCCTCTCTGCAACTAGAGAAAGCCTGCACGCAGCAACGAAGACCCAACACAGCCAAAATTAATTAATTAATTAATTTTAAAAACCACAATAATTAAAACTAAAATTTCAATGGGATTTTCCAAAGGCAGACAATTTGACACAAACAGACCATTACTAAAGGAACTCTGAAGAATGTACTTCAGGCAAAAGGAGAGGTCTCAGGAGGAGGGTGTGAGTTTAAATAAAAAATAAACAAGAAATAAGGGTAAGTGTGTGCATAACACTGAATGAAGATAAACTATGGAAAAAATTGAAATGTCTTGTGAGGTTAAAAAGGATAATAAATTGGGAGGGGATAATCAAAGTTAATTGAAATCTGAATTCTTTCTCTTTCCTCCACAGTAATACTGAATTTATTTATATCCTGATAAAAAAACATAAAGATAAACTTCTCACTCATTATATGGTCTATTTTTGCTTTGTTCTGTACATTTCAGTATAGGGCATAAGAGAATATTTTGTGGATCTTTCTGTATGTTATCTTCCCAACTTATTGCTGGATTGTTCAGAAACTCAGATGCTCTAAACTTATAAATAACGAATGTACAAATTCAATTGTAGAGCAATTTTCCACAATAAGAAGGCCATTCATGGAGTTGGTGGAATCTGCCAATTTAAGACTTTCAGCACTGTGGACAGATCTACATGTCCTAGTGTACAGGGAGCTGGAGTTCTCTCTCAACTGGATACAATGGGATACCAGAGAGGAAAGTTTAAGATAAACCCTAATGGTCATGAAATTGTGATTTTAAACACAGTCATTAATCACAGTCTCAAATTCTGAATCTACCTCACTTCCAATACATCATTAACCATGACGTCACTATAATAGAAGAGCCAATTTGGGCAGAAGAGGAAGTGACTCACAGAGGCAGTAAGTCACCTGAGCCTCTGTTCTGCCAGGCAGCCCATCTACAGTGAACCTACAGTGTAACAGCATTTAGACCAAAGTAAGCACTTCAAGAGAAATAAAAACACATGTCCACACAAAAACATTGTACACAAATGTTTATAACAACATTATTTATAATAGGAAAAAAATGGAAACAACCCAAACGTTTGTCAAATAATAAATGAATAAACAAATTGTAGTATGTCTATACAATGGAATATTATTCAGCAAAGAAGAAGGAGGAGGAGGAGAGGAGAAGAAGAGGAAGAGGAAAAAGAAGGGGGGAGGGGAGGAGGAGGAGAAAAAGAAGAAGAGGAAGAAGAAAGGGAAGAAAGGAAGTACTAATAATGCTACAAAAAGGATAAACCTTGAAAACATTATCCTAAGTGAAAGAAGCCAGACCCAAAAGGCCACATATTGTATGATTTAATTTATATGAAATATTCAGAATAGGAAGTCTGTAGAAATAAAACATATGTTGGTAATTGCCTAAGGCTGGGGTCTTGGGGGAAATGGAGAGTGACAGCTAATGAGTATGGTGTTTCTTTCAGGGGTGATAAGTGTTCTAGAATTGATTGTGGTAATGGTGGCACAACTCTGTGAATATATTAAAACCACCGAATTGTACACTTTGCGTGAATTGTACGGTATGTGATTTATATCTCAAGTTGTTAAAAATGATTGTGTCAAGTAAAATTAGTATGTTTCTTTGCTTAAAAAAAGAAGCTATGAGAGATAAACATCCAATATAGTTTTTTTGTTGTTGTTGCTTTCTGTTTTTTGTTTTTTTGGCCACGCCATGCAGCATGCGGGATCTTAGTTCCCAGGCCAGGGATTGAACCTGTGACTCCTGCAGTGGAAGCACAGAATTTTAACCCCTGGACCGCCAGGGAAGTCCCTCAATACAAGTGTTTATGAAAATGGAGAAATTGAAAATATAGGGAGTAGACTGATAATATTAATTACCTCAATAAAGTGGGTGTGGGTTTAGTGATGGAAGAGATTTAAAAATATATTTATACAAATTTGATTGTTTCATTTCCTGTGTGAGTATGCATTATTTTTATAGTCAATTTTTTAAAAATAATTAATTTTATTTATTTACTTTTGGCTGCATTGGGTCTTCGTTGCTGCATGCAGGCTTCCTCTAGCTGTGGCGAGCCAGAAGCTACTCTTTGTTACAGTACGCAGGCTTTTCTTGTTGCGGAGCACGGGCCCTAGAGCGCAGGCTCAGTAGTTGTGGCGCTCGGGCTCAGTTGCTTCGCGGTATGTGGGATCTTCCCCGACTAGGGCTTGAACCCATGTCCCCTGCATTGGCAAGCGGATTCTTAACCACTGTGCCACCAGGGAAGCCCTATAGTCAATTTTGTAATATAGAAAGTTAAGAAACTTGAGAGCTTGCCCCATAAACTCTGCAGCCAAATAAAAACAGTAACAAATAATGAAGAGGTGTCTGGAATTTCTTCTTGGAGAATTGGCTTACTTGTGTGCAAGCCAGGAAGAGTACAATGATAAGAATCGAGGCAGGACTACAGTGCTGGAAGAGAAGAAAAACACAAACATGAAGATACATTAGAGGACAGAGAGAAGATGACAAATCCAAGAACTGAACACAAATCATGTTAAAAGCCCTTTCAGTCAGGAATTGGCTGGGGTCAATGTGAGAGGAAAGTTGCAGCCCAGAGCCCAAGAGGACCAGACACCATGGACAAAGGACAGGGGCTTTCTGATGATTCCTTTTTTTCCTCCTTCCATTGCCCCGGCAAGATCATTGCTTAATTTATACCTATTGCATATTAAGAAATCAGCACCATTTGGAGACTTCGGGATAATAGGAGCACAATTTTTCAGCTCTTCTTGTATCAGTGTAGGCTTTTTCAGAAAAACAGCCCTACTCTGGTATTCCAGGAATAAAAAAATTAATACAGGAATAACAGTTTCTACCACAGTTGAAAATCTGGAGAGCAAACATCAGTGAAGTCATGTGGTAGGCGTGACAATGGTCTCCTAAAGAAGCCCATGTCTTAATCCCTGGAACATGTGAAAATGTCACCTGATATGACAAAAGGGACTTTTTGGCTCTTGAGATGGGAGTATTATCCTGGATTATACAGGCAGGTCCAATGTAACGCAGGCTTCTTTACAAGTGAAAAAGGCAGGCAGGAGAGTCAGAGTTAGAGAATGAGATTCGACGACAGAATCAGAGGTCACAGTGATTTGATTGTTGACTCAGAAGATGGAGGAAGGGGCCACAAGCTGAGAAATGCGGGCAGCCTCTGGAGACTGGAGAAGGCAAGGAAACAAATTCTCTCCTAGAGGCTGCAGAAGGAACACAGCCTCGCCGACATCTTGATTTTAGCCTCGTGAAAACTATTTCAGACTTTGACATCCAGAACTGTAAGATAACAAATTCATGTTGTTTTTAAGTTTTATTTTTATTTATTTTATTTGTTTATTATTTTTGGCTGCGTTGGGTCTTCGTTGCTGCCCGCGGGCTTTCTCCAGTTGCAGCGAGCGGGGGCTACTCTTCATTGTGGTGCGCCGGCTTCTCACTGCAGTGGCTTCTCTTGTTGTGGAGCATGGGCTCTAGGCGTGCGGGCTTCAGTAGCTGTGGCTCACAGGCTCAGTAGTTGTGGCTCGCGGGCTCTAGAGTGCAGACTCAGTAGCTGTGGTGCACGGGCTTAGTTGCTCACAGCATGTGGGGTCTTCCCGGACCAGGGCTCAAACCCGTGTCCCCTGCACTGGCAGGCAGATTCCTAACCACTGTGCCACCAGGGAAGCCCCGAAGCTCAGGTTCTTGATGTCTGATCGCAGAAAGAATTCAGTGAGAGACAAAGTGATAGGTAAGAAGTGGATTTATTTAGAGAGAAACACACTCCACAGAGTGTGGGCCATCTCAGAAGGTGAGAAAGGCCTCATGTTGTTTTAAGCCACTAAGTTTGTGGTAATTTGCTATGGCAGATATAGGAAAATAATACCAGTCACCACCAAAATTCTGAGGAGCTGAAGTTGGAAGGTTAGGGAAGCAAATGCTGGAGACCTCAGCTCAAAGCACTGGTGGGTGGTTCTCACAAGCTTTCCGGGAGATTGCTGTAATTCTCTAGAACCTGTGAGAAAACTCCCATCCTGTGTCTCAGTCTGCAAGGCAAAGCAGGTGGGTGTCAAACCTAGTACAGTAGCTGCTGAGAATTTCACATGTGCCTGCTCACTCATGTGCCTGATGGATAGCGAGATCTCCCTCTTCTGGGCCCCATATCTCATACAAGTCTCTCCCACTGGAAAACTTGAACTTGAGCTATGGGGATTCTGGGACATACATTCCCTGGGTTCTCTTCTGCAGACGTGCTAGAAGTGGGGCTGCTGATTTGGTAGGATACAATTCTGCACATTGGTTAATAATGGCAAGTGCAGGAGGGTGGGCTGGCCCCTGGTGGACAAGCAAAGGTTCTGCAAGCTGATGTAAACCAGTGATGTATTTAAGAGATCCATTTAAATTCAGCAAACACTTTTTTTCTTTTTCTTTTCTTTTTGGCTGCACTGTGTGGCATGTGGGATCTTAGTTCCCTGACCAGGGATCCAGCCCGTGCCCCCTGTGGTGGAAGCGCAGAGTCTTAACCACTGGACCGCCAGGGAAGTCCCCATAAATTCAGTAAACATTTTTGGTAGGTATGATGTGTCAAGGTAACTCATGGTTTTCTCGATTTTCCCCAGTATGACTCAAGAATGATCCTGAAAGACCATTGTTCTAGCCAGATCAGAACCATAGATTTGAATTGGAAAAGTTGTGTTGGATCCTCCAAGTCTTAGGGGTTCATCTGAGGGGCAAAAAAATTTATTCTCTTACAGGTCTTGAGGTCAGAAGTCCAAAATTAGTTTCAGTGGACTAAAGTCAGGGTGTCAGCTGGACTGGTTCCTGCTGGAGGCTCTAAGGAAAAACTCATTCTCTTACACTTTCCAGCTTCTAGAGTCTGCCTATGTTGCTTGGTTTGTAGCTCCTTCCTCCACCGTTAAAAGTACATCACTTCAATCTCTGCTTCCATCATCACATCACCTTCTCTTCTGACTCTGACTCCTCCTTCCTTCTCTGATAAGGACCGTTGTGATTACGTCTGGGCCCACCCTGCAAATTCAGGATAACCTCCCTTTTTCAAGATCTTCAGTTTCATCATATCTGCAAAGCCCCTTTTGCCATCTAAGGCAATATTCACAGTTTTCAGGCATTAGGATGTGATTAGGGGCCATTAGTCAGCCTACGGCCAGTAGTAATTTGTAAGTAAAATGATTAAAGGGAAGCAAATTATTGACATCCTATAGTTTGTAGTGCAATGTTATTTACTGTGACTTTGGCATACATTTTCTGCAATTAAAATGCTTTACAGATGTATACTACATATTGATAGCTTTTGCTTTATATGTATTCAAGACTATATGCAATTTGGGGCTATGTTTCCTAGAAATGATTGTGTGGGCCACTGAAGATTTTTAAGTAGGGGAAGGATCAAATGACATTTTGCTCTACAAATATCTCTCTGGTGGCTGGCAGAGTCTTTGGAGGAGAGTAAGACTGGAAGAAAAGAAATGTGTTAGGAAAACTTGGAAGAAATCTCAGGGACAGATAATGACGATCTCAGCTAGGCCAGTGGCCACGCACTGTGACTGGCATCCCAGCCAAGGGCAAATGCCTGAGATGAAGCAGCCACAAAGGGTGGAAGGGAAGGCAGAACAGACCAGGGCAGCGGTCTCTGGTTCTGCTAGAGTAGAAGCCCGAGCTGTCAGAGGTCCCGAGGCGAAAGGGGCATGGATCTCTTGAGTTGGGGCACTGTTAGGTAAATCAGGTTTGAGTGCTATTTGTGTACTTGGAATGAGCTGGGGTAGCTGAGGGGCCCAGTGTGAGGGCAGGGACGCGCAATCAGCGGAGAACAAGAGCCGCAACTCAGGCCGGGTGGAGCTGCCACAAGGTGGCGCCAAAGGAGCGGACTCTGGGCGAGGGAAACTGACAATCTGTGACCAATGCAACTGCAGAGGAACTTCGGCAAAGCCACTTTTCCTCCGGGTTTTAGACTGCATTAGGTTTCTCGTGAACTATTTTCTAGCACCGGAGTCCATCATCTTCTCTTCTTCCTCTCGGCTCTTTCTCCAATTTGACTTTTTCCCTCATATTGAGGAAAAATCCTCCTATTGAGATATTGCAAATTTCCAATAAGGGACAATAAGGACCATGAACTCTGTCCCTTGAGTCTCCTCTGGTTTCTCACTAACCCACAGCGTCCCACGCTTCCCAGACACAACAAGAAGCTCAAAGGACAAAGTCGAACTGCTTCTTCCCTACACCTCTGGGAAGCAAAAGGCATGTCCAAGCTTGGGGAACACATCTGAGCTGGGAGAACCGTGAAACTCGCAAGACAAGTCCCATATCTGTGTGTGTGTGTGGCGGGGATGGAGCGGTGTCTGAGAAGCGTGACAATAGGAAGAGACCAGCGGAAGCTCTCAGGTGGGAGTCAGAGCAGGACCTCCCAGCGAAGTCGAGAAGTGAAAGTGAAAGGGAAAGGAAGAATCTCATCAGCTGGAAAAGAAAGCCAGTCCCAGAAGTGGCCCGGGAGTGTTTGCGGCTTCCCGGCTGTGCAGCTCAGACGCATCGCTGCGTCGCTCATTCCTTAAATCAACCAACGGTTATTTAACGTTCTCTTTCCGCCAGCCACGATGCTGGATTGTGCGGGTACAAAACTCCAGGGACTCGTGCAGAGACACCGATCTGGTGTCGCGGAGTTGGCACCGCGGCCAGCCGCAGGCGGATCCGCGCACCCCGGGCCTCCGTCCCTGCTCGCCTGGGGCAGGGCCCGTCCCAGCCGCCGCTCCCAGCCCGCAGCTCTGTCCTGCTTTGGCAAGGCTCTGCCAAGCGGAAGACTCAACAACGCTGTGAAGCCCCGAGGAAGACAGAAATTGACGAAAAAAACCTCTAAATGCCTGAATCATAGATAGCTCCCGGTGATTTTTAGTGGGAGAATGTTACGAGATCAGGATTCCTGGAGTCAGTATCCACTTTGGCTATGTACTTATCAGAACCCAAAACACTTCAGGATCACTCACTTCAGCAAAAACACATCTCTGGAATGGATGTTATGAAATCATTGGCTCCCCAGGGTAACTGCACACTGGAGGAAGATCAACAGTGTGGTTTAGATGACCTTGGAGAGCTTGCAAGTTTAAGAGGCTTGGTTGTACAACACCCACCTTCTCTAAATATAAATTCAGATGTTAATAGCAATTCATATTCAACCCCAAGATGGTGGAAAATTCTTTTGTTCAGGGAATGCTTCCTAATCCTTGTGTAATAAGACAGAGAGAAAGGGCAGAACCCAAATGCAGCAGCTGAGACAGAAATTCAAGGATCAGTCACATGCTTAATAATCTAGATGTAATGAGATAAGTGCTGAAACACATCAGGAAAACAGCAATGATGCAAGAAATGACAAACAAAAATCAAGGCAGAATTTCAAGAAAATCTTGAGTGCTTATTACATGAGCAATTGTTTTTAGAGGCCAGAACACTGATGGTCTGTGAGGAACTGAAACCGTGCAACTCAGATTGGGACTTGAACCCATGGTCTTTTAGCTGAGATCACACACCTGGTCTCAGGACTTAATGAAGCTCAGGGTTCTTGATGTCTCATTGCAGAAAGAATTCAGTGAGAGACAAAGTGATAGATAAGAAGTGGATTTAGAGAGAAACACACGCCACAGACAGAGTGTGGGCCGTCTCAGAAGGCGAGAGGCCTTGGGAGAAACAAGTGGAAATGAAACAGGAGGGAAGGGGGCAGGGCACAACCTTTAAAAGAATGACAAAGCCATAGGACATGACAAAAACTGGTTAGAACCAACTAGGTCCAAGATGGCACACAAGTTGACTTCCAGTAGACCTTGAGACTCAGTATACCCTCATTGTAATACATTAGCAGACTAAATGACACACCCACCAGCGCTATGACAGATCCTGCAAGCCGTGCAGAGTGACAAAAAAGGGGGGGGGCAAAGGTCTTGAATAGATATTTTTCCAAAGATATACAAATGGTCAACAAGTATAGGAAAAGATGCTCAACATCATTAGTCTTAGGGAAATGCAAATCAAAACCATAAGGAGATAGCACTTCACACCCACTAGGATGGTTATAATAAACAAACAAAATAACAAGTGCAAGAATGGAGAGAAATTAGAATGCTTGTATATTGCTAGTGGGAATGTAAAATGGTGCAGCAGCTGTGGAAGAGTTTGGTGGTTCCCCCAAAAACAGAACTACCATATGATCCAGCAATTCCACTCCTAAGTATAGACCCCAAAGAACTGAAAACAGGTGTTCAAACAGAAACTTGCAAATAAATCTGGTCACAGCCTACAGATTCTGAGGACAGAATCCTCCTCTGGACTCCTGTCTCCCCCATCCTAAGGCTCCTTCTCTGACCCTCCTACCTACTTACTCAGTTTCAGGAAAAAAAGGTCCCAGTCTTTACCCCTTATGAGGAGAAAACATCCTGTGAGATGCCAGGGTGAACACTCTTAAGGAGCTGCTAGTCTTCGGCCCCAGTGAAGTTTCCAGAACTATCTCAGTCCAGACTAGGGCAGGATCAGGAAGCAATACGGGAAAGGGAAGTGTTGGTGAAACCGTGCACCTCAGATTGGGACTTGAACCCACATGCCAGGCCACGAACCTAGCCTAAACCCAGATTGGGACTTGAACCTGACCAAAACCCACGGTCTTTTTTTTTTTTAAATAAATTTATTTATTTGTTTTTTAAAATTTTCGGCTGTGTTGGGTCTTTGTTGCTGTGCATGGACTTTCTCTAGTTGCGGCAAGTGGGGGCTACTCTTCATTACGGTGAGCCAGCTTCTCATTGTGGTGGCTTCTCTTGTTGCGGAGCACGGGCTCCAGGTGTGCAGGCTTCAGTAGTTGCCACATGCGGGCTCAGTAGTTGTGGTGCATGGGCCTAGTTGCTCCACAGCATGTGGGATCTCCCCGGACCAGGGCTCGAACCCACGTCCCCTCTATTGGCAGGCGGATTCTTAACCACTGCGCCACCAGGGAAGCCCCCATGGTCTTTTATCTGAGATCAGGTAAAAGGCCTGATCTTATGTTAACACCTGGTTTCAGGACTTAATGAAGCTCAGGTTTTGATGTCTCATGGCAGAAAGTATTCAGTGAGAGATAAAGTGATAGGTAAGAAGTGGATTTATTTAGAGAGAAACACACTCCACAGACAGAGTGTGGGCCATCTCAGAAGGTGAGAGTGGCACCACGGTATGGGGTTGTCAGTTTTTATAGGAGTGGGTAATTTCATAGGCTAATGAGTGAGAGGAGTATTCCAGCTGTTGTGGGGATTTCCAGAAATCGGGCCACCACCCACTTTTTTGGTCTTTTGATGGTCGGCGTTGGAACTGCCATGGCGCCTGTGAGTGTGTCATTTAGCTTGCTGATGTGTTACAATGAGCATATACTGAGGCTCAAGGTCTAATGGAAGTCAACTTGTCTGCCATCCTGGACCTATTTGGTTCTAATCAGTTTATGTCATGTCCTCGGGCTCTATCACTCTTTTAAAGATTGTGCCCTGCCCCCTTCCTTGTTTCATTGGGACTAGTCAGTTGCTCTCCCGAACCCTATCCTGCGGCAGAGACCCTAGGCCTCTGACCTGTAACTTCTGGGTGTGAGTATGTTAACCATATTTTCTAGTTTCTGAAGTTTTTGACCTGTTGGGCCTTGCAGGTTAGGGAGGGACTGCCCCTCCCGGGGTTAGCCTACTCTTAGAGATAGCAATCAACTCTCCCAGGAGCTCACCCTTTGACATGCAAACTAACCAATCTCGAGTCCGCAACCCCCCACCCGCCTGCTTTATTCCCTCTTAAGCTTGTGAGACATTAACCCTAGGCCCTAACCGCCCCAGCACCAGGCTTCAGACAACAAGGGCTACACCTTGGAGCTCACTAAGATTATTCAAACTAGCAATGCCAAACCTGGTCGGCCCGCTGTTGCCCTGCCCCACCAGTTCCTTCCCACAGAAACCACAATACGGCTTTCCTGCTGTTCCGCTTGCTCCCTATCTGCAACTGATCTCGACCTCAGTGTTCTGCCTGTGGCCCTGCTCAGTGTGGTATGCAACGCTCCCTCCTCACTTCTTGGGAACCAGAGTAAAACTATCTTTTCAATGGTAATCATCTCCTGATCTGTTGGCGTCACCACACATACCAGAGTAGAAGCAAAATCCCAGGTACCTTTTAAAACAGGGAGGACACCCAATTCTGGTGGCCTGAGCTCTGTTCCTCTGTCCTCACCTGTGTTGGCTACAGTTAACCTGCCGTCCTCACCTAATGCTTAAGCTTGCGAGGCATCTATGTACACGTTCACCAAATTTTCTCACTTATTCACATATTTGTTATGCTAACATTTAACTTCATATAAAAATTTATAAAAACCAAGGACAGAATTTATAGGGTGAACTGTATTATGGAAATCTGATTTCCAGGCATCCTGGGTGCCTCTCAGGTACACCCCAGACCTACTGAGCAGAGACCTCAAGGGGATAGCAGGGGAAATCTGGCTTCAAACAGATCTCTGTGGCCTGTAAATACCACGAAGCGGCCCGCTCTGCTGAAGCAGCCGTCTGACCCCAGAAAGTCCTGGGATGCAGGGACTGTGGTTCAACAGGCAGCAGCCTCCCTGCTCTGCTTCTAGCCTAAATTTTCTCACTCTGCCCACCTGACAATCAAGCTTCTAATGCAGAAAACTCCTACCCCAAGTACCCAGTCCCAGCGAGCCTGGCTCCCTGCAGATTTCAGCCCCCCAGGCAGTGGCTGCTCAACTAGGCTAAGGCTTTGCCCATCTGAGAGCCAGTCTCCTTCCCACAGCCTGCTGCATATCTAGGTGTAGTCATTTCTAGCCCAGCGGTAACGGGGGCAGAAAATGGGGCAATTCCGCCACTTAGGTGGGGGGAAGCCATAAGGAAATGGGGGCTCTCTTTCCTACCTGGACTCTTTCTCTTCCCTATAACAAGCATCAAGGTAACAGCAAGAAGATAAAGGCAAGTCCCATAGGTGGGAGGATAATGACTCGCACAGGGAATATGATGGTCTTGGATATGATAGGCCAGGAAAGCAGCTCTTAGAAGGGAAGTTCGGTGCTGATCTTCAGGTTTAACCCTTGAAGATCTGTGGTCTTTGGGTTTCAATACTCCAGCCCTCCCTGCTCCACCCTGCGCTCAAGGCTCCATCCTGACTCTGTAGAAATACCTCCTGGAGGTAGGGAGGAGCTGATCCCTTGCTCCTTCCTGGGGTCCAAGGTTGATGGGGCACGGAAGGGGTAGGGGGTGAAGAGGCTCCTGAGACAGAAAAGGGGCAGCAAGATAGAGAAAGGTAGTGACTAGGAGACGGGTGAGAGGAGGGCTGAGGAGACCAGTGGATTGAAGTTACCTTTTTTTTGCATATGGATAAGCAATTGTTTCAGCATCATTTGTTGTAAAGAAATGTCATTTCTTTACCGAATTGCCTTTTTGCCTTTGCCCAAAATAAGTTATCCATATATGTGTTGATCTATTTCTGGACTTTATTCTGCTCCATTGATCTATTTGTCTATCTTTACACCAAGACTATAGTTTACTATTGCTTTATAAGTCTTGAACTCAAGTCTTTAATTCCTCCAATTTGTTATTCTTTTTCAGAGTTGTTTTGGCTATTAATATATGACTTTCAGAGTAAAAAAAAGGGGGGGCTTGAGATTGCTTTAAATCTAGGGAGACATGTTTTGGGAGAACTGACATCTCAATAATATTGAGTCTTCCAATTCATGAACACGCTGTATCTCCATTTATTTGGGTCTTGGAACAATATTTTGTAGTTTTCAGTACATAGGCCTTTCATAATTTTTGTCATATTTACCCCTAAGTATTTAATATCTAGATGCTATTGTAAATGGTATTGGTTTTTAATATTAATTTCTAATTGCGTATAGAAATACAATTTCTAGTATATAGAAATACAATTTTTTTTATATCCTGCATTCTTGTTACACTCACTTATTAGGTGTAGGAGCTTCTTATTTTTAATTTTTATTTATTTATTTTTTGGCTGCATTGCACAGCATTCAGGGATCAAACCCACGTGGACCAGGGATCAAACCCACGCTCCCTGCAGTGCAGAGTCTTAACCACCGGATCACCAGGGAAGTCCCTGTAGGAGCTTTTCAAGTGATGTCTTAAGACTTCCTGTAGAGATGATCATGTCTTCTGCAAACTAGACCAATTTTACTCCTTCCTTTCCAATCTGGATGCCTTTTGTTTCTTTTTCTTGCCTTGTTGCACTGGCTAGAGCCACTAGTTCAATGAGAAGAGGTGACAGTAGCCAACCTTGTCTTTTTCCTGACTTTAGGGGGAAAGCATTTACTTCTTCACCATTAAATGTGATGCTAGTTGTAGCTTTTTCATAGATGTCCTTCTAAGGTTGAGGAACTTTTCATCTATTCCTCATTTGCTGAGAGATCTTATTAGGAATGTTAGATTCTGTCAAATGCTTTTTCTACATTTACTGAAATTATATGATTTTTTTTCTCTTTTAGTTCATTAACATAGTGAATTATTGTTCTGTTTCATTCTTCTTTGAAATCGGAAAATATTCCCCCTGATTTATACAACAGATCCTCAAAAGGCTCAATGGACAGCATCAGGTACTTTGATTATCTTTATAATGAGAGGATATATGCTAAGAACCTTATAGCATTAACGGTACAGAGAGAAAAGTTCATAGAGAGTTACAGAAGTGATGGCATGTCTCTCCATTCTACATACAGTATACTTTCCAGAAGCCCTGGGAATGATTAGATTGAATTCCAAACCCAACTTCCACCCTGCACTGAGATGAATAATGTCCCCCACCAAATTTTTGTCCACCTAGAATATGTGAATGTGACCTTATTTGGAAATAGGGTCTTTGCAGATATAATCAAGTTAAGATGACATCATACTGGATTAGGGTGGGCCCTACTCCAATGACTGATGTCCTTGTAAGAGGGAAGCGTGGACAGAGACGGAGACAAACAGGGAGAATGCCATACAATGTTGGAGGCAGAGACTGGAGTGACGTATCTACAAGCCAAGGATCACCAAGGATTGCTGATAAACATCAGAAGTTAGGAACAAGCAAGGAAGACTCCTTCTACAGAGCCTTTGGAGAAAGCACTGTGCTGTGGATGGCTTGACTTCTAGTCTCCAGCACTGTGAGAGAATAAACTTCTGTTGTTGTAAGCCACCCATTTTGTGGCACTTTGTTATGGCAGCCCTAGGAAACGAATACACACATCAGGGCTGGAGATATACTGGACTCTGTACATTTGGATCAAATAGGAATTCATAAAATATCCTTTTCAGAGAATATTTTCAAAGTACAGACCAATATCTTGTTCTGAATATATCACGAGACCGTTTAAACTTCAGTTCTGTGGAATTGTTTGTCCTTTTTCTTACATCCCTCTGCTAGTCCATCAGGAAATCTATGGGTTCTACCTTCAAACTAGATCTAAAATCTGAACACTGCTCTCCCTCTGTTAAGACCCTGGTCCAAGCCACTATCACCTCTCACATGGGTGACCACAACTGCTTCCTGTTTTCCTTTCTTCCAATCTTGCTCTCCTAGTCAACTGTTAGATCAGAGTGATCCTTTTAAAATGTTAAGCCAGATCATGTCATTTCTTGCTAAAAATCTCCAATGGCCTCCCAATGAACAAGTCAATTTCCTTATGATGGCCTAGAGATCCTTGGCCTCCCATTATCTCCTGGCCACATTTACTACTCTCCACCTGGCTCACTCTGTTCACTCACACCGGCCTCTTGCGAAGTAGGAATACTCTGCACAGGCTCCCTCTTCAGGACACTTGCCCTAGCTGTTCCCTCTGCCTGGAAGTTTCTCCCAGATATCTGCATGACTGTTGAAGGAGGTAATCATGAGGACATGACTGCTGGTTGTCCAGCCAGGCAATCAGGGGCTCCTCACCCACTCCCCTGTCCTTGGAGTGTGAGTTCTGCCCACTGTTCCCACAGTGGGAGCTGTTCCAAGGGCATAGCTTTGAGAGAGCAAGGTGTTGTTGAGACCATCTGGACTGAAGGCATGACTGAACCCTATTAAGGCCTCTATATAAGCTTTTTAAGATTATGGTGGGTGAGTGTGGAGGTCTAACTCGTCTTGCTGCTGCCCAAGACAAAGCTTCGTATGTAAGTTTCCTTGCTTATTTTAAACCTGCCACCTACCAATCTGGAGTGGTCTGCCGCTTTCTTTGATCTCTCCTTGCTCTCCATGTACAGGGGCTGGTTTCAGATTTTACCTAGGAAGCTCCTGAGGTTTTGAACCAACAATGACTAGATCCCTTACCTTCCTCAAATCTTTTTTTCTTCCTTTTTTTTGGCGACACCCTGCGGTCTGCCAGATCTTAGTTGCCCAACCAGAGATGGAACCCGAGCCCTCTGCAGTGGAAGTGCAGAGTCCTAACCACTGGACTGCCTGGGGATTCCCAGACCTTGTTTTTTTGATTCAATTGGGATGACATAAGTTTCTTCTCTCTCCTCTATTTAATTTTATCTAACAGGTCCTAAAGAGCACAGATTATGAATTATTGAATTGTTTAGAAACATTAAAGAAAACTGACTATTGAGTAACAGGGCTTTGATTTCCTCTTTGTTATAGGAAATCCATTTTTGCACATATTGACAACTATTCTATCATAATAAGTAAACATGAAAAAGGACAGAGTTTTGGGAGGAGGAAGAGGGCTATGATCTCTAGTTAGAGGAACCCCAGTGCTATCCCACTGTGGACATGTTCAGTCATGTGCAATCATAAACACACTCAAAACAACTTGGCCAAGAATCAGATTTAGTGCATAAGAACCAACCAGCTCAGAAATGACACTCAAGGAGGGAACCAAGGAAGGTGAGCTGAGGACACAAAGGGTCCAGGCCTGCATGGGGTGCACCTTCAGGCTACATGTTTGTGTTGGCTGCTACAGTTGACCCGTTGAGTACTATCTCCAGAAATAAACGTCAAAGAATAACTCAGAAACATTTAGTTACTTGCACACTGATAAGTATTTTCCATGCAAACAGTGTACTGGCATGTGAAGGAATCAGTGAAGAGAATGAGTCAGGGACAAAGGCAAAACAAGGTTGTGGTAGACTGCTACACTGGTGGTCCTCAAGGAACCAATGAACCTCCAAGTATCCACGCCCCAGTGTAGCCCCTTCCACACTGAACGTGGGCTTGGCCACATGACTTACTCTGGTCAAGGTGACGTTAGCAAGCATAACGAGGACAGAGGCTCGATAAGCACTTGCACTGTGGAGCTTGTCTTCTTGGAATACTCTCTGTGGAAGCCAGGCTCTTTGTAAGGAAGTCCAACCACCCAGAGGCAGCCATGCTGTGAGGACGTCAAGGCCAGTTACAGAGCAAGGCCACATGGAGAAGCAATGAGGTGCATACGTGCAAATGAAGCTTCTTGAGTCTTCCAGACCAGGTACCAGCCTCCAGCTAAATGCAGCTCAGTGATTCCAGCTGATGCCATACGGAACAGAAGAACCACCCAGACAGGCCCTCAATCAGACTAGCCCACAGAATCAGGGGAAATAACACATCATTGTTGTTTTAAGCTACAACGTTATGCAGTGATTTTTATGCAGCAATGAATAAGTGCAACCAGGATTTACAAGAGAAAGGGAAGAGAGGAAACTGCATTCTGGGAATAGTGAAGTTTGTTTGTCTACTTTTGGGGTAAACTGATTAGCTGGCACCTAGCAAAGAGGTCAGTCTGAAATTCTGACTTCGAGTAAATTGTCCAGGGATATCAAATAAAACAATTTTTGTTGTTTACTGATTCTCAAGAAAACCTTGAAGGTTTACCTACAGAACTTACTTGTGTAATATCTGACAGTGTCCGTTTGTTAGTACCTTTGACTTTATTAGTTCAGGTTGTACAACTTCTCTTTTTTTTTTTTTTTTTTGCGGTATGTGGGCCTCTCATTGTTGTGGCCTCTCCCGTTGCGAAGCACAGGCTCCGGACGCGCAGGCTCAGCAGCCATGGCTCACGGGCCCAGCCGCTCCGCGGCATGTGGGATCTTCCCAGACCGGGGCACGAACCCGTGTCCCCTGCATCGGCAGGCGGACTCTCAACCAATGCACCACCAGGGAAGCCCTGTACAACTTCTCTTATTAGAATTTTATAGAAGAAAACACAGAGATTGGGAAAAGACCCAAAAGGAAGTGGGCCTGGAGACTCTAAACCCTCCCTCCACCAACCCCACCGAAACCTTTTTTTCCCTTCTTTAAAAACAGCATCAGTGGCATCAGCAGTCTGTCTGTCCAGTCCTTTAGTCAACAGTCAGGGCTACCTAAAAATGGACTGCCTTAAGGAGGATCAGGGCCTCGCAGACAACCCCGGAGCCTGAGTTCCAATCGTGGCACTGCACTGAGGAAGCAGGGGTGGAGGGGCACTGGAGGCAGGGTCCTGGAAATGGGAGCTGCTTCATGGGGCCAAGTGGTAATTGGGATCTCCCTGAATGGTGGGAGTATGAGGATGATAAAGACAAAGGAATAAAAGGACAAAGAAGAGGTTAGCTGGTGACAGAGAAATACAGACAGAAACAGAGGAAAATGGAGTTAAGAGCTGAAATACAGAACAGAATCATGCAAAGTTAAAGAGAATTAAAATTTATTTGGAAGATGGGGTGAATCCATCACTGGCGATTGGAACTCTGAGGCTGCACTTTCTCCTCAGGAAGGTGGGCTGGAATGCGGTGGGCTGTTTTTGGCAGGGGTTGTGGTGGTTTGGGATCTGAGTAGATGAGCAGAATTAGTTTGTTTTAAAACTGTGGCACCTTTCACACCAACCCAGAACCCACCCATGTGTCCCCTGCAGCTCTATGTTACCCACTGTCCCTACCCCCCTGGGGTACACCCCATTTTCTCAACCACCACTCACCTGCCTGGCTCCCCAGCTGGGCCTCAGGCCGGTCTCCCCAGAGCAGATGCCTAGGATCGTTGAGGAACCGTTGGCTGCGCTGGCATGTCAGGCAGGTCTGTACAGTCCAGCGCTGAGCCTTGCAGCCTGGGGTGCATGTGGGGAAAAGAGAGTGCCCAGGTTTAGGAGAAGAAAAGGTCTCCTGCACCCAGTTTTGCCTCCACCGTTTTCCAGTAGGGATTCTACTCCCTCCCCACCTTGATTTGATGGTGTCAGGTCTCTGCATAAAGTCTGTCGTTTTCTTGGTACCCTTTATTTATTTATTTGGTTGTGCCGGGTCTTAGTGGCAGCACGTGAGATCTTTGTTGCCGCGTGCGGGTCATGCGGGTCATGCGGGATCTTCGTTGCTGCATGCGGGATCTAGCTCCCTGACTAGGGATTGAACCTGGGCTCCCTGAATTGGGAACGTGGAGTCTTAACCACTAGACCACCAGGGAAGTCCCTCTTGGTACCCTTTAAGATAAAGTCCAAACTCCTTAACAAGGCTCTTCAAGATCTGCCCTGTTTCCCTCTCCGGCCTCCTGTCTTGCCCTTGCCCACCTCAAAGCCAGCCTCCTGGGCTCTCAGTTCCTTGATAGCACCACAAGCTCTCTTGTCTGAGGCCTCACAAATGCCTAGGATTTCCATCTCCCACTCCCTTCCCTTATAATGAACCTCACCATCACTGGTTTAAGTAACTTAGTATTCTACTTCCCTAATTAAAGCATTTTTCTACGCTATTCTAATTGTTTCTGTCTCAGTCTGTCCCATTAGACTATAATTTCAATGAGAATAATGACTCTAGAGCAATACTTGACACATCTCAGAAAAATAATTGTTGAATGAATGAATGAATATGGGAATCATGTCCTCCATGATGTCGAATAACATCTATTATCATGCACGGGCGAGGTTGCTTCTCATGGCAACATCATTTCTCTACTGCCCAGACCTAGTTTGTCCAAGTGGAGTTAAGTTGTTAACTCAGAGTTGGAGAAAGCCGACGCCTCCATATCCCACACCTGGCACCCATCTACATCGAGGAAGGGATCATTGCCCGTGCCCTCCCCCAGCCCACAGGTGTTCCTCAAACATCCCACCTCGGCAGGAGGGAGCACTCACGTCTCTGGCGCTGGGTGCAGGTCAGGCCCGGGATGAGGAGGGAACAGCAGCCACGACAGAGGGTCCTCTTCACCGAAGGGTCCCTGGGGGCGGAGGTGGGTGGTGGTCTGGGCGCCCGCTCTCCCTCTCCCCTCCTTCCCCCGTCCAGCCCGCCGCCGGGCTCCGCACCCCTCTCACCGCCGCAATACGAGCCGCTTCGCTATGGTCCTCTCCGTGTGGCAGTAAAACCTCGCCAGTGCCTGGTTCTCGGGGTCCTGAGCGAGGACGCAGTGGGCAGCCTGAGGGAAGGAGCCGTCACTGGGGGCCCTCCGCACTGGGCCGCCTCCCTGTGCGTGCGCCGCACCGCGGACTCACCTGGTACAGGAAGCTGAGCCTCTGGAAGGCCTCGCGGTCCTTCACCTGCCCGGCCATCCGAGCCGCGCTGGCTCCCCACACGCCGCAGTCCACAGGCCCCACCCCGGGGTAGCCCCGCTTCCGGGCGTCCGCGCAAGGCCTCCTGGGAACTGTAGTTCCTGGGGCCGTGCGCGCTCCTGTGCCGTCCTTACTCTGGCGACACCCTGCGGCCTCACAGACCCATCTATTTGCAAACCCACACCATCCCCTGCAATCCAAGCCAGGGGTTCCTTTATGAGTTTTGGCTTCCTTTTAGTCTTCCTCAAGCCCATGATTATATTAGGTAGAGACTGGAGAGGTTAGTGGAGCAGGAGAGAATCTTAAACTGCTAAACATCTTCAGGACAGAAGACTGGTCTCTTTATGCAGATAGGTTGGGGAGATGGTTATGTGCAATATATACCCAGCTAGACCTCCTGCCCTATGCTCCTGAAGCCAAAGGCAGATGCCTGGAAGACCTACAGACTGAAGGAGCAGTTGATACATTCAAAAAAACCACTAGTGCCAGTGCCCGTGAAATTGGAAAGGATCTTGAGGGCAGTGGAGGGAGGGAAGAGGGCTCCTGGCCCTTAGAAAGCACAGCTTACTCCCAATCTTTTCCACTTACTAAAATGCAGTGCTGGACACACAGAAAGTAGGTGATCCTCACTAACTCCTGGTCTTAGGTACTGGAGGAAACCTGTCAACAGCATCCCCTGCTCCCGAAAAAATATCCCCTGTAGTGTTTCACACGCTTTCCTCACATCCCTCCCTTAGACCTCTGCCTCTCCTTTGCTCTGTTTGACATCCTGTGTTTACTTCTGCTTCACAGTTAATAACCACTCGTTCCTGAGGTTAAGTAGAGGGACAGAACATGAATAAATCCTGAGATGGGGAGAGGGCAGAATAAGTCAGGAGAGAATGAGGGTTCTCTCCTCTCTCAGACCCCCTCCTCCTCACCCCCGTCAGGCTGGACAGGGAACCAGGCCTCCAGTTTGAAGGAAATGGCTGAAATTTCCTCTCAGATTAGTTTCACAAGTGTCTCCAGGCTCAAATGAGGAGTGTTTAAAAGGTAGATGACCAGGCCCACTCCAGACCTCGATCAATCACTGAAGGTGAGCCCCAGGAACATAATTTTTTTTTTTTTTTGGCCACACCGTGCAGCTTGTGGGATGTTAGTTCCCCGACCAGGGATCAAACCTGGGCCCCTGACAGTGAGAGCGTGGAATCCTGCCCACTGGACCACCAGGGAATTCCAAGGAACATGCATTTTTAACATCCGTTTCTTACACATCAACAGAGAGTATCATCAAATTAACACAGGACACATAGATCACTTCAGTGGATCCTTTGTTCCATATTATGTTTTACCAACCAAAGCATCTTGCCGCAAAGAACCACAGTCAAGGCACAAAGGTAAGTGGAGAGTCTGGACAAAGTCCTGTTGAGGTGGTAGGAGGAGCTGAAATGCCCTCAATAAACTGCAGTTTCTTGTCCTAATCTTCTGTGAACCCCTGATTACCCAAGTAGCAGATAATCCAGTCATTTTAGTTTGGTTTGGCATGCATTGCTTTACCTTTTTTGACAACATATGTACCCTACAGGTTGTTTATTTTGGCCTAACATTAAAATGATTTACATTCTCTGATATGAGAAATGGCAAAAGGTGAAGGATGGCAACAAACAAAATCCGGCTCTTGTGAACACTAGTTCCAGGCCAGATGCACACAGGCCAAAGGAAGTTGCCTGTCTGGCCCTTCCCTATACATACCACCCTCTTCTACCCTGTCCCCAGGGTGAGGAAGACTCCGTTTTCTTTTTCCCTGTCTGGCTTGGACACCTTAGCCAGGTAACAAGGCTGACAACTTGGGAGTAGCTACTTCGTAGCATTCTTTAAGGCCAGGGCTTTGGATAGGAACACTTTTCTCTTTCCTCTAATACCTGACTCTCTCCTTTCCAAGTTCCCTTGGGAAAGCAGTGAAAGGGTAGATGTGTCTTGCAGGATCTCTTGCATCTTGCCTCTCCAGATGAGCAAGGTAACAGCTCTTGGAGATGAGCAACTACAAGGAGGTGGGCGATGAGCCATCTCTGCTGAAGGCTAAGGCAGGGACCTGGGTTCTCTTCCTCCCCACCTCCTCCCCACACTCCTACCCCCCTCCTCCCCACACTCCTACCTCTGGCCAATCCTACTCATAATGGCAACCAAAGAAACCCTTCTCCCCTTCATTGGTCTTTAGGAATCTGTTCATTTAGCCCCCTTTCCTGACCTTCTTTCTAACCTTCTTGATGCCCAATCTCTGCCCTGAAAATAACTCCTCAACTTCTACACCCACGAGAGCAACTGTCATTCATCTTTATTTCAATTTAGAGGTACAAAGACCCCTGTGATCTTCCTAAAAAAACAAGACTATTTTGGGTCAAAGAACCCCCTAAAAGGATGTACAGGGGTTTCTGTTTCCTCCTCTGGTTTGAGCAAGTCAGACCCTCCCACAGACT
This sequence comes from Mesoplodon bidens, assembly GCF_964165515.1. Taxonomy (NCBI): domain Eukaryota; kingdom Metazoa; phylum Chordata; class Mammalia; order Artiodactyla; family Ziphiidae; genus Mesoplodon; species Mesoplodon bidens. The sequence continues at coordinate 83,260,671 of NC_138172.1, forward strand.
TGTTGTTTCTGGAAAAGCCTCTCCTTCCTTCCAACCCATCCTTGTGCGATAGAAAACCTGATGGACTTCAGAGGAGACTACCCTCTGGGAACCAGCTCTCCACCCTAACAGTGAGGAGGGAGACACTGCAGTGCTCTCGTCCCAGCCCAGTCCTAACTACTCCTCCCCATAAACCATTCTAGAAACCAAGGTGTTCTCCCAGATGGTTCAGGACTGGAACCAGGCAGACACGAAGACGTTCCAGCAGGTCACAGGAAGGAAGGCCCGTAGCTCTTGACCCTGCCTCACCCTGATTATTCCCATGTCCCCACCTGTCACTCCCAATCTGTTGGGGGCCTGATGGTAAGTGGTGCAGCATTCTTCCGACCAGCCCGGATGCCTGGGTAGAAGAGGGGCCAAAGTTTCTCAGTAAAAGTATCAGTGAAGGTGTAGATATGAGAGCGGTCTGTGACATTGTAAAAAGACAGTGTACCGGCCTCATAGTCTAGGAATATGCCTACCCGCTTGGGTTTCACCTTGATGTGCAAAGGGGTAAAAGGTGTGGTGGTGGCTGCATACTTGTCCCCGTTCCACAGCCGCACCCGCCAGTAGCCAGTCTCAGGCAGTGGGGTCAGTTCGCCCTTTCGGCTCACAGAGTCCCGGCACACACCCACTGCCCAGTGGGTCTTGTCACCCACCTCCACCTCCCAGTAGTGTCGACCTGAGGTGAAACCCTCAGTAGCCAGGACACAAGGGTAGAAGGTGAAACGCTGTGGTGTATCAGGGAGATCCCGGAGTCTTGTCTCCACGAACTTGACGCTCTTACGATCTTCCGACAGGACTAGGTTAGGATGAGCAGTCTCAGGGTCCAGGGTCACATCCGCTGGCGGGAGAAGCCAGAGTGGGGAGCTAGATGAGGACGGGAATAGCTAAACGCCCCTGCCTCACTCTTCCAGCCTGCCTTTGCAGAGCCTGCTCCCTGAAAGCCCCCAGAACCCCGTGGTTTGCTTAACTTTCTCAATCCTTGGTGTCACCTAAGGGAGGGGAGGGGAGGGAACAATGGCTTCGCTTCTCATCCTGGCCCTAAAATAAACAGGTAATGATCTCTTGACTCTGCAAGGGCTGGTGGTTTAGGCTCCTGCCTGGTCCTCCCTCCATCCCCCCTGACATCAACATCCATCTCACTGTGTGGAGAAGCACAAGGCACAGTCCAGTGGTCAGAAAAAATAAAAATGTTAAGAAGGGTACAGAGCCAGATAGCATTATAGTCTAGTGATACAGTGACCATGTGTCTGTTTTCCTGGAACGGTCTGGCTTATGACTATTTTCCAAGTAAGTATTAATAAGACTCCCTTTCACTCTCGAGGGGACCAGTTTCAGCAAATTATTTAACCTCTCTGGGTCCCTATTTAGAAAAGTATGGGACTAAGAGTAGATGACACCTGAGGCTTCTCACTTTGAGCTGTGACTCAGAGTGAGATTGAAAACCAGGTAAAGGAGCGGGTGTGGATATGGACATGAAAAGTGACAGAAGGGATAACTGAAGTCCAGATAAAGTAGGACCTAAAGACTTTCTTCTCTCTGTCGATTCCCTCTGCTAGTTTCCTTTTGGGAACAACTCACCAATTAGCTGTTTAAGGATTTTCCTTAGTGCAAAGTACTGTCGGGGGAAATTGCTGAAGTTCTTTTCCAGCTCTATGGATACTGAAGTCACCTCCATGGTCTTCACCTTCTCACATCTAGGAGGGATGGGAAGATAGGGGAAGAAAGGGCAGGGTCAGGGGAAGCTCCAGCTTAGTGAGTATTCAGAGGTTGTCATCTCTAGGGAGAAACTAAAATTCTCCATCCTCACACTTTCTCCTCCCTCAAGACAAGTTCTTGCTTATTGCTTTCTTTTGCCTATCTATAGAAAGACATATGGTCCCCTAGACAAACCCTTATCTTAATAATCAGTCTTAGAACTTTCTGGAGGTACTGTTATATTTCATGCAAATAGATAACCACCTCCCCCCCGCCCCCAACCAGTTCCTCCTCCCATCTTGTTTGGACACAATTTCACCCATAGGCCCAGGTAGAATCTGGTTCTATTTCATTATCTTTGTATCTAGGAAATCCTGATGCTCAAAGGGGAAAAGGTAAGGGACTAGTACTCCCAGTGATTTGCTAACTGGCTTCATGGATGCAATAAACCTTCTCCCTTTTTCTACCCAGACACTGCATGACTTTCCCATCCTTATTCCCCCAACTCCTTATTGTAGCCCTACTCCTTAAGCCAAGACCTAACTCACTCAAAGAGATACAAGAATCACTTACTTTTCCAGGGTACTTTTGACATCCTAGAGGAAGGAGAAAAGAAAGCAATATTGGTCCTGGTAGTCAAGGGTCCTAAAGGCAAAAGGTTTCCCTCCTCCCAAAAGTTCTAGATCTATTAAATAGGCATAAGGCAAACTATGGGTCACAGTGCAAGGGGACGAGCTCCAGAGGGATCTGAGTACATCTCTCCCAACCTAACCCCCACTTTCAACTCTCAGTCATCATGAAGCTTGGTAACTGATATCACTTCCAAATAGTTTCTTGTGTGCTTGTCTTTGTTCCTCAAGAACACTGGGACTCAATGCCAGGGACAGGGATTGTGTCTGCTCTTTACTCTGTCCCCCAAGTACCAACCACACACCTGTCTCCTTGAGGATCAGTACAGATAGTTCCAGACTGCTGGCATAGGAACGAATCACACTCTCCCATTGTGGTTTGGTATCCCTTGTCTAGTATTGGTTAATAAATATTAGTAACTGTGTGCCAATCCTGATTTGTGAATACTTGGGGTCCAGAAGACAAAGAAGACAAATCTCTGCCCCCCAAGGATTTCCCAGTTTAATGTGGAAGGCAGAACACACATACATGAAAGGACACGAGAGTAAATACCAAGCAATATATAACATGCAGATAAATGTACAACGAAGCCTCACTGATTCAAATGCTGGTAATGTGATCTCTAAGATAAGAAATATGTTTCCTACAGCCTTGCTAACACCATTCATTTGCTTAAGAAAACAGATTATTTCAAACATTTTAGAGGCACCATTTACATATCAAAAGCAGTATATTACTTATACATTATTTCAAGTGTCCTTCAAACTATGCTTCTATTCTTTCTGTGCACTAGGTAAATCAAGTTCCAGGACTTAAAAGTAGCGGTTACTGCATTTACACAATTTTTAATGCATAGTTTTTTCACTAATTCAGACTAGACTGCCCTCCTCTCAAAAGAGTGAATTTTTTCTTTGGTACAAGTTAAGCACATAATTGTTGACAAGACATAAGAACACAGAAATGATCAGAAGGGGATGGGAGAAATCAGAGAAGGCTTTCTGTAGAGAAAGATCCTTTGAGCATGTCTGGAAGAAAGAACTGGATTTAGAGAGGCAGGGCGGAGGAGTGAGCACTGCAGGCTGACAGAACGGCCTGTGCAAAGCTAGACTGCGCTTGGCCTGAGGGGCTATGCAGGGGCAAAGGTCGAACCTTAAGCATCTCGAAGCCCGACTGTAAGCACTTGCCCTCCACCTCAGCAGCCAAGTGGGCCAGGTCCCGGCGCTTGTCTCCAAGGTGAGCAGCATTTTCTCGGAGGCGCTGTAGAATGTCCTGCTCCTCCTCCTCCAGTCGTGAAAGTAACACCTGCTGCTCTTCATCCAGCCGCCGATGAAGCTCTTCAAATTCCTTTAGGATCTGCTGTCGACGACTCTCCACTAGTCTCTGAGAACAGAGGGTGGGTATTATGTTTAACAGGGCCAGTGGGGCATAAAGTGCCTTTCCCCACCCACCATGTGTATGAATTCACACAGACTTCCAGTGTCATTGGAAAGAGCTTAACAGGACACTCATGTTTCTCTCCACTGGAATTTCCTTTTGTAAAGAATGGCTCCATCCCTAACTAATAAGAACCTACTGTAGAGCACAGGGAATTCTACTCAGTGCTCTGTAGTGACCTAAATGGGAAGGAAATCCAAAAAAGAGGGGATATATATATACGTATAGCTGATTCACTTTGCTGTACAGTAGAAATGAACAAAATATTCTACACTATACTCCAATAAAAATTTAAAAAAAAAAAGAAAAGAAAAGAATGGCTCCATCCTCATTGTGACCCCTACTGATGATGGGATGAAGACCACTGGGGAGATAAAAAAATAAACCAACGTTAAAAAATTTATCTTCTTTATTAAATTAGCTTCTAAAAAAGCTACACTTCTATGTTTTAGTAAAAATATTCAAGACATAAGAACCCAATAATATGACAGGTACTATTACAGATATCAGAGATACCTCTGCTATCGCCTACTCTAAAGTTCTAGTTAATGCAATCTGTTAAGAAAAGGAAAGTACAAACACTGGCAAGTCAGAGATTGTTATCATTTGTACATTGCAAGACATTTACTTGATAAAACCCAGAGAAGCAACTGGAAAAATATCAGAATCAACAAGATTTTAGTAACGGGTTGTTACAAAATATAAATGTAGATTTCAAGGCTGAACCTGTTCAACAGTTTCAAGTCACTTCAGAGACTGACAGTTTACACCCCAGGAACAGGTTATAGAAGTTTGTGAGTAAATTATTTGCTTGAAATTTGAAACATGCTTTCTTTCAGTTAAACCTCTAACATTTCTGAAATTGGATAATATATGACTCAAACTCCAGCCATAACCCATTCTGAGAGTTATCAGCAGGCATATCCTCCCTTTTGCACCTCAACTGCAACAAGAAGTGATCTCCCTAAAGGATTCCCTAAGCATCACGTGTCTGATGGGTAGGAATCAGCCAAGAGGAAGGCAAAGTTAGAAGCAGAGACTGGGACTCTGGAAGGAGGAAGTGGATAGGGCCTGGAAGGCAGGGTTGAGGGTGAATAGAGAGTGGGGCTGCAAAGCCAGGTGGGCCTTACAAGCCTTGTGTTTCTGGATTTCAAGCTAGTTCCCAGCAGAGGCTGACTAGCTCCAGTTCTAGAGCTGCTTGCTGCTTCCCATTCCACTGCTGCCTCCTCAGGAGCATATTGGAACAAAATCTATTCTCATAACATTTACCACTAAGTAAAACACAGCCTTTTTTCCTGTGTGTCTGTGTGTTTAGGGGTGATGTATGGGTAGAATTTAGGTTCGTAACTGTGGTAAAAAGAAAGCAAAAGGCTCTTGTATAATCTCATAATCCCTTCTCTTTTTTTCCCTCTATTTTGTAGGGCAGTGGTTCTTAATCAGGGTGTTACCTCCCCTCTAGGGATGTTTTGGAAACGGGGTTGTTTTTTTTTTTTCGGTATGCAGGCCTCTCACTGTTGTGGCCTCTCCCATTGCAGAGCACAGGCTCCGGATGCGCAGGCTCAGCGGCCATGGCTCACGGGCCCAGCCGCTCCGCGGCATATGGGATCCTCCCGGACCGGGGCACGAACCCGTATCCCCTGCATCGGCAGGCGGACTCTCAACCACTGCGCCACCAGGGAGGCCCCAGGGGGTATTTTTGTTTGCATGATTGGGGGAGCTCCTGGGAAGGATGCTAACACTCCTCCAATGTGTGAAGACAACCCAGTAAGATGAACTGCCCCATTTTCTAATGTTCTGCTGGATATTAAAAAAATGGAGTCCTGGACTTGAATGCCACATTATATACAAACACAGAGTAATTCTTATATGGTTTTAATATACCTTTATTTTTCAGGAATGGCTGAAAACTCATTAAGACTGTATTTTGTTTTTCTTAGAACTTTACTCTAAGTTATTTATCATTTTGAAAAATTATGGCACCAACAGCTAAACTGCTAGTGGCATTTGAGTCAACATTACTACACAATTCCGTCAGTCTGAATTTGTATTTGTTGCATTGTTGATACAGGTGCAAGGATAAAACTACACTCTAGTGTCTTTCAGGGTAGTTATATCTAAATGTTTACATACCACATTTTATTATAAATTACTTTTATGTTGTATTATATTATACTATATTTGGGCATGATAGTCTCTTAAAAATTATGTGGATAGATCATTTTATCCATAATTTTCATTTCAGCATGATTAATTACAAAGTATTTATTTCTAAAAGGGGCATTGGGTCTGGAGGTGGGGATGAGGGAGAGAATTCAAAAGGTCACTGAAGGGCTTCCCTGGTGGTGCAGTGGTTGAGAGTCCGCCTGCCGATGCAGGGGACACGGGTTCATGCCCCGGTCCGGGAGGATCCCACATGCCATGGAGCGGCTGGGCCCGTGAACCATGGCCGCTGAGCCTGCACGTCTGGAGCCTGTGCTCCGCAATGGGAGAGGCCACAACAGTGAGAGGCCCGCGTACCGAAAAAAAAAAAGGTCACTGAAGGAATGCTGGTGGTTGGTGACAGTTTCCGAGACCATTAAAATGATAATATACATTAAAAAAAAAACCACCACAGTTCTGTTCAAGCATTTAGCAGGTTTTAAAAATTTCTATTCCCCTCTCCATCCTTTACCTTTAAGAAGGTGATCAACAGGAAGAGGAAAGCTAATGACTGGGAATAAGATTCATCTTCACATATTTTAAGTTCTTCAGGAGCCCTCCAAAAGGACAAATAACTTTTTTTTAACGTTCACCTTTGCAATCAAAATTAGTTCAAATTAAAAAAAATTCAAATGTTTGTTTGTTAAAATGTATAAAGGACTAAGGTAATAATACTTGCTTCCTGTTGAAATGTCATTGTTAAAAAAAAATTAGTGTTTCTACTGATTTCAAACCTGTGTTTAATTTCTGGTGATCCCTAAATCTCAACTCCAAAAACTCATTATTTCTTCTGGAAGCCTTTAATGACATCAAGTTTCTCTGCTGTCTTCTTAGGAATATGCAACTGTGCTTTTTGTGCCACGTCATTTATATTTTCTCTACTTGACTGTAAGCTCAAGGAGGGCAGGGACTGTGCTTTTGCTCATCATTGTTCCCCAGTGTCAAAAACAGGGTTTGGCATATACTGGAAGCTTAGTAAATATTTACTGATTTCTGCAGAATTAGTATCTCTGATTTTGCACATACTGGCTATATGATCTTGGACTAGACACTTATCCAAGTTCTGTTTCCTACTGTGTAAACTGGGGATAACAATACTTACCTTACAGGGTATCTAAGTTCACTCTTGTCAAATATGACTTCCTGGACTCCCTTCTCCTTGTCTTGTACCTCCTATATGTCCCACTTGGGCCAAGTATAGCCTGTACTCTTAGAACTTAAAACTGGGCAGAACCCTAAGACCTAATACAATCTTCTAAGTTTGGAATGTCATGGACACCTAAGGAATTAATGCACAGGATTCAATAAATACTAGGTATTATTACCACTATAATTAATACATGTTTCACTGTCCAACAGAAGAAATAAGGCAGATACCAAACTACCATGCTACAAATATGGTAATGCTATGGAAGAGATGCGAAACTGTATGAAAATTAAGAAAGCTAATTTCTAAAGGGTCAGGAAAGGCTACATAGGAAGTGGTTTTCATCTTAGGATGGACAGGATCCTATAGGTAGAGGATGAGGAGGGTAAGAACATTCTTGGAACCATTATCATCCAGCATACCTGAGCTTACTTGAATTAAGAGAATGTGGTCCTAATGTCGCTGGGAGGTTCTTCTGGGCACTGTTGGGCAGCTCCTTCATCCTTCCTCCCCAGTGCACCTTCCACATTCTCCTTTCCTCAATCCCTCTAAGGATCTCTCAGCAGAGAGCCTCCTTCCCTGCTTTACAAAGAAAAGGAGGCCAAGGGGCATGAACTCCCTCAACTCGCCAGATATAAGATGTTCTGTCCTTCACCTCTTACATCCTTCTCCACAATTCTTAATCCATGACAATTTAAGTACAATGTTTAATCACAGTCAAGCTTAATAAAATATCATTGTTTTTGAGAGAACAGCATTTTTTTAATAAACCAGAACTGGTGGATTAAATAATGTGTGGTTAATGTTCAGTTAATTGCCTGCAGAGCAGCCCAAATGGGATTGCCTGCCTTTACCTTGAGTTCCCCAGGCTTCTTCTCCTCAGAGGACTTGCAGCGGGTGATCTCCTGCAGCTTCCGCTCCAGGGGCTCCAGGCACTTCTGCAGTTTTTCCTGAGGGGTGAGAAGTGGGAGAATGGCATTTGGGGTTGGCTAGTACATCCTACGTTCAGAGACTAACCCATTTGTTTTAAACCATTTGTTTGCTTCCTATCCATCTGTCTCTTGATCCAGCTCCCTTCCTGGCCTGTCATTTGAGGTGTCAGCTTCCTACAGGTCCCTCCTCCTGCCACCAGCCTGCCTCCATCACCTTCCTTGCTCACCAAATCTTCCTTTCACTGAATCTCACTGTTCCACTGTCACCAACTCTCAGTCCTTCCCCAGCCCTATTAATTTTCTAACTCAAGGAACTGCTTGTTACTGTCAAAGTGACCTCCTGTACCCTGATATCCTTCTTTAAACTTGTTTTCCTATCCAATTCTAACCACTTGCAAATATAATAAAATCTTGATTACTTATTCCGCAAACTACCATAAAGTCTTATTTCCAAGATTTTATTAACATTATTAACATTTATTAATTAAGCAAAGTACTTGATAAAGTGCTAAGACATTAAAATCTCTAGTTCCTATTACTCAAACATTTACCCTGTGTCCCAGCAGTAAGTTAAACCAGATGCCATATTATCCTTTATTGGGGGAAGATGCAAACAGACTGGTTCAGCTTAGCCTGGTGGGGATCATTCTAAAGTGATGTTACCTGTTCCCAATACCAGTGGGTAAACAAGGGGTGTGCTGAGCAGGGGGACAGAGTGAAGAAACCAGACCATTTTTCAGTTCTTAAGTTTGATCTTCTCCACGTGGTTTCATTCATTTATGAAAAATATGATACATTCCAAGACCACACATACTCAAATGTGTCAAAAGTCAGGCAGAAATTTTGGGGGTACTCCTTACTGCTCTTCTTCATGCCTGAGGATAACTGATCAAACATACTGCATGGCCCCGTGTATGTAGCTCTGAGGGGACTATAGAGTGAGGATCAGATAACGTCTTGCCCTCAGGAACTTACAGTCCTCTACCCAGGGAGTCTCCCATCCTCTGTGCTCCTCGCTCTTGCCCTGCACTGGCATCATGTGTCTGGTTCCCTACCTTGTACTCCTGTGTGGCATCGTCCAGTGGCACGACGGTGTGGGCCCGGTGGGTGTGGGAAATTGCACATATCAAACACACAGCCTCCTGGTCCTCATAGCAGAAGAGGCTGAGGGCTTCATGGTGCTGGGGGCAGAGGCTCTCATCTCGGATCTTCCGCTTGACGGCCTGGAGCTGCTTGGCAATTTCCACCATGCTGCCCAGCTGTCGATTAGGTCGGAGACTGCGGTAGCGGGACGTCTTTCGACATACAGGACAAGGGAAGTCCCTCTCTAGGTCCTCCCACCAGCGAGTGATGCAAGCTTTGCAGAAGTTGTGCCCACACTCAATAATGACAGGCTCCTTCAGATACTCCAGGCACACAGAGCAACTTGCCTCCACCTGTAAGTTCTCCAGAGCTGCAGCTGTGGAGGCTGCAGAGGCCCCGGCCTCTAACAGGCTTGTCTCTGCCATTATTTAACTTGAGGTTAGGATGGGAGAAGAGAAAAAAAAAAAGTTAGTTGGAGGTTTAGTTTTTTTTGCATCCCTGGCCTGAAAGTTACCCCCATGTTAAATCCTAACTCCAGATTTAGCCCCATCATAGTATTATACATCTTCTCTTCCACTACATCAACCTCTTTTGTTTCTCCATTTCCAAAACTTGTGACTCCCAGCCATCAATTTTTTTTCTCTTCAGCAAAATGACACACAACACTCAATCTCTTATCTTTTACCACTGTTTTCTCTTGCTAGAAAGAGGCTTCCTTCAACTCTAGCTGAGTACTTCTCCTGATCCAGGTTCATTCCACTTGTATCTTAGAACCAACAGTTTCAAACCAATGTATTCCTAGTGTGACATCTTCTTCTAATAGATGAGAAAAGAGTATGGGAAAGCGAAGAGTGCCAAAGCATTAATTAAGATTTCTTAAATTAAGTATATTTTAAAGTTTAATATTACAGAAGAGTTTTACTACAATAGCCCATTGGAGCCTAAGCTTGATTCTCTGTCACTGTTCTCTCAGTCTTTCAAAGGGTAATAAATAGAATGAGTTAGGCAAGGGTGACAACCTCTTCTTTTCAGAAAGTTTCAAATTATTCTTCCTTTTATCAGGCTAGCCTAGAGGAAGTGTGCCCTTTTCTTGGAATGAAATGATTCATACAACAACTCATTTCTATTTGTGTGCATTTGGACACCTGGAACTGCTGAAAAGTGATAAATTCATGGCAACTAAAGAGTCTTATTACTGAGCCCAGGGCAATAATCTTTTGAAGAGAGAGCTGACAAGTCTATTTTAAGTATTCAGCAGTGACTGGAGTCTTTTGAAATAGTTATCGATAACTAATTTCTTGGATGTACTGTACCTCCAACTAATAGGTTCTGGAGTGGCTGGGAATTAAGAGAGAGAAAAGTATAGAGGCAATCAAAAACTTCTAATGAAGCCTCAAAAGAATTGGAAATGCATCTAAGAGATTTATAAAGCAGAAGGCTGGTCCTCTATTCCATCCTTAAAACATCACCACTTTTATCCATGAAGGAAATTTAGTAAGTCTATGTGTTGAGAGAGAAGTGGCCATGTAATGAGTTGGGTTAACAATGATTATTCCTGTATATGTTGATGGCACATGTGAAAAGTGTTTAATTTGGAGTAGGAACTGATAACTTATTTGGACCTGAATTTCCTCCCTCAACCAGGAGAGAAGTTCAGTCAGGTGATTTTTCTCTACCTACGGGAATCCAACTTTGACGAGTAACCCTTCCCTTTCCCTAATCTTCTAGAAATTAGGTGGTCTCTTCACCTGGGGTGAGTTGGACTGTATGCAGAGTTAGGGAGCAGAATGGATCTAGACTAGCAAAGTAGTGTGGAAGAGAGTTGGGGAAAGGTTAGGGAGGTATGGGGAGACGACTTGGAGCTACAGCACTAGTGAAGACTTCGGTGTCTCTGGATTGGTCATTTTTTCCCCTCTATTCCTCATGTCTCAGTAGAAGGGCAAACTTCAAAGCCGTCCTCATTTTGTTTCTACCACTGTCGGGGGTCCCACCTTGCGACCCTTTCCTGAGCGTGGTCCACAACTCGGTCCCACCCCCGTCTCCATCTTCTCCCGCCAGATCTGGCGCAGGGGGACTGGAGTGGGGGGAGAGGAAACGTCGTTGTTGGCAGGGAGGGAGGGATGCGTGTCCAGGTGAGGAGGAGATGTGACGTGAAGGTGGGATGCCCGCCGCTATGACGCAGCCGAGAGCCGCGGTGACGGCGTAAGAGTTTCACCCGGGGAGGCGAGCGGCAGCGGGACGGGGGAACGGCGGGGTAGCCAAGCAACGCCGGACGCGCTGACGTCGCCGGGGCGGCAAAACGTCCGCCCGGGCCCGAGGCGGGCGGAGGCAGCTGTGGTTACGTGCGGGGGGCCGGTGACGCAGTCGCAGGGCGCTAGGACGCGGCGTGCGGAGCCGGTCAGTGGGGGCAGGCCCCAAGGCCCCGGCGCGGCGGCGGGACAGCACCTACCTTCCCGGCTTCGGGTCCGGGAGTGCGGGGCGCAGGGCCGCCGGAGCGCTGCCTCCCTCCTTCCTCCTCCCCCCGCCCCCGCCCCACAGCGCGACACACAATACTCGCCGGAAGCGGAAGCCGCGCCGAGAGGCTCGTGTCAGTGGAAGCCCGGGTGTCGGCGGGCGACCGCGGGAGGGCCTAGCAGCGCCTGCGGAACAAGGAGAAGGCGGGGGGCCGGAGGGGAGAACCAGCAGGAGGAGTGAAGGGCGAGAAGAGACCCGGAGGGGCAGGTGGCTGAAATGCGGTCGTCCAGGTGACCCGAGGAAGCCTCTGGAGAAAGAGGGCCGCGCATGCGCCTGGCGAAGCGCTGAAGCCCATTGCCTACAGGGCGCCTACGGGCGCCGGGGCAGGCGGGACCGTCCCGCCCAAGGTGTGGGCCCGGGCTCTGACCCGGCTCGGGCTGGTCCCGGTTGGGGCTGGGAGCCGCCGGGGGCGGGGCAAGGGCGGGTTGCGGACATTGAGCTACACTGCTCCTCTCTCCAGGCCAGTCCCGGGAGAAGGTGGCTCGCCGAGTCGGCGGCCAATTACGTGGTGGACCTGCGGGTCTCAGCTAGCACGTCACTTCCGACAAGTTGAGTTTAGCCTTTTAACATTCAAGGATTAGCTCAGTCTTCCCTCCCGTGGGCTTCGGATGCTTGGTCACCTTGTCCTTGCTAGGCGAGCTTTACGGAAATGATCTACCTCCTCCGATGGAGTGGGAACCCCGAAAGAGCTGGTACTGTGACTCTGCTGCTCACCTTTGTGTCCTCAGCTCCTCGCTCGGTGCCCGACCGCAGCGAGCGCGCCGTGAGCACCCGTTCTGGGTGCGAGCCAATCCCGTCTTTTTCCAGTTTTGTGGCTTTGGCTTGAGTGTCTCCGCAAGAGCAGATGGTGGTTGTGCGGGGACTCCGGACTCCTGCGTTATAGCCTCCTTACTTTCCTGTTGCTGGAAGCTTCGCAGCCCTTTGACTTTGGAGGACGAGGGCGAGATGATGAGGCTGGGGAAGAGTCGGCGGACAGAGGTGTGATGAGACTGGGAGGAGGTGCTGAGTTGAGTTGATGGAGCTGGGGAGGAGTGGATGCTGGGTAAGGGGGTGATGGGACTGGGGAGAAGTTGGGGCTGGGGAAAGGTGTGCTGTGGCTGGGCAGGAGTTAGTGCTAAGAGTAGACACTGCTGGTAGAAAACGCAGCTCGCCCCGCCTTCCCTCTGCCAACACTTGGCATACAGAATGCTAACAGAAAGAAAGGAACAAATTTTTGGTGTACCCTTCGAGGTGAAATGGCCCAATGGCCCAACTTGTTCCTGTGTAAGTTGTGATGCTGTTTACAAACACTGTGCAGTATTTAACTTCTCATCCTGGGAGCCAGGAACTATTTATTTGCAGAAAATATCTCATGTGGGAGGTATAAAGTTTTAGGGTCAGGCATGCTAAATAAAGCTGGTCTGCTTTTTCTTCACTGTTCTTTGCTTTTTGTTCACTTTTTTTCAGTAACAGTGATTTGAAGAGTATTAAACTTGATAAAATTACGTTTATTAACTTTTTTTCCCTCATTGTTACTTGACCATTGGGAATTTTAGCAGCAGTACTCTTTCTAGTTCACGGACTGCCTCATTCTAAGGTAGGGTAGTTTGAAAGCCACAAACTGGGCGGTCAGCCTCTTTATCCTTACTTTATAGGGAACGTGGTGAGGTTTGGTTCTGGTTATGATTTGTAACTTTTAAGGTGTTGGCTAGCACTTCATTCTGGCTTTCTGTTTGTAGGTGGCCAGGGGTGTGGTAATATTAAGCAAATTTCCAGGAGGAAGTGCATTTCTGAGGAGTATGAAGAATGTGGTGGCCTGGAGACTAATAGATTATTAAGATGACTTTACGCTCAATATGGAAGGAAAGGGGGGAGAATGTCTAGGTAAAACTATAAAATTATGAAGGGCATGTACTATGTCATAGAACAGGGTTTGGCAAACCTTTCCTGTAAGGAGCCAAATAGGACATCTTTTTGGCTTTGTTGCCCATACTCAATTCTGTCTTTGTAGTATGAAAATAGCGTTAGACTATACTAAATGAGTGAGCGTTGCTGAAATTTGAATTTCATATAAATTCTTCACTTGCCTTGACATTTTATTCTTCTTTTGATTTTACCCCCAATCATTTAAAAATGTAAACACATATCTTAGGTTGTGGGCTGTACAAGCACAGGTAGCAGACCATAGTTTGCTGACCCCTGACATAGAACAGTAATGAAGTACCCAGTATTTTTCAAGAGAGAATGCCTGGCAAAGTGGGTGAACACAATGCTATGATCTCTTATTTCCATCTGTCTATATGATAACACAAAATAATAATAAAGGAAATTTGAAATCTTAACACAAATTTGTTATGACCTGTGAAACTTGGTCAGCTGAGATTTATGAATATACTAAGATACAAGTACATTCTTTAAACAAGGAAAGGTATTCGATGTCTAAAATTAAACGGGATTGTAGTTCAGGAGAGGTGGAATAACACTGAATTGTGACGTTGATTTATATCAACAAGGGATTTCCAACATAGGAATATGCAAAAATGAGTAATAGTAATATAAAGGATAATTAAAACAATTTAAATATACACTTCAATATTGTTTTTATATCAGTAAAAGATATATCTGATATATCTTTTATATCAGAAGGTATCTTGGAACCACTGAGTCATATAGAGGAAAAGGATGTATTAGCAGTGCAGGTAGAAAACTGGTTGAGGTCAGATATGAGATATGGTAGGCTGGGGAGGGAGAGGGTTCAACTGTCCAGACTTCTGAAATTCTTCCTCAGAAAAAGGCAAAGCATCTAATTTTCCCCCATCATTTTTTTAAATTATAAAAAATTTAAACTGCCGAAAGACGGTCGTCAGTCTTTTTATACTTTACACTATGCTTTTTATGCTTTACACACTGTGGTTTTTATACTTTATACTGGCTGTCTTTTATCTTTCCAATTCAGTAACATTGGAACTACCTTGTTCTTTTTCAAGTCTATATCACTGCTTCATTGTGTAGATATATAATTTATTCAGCCATTTTGTTTAGAGAAGACATTTAGGGTTTTTCCAAGTCTTATTAAATAAAGGCTGTAGTGAACATTCTTTTTTTTTTTTTTGCTGTACGCGGGCCTCTCACCGTTGTGGCCCCTCCCGTTGCGGAGCACAGGCTCCAGACGCACAGGCCCAGCGGCCACGGCCCACAGGCCCAGCCGCTCCGCGGCATGTGGGATCCTCCCGGACCGGGGCATGAACCCGTGTCCCCTGCATCAGCAGGCGGACTCCCAACCACTTGCGCCACCGGGGAAGCCCTGTAGTGAACATTCTTGTACATATATCTTTTTCCCTCAGTTTTATTGTGATATAACTGACGTATAACACTGTGTTAGTTCAGGGTGTACAACGTAATGATTTGATATATTTGCCTATATGTCTTTTTTTTTTAACTTCTCAATAAGGAATGTATCTTTTTTTTGAATTTTATTTAATTAATTTTTTTAAACAGCAGGTTCTTATTAGTTATCCATTTTATACATATTAGTGTATACATGTTAATCCCAATCTCCCAGTTGATCCCACCACCACCACCCCGCCCCCCGCCACTCTCCCTCCTTGGTGTCCATACCTTTGTTCTCTACATCTGTGTCTCTATTTCTGCCCTGCAAACTGGTTCATCTGTACCATTTTTCTAGGTTCCACATATATACGTTAATATACAGTACTTGTTTTTCTCTTTCTGACTTACTTCAGTCTGTAACAGTCTCTACATCCATCTACTTCACTACAAATGACCCAATTTCGTTCCTTTTAATGGCTGAGTAATATTCCATTGTATATATGTACCACATCTTCTTTATCCATGTGACTGTAGATGGGCATTTAGGTTGCTTCCATGACCTGGCTATTGTAAATAGTGCTGCAATGAACATTGGAGTGCATGTGTCTTTTTGAGTTATGGTTTTCTCTGAGTATATGCCCAGTAGTGGGATTGCTGGGTCATATGGTAGTTCTATTTTTAGTTTTTTAAGGAACCTCCATACTGTTCTCCATAGTGGCTGTATCAATTTACATTCCCACCAACAGTGCAAGGGGGTTCCCTTTTCTCCACACCCTCTCCAGCATTTGTTGTTTGTAGATTTTCTGATGATGCCAGTTCTCACTGGTGTGAGGTGATACCTCATTGTAGTTTTGACTTGCTTTTCTCTAATAATTAGTGATGTTGAGCAGCTTTTCATGTGCTTCTTGGCCATCTGTATGTCTTCTTTGGAGAAATGTCTATTTAGGTCTTCTGCCCATTTTTTGATTGGGTTGTCTGGTTTTTTTTTACATTGAGCTGAATGAGCTGTTTATATATTTTGGAGATTAATCCTTTGTCCGTTGACTCGTTTGCAAATATTTTCTCCCATTCTGAGGGTTGTCTTTTCGTCTTGTTTGTAGTTTCCTTTGCTTTGCAAAAGCTTTTAAGTTTCATTAGGTCCCATTTGTTTATTTTTGTTTTTATTTCCATTACTCTAGGAGGTGGATCAAAAAAGATCTTGCTGTGATTTATGTCAAAGAGTGTTCTTCCGATGTTTTCCTCTAAGAGTTTTACAGTGTCCGGTCTTACATTTAGGTCTCTACTCCATTTTGAGTTTATTTTTGTGTATGGTGTTAGGGAGTATTCTAATTTCATTCTTTTACATGTAGCTGTCCAGTTTTCCCAGAACCACTTATTGAAGAGACTGTCTTTTCTCCATTATATATCCTTGCCTCCTTTGTCATAGATTAGTTGACTACAGGTGCATGGGTTTATCTCTGGGCTTTCTATCCTGTTCCATTGATCTATATTTCTGTTTTTGTGCCAGTACCATTTTGTCTTTTTTTTCTTTTTCATTTTATTTTTATTTATTTATTATTTTTGGCTTCATTGGGTCTTCATTGCTGCATGCAGGCTTTCTCTAGTTGTGGCGAGCGGGGGCTACTCTTCATTGCGGTGTGTGGGATTCTCATTGCAGTGGCTTCTCTTATTGTGGAGCACAGGCTCTAGGTGTGCGGGCTTCAGTAGTTGTGGCTCACGGGCTCTAGAGCACAGGCTCAGTAGTTGTGGCGCACGGGCTTAGTTGCTCTGCGGTATGTAGGATCTTCCCGGACCAGACCTCGAGCCCGTGTCCCCTGCATTGGCAGGCGGATTCTCAACCACTGTGCCACCAGTGAAGCCCTATCATATTGCCTTGATTACTGTAGCTTTGTTGTATCAGTCAGGGAGTCTGATTCCTCTAGCTCCGTTTTTTTCCCTCAAGACTGCTTTGGCTACTCGGGGTCTTTTCTGTCTCCATACAAATTTTAAGATTTTTTTGTTCTAGTTCTGTAAGAAATGCCACTGGTGATTTGATAGGGATTGCATTGAATCTGTAGATTGCTTTGGGTAGTATAGTCATTTTCACGATATTGATTCTTCCAATCCAAGAACATGGTATATCTCTCTATCTGTTGCTATCATCTTTAATTACTTTCATCAGTGTCTTATAGTTTTCTGCATACAGGTCTTTTGTTTCCCTAGGTAGGTTTATTCCTAGGTATTTTATTCTTTTTGTTGCAATGGTAAATGGGAGTGTTTCCTTAATTTCTCTTTCAGATTTTTCATCAGTAGTGTATAGGAATGCAAGAGATTTCTGTGCATTAATTTTGTATCCTGCAACTTTACCAAATTCATTGATTAGCTCTAGTAGTTTTCTGGTGGCATCATTAGGATTATCTATGTATAGTATCATGTCATCTGCAAACAGTGACAGTTTTACTTTTTCTTTTCCAATTTATATTCCTTTTATTTCTTTTTCTTCTCTGATTGCTGTGGCTAGGACTTCCAAAATATGTTGAATAATAGTGGCAAGAGTGGACATCCTCATCTTGTTCCTGATCTTAGAGGAAATGCCTTCAGTTTTTCACCATTGAGAATGATGTTTGCTATGAGTTTATCGTATAGGCCTTTATTACGTTGAGGTAGGTTCCCTGTATGCCCACTTTCTGGAGAGTTTTTATCATAAATGGGTGTTGTGTTGAATTTTGTCAAAAGCATTTTCTGCATCTATTGAGGTCATATGGTTTTTATTCTTCAGTTTGTTAATATGGTGTATCACATTGATTAATTTGCATATATTGAAGAATCCTTGCATTCCTGGGATAAATCCCACTTGTTCATGGTGTATGATCCTTTTAATGTGTTGTTGGATTCTGTTTGCTAGTATTTTGTTGAGGATTTTTGCATCTATATTCATCAGTGATATTGGTCTGTAATTTTCTTTTTTTGTAGTATCTTTGTCTGGTTTTGGTATCAGGGTGATGGTGGCCTCTTAGAATGAGTTTGGGAGTCTTCCTTCCTCTGCAGTTTTTTGGAAGAGTTTGAGAAGGATGGGTGTTAGCTCTTCTCTGAATGTTTGATAGAATTCACATATGAAGCCATCTGGTCCTGGACTTTTGTTTGTTGGAAGATTTTTTTTTTTTTTTTTGCGGTACGCGGGCCTCTCACTGTTGTGGCCTCTCCCGTTGTGGAGCACAGGCTCCAGACGCACAGGCTCAGCGGCCATGGCTCACGGGCCCAGCCACTCCATGGCACGTGGGATCTTCCCGGAACGGGGCACGAACCTGTGTCCCCTGCATTGGCAGGCGGACTCTGAACCACTGTGCCACCAGGGAAGCCCTGTTGGAAGATTTTTAATCACAGTTTCAATTTCATTACTTGTGATTGGTCTGTTCATATTTTCTATTTCTTCCTGGTTCAACCTTGGAAGGTTATACCTTTCTAAGAATTTGTCCATTTCTTCCAGGTTGTCCATTTTATTGGCATACAGTTGCTTGTAGTAGTCTCTTAGGATGCTTTCTATTTCTGCAGTGTCTGTTGCAACTTCTTCGTTTTCATTTCTAATTTTGTTGATTTGAGTCCTCTCCCTCCTTTTCTTGATGAGTCTGGCTAAAGGTTTATCAATTTTGTTTATCTTCTCAAAGAACCAGTTTTATTGATCTTTGCTATGGTTTTCTTTTTTTCTATTTCATTTATTTATGCTCTGATCTTTATGATTTCTTTTCTTCTGCTAATTTGGGTTTTGTTTGTTCTACTTTCTCTGGTTCTTTCAGGTGTAGGAAGCTAAGATTGTTTATTTGAGATTTTTCTTGTTTCTTGAGGTAGGATTGTATTGCTATAAACTTCCCTCTTAGAACTGCTTTTGCTGCATCCCATAGGTTTTGGATCATCATGTTTCGTTGTCATTTGTCTCTAGGTATTTTTTGATTTCCTCTTTGATTTCTTCAGTGATCTCTTGGTTATTTAGTAATGTATTGTTTAGGCTCCATGTATTTGTGTTTTTTATGGTTTTTTCCCTGTAATTGATTTCTAATCTCATAGCATTGTGGTCAGAAAAGATGCTTGATATGATTTCAGTTTTCTTAAATTTACTGAGGCTTGATTTGTGACCCAAGATGTGATCTGTCCTGGAGAAAGTTCCGTGTGCACTTGAGAAGAAAGTGTAATCTGCCATTTTTGGATGGAATGTCCCATAAATACCAATTAAATCTGTCTGATCTATTGTGTCATTTAAAGCTTGTGTTTCCTTATAATCTTCTGTTTGGATGATCTGTCCATTGGTGTACGTGAGGTGTTCAAGTCCCCACTATTAGTGTGTTACTGTCGATTCCCTCTTTTATAGCTGTTAGCAGTTGCCTATGTATTGAGGTGCTCCTGTGTTGGGTACGTGTGTGTGTGTGTGTGTGTGTGTGTGTGTGTAATTGTTATATTTTCTTTTTGGATTGATCCCTTGATCATTACGTAGTGTCCTTCCTTGTCTCTTGCAACATTCTTTATTTTAAAGTCTATTTTTTCTGATATGAGTATTGCTACTCCAGCTTTCTTTTGATTTACATTTGCATGGAATATCTTTTTCCATCCCCTCACTTTCAGTCTGTATGTGTCCCTAGGTCTGAAGTGGGTCTCTTGTAGACAGCATATATATGGGTCTTGTTTTTGTATCCATTCAGCGAGCCTGTGTCTTTTGGTTGGAGCATTTAATCCATTCATGTTTAAGGTAATTATCAATATGTATGTTCCTATTACCATTTTCTTAATTGTTTTGGGTTTGTTTTTGTAGGTCCTTTTATTCTCTTGTGTTTCCCGCTTAGAGAAGTTCCTTTAGCATTAGTTGTAGAGCTGGTTTGGTGGCACTGAATTCTCTTAGCTTTTGCTTGTCTGTAAAGCTTTTGATTTCTCTGTTGAATCTGAATGAGATCCTTGCCAGGTAGACTAATCTTGGTTGTAAGTTCTTCCCTTTTATCACTTTAAATATATCATGCCACTCCCTTCTGGCTTGTAGAGTTTCTGCTGAGAAATCAGCAGTTAACCTTATGGGAGTTTCCTTGTAAGTTATTTGTTGTTTTTCCCTTGTTGCCTTCAATGATTTTTCTTTGTCTTTAATTTTTGTCGATTGATTACTGTATGTCTCAGCGTGTTTCTCCTTGTGTTTATCCTGCCTGGGACTCTGTGCACTTCCTGGACTTGGGTGGCTATTTCCTTTCCCATGTTAGGGAAGTTTTTGACTATAATCTCTTCAAATATTTTCTCTGGTCCTTTCTCTCTCTCTTCTCCTTCTGGGTCTCCTGTAATGCGAATGTTGTTGCATTTAATGTTGTCCCAGAGGTCTCTTAGGCTGTCTTCATTTCTTTTCATTCTTTTTTCTTTATTCTGTTCTGTGGCAGTGAATTCCACCATTCTGTCTTCCAGGTCACTTACCTATTCTTCTGCCTCAATTATTCTGCTATTGATTCCTTCTAGTGTAGTTTTCTTTTCAGTTATTGTATTGTTCATCTCTGTTTGTTTGTTCTTTCTTCTAGGTCTTTGTTAAACATTTCTTGCATATTCTCGATCTTTGCCTCCATTCTTTTCCCGAGGTCCTGGATCATCTTCACTATCATTATTCTGAATTCTTTTTTGGGAAGGTTGCCTATCTCCATTTCACTTAGTTGTTTTGCTGGGGTTTTATCTTGTTCTTTCATGTGGTACAAAGTCCTCTGCCTTTTCATTTTGTCTATCTTTCTGTGAATGTGGTTTTCCTTCCACAGGCTTCAGAATTGTAGTTCTTCTTGCTTCTGCTCTGCGCATATGTCTTTAAATTGTCATATCATCTGTAATGGTAGGACAGATTCCTGGAAACTGAGCTCCTGAGTCAAAAGGCATGGAAATTTAAAATTCTAATTGTCTTCTAGTTTCCTTCCCATAAGGTTGTACCGATTCCTGCCCACACCAGCATATATGAGATAGTCTCTTTTTACAGTGGAGCCAGTGTTGACATTTTCATATTTAAAAGTTTTTGCTAATTTTTTTCATTAAAAAATTTTAATGATTGCATAACACATCTTGTTCTGCAGGTGACATACATTTTCCAACCTTTTATTAGCAGATGGGCATTTACTTAGTTTCCTGTTGTTACTTAGTTTCCTCTTTATTTTATTTTATTTTGCTGCTGCATAAATAGTGTTAGACTAAAGATTCTCTGAACATTTGTCCTTATGTGCTAGTGGATTCATTACTGTGAAAACGGTTCTGGGGTTGAAGGGTATTATTTACAATCAGCTCTCTGTATCCGTGGGTTCTGTATCTGTAGGTCCTGCATCTGTGGATACAGAGGGCTGCCATTTTTTAGAAGGAACTTGAGCATCAGTGGATTTTGGTATCTGTGAGGAACAGCTGTAGTACTAATTTTTATGGATATTTCATTACTGCATTTTTTTCTTTTTAATTTTTTTGTTTTGGTTGTGTTGGGTCTTTGTTGCTGTACGTGGGCTTTCTTTAGTTGCGGAGAGCGGGGGCTACTCTTCGTTGTGGTGTGTGGGCTTCTCATTGCGGTGGCTTCTCTTGTTGCAGAGCATGGGCTCTAGGTGTGCGGGCTGCGGTAGTTGTGGTAGTAGTAGGTGGATTCTTAACCACTGCACCACCAGGGAAGCTCCCTTACTGCTTTTTAAGAAGGCTGTTATTCTTTACATTTACCTTGGTAGCAGTGTATGAGCTTTCCCCTTTCCCACATCCCCAGGAGAGAGAGTTATTATCTGCTTTTATTTTTTTCTGGCCAGTAAAAAATGTCTTGGTTATTTGAATTACACTTTTTCTTACTTAGTAATTTTGAATATCTTTTTGTTGTTATTGTTTGTTTGTTATTGGGATTTGTTTTCTGTGCATTTCCAATCCTGTCTTTTGCCTGTTTTTCCTGTTGGGTTGTCTGTCTTTTGCTTATCAATTTATACATCCATACATACACACACATGACATACTGTCCTCATTAAGAAATCTAGCCTGACCCTCAGATTCTAATTTACTTTCCTAGGTTTTCTTACAGTGTTTTTTACATTTAAGTCTTTGTTTTTAAAAATATGTAAAGGGAAGATCTTTATTTTTCTCTGGAGCAGTGCTGTCCAGTAGAAATAAAATGCAAGGTACTTATGTAATTTTAAGTCAAAGCTGCATTAAAAAAAAGTAAAAAGGAACAAGTGAAATTAATCATAATAATATATTTTATTTCACCAACTTAACCCATTATATCAAAAATATTTTTACATGTAATCCACTTTAAAGAATTATTAGTGGGATATTTTATGTTTTCTCAGACTAAGTCTTTGAAATCCAATGTATATTTTGCACTCATATCAAATCTCAGTTCTAGACTAGGTGCATTTTAGGTGCTCAGTGGCCACATGTGGCTAGTGGTTACTGTTGAATAGCATGCGTTAGATGGCTTAGATGGATGGCTAGTTGTGCTAGCTACATTTATTAAATAATCATCCTCTTTTCATTGAGTTAAACTGTCACACTTGTCATATCTGAAATTCTTTCATAGTGAGATCTGTTTCTGGATTTTTGATTCTATATTCTAATCTTCTATTTATCTCTTCTTAACACCAACACCATAGATTTTATTTCATTGATTTTATAGTATTTTCTGAAATCTAGACAGGCAAGTCTCTCTTTCCTGTTATTTTTATACTTTTTCTTAGATGTTTTTGGACATGTATTCCGTATACAATCTGAAATCATTTTTTACTGTTCCCTCCCATCAAAGAAAAAGAGAAAAACCTATTGTGATTCTAAATGGAAAAACATTAAATGTATAATTTAATTTGGGTATTGTTGGCATTTTTTATGTGTCTTCCCAGCCAAGAATGTGGTTTGCTTTCCATTTATTTAGGTCTTGTTTTATTTCTTCAATAAGATCTTCATTTTTTAAAAAAAGTTTATTTAATTTTGGCTGTGCTGGGTCTTTGTTGCTGAGCACGGACTTTCTCTAGTTCCTGCAAGCGGGGGCTACTCTTCGTTGTGGTGCGTGAGTTTCTCACTGTGGTGGCTTCTCTTGTTGCGGAGCTCGGGCTCTAGGCGAGCGGGTTTCAGTAGTTGTGGCACATGGGCTCAGTAGTTGTGGCTCGTGGGCTCTAGAGCGCAGGCTCAGTAGTTGTGGCGCATGGGCTTAGTTACTCCATGGCATGTGGGATCTTCCCAGACCAGGGCTCAAACCTGTGTCCCCTGCATTGGCAGGTTGATTCTCGACCACTGTGCCATCAGGGAAGTCCCAAGATCTTCATTTTTAAAAAACAGATTAATTTAGCATTTTTTTGGCTGTTATGAATGGACATTTTCCCCCAGTTTCTGATAAGCATACCAGGTGCTTCATTGCTTGGATAAAGTAAGAAATAATTGATATTTGACTATTTCTCATATCTAGACCCCCATCACAATCTCTTACTTAAGTAAAATTTTAATTATAGAATTCATTTAAGTATTAACTGGCACTCCGTGTTTTCATAGGTTTCCCCAGACAGTTCTTGTGCATTTGGCCAGAGAAGCTCATTTGAGATCTGCTAATCTGTATGCTAAAGATTCTTAAAATTTGTTTCTGGCTTATATGTCTTTCCTGAAACGCACACATCTGGAGCTCAACATGTATGAACTGAGATTTTTCCCTCTCACTCTTTCACAACTAATGTGTTACTGAGTTCCAGGAATTCTTCTTAACTGCTGCCCTTTTCTCCCTCCCTAGAGTATCAGAGAATTTGTAGATATTTTTTTTTTTTGCGGTATGCAGGCCTCTCACTGTTGTGGCCTCTCCCGTTGCGGAGTACAGGCTCCGGACGCGCAGGCCCAGCAGCCATGGCTCATGGGCCCAGCCGCTCCGCGGCATGCGGGATCCTCCCAGACCGGGGCACGAACCCGTGTCCCCTGCATCGGCAGGCGGACTCTCAACCACTGCGCCACCAGGGAAGCCCTGTAGATATTTTTTTAAAAACTACTGCAGAGATGAAAGGGTCTCAATTTATAGAGCCTTCAGAAGTAAATTTCCCTGCCCTTTACATCACCTGTGAAGGTGCTCTTTTGGTTTGAATTGCTCAGTCATTCTGTTGCTCTCACCAATACCCCTTTCCATGTGCTAATACAGTTATTAGCGTTGATATCTATCCTTTTCTGTCTGAGAAGATAAAAAAAATCCTAAATCCCAGGGCACATAGAAGGAAAACATGTACTGGGAGGGGGGTATGTATTAGTTTCCTAGGGTTGCTATAACAAGGTATCACAAACTGGTGGCTTAAAAGAACAAAATTTATTCTCTCACAGGTCTGGAGGAAGACTGAAATCAAGGTGTTGGTCACGTTGATTGCTTCTGGAGGCTTTGAGGGAGAATATGTTCCATGCCTCTCTCCTAGCTTCTTGTGGTGGCCGGCAATCCTTTGTGTTTCTTGGCAGTCTCTCTCTCCACTGTCACATGGTGTTCTGTGTGTGTGTGTGTGTGTCTGTGTGTCTTGTGTCTGTGTCCAAAATTCCTTCTTCTAAAAAGAACATCAGTCATTGGATCAATGGCCACCTTAATCCAGTATGCCCTCATTTTAACTTGATTACATTTACAAAGACCCTATTTCCAAATAAGATTGCATTCTGAGGTTCCTAGTGGACATGAATTTTGGGGGGACACTATTCAACCCAATATAGGGTGTAAATTTTAAATTTCACTGGTGTCTGTAGACACTTCACCAGAGAGAAGTTTCCATGACACTGCAATATCCAGATGTCCTTGATGTAGACATTGAGTTGGTCAGTGGACTAGTCAGATTGTAGAACCATGGCTGCTACTTGTTCATATGGAAATATTTGGTTATAGGAAGCTAAGAGAATTAGTACTAAGTAAGAGAAGTTGAAAATAGTAACTGGCATAAAGATGATTTTTCTAACCACTTTTACGTATGCTCTCATTGTCAGCTGAGCCTGGGAAATTTGCCACTTTTGATCATCTGACTCTGTGTCATGATACCACCTTGCTTGATTACTTGGTGCCAAGGGGATCATACCAGAGGTTATCCCGGGTATTCTTTGGTCTGTAGGCAAAGCCTTTTTTCAAATCACACAAGTGCAAGATGTGCTTATCTAAGTGGCACTTCAGTAGAGGAATCATGGGATTGTCAAGCTCTCCTCCACTCCCCTTACTTGATATGCATAGAAGAGGCACTTTTACCTCCAGGAAAGATTGCAGAATTTGGTTTTCTTGATTCTCAAGCTGGCTCTATTTTAGGGAGGGGATCAAAAGGAGAAGTGGCTGCTCCTAGTACAGTGAGTATGTATTCTATAAATGTTTGCTGAATTAAGGAATCTTTTTCTCATAGGGGTAGCTGTTGGCATAATACATAGCTAATATTTATCTATATAGTGCTTTGTCTCCTTTGACTTCCACAACATTAGTATGTGGAAGGTTTTATTACTCCAGCTCTCCACACTGCCAAATTACCATCCATCAGAACTAAGTTATTGTTATTTGTAGTTCCCTAAATCTAGTGCCCTATTTCACAGCTTGATGCCCTTGTTTTCCTGGATTCCTCCTAATCTTGCTCCCACCTCCAAGTTGTTAATATTTTTCTTTGCAAAACTTCTGTACTTTTATAGTATTCTTGAACTATTGATGTTTTTACATCTGTCCTCCACTGGACTAGGAACTACTTGAGAGCAGAAATTGTCTTTGTTTTCCCATTGCTTCACAGTGTCTGACACACAGGAAGCCTTAGCTCAAAGAAGGAGATCAAGGCTTGGAATGAATGAGTAATTTGCCTGAGGTCACACAGCTGGTGTATGGCAGAGCCAGAGGAGAATCTAGATCCTTAACCACTCAACAACTATAAAGAAGAAAACACTGCACGGGTGTCAGGAGACCCAAGGACTAACCCTGAGTTGGCAGCTCTTGTGTTATCCTACCTAGGTGAGATTCTTTACCTTTATGGCATCAATATTTCGGTTCTTGTTTGTAATGCTCTTTTTAGGACCATCAACCAAAGGGTCTTTTTGTATGCATTTCTTCCAAGGAAATTGAAAAAGTCTCAATTCCCTATAGATTCCTTTTAAGATAAGTCGCTGAAGAGAACTGTTGGCTATAATGAAGGTATAAAGAATTTCCTTTTCTGGCTCAAGAGTATCCCTCCTATGAGGAGTTCAGACTAGGTGCTCTATAGGGCCCTTTTGGATTTTATATTCCAAGTCTTTCTACCTCACCTGAATGCTCTCCATTGATGACTCCACTACCCTTTATTCTTTCTTTCCCTCATCTTCATGTTGAGATAGAACGTTTCCTCAGGAGCGACCACCTTCTGCTCTCCATGGTCCTGAAAAGATGTCTCTGGGTTTCCTGAAAGTTTCTGTTTCCCAAATGCAAATTTGAGTTTTGATTGGTTCTTGAAGAAAAAGAAGATGGCAGATGATCTGCTAATGACTTACTGGAAAACACAGGAGAATGAAAGGCACTACCCAGGTGGTAGAGTCAGATCTTCTGTTATTTTGCATTTCTCCATCTCTCCCTCTTTCTTTTGGCTGCCTCAGTGAGTCCAACTCTGCTTCTCTTGTTGCTGAGGTCTCAGACCTTATGATTTACTCTAGAGGTGTTGGCATAACTGAGCTCAGATTTAGGATTAAGGAGATTAGGACTGGAGAAGGATTAGGTAGGTTCCAGAGGCTGATGGGTTTATCTGTCAGAGAGACTTCAGGAGCTCTGTATCTCTCACACTCAGGCCTTTGTCCGCTCTGGGAGCAACACAGTGTTGTCACTGATCATGCCCTGATTCACTTCAGTGAATCCCTGAGGAACTAGAATGTCCTCCCTCCCATCCTAAGAATTCCACTGCTTAGGAAGTGACCCAAAAGTGATAGCCTCTAAAGTCCTCTCCCTGTTCCCATAGAGCACCACAGAAAGATTCCAGGTGGAGATCCTGACCCTTAGGATGTGAAACTACTGGAATGAGATTTTTTTTTCTTTCTTTCTTTTTTTTTTTAAAGGGCATTTTCTTTGCTGTTGATATCTAGTGCTTCACTGCTTTGTTAATTATGTTGTGATTCCTCTCCTGTATCCCTCCCATTTAATTAATTGCCAGTTTCTGACATTTCTGAACATCTTAGCTGTCCCCTCCTTCCTTTTCCACTTTACTGTCCTATTTCAGGCCCTTCCTATACTGTGACAACTGACTCCCTACCTTTATCTGAGCATTTGGTCTCACTCCCTTGCCTCACTCCCAGTCTTTGTTCTGTACTGCCTCCTCGGTGATATTTCCGACTCAGAACTCTGTAGTATTCCCCTATTCAGTCATCCTTGATGATGACTTTTATCCTTCACTGATTGGGTAAGACCCAAATCTCTCTGGAATGGCTTACAAGGCTCTTTATGATCTTGTCCAATGGGCTGTCCTAACTTTATAGGTGGGAGATTTGTGAGGAAGAACAGACCACTTGTAGAGAAATAGACACTGCATCTTTGTGCACTTAGGTATATGGGGGATTCTATATGTGATCCCATTCAAATGTAAGGAGAGAAAGTTTAAAACAGCTTTCTACAGTCTTCGTTTTGGCTGGTGAAAGGAGCAAAGTGAAACTTCTTGTTTGTCAAACTGAGCACTTTCTAGGGAAGCCAAGATCTTGCAAACTGCTCATGGAAATTACTCTTTTTCTTTGCAATAGAGGTGGGCCATGGACCACTGAGGACACTCATTAAGCATGTACTCCTCAAATATTGAAGGAAGAGTCCATCAGAAACAAACTTTTATTGAGAGACTGTGTTAGGCATTGTGCTAGGTCCCATGGATACCAGTGAACAAGATAGACATAGTCCCTTCAGGAATCTGAGGTCTTAGCTGGGAAAAGAGACAGCTAATTCCAAAATGTTCCTCCAGAGATATAGCCAGTTCCAAACTAACTGTAGTCTCGATCATAACCCCTTTATTTTTTTTCATAACTCCTTTAGAGTTATTGTTTTCATAGTCTTTTTTCTTTTATCAGTCTTTATAGTGCTTCCTCTTTTTTGCTTTCAAATCATAATTTAACAAAGCCTTTATTGGCCCTGCTGACCTCTGTAGCAACAATCTTCCCTTTGCTGCAGTGAGAGAAGTGGTCTGCATTTATTTTTCTTCCCTCAATTCTCATCTTTCCCCATGGCGGCCCAGTGTGCAATGGCTGCAAACAGCAGCCTCCTTGGTAGTGTATGCAGCCTGTTGCCTGAATGGGTTGCCCTAAGGGACCCTGGAGACAGCCCTTTCCAGTGGACATTCATGACTGGCATGCTGTCCCCAATCTAGGCTCCAGACAGGTATGTGCGGCGTCTTTGGAAAGCTCCAGGGCACAGTGGCCAGGGTCCACATTGGCCAAATCATAATGTCCATCCACACCAAGCTGCAGAACAAGGAGCATGTGATTGAGGCCCTCGGCAGGGCCAAGTTCAAGTTCCCTGGCTGCCAGAAGATCTACATCTCCAAGAAGTGGGGATTTACTAAGTTTAACGGGGATGAATTTGAAAACATGGTGGCAGAAAAGTGGCTCATCCCGGATGGCTGTGGGGTCAAATGCATCCCTAATTGTGGCCCCTGGACAAATGGTAGGCCCTGCACTCTTGAGAGTTTTGGCGCTATCCCCTTCTTACTCATGCCCACCAATAAATCCTACTTCCCTGTCAAAAAAAAAATTCTCATCTTTCTTTGACTTCTGCAGTCCCACTTCTCGCCACTTAATTTACACTGTCTTCCAGTGGTCCTCAGAGGCCTTTCCTTAGTCTTCTCTATGGCACCTGACACCACTCATGGTGCTCCCTCCTTAGTCTCAGAGCGCTGTTGGGTACTGTCCAGTCTGCTCAGTCTCTCCCTTCGTCCCCACCACCTCTTCCCCCCTGCCCCCCCCACTTGCCTCTCCCATGAACCTCTAACAGACTCTTCCTCAGCCCCCTCCTCACATTCCCAAGATAAGCTGAGTCAAACTTTGAAGTGAAAAGAAGTTTTATTTGGACATCATCTGCATTTCTTTTTTTTTAACATCTTTATTGGAGTATAATTGCTTTACAATGGTGTGTTAGTTTCTGCTTTATAGCAAAGTGAATCAGCTATACATATACGTATATCCCCATATCTCCTCCCTCTTGCATCTCCCTCCCACCCCCCCATCCCACCCCTCTAGGTGGTCACAAAGCACCGAGCTGATCTCCCTGTGCTATGCAGCTGCTTCCCACTAGCTGTTTTACATTTGGTAGTGTACATATGTCCATGCCACTCTCTCACTTCGTCCCAGCTTACCCTTCCCCCTCCCCTTGTCCTCAAGTCCATTCTCTATGTCTGCGTCTTTTATTCCTGTCCTGCCCCTAGGTTCTTCAGAACCATTTTTTTTTTAAGATTCCATATATATGGGTTAGCATACAGTATTTGTTTTTCTCATTCTGACTTACTTCACTCTGTCTAGGTCCATCCACCTCACTACAAATAACTCAATTTCGTTTCTTTTTATGAGCTCCACTCTTGCCAACACCTTGATTGCAGCCTTGTAGGCACCCTGAAATAGATGACCCAGCTTATGCTGTGCTTGGATTGCTGACCCACAGAAACTGTGAGATGCTGTGAGATCCTCTTGTTTGGGGTAATTTGTTATGCAATAATAGATAATATATTGCTGATGTATGGAAATGCCAACTGCCCAATAACTGGAGGCCTGGGGGCCCATGGCAAATTATAGACTCCTTTGCCAAGTGTTAAAAACACCACTGATCCAACTGGATGGTGATTTCTTGCAGCCCCACTCGCTGGGAGAAGAAGGAACCCCAGGTTCTAATTAGCTTGTTATTCAGGCTACCCAGCATGAGCTCCCAGTGTTATTTCAGACAGTTCTGCTTCTTGTATCATAAAGATAATAGAATAAGACTAGAGTGAGTTAATGAGGTTAGGACAGTGGGTTATAGACCCCCTTATGTAGGGATGTGTTTTTCTAGGCACTTGAAATCTCACTATGAGGAGAAAGAGTTGTTGAAGGTACTAAATAAACTTAAAGGAGTTTCCAAGAAAATGTCAGTATCTTAACTAAGAAGTAATTTTGTGACCGCAAAGGGCAGGAAACAGGAAGCTGTAGGTAAGCTGTGGTAGAAGTGAAGGCTGATTTCTAACCAAATAAATTTCAAGAGAAAAAGCCAAAAACAATCACTAAGTTAGGAGACATAGCAACCAAAATCAATGAGTACATCTCTTTGGATCCTGGTTTAAACACCTCAGTTGTTAAGAAAAAAATATAATTAGGGAAGTGTGAACATGCACTGGATGTTTGATGATGTTAAGAATTGTTATTTTTAGAAATGATATTGTAATTATGAAATTTATAAAATTAATTTGAGGGATACATTAAAAATATTACAGATGATATATCTATAATTTTGTTTAGAATATCCAGCATGTACTGGGGGAGAACTAGGTGGGAATATAAATGATGCAAGGTTGATTCCAACTATATGACATATGGAAAAGGCAAAACTACAGAGACAAGAAAACCTAGTGGTAACTGGTGGAGTGGGGTGGGGTGGGGTAGGGAGATAAATAGGCAGAACACAGAGGATTTTTAGGGCAATGAAAATGCTTTGTATGCTATAATAATAATGAATATATGTCATACATTTGTTCAAACCATAGTATGTACAACTCCAAGAGTGAACACTAAGGAAAACTATGGACTTATGATTATGATGTGTCAATGTAGGTTCATCCTTGGTAAAAAATGTACCATTCTGGTGAGTGGTGTTGATAATGGGGGATACTGTGTAAGTGTGGGGCAGAGGGTATATAGAAAATCTCTGTACCTTCCTCTCAATTTTGTTGAAAACCTAAAACTTTTCTAAAACAATAAAATCTTTTAAAAAATTTAAAAAAATACACATACAAAGCAAAAAAAACCCAAAAAACAAAATAAAACCTGTTCAGTAGAAGGACTCAATAGCAGAATTGAGTGGGCAGAAGAAAGAATTTGAAGATAGTTCAATAGAGTTTATCTGGTATGAAGAATTGGAAGAAATAAGAATAAAAAAATATGAACAGAGCCTCAGATACTGTGGGACAACATCAGTACCAACATATGCATAATAGGAGTCTCAGCAAAGGAGGAAAGAGAAAAAGCAGAAAAAATACAGAAATAAAGGCTTAAAACTTCCCAAATTTGATGAGAAACTTGAATCTATACACTCGAGAGATGTAAGATGATCCACACCAAGACACATTATGGTCAAAAGATTGTGAACAAAAGAAAAGAGAAAAATTTGCAAGCAGTAGGAGAAAAAGCTCATTACATATTAAACACACACCCACACACAATAAGAATAACAGCTAAGTTCTCATCAGAAACAATAGAGGCCAGAAAGCATTGATACATTCAAAATGGAAAGCAAAATAAAGCTAAACAAAAACACAGAAACCAGCAAATAACCTGTTAACAAAGAACCCTATATCTAGCAAAACTGTGATTTGAAACTGAAGACAAAGACATTCCCAAAGACACTGAGAGGATTTATTGCTAGCAGATCTGGTTTACAAGAAATACTATAGTTAAGTTCTTTAGGCTGAGAAGAAATGACACCAGACAGTAACCCCAATCCGCATGAAAAAAAGAGCACAGGAAAGGTAATATGAACATAATTATGAAAAGCATTATAAATGTATTTTTATCTGACTTAAGTTATATAAAGCAATAATAAATTTATTGCATTGGGCTTACAGCATCTTCAGATGTAATATATATTCATGTGAATAATTGGACAAAGGATGGAGGAAGGAATGGAACTCTTTCGGAGTAAGGAAATGACAAAAATGGTAATTTGAATCCACAAGAGGAAGAGTACTGGAAATGCTAAATACAGAGTTTAAAATGAAAGGCTCAAGTATGCTTTTTCTCTTTTCTCAACTTCTTTAAAAGAAAATTATATAGATCAATATGATACTATGTTATAAGTATAGATTTGTAATATATATAGATGTAATATATATGACAATAATAACACGAAGGAGAGGAGTCATAACAAAACTATATCAGAGCAAGGTTTCTGTGCTTACTGGAATTAAATTAGTATTTATCCAGAGTATACTGTGGGGCTTCCCTGGTGGCGCAGTGGTTGAGAGTCTGCCTGCAGATGCAGGGGACACGGGTTTGTGCCCCGGTCTGGGAAGATCCCACACGCCGCGGAAGGGCTAAGCCCGTGAGCCATGGCCTCTGCCTGCGCGTCTGGAGCCTGTGCTCCGCAACGGGAGAGGCCACAACAGTGAGAGGCCCGTGTACCACAAAAACAACAACAACAGCAAAGTGTACTGTGATATGTTAAGGTAGATATTGTAATTCCTCAAGAAACCACTATAAAATAATTCAGAATTACACTTAGAAATGAACAAAATAATTTATATGGCTCATAGCAAAATATCTACTTAATAAAAGACAATAAGGAAGGAACAGAGGAACAAAAAGACGTGAGATACATAAAAAAATGAAAAAAAAAGGTAAATCCACTCAGATAAAAAATAACATTAAATGTGAATGGATTAAACATACATAGTTTTCTGTGCTACATAATAAGTGATCACAGACCTAGCCCCCAAATCAACACACATTTATTATCTCACAATTTCTGTGGGTCAGGACTTCAAGTATACCTCAGCTGGGTTCTCTGCAAGGCTGTATTAAGGTGTCAGTTGTGTTCTTAACTGGAGGATTGACTGCAAGATCCACTTCCACACTCATTAAGGACGTCAGTAGAATTCAGTTCCCTGTGGTTATAAGACCGAAGGACTTGACTTCTTGCTGGTTGTTGGCTGGAGGTTGCCCTCAGCTCCTAGTAGCCACCCTCAGCTCCTTGTCACATGGGACTCTCAACATGGCTGCTGCTTCAAAGCCAGCACAGGAGAGTGTCTCAAGAAAGTCTACTAGCAAAACAGACTCTGTAGCAATGTGATCATAGGCATGACATCCCATCACTTTTGCCATATTCTCTCCGTTAGAAACAAGTCAAAGGTCCCAGAGACAGTCGAGGGGAGGGTTATAATAAAAGGGCATAAATATTAGAAGATGAGGATCATTAGGGGTCATCTTAGAGTTTGTCTGCCACAGAGAGAACTTCTTTAACCTTATAAAGAGCATGTATGAAAAACCTAACATCCTAATGGTGAAAGAATGAATGCTTTCCCCCAAGATTGAGAACAAGGTATGTCTGCTGCCACCATTTCTATAAGCATTGTACTAGAGGTTATAGCTAGTGCAATTAGAAAAAAAAAAGACATCTACATCGGAAAGGAAGAAATAATGCTATCTTTATTTGAAAATAACGTGATCCTGCATTTTGAAAACCCTAAGGTACTCTCCCAAACACAAAGATGACTGGAATGAATAAATTAATTCAGCCAGGTAATACAGTACAAGATTGTGGCAGATACATTCTAAGGTAGCCCCTATAGTCCCTGTCTCCTGGTGTTCATTCATTTGTGTGATAACTTACACTTGAGGCTCTTGACCAATAGACTATGGCCAGGGTTATGGGATATCACTTACGTGATTACATTACATAGGATTGTCACTTCTATCTTAGAAAGTGTCTGTCTTCTCTAGTGGCTTTGATGAAGCAAGCAGCCATGTTGGGAGGAACATGGAAAGTAATTGAGGGCTGCTTCTTGGAGCTGGGGTGGCCTCTGATCAGCAATCAGCAACAAGCTGAAGCCCTTCTTCCTATAGCCACATGGAATTCTGCCAAGAGTTTGGGAGCTTGAAAGCAGATCCTTCTCTTGTCAAGTCTTGAGATGGCCAGTACCTTGATTGCACGCTTGTGAGACCCTAAGCAGAGGACCCACTAATCTGTGCCCATATTCCTGCCCCACAAAGCCTGCAAGATACTAAATGTTTATGGTTTTAGCCATTGAATTGATGGTAATATTGTTATGCATTAGTAGAAATGTAATATGTATTTTAGTACCTGAAAGAGGGATATTGCTATAACAAAGACCTACAAATGGAATAGCAGGTTTGGAACCAGGCAGTTGGTAGAGGCTAGGAGAATTTTAAGCATGGTGGGGGACTTCCCTGGTGGTGCAGTGGTTAAGACTCTGTGCTCCCAATGCAGGGGGCCCGGGTTTGATCCCTGGTCAGGGAACTAGATCCCACATGCATGCTGCAACTAAGAGTTCATATGCCTTAACTAAGGAGCCTGTGAGTTGTAACTAAGGAGCCCGCCTGCTGCAACTAAGACCTGGCACAACCAAATAAATAAATAAATATTTTAAAAAAAGCATGGTGGAGGGAAGTCCCTGGTGGTCCAGTGGTTAGGACTCAGTGCTTTCACAGTAAAGGAAAGGAAAGGAAAAGAAAAGGAAGAAGGAAAGAAAAAGAAAATGAAGGAAGGAAGAAAGAGGAAGGAAGGAAGGAAGAGAAAAATGGAAGAAAAGAAAAAAGGAAGGAAGGGAAGACTTCTTGTGAGGGCACTGGAATCACAACTAACTGCTGAACAACCAGCGACAGGAAGACACTGGAACTCACCAAAAAAGATACCCCACATCCAAAGATAAAGGAGAAGCCACAATGAGACGGTAGGAGGGGGGCAATCACAATAAAATCAAATCCCATAACTGCTGGGTAGATGACTCACAAAATGGAGAACACTTATACCAAAGAAGTCCACCCACTGGAGTGAAGGTTCTGAGCTCCACGTCAGGCTTCCCAGCCTGGGGGTCTGGTAACGGGAGGACGAATTCCCAGAGAATCAGACTTTGAAGGCTAGCCGGATTTGATCGCAGG
This sequence comes from Mesoplodon bidens, assembly GCF_964165515.1. Lineage (NCBI taxonomy): Eukaryota > Metazoa > Chordata > Mammalia > Artiodactyla > Ziphiidae > Mesoplodon > Mesoplodon bidens. The sequence continues at coordinate 83,295,390 of NC_138172.1, forward strand.
ACTTTGACAGGACTGGGGGAAACAGACTCCACCCTTGGAGGGCACACACAAAGTGATGTGTGCATCAGGACCTGGGGGAAGGAGCAATGACCCCATAAGAGACTGAAGCAGACCTACCTGCTAGTGTTGGGTCTCCTGCAGAGGCGGGGGGTGGCTGTGGCTCACTGTGGGGACAAGAACACTGGCAGCAGAAGTTCTGGGAAGTACTCCTTGGCATGAGCCCTCCCAGAGTTTGCCATTAGCCCTAGCAAAGAGCCCAGGTAGGCTCCAGTGTTGGGTTGCCTCAGGCCAAACAACCAACAGGGAGGGAACCCAGCCCCACCCATCAGCAGTCAAGCTGATTAAAGTTTTACTGAGCTCTGCCAGCTCACCCAGCTCTACCCACCAACACTACCTCCCATCAGAAAACCTGTACAAGCCTCTTAGATAGCCTCATCCACCAGAGGGCAGACAGCAGAAACAAGAAGAACTACAATCCTGCAGCCTGTTGAACAAAAACTACATTCACAGAAAGATAGACAAGAGGAAAAGGCAGAGGGCTATGTACCAGATGAAGGAACAAGATAAACCCCCAGAAAAACAACGAAATGAAGTGGAGATAGGCAACCTTCCAGAAAAAGAATTCAAAATAATGATAGTGAAGATGATCCAGGACCTCGGACAAAGAATGGAGGCAAAGATCGAGAAGATGCAAGAAATGTTTAACAAAGACATAGAAAAATTAAAGAACAACAAACAGAGATGAAAAATACAATAACTGAAATGAAAACTGAATAGAAGATCAAACCAACCACAACATTCTCTTTAGCCAAATTCTAAACCACAGTAAGGCCCTAACTCTCTTCCATTCTATGAAGGCCGAGAAGGTGAGGAAGCTGCAAAAGAAAAGTTTGAAGCTAGCAGAGGTTGGTTCATGAGGTTTAAGGAAAGAAGCCATCTCTGTAACATGAAAATGCGAGGTGAAGCAGCACGTGCTGACGTAGAAGCTGCAGCAAGTTATCCAGAAGGTCTAGCTAAGGCCATTAATGAAGGCAGCTACACTAAATAACAAATTTTCAATATAGATGAAACAGCCTTCTATTGGAAGAAGATGCCATCTAGGACTTTGATAGCTAGAGAGGAGAAGTCAATGCCTGGCTTCAAAACTTCAAAGGCGAGGCTGACTCTCTTGTTAGGGGCTAATGCAGCTGGTGACTTAAACTTGAAGGCAGTGCTTATTTACCATTCCTCAAATCCCAGGCCCTTTAAGGTTTATGTTAAACCTACTCTGCCTGTGATCTGTAAATAGAACAACAAAGCCTAGATGAGAGCACATCTGTTTACACAATGGTGGACTAAATATTTTCATCCCACTATTGAAAGTTACTGCTCAGAAAAAGATTCCTTTCAAAAGGTTACTGCTCATTGATGATGCATTTGGTCACCCAAGAGCTCTGATGGAGATACACAATGAGACTTTCCCTTGTCTCCTGCTTTCCCTGGTTGCTCATGGACCAATGACATGGTCTTAGGTATGTTGGGTCATGCTAATAAGGGCAACCTCCCAGGGACAGCAGAAAACAAAGGTCAAGGAGACGTGGATGCTTGGACATCCTTGTGGTGCAAAGCCACCCTAGCAGCCCTGGAACTGCCTGTCTCACTGTCATGGGAGCCACACACAAGCTTCCATCCCGTGAGACCACTGTTATTTGGGTTTCTGCTGCACATACTGAATTAATACATATCGAGAGAATAGGACTTCCCAGGAGTGTGTGGCCATGGTGGTCTGTTCTGGAGATGAGCAGAGATATATTTCGTGTCACCTCTGTGGGCTCTTGGGACATTACTGTGAGTTAGAGAAAGGGAGAACTGGGCCAGAGGGGGCAGCACAGGGAGATTGGAGATTGTTACCCTCCTCATCTTTCTAGCCATGGGGTCTGGCCTAGGGAAGTGTTTGGGTCACTGGGTGTTAGATTTGGGAGCCCTTGTTTCTTCACTTCCTGTCCTCCTTGCAGACCAGACCTCCTGCTCATCCTACCTAGGATCAGAATCACTGCTGGTCACCACCTCATCACCCTGTGTGATGACAGGGATTGTGGAGGTGGAAATCTAGAGGATTAACCCCTCAGGTAGAAAAGGAGTGCAGGGTCATTCTGCCTCAGATTCCATAAGGAGTCTGTGCTTCCCCCAACTGGTTTGAACAGCTGACTTTTGGATAGTTGACCTCCGGTCCCTCATATCCTGTGCCCTGGTGATCATAACATTCTATCACTTCACTGTATTCTCTTTATTACAAATGAGTCACTAGGTCCAGCTTATAGTCCAAAGGTGGGAATTACACAAGTGCATGAACACCAGGAGATGGGAATCACATCTTAGAAGTGTGCTCACCACAAGGGGGACTCTGGCAACCACCTGAAAGTGTGGCATCTCACAGGGCTGTAGCCAGGAGTGCAGAGATCAGAGCTGAGGTCCAAGGGACTTTGTGTTCATTCCACAGGAATACAGGACAAAATTATGATCCCAGCAAGGTAGCCCACTCTTCTAGGTAATTTGGGGATTGGAAGAGGCAAAGGCTAGGTAGAAATATAAAGAAGAGGAAATAAAAAGACACCCAGCAGTTCTACTAGTTAATGTTCTCACTTATTTTCTTATGGTTCTGAGAATTTGCAAAAGTCTTTTTGTTTAATAGTTACATGGTTTAATAATCAGCATGACCTTAAATAACTTAGGAAATATAATGAACCGAGGGATGAGGAAATCACATGACCCAGGCCTGACCAGTCAGGTTACCATGTTGTACCACATTCACCTAGCAACAGGGATTGGTCCAAGGGTACTCTTTCCTCTCCAGTACTTCATGTATGGTCAATGTGAGAAGGATGTTTATCTTTCTGCTAAAGTTGTGAAAGTGGGTAATGTGAGGCGGTTAGAGATCATATTGTCTGTCTTCCCCAGGAACAGTGAAAGAGAAGAGAAATTGAGGTCTGATGACAAGTTTGAGTCTCCGGGTCCAATCATGTCTCTAATTGGCCTCACCCCTGGCCTTCCCAGGTAAATCAACATGTTAAACCTCTTTTACCAAAGCTAGATTCATTGGAGTTTTGTTAACTTGCAACTGAAAGAGTCCTCTTACAAGAAGGCAGACTTTTCTGTGATGCTGGGTATTTAGATAACACTCGTTCACATGTTATTAAGACTTTATTTTTGTAGAGTAGTTTTAAGTTCACAGCAAGGTTGAGGGGGATATTCAGAGATTTTTCCATATACTCCCTGCCCCCATACATGCATAGCGTGCCCCATTATCAATGTCCCCTGCAGAGTGGTGTGTTTGTTACAGCTGATGGGCCTACACTGACACATCATCATCATCCACAGTCCGTAGTTTATACTATGATTCACTCTTGGAACTCTACATTCTGTGGGTTTGGACAAATGTATAGGAACTTGTGTCCATTATTATAGTATCAGACAGAGTGTTTCACTACCCTAAAAATCCTCTATTTTCCGCCTACTTATTCCTCCCCTCACCCCCCAACCCCTGGCAACACATCTTTTTACTGTCTCCACAGTTTTGCCTTTTCCAGAATGCCATATGCTTGGAGTCATACAGTATATAGACTTTTCAGATTGGCTTCTTTCACATGGTAGTGTGCATTTAAGGTTCCTCCATGTCTTTACAAGTCTTACTAATTCATTTCTTTTGGACACTGCATACTATCCCATTGTCTGGATGTAGCACAGTTTATTTATCCCTTCACCTACTGATGGGCGTCTGAGTTTCTTCCAAGTTTTGGCAATTATGAATAAAACTGCTGTAAACATTCATATGCAGATTTTTGTGTAGACATGTTTTTAACTCCTTTAGGTAAATACCGAGGAACACAACCGCTGGATTGTCTGCTGGATTGTCTGGTAAGAGTATTTTTAGTTTTACAAAAAACTGTCACACTGTCTTCCAAAGTAGCTGTACCATTTTGCCTTCCCACCGTCAGTGAATGAGAGTTCTTGTTATTCCACATCGTCTCCAGCATTTGGTCTTCTTAGTGTTCTGGATTTTGGCCACTCCAATAGGTGCATAGTAGTATCTCATTGTTTTAATACGCATTTCCATGATGACATATAATGGGAACATCTTTTCATATGCTTATTTGCCATCTGTATATCTTCTTTGGTAAGGTATCTATTAAGGTCTTTGGTCCTTTTTTTTTTTCTGGCTGCGTTTGGGTGTTTGTTGCTGTGAGCAAGCTTTACTCTAGGTGTGGCGAGCGGAGACTACTCTTCGTTGCAGTGTGTGGGCTTCTCATTGTGGTGGCTTCTCTTGTTGTGGAGCACAGGCTCTAGGCACGTGGGCTTCAGTAGTTGCAGGACGTGGGCTCAGTAGTTGTGGCTCACGGGCTCTAGAGTGCAGGCTGAGTAGATGTGGCGCACGGGCTTAGTTGCTCTGCGGCATGTGGGATCTTCCCGGCCCAGGGATTGAACCCGTGTTCCCTGCATTGGCAGGCAGATTCTTAACCACTGTGCCACCAGGGAAGTCCGTTAGGCCCATTTTTATTTTTATTTTTTTTTATTTTTTATTTTTTTTCCAACAATTATAATAGAGATTTATTTAAAGTAATACATTTACAGCCCAGATAGTTCTGCATTGTACATTTCAGGTTTAACCAACTTCATAAAATTACTTTAGGACAGCTGCATCCAGAATTAGACTACATGATTATTTCTTTGCCCATTCTTCTCACTCTTTTCTTTCCCGAATAACCTTTTTCAGATATGGTTCAAGGTAGAATTTATCCTCCTCATATTTTGTCCACTGCTCTTTAGGCAAGATCTGTTGCCTCATGGTCAGGTCCAGTGCTCTCTTAATGCGAAACACCCTGTCGTTATAAAGGTTCTCAGGAAGCCGTCTTATGGCTTCTTTTACATCGTCATTCTCATATATTGTATCATCTCGCATTAAGCCCAGTTTATTGAACCCGGCAGCATTGTAATACCATTTTCGAATACCCTCCAGCCATTTGCTTGATGCTGCAACGGCAGGCCTACTCGCCATTTTAACCCGAGACAGAAGCGTCGCCTGCTGGGTAAGTCCTAGAGGTTGCGCAAGGCCCAGTACGCAGGCGTGTTACGTCAACGTCGCGAGGAGGGGCGGGGGTGGGGGAGAGAGAGAGAGAGAGAGAGAGAGAGAGAGAGAGAGGGAGAGAGAGAGAGAGAGAGAGAGAGAGGGAGGGAGGGAGGGAGGGAGGGAGGGAGGGAGAGAGAGAGAGAGACAGGCCCATTTTTAAATGAGACTGTTTTCTTATTGTTGAGCTGTAAGTGTTCTTTGCCTATTTTGAATAACAATTCTTTATCAGATGCGTCTTTTGCAAATTTTTCTCCCAGTCTGTGTCTTGTCTTCTCATTCTCTTGACATTTCCCTTCTGTGAGCAGATGTTTTTAATTTCAGTGCAGTCCAGCTTATCACTTATTTCTTTTATGGATTGTGCCTTTGGTGTTTTATCTAAAAAGTCACTGCCATACTGAAGGTAATCTAGCTTTCCTCCTATGTTACTTCTAGGTGTTTTACACTTTTGTATTTTACCTTTAGGCCTGCGGTCCATTTTGATTTAATTTTTGTGAAGTGTGTAACGTCTACATCTAGATTCGTTTTTTTATTTTCTGCATATGCATGTCCAGTTGTCCCAGCCCCATTTTTCTTTTTAACATCTTTATTGGAGTATAATTGCTTTACAGTGGTGTGTTAGTTTCTGCAGTATAACAAAGTGAATCAGCTCTATGTATACATATATCCCCATATCTCCTCCCTCTTGCATCTCCCTCCCACCCTCCCTATCCCACCCCTCTAGGTGGTCACAGCACTGAGCTGATCTCCCTGTGCTATACAGCTGCTTCCCACTAGCTATCTGTTTTACATTTGGTAGTGTATATATGTCAATGCCACTCTCTCACTTCGCCCCAGCTTACCCTTCCCCCTCCCTGTGTCCTCAAGTCCGTTCCTATGTCTGCTTCTTTATTCCTGCCTTGCCCTAGGTTCTTCAGAACCTTTTTTTTTTCTTTAGATACCATATATATATGTTAGCATACGGTATTTGCTTTTCTCTTTCTGACTTACTTCACTCTGTATGACAGACTCTAGGTCCATCCACCTCACTACAAATAACTCAATTTTGTTTCTTTTTATGGCTGAGAAATATACCATTGTATATATGTGCCACATCTTCTTTATCCATTCATCTGTCGATGGACACTTAGGTTGCTTCCATGTCTTGGCTATTGTAAATAGTGCTGTAGTGAACGTTGTGGTACATGTCTCTTTTTGAATTATTGTTTTCTCAGGGTATATACCCAGTAGTGGGATTGCTGGGTCATATGGTTGTCCTATTTTTAGGTTTTTAAGGAACCTCCATACTGTTCTCCCTAGTGGCTGTATCAATTTACATTCCCACCAACAGTGCAAGAGGGTTCCCTTTCCTTCACACCCTATCCAGCATTTTTTTTTTTTTTTTTTTTTGTGTACGCGGGCCTCTCACTGTTGTGGCCTCTCCTGTTGCGGAGCACAGGCTCCGGACGCGCAGGCTCAGCAGCCCTGGCTCACGGGCCTAGCCGCTCCGCAGCATGTGGGATCTACCCGGACCTGGGCACGAACCCGTGTCCCCTGCATCGGCAGGCGGACTCTCAACCACTGTGCCCCCAGGGAAGCCCAATGTTCCCTGTTTTTAAACTAACTCTTAAACTTCCAGGACTAGACAGTACTATTTCTCTCCACTCTCAAATATACCTCTTTTGGATTCATTCTCCCAGTATTCTTTAAATTTAAAAAATTTTTAATTGTGGTAGAAACACATAACATTTACCATCTTTTCCTTTTTTAAGTGTATAGTTCATTAATGTTACGCATATTTAACTTGCTGTGCAACCAATTTCCAGAACTCTTCTATTCTTCAAAGCTGAAACTCTCTACCCATTGAACAACAGCTCCTCATTTCCCCTCCTCCCATCCACTAATCTACTTTCTGTTCCTGTGGATTTGACTACTTCAGAGACCTCCCATAAATGCAATCATACAGTACTTGTCCCTTCATGACTGGCTCACTTGACTTAGCATAATGTCCTCAAGGTTCATCCATGTTGTAGCATGTGTCAGAATTTCCTTCCTTTTTTAGGCTGGATAATATTCCATTGTCTGCATATGCCACATTTTGTTTATCCATTCATCCACTGATAGACCTTTGGGTTGCTTCTACCTCCTGGCTATAGCGAATAATGCTGCTATGAACATGAGTGTGCAAATATCTCTTTGAGATCCTGCTTTTCCTTCTTTGGAAAGTGGGAATGCTGGATCATATGGTAATTATATTTTTAATTTTTTCAGGAAATGCCACACTGTTTTCCATAGCCTCCCAATTTTCTTTTACCTCACTGTTAAATGTAAAATATCTTTTTACCAACTCTGAGACCTATTGACTATGATTCTGCTTTAGTGTAGGTAACATTGTTAGACTAGCATGTGGAATGCTCTCTGGTTTGGACTTGCTTAGATTCCCTCTCCGATGTCCCTGCATGGTGTGAGTGACGTGCACAAGAGCAAGGGACTCTGAGAAGCCACGGCCACAATCAAAACCTAAGGAAACATTATAGAGAAAGAAAGAAGTTTTCCTAGGCTCAGAACCCCTTCCTTTACCATGGAATCCTTTGAGTCCTTGCTCTAAAGAAAGAAGTTTATCTGAAAATTCTTGTGTCTGCTTTTTGATTGCGGGACTGATAGGGTTTTCAATCCAGAACTTCTTCCGGGGATATCTAGAGAAAATGAAGTCACAGTTAGAACTCCTGAGAGAAAGGCATGATTTCCCATCGTCAGTACATGCGTGTGCACAAGCACCAACAATGGACCAAAGGGGCAGAGAGTAAAAGCTGCTTTTCCAAGTGGTCGGTTTCAACATCAGAGTCAAAGAGTAGATATATAGAGTTCTGAAGAAAGGACCATGATCCAAGGGTTCTCTACCCACCAATATATCATTTATAGACAATATTAAAAAAGAGAGAAAGCCATTTTCTGCCTTTGAAAATCTTTGAAACACGCCAGTAATACTACAACCTCTAAAGAAATTACCTGAGGATATAAACTAGACAAATTAAAATTAAGCTTTAAATATACATGTTTTAAAGCTTTAAATTTAAAATGAAGGAAGTGCTGGGCAGAGATATATAAGCTAAATATGAAATGAAAGAAATCTGAGGTCTTGATCTTATTATCAAACAGGATTGGATTCAAAGCAAAAAAATATTAAGTGAGACAACAGAGGGTGTTTTACTTACTAAGAAAATTATAATCCACAATTAAGATATAGCTCTCCTTAAAGGTCATACAGAAAAAAGTATCAAAATATAAAAAGCAAAAACTATAAGAATACAAGTAAAATGGGCAAAAACTCATTGCTAATAGGAATCTTTGAGTGATTTCTTCTAGTCCATAACATATCAAGAAGTCAAAAAATAAGTGTCAATACAAAATGCCTAAATAACAAAACTACTAAGGAAAACTTCATGGAGATATAGCAAATCCTATTCCAAGAACACAGAGAAAGTACCTTCTTTTCAAATGTTTGGAACTGTCCAAAAGTTTACAACGTACAATACAGAAAGCCTCAATAAAGTTCAAAGTGGTAGAAATGGCAACAAACTTGTCTGGTCACAAGATTTAAAAACTATGAAGCATAAAACTATTAGAAAAAACCCTGCACACCATTGACAGGAAAACATAATTAAAAAAAAAAGAGGGAGGAGAGTCCTTGAAGGGGATCTTATCCTGGAGGAGAATGTTGGACAGAGTTCTCACCTCCGTGTCCTGGAGCTGGCTTGTGTAGTGCTCATTCCCTTCACCCGCTGCCTATAGGACGGTCCCTGCCTTGTGCTGGTTGGCAGCCAAACCATCAGGAGTTATGGTGTCTTGATCTTTGGAGTCGATGCTACTCAGCAAGCCCCTGGCTGAGCCCTCCCTGCTTTGTCTACCACAGAACCTCCAGAGCACAGGGGACACACCATCTCAGCCCTGACGGAGAGGTCACACTGAGATCTTGGGCCTTGGGCTTGTACCCTCAGAGGTCACCCTGACCTGGCAGCGTGATGAGGAGGACCAGACCCAGGCCATGGAGCTTGTAGAGACCAGGCCTTCAGAGGACAGAACGTTCCAGAAGTGGGCGGCCCTGGTGTTGCCTTCTGGAGACGAGCAGAGACACACGTGCCACGTGCAGCACCAGGGGCTGCCTGAACCCCTCTTCCTGAGGTCTGGTGTGGAGGGATCTGAGGGGAAACCTTCTTGTCAGGGAAGTAGGAGCCCTTCTGGGGACTTTCAGCAGGGTCAGGGCTCAGATGTGAGGTCAGGGCCCCTCCCTCTCCTTTCCTCCTCAAAGCCGTCTTCCCAGCCCAACATCCCCGTCAAGGGAGCATTTGCTGGCCAGGTTCTCCTTGCAGCTGCTGTCAGTGGGGTTGTGTTTGCAGGAGTTTAGATGGTTGGAACTTTGCCTGCAACAACTGTGCTCTAGCACAACAAGAACTCAGGAAGGGATTCTGGGTTTCATTGTTCTGACCCAAGGGTCTCTAACCTCAGGGGTTGAATTGCAACCCCTGTCTTCGTGACTTCTGGAGCCAACGTGCAGACATCCTGTTGTGCAGCAAAGCCTGGAGGGACCCTGGCTGGTGGGAGGCCAGCTGAGAAAGTGCAGGTGAGCTGGGAGGCTGGGGACCTGCTGGATCCCCTGAGCCCCAGTTCCAGGTCTGGCCAGTGTATGTGGCTGCCTTTGGACTCCAGGACCTTGATCTAAGTTTAGCTCCCATTCTCCTCTATGAGGGTTCCAGGAGCAGGGCCACATGAGGCCCAGAAAGTACCAGATTGCCTGGGGAATGGGTCTCTTTCTAGTGGGACAAAAATTCTCAGGTCCGTCTCCTGCAGGATCCTAAATTGTTTTACAAAGATGAAGTAGTATTAAGCCCAGTCCTACAATGAACTGGCAAATCTGAAGGGAGAGTGTAACCAGCATGTGTGTCTGTGTGTGTTCACATGTGTATAGAAATTGTGGATGTTTGTGTATATGTGTGTGGGTAAGTGTACACAAGCATGTGTGGGCCTTTGTATGTGTATGTGTGTTTTTATGGTGTGCGGGTGTGCATTGCCCTGATGCGTCCTCATCCAGGCCCCCACCCTGGCCTTCTCCAGGTGCCCCTCCCACCTCAGGGGCTCTAAGGGACAGGACAGCTCTCCAGCTGCACATGAGTAAGAAGAAGCTGAGGTGATGAGTGTTGGGGAGAAGTGGTCCTCATCTTCTCGGAAGAAAGAAACAGGAGCTGCATGCGGGAACTCCCTTCCCAGGATTTTGCCTTAATAAATGTGTCAGATACCATTTTAAGGGACTTATGTGAAACGAATCATTTAAATCTCATAATATGAGTCCTCTGAGTTAGGGACAGCTATGAACCCCATTTTATAGACAAGGAAACTGAGGCCTCTGAGAGCTTGGCTGGCTCTCAGTTGGCTGAGCCATGACTCTAAGGAAGCGGTCTGACCGCTGTGCCCAGGTCTGTACTCACTCTGCTGTGTTGACTCCCATACAATGTTCACCAGCCTCACTAAGGGTCACCTCCTCTGGGGGCTTTGACAGCTTCCCTGTCCCCTCTGGGCTCTGAGACTGGCTGGGAGTCTATTTCTCACACTCCCTATAGGTGTGTCCATGGGGTCTGAAGTGACTGGAGAGTTGGTTCTACATTGGCTGCTGGAGTGTGTTTGCTGGAGGTGGGCGGAAGTGAGGGTCACACCTGGGCTGGAGGGCCTCCATGGTGTTTGCATCTGGGTGTGAGCTGGGCTTTCCAGATGCTGAAGGGTGACGACCAGCAGGGTCCGTGCAGAGTTTACTCATCACTATGTTATTTCACAGCCTGAAACCACGGCCCCTCATGGGCCTGAGAGTCACAGGGGTGTTCACGCATCTCCTTCCCATCCCTGCTGCCCTGACTGCTCTTCTTCCAGCTGACTTCCTGGGAACATCTGCTGTCCAAGGTGACACATGAGGAGGGGTCTGGCCACACCCCTGCTCACCAGCTCTTCCACCCTGCCTGCTGCTCCCTTCTGGGGCCTCCTGGGTGAAGTGAGCAACTAGGATAGACAGAGAAGCTGACATTATGCTGGTAAAGAGAAAGCAGAATGTCTGTCACCAAGGAAAGGAAAGCGTTGCCTTAGGGAAGAAGACTGAGTAGTTTCCTGTGGGCTGTTACACTGGCAGCCTCAGACTTCTGCTGGATGTTGACAGGAGGCTGCCCTTAATTTCCTGCCATGTAGGATTTGCCAACGCAGTCCTCAGAGCTTGCAAGCAGTGAAGACAGTAGAAAGTCAGCCAGCAAGATGGGGTCTTGCTCTTCTATGATCTAATCTCAGGAGTGACATCCCTGTTGTCATATTGTATTGGTCAGAAGGAAGTCACAGGTCCCACCCACACTCTGGGGCGGAGAGCCACAAGGTGTGAAGCCCAGGAGGCAGGGATCCTTGGGTAGCATCTCAGAGTCTGTCTGCACTGGGACATTCGAGGTCAGAGAAGCAGGAGCATGAGGTAGTGAGGACTCTGCCCTGGACGTGTTCACACACGGATTGCACAGTCACTGAACAGTCAGTGTCACTGTGGGTCCGCCTCATGCAGGATGATCTGCAGAACTGACTTGTGTTTATCACGGCATCGACCTGGATACAAGAATCAATGTTTTCATCGGAAAGGTTTCTCTCCAGGTCCGTGGGAACCTGAGAGGGTCCCCTCTGAATATTTGCCCCCTTACTTTTCAAACCTCCTACGCCTCTAAGAAAGTGCTGTCACTAAAGTCACTCACATTTTCTTCCCTATGTCATCCTGCCAGCAAACCCTGGGCTCCCACTCTTCCTCCCATCTTACTTTCACACAGGATCCCAGAGTCACTCCTTGTGATTCTAGTTTGTTGGTTTCCTCACCTTCATCCAGATTATTTCTTAGCGATTTTCTCTCCTGTTGATTCCTCAGTTTTATTAGGAAATTGTGTTCTCTAACTAACCCTTTCCACTAATTTTTGGACCAAATGGACCAAGGTCGTCTCTCCAATCCTCAGCTCATGTCCTACACAGGGACAGGATAAGAGTGGGGCTCCTGGGAAATCATGGACTGGCACAGACCCTCATGGGGTGAGACATTTAGGTCACCAAGGCATAGACCTTAGGTTTCTTTATGTCCCCGGCAGGGGGCACCACACCTGGCACACAGTATGCTCTCAATCAGCTCCCTCCCTCCTGGAAGCTGTTTCCCCAACAACTAATTATAGACTATGTTGCATTTACCAGGTCATTTCACTCCATCGTGAGTTCCTTGATGTGTCACTCACTGAGGCCCAGCACAGAGCCTGACATCTAGAAACGGCCTAATAAATGATTACTAAATGAGTGTGGGGTTTTCTTTGGTCATTCAACATTTATTTCAACTTACTTATACATGCATAAAGTTAAAAAAAATTCATATGACATAAAGGACATACAGTGAAAAGTAAATTTCCTCCTCCATGCCATCCAAAACCCTTCCAAATTCCCTCCCTGGATACAGTAACTGTTACCAGTTTCGACAGTGTTATAGAGAGCGATTTCATTTTATCAGGTGGTATTTATCACATATTCTATCTGCAATTTTGTTATCAATTAGCAATATATACTAAGATTATTCTATTTTTAAACTACAAATCTGGCTCAGCTTAAGATATCGATAATAACAATTCTCCACTGCTGATTTAAAAAAATTTCAGTATAACAAAAATCATCTCTCTTCCATAGTAATAGAGCTTTTTTCTGGACAAAGTCACCCAGATTAAAAATACATTCGGGACTTCCCTGGTGGCGCAGTGGTTAAGAATCCGCCTGCCAATGCAGGGGACACAGGTTGGATCCCTGGTCGGCGAAGATCCCACATGCTGCGGAGCAAATAAGCCTATGCGCCACAACTACTGAAGCCTGCACGCCTAGAGCCCGTGCTCGCAAGAGAAGCCACCGCAATGAGAACCCCCCGCACTGCAACTAAGCGGAACTAGAGAAAGCCCAGCAATGAAGACTCAATGCAGCCAAAATAAATAAATAAATTAAGTGGAAAAAAAAAACCAACCATGTAATCTCCACTACTTGTATCCTTTTGATTAAGTTCTAGCCAATATGATGAAGCAGATGTGAACTTAAAAATTTTGATCTTAAAGGGAAGAAAACTTTCTTCCTTCCCTGCTTTCCCTGGTTGCTCATGGACCATGAACATGGTCTTAGGTAACTTGAGTCATGCCAACAATGGCAACATCCCAGGGACAGCAGAGAAGGAAGGTCAAGGAGACCTGGACGCCTGGACATCCTCGTGGTGCAGAGCCACCCTAGCAGCCCTGGAACTGCCTTCCTCACTGTCATGGGAGCCACACACAAGCTTCCATCCTGTGAGACCACTGTTATTTGGGTTCTGCTGCACGTACTGAATACATATCGGGAGAACAGGACTTCCCAGGAGTGTGTGGCTGTGGTGGTCTGTTCTAAGATGAGCAGAGATATATTTACAGTGTCAGCACTTGGGCTCCTGGGACATTATTGTAAATGGAGAAAGGGAGAGCTGGGCCAGGGTTGGGGGCACAGCACAGGGAGACTGGAGACTGTTACCCTCCTCATCTTTCTAGCCACGGGGTCTGATAGGGGAGCGTTTGGGTCACCAGGTGTGAGATTTAGGAGCCTTCGTTCCTTCACTTCCCTTCTGGTCCTTTTCACAGACAGTCCTCTTGACATTCCAGCCAGGATGAGAATCACTGCTGGTGGTCTCTTCCTCGTCCTCCTCCTGTCTGATGGCAGTGACTGTGGAGGCTGAGATCTAGAGGAGAAACTCCTCAGGTAGGGAGAGAATGCAGCATCAGTTGTCATTGGGTTCCATCGGGAATCTCTGCTTCCCCATCCAGGCCTGGACAGCCAGCCCTGAGACAGCTGACCCCGGGTCCCTCCTATCTTTTTCCCTGGTGATCCCCAAATATACATTCATCACTTCCCCTATTCCTTTTGTTACCAGTGAGTCACTAGGTCCATCTTATGTTCCAAAAGTATTAGGGACATAGATATCACAGGAGGGAGCATCGGGGACCAACTTAGAGTCTGCCGACCACAGGGTGACTTTGGGACCATGTGACTACATGGCTTGTCACATGGCTGAGGCTAGCAATGCAGAGACCAGAATAAAGAGTTCAAGTCAAAGGTTTTGGGGCTCACTTCACAGGAATCCAGATCAAAATTATATTCCCGAAAAACTGGCCCAATCTTCCAGGTAATTTGGGATTTTTAAAAGAGAGAACTTTGTAGGTAGAAACATAAACGTAGGAAATGAAAAGCAAGATAGCAGCGCTGAGAGCGCTGTCTCACTGTCACTGACAACGATCCTTCCAGTTTCCGCAAGAACCACAGTAGTGAGTTAGCTGGTACGTGATGTGACCACCACCCCTGCATCCTTTAAGTCTTTGAGGATGACGTTAACTTCTTTCATTATCCCAAGACACGATATTGTTTTTAATGTTGTGTCGTGGCTGAGCTTGGGAGGCTTTTTCAGGGGCTTCCACTAAGCCTTTCTTACTAAAAGCTTTTACTTCACAGATTAAAAAAAAATATGTGAGCTCTCGGGGTGACATTTCCAATTACAGCTCATAAGCTTGAGAAAACCAAAGGTAAGATTTTTCCAGATTTGGCTAATGCCCTAAGGATAAAAACAACTTTTCCCTCTGGGTTATTACCCACATTTATATTTTGATCTAAACAATTATTCTCTAGATAACTGTACTTATGGAAGCTTTTTATACTTTATTTATTATGTTTATTTGTTTTCATTGGAAGAGGCAGCCTTAAAACAAGTTCTATCGCGTTACTGGGAATGGAGTCTCCATGACCTATTTTTTCACTCCTGCTATTTATCTGGCAGCATGGTAGGTGCTAGAATATAAGTCCACCCAAACCAATGATACTTTATCTCTTCTGTGAGCCAGTGCTGGTTTGTGAAATGTTTGCTCTCAGCTCACAATAAGAAACATACAGACATTGAAAGTGAGTGTAAGCAAGTAAATTTCTACCTTTATCTTGACCCGACTGGTAATTGCCAAGAAAAAGATGAGCATTTATATCATGTGATTGGATCTGCTAAGACAGTTGGATCAGTTCCTCATGGACCAGAGATTGAGTAACTTGGTGTCTAAGCTAGTATTGATACTTTTTAAAGACTTTTGTGGGGATCACATGTAAACTGATAGGTGATATGGATACTTTCCCCAGAAAGATGTGCATGTACAAAGAAATATGAAACATACTATAAAATGTCAGTGTGTATGGATCCCATGAAGACCTATAGATCTTGTTTATTTAAGCTTAGAAAGAGACAAAGGTAGGGAGAGGACATTTTGAGTAATCATTTCATTATGAAAAATGCACTCTGCTTATCTGAGTATAAACTGGAGTACACAGAAGCTGGACCCCATAACAGAGCATCACAGAAGAAGTTGAAAGATGTCATTTATTACTTATTCATCCATCCAACCTGACTGCTTTCAATGTACCAGGTCAAGTTCTCGTCTAGATCACTGCTGCAAAAATTGTAATTTGTCATTCCTTTTCCCTTCCTCACCTTCAACCTCCACCCCTAGAATCTGTACCCTCTTCCCAAGTTAGGGGAATTTCAAACTTGAAGATCTTGGTAGGATGTAGAGACCACCCCCCTCTATAAGAGAGAAAAACCTGCTTCTAAGCATTCTGGCAGGTTGAAACAGCCTGAGGCTCCACCAGGCAGGTGACCCCATGCTGGACTCTGACTCAGGACGTGCTGCCACAGAGAGGCTGGAACTGTGCTGAACGCTTTGGCACCTGTGGCAGAGGCGGCAGTAGTTGTCAGGAGCAACAGAGACAACAGGCTGAGCCGCAGGGCGCGCTGTCCAGCATCAGGGCTGACAGTGCTGTGAACAGTGGCATCTGTGCCCACCTGCACGGGCAGGGCTTCCTCTGTGGGACCTGACCCGTGTGGGATTGTGTATTCTGTTCCTGGCTGTGTAGTCTCAGGGCTGTTTTGTGGCTTTTTCCTGAAACAAAACTACAATCAATCAATCTCTCTCTCTCTCTCTCTCTCTCTCTCTCTCTCTCTCTCTCTCTCGTTCCATTTAGAACAATTTGAAACCCTTTTTTGCCCATAAAGAATTGCATGAGAATACCATGTAGCAAAACTCTGAGAGAGCAGGGATTCAGAGCCTCTTCCCTGCTGCTTTATTGAGATATGATTGATCTACAATATTGAGTAAGTTTATGGTGTACAACTTGTTGACTTCATACACTTAATATTGCAAAATAATTACCACCGTAGCATTAGCTTACAACTGTATCAACGCCACATAATCACCTGTTTCGTGTGCATGTGGAGAAAATTTAGGTCTACCCTCTTAGAACTCAAAAGCTTTTCTTTATGCTGAGAGGATAACTGCTTCTTAAATTTTCCACCTGGCTATACTGCATGGTAGAGAAAACATGTATCTCCCAGAAAATGTCCTGACTTTTTTTTCCCAGGGAAAAACATTTCCATGAGGATTTAAAACCCCTCCCCACCCTGATTACTCTCTGATCACTGACCTCAGTGGATCCCAATCTGCCTGAGCCTCAGGACTGTTTGTAGGGATTGTTACAAAATACTCAGGACTCTTCCCCGATCCACCATCTCAGAATGTGGGCACGAGGTCCAGGAATCCCTTATGAACAAGCCCTACAGGTGAGGCTGATGCACAGCCACGTGGGAATCCTGGTCTACATTGTTGCTACGAAATGTGTGATCTGAAGACCAGCAACATCAGCACCAAACTTGTTTAAAATGCAGATTCTCACGCTCCCTTCCACCTGAGGTGTGCAGGTGATGCACAGGAAGATCGGGACCCCCCTGGTCTCCTTGCCATCTAGACTTGGTGTTCAGAAACGTGGGGTCTGCTTGGGTGTGTGGTCTGATCAGATCGCATAGCACTGGGGGGTCCAGGGTTCAGTCCTTGTCCTTCATCTTCTGTAGCCAATTCTCCCCTGGTGACCTCATGTGTTCTCAAAGCTTTAAACCTCATTTATAGGATGTCACCTCCTCCAAATATTTCTCCAGCCATCTCACCTGAACCCCAGACTCAGTTTGCCCTTTCCTAAAGCGAATGCCAATGCTGCCGCCTCCTCAAATATGCTGCTTCCAGAGTCTCCCCATTTCTGCGGAAGGTGCCCCACATGTCTACTCGCAAATCTCAAAATTTGCGGTCTTGCTTCATTCTGCTTTCTTATAACCCAAATTTCATCCATTAGGAATTGCTGTAAAACGCCATTTTCAGAATATATCCAGAATCCAATCAGTTACTATTACTTTCCCTGCTCACACCCCAGACAAGCACCAGCATCTCCAGCCTGGACACTGCACCATTTCCTACAGTTTCCTCTATGGAATCTCTTGCCCTTCACCTCCTGATTCTGCCCAGCAGCCAGATGTTTCTAAAGAGTAGTCACACGAGGTCAATCTTCTGTTCAAACCATCTTGTAAACTCCGCACCTTCCTCAGACAAAATCAAAACCCTTCTAATATTGTCTAGGTGTATATGATCTGTCCAGACACTGGATTTCATCTCCATTCCTCTCTCCTCCAGCTACGATGGCCTCCTCGCTCTTCCTTGAACACGCAGACACTCTCCTGCCCTAGCGCACTGGCACTGGAGGCTCCCCGGCCTGGAGAGAACTTGCCCCAGACATCCTCGTGGACATTCCTTCATGTCTTTCACATCTTTACTCAAAGGTCACCTTCTCAATGAGGCCCACACTGACCGCCCTAGTAAAACAGGCATCATCCCTGTCCCCACACACTTACACGCTGGGTCACCTTCCTCAAAGCACTTACCAGCTTTTAATGTGAACACTTCCCTCACTTACTAGTGTCCTAGCGCACACTCTGCCCGTTCCCTTAGAACATATACTCCACATGGCGGACAGGTTTTGTCTGTTGTTAGTTCCCTGAGGTTTCCTAAATGCAAGAACAGTGTGTCATGTATCTGGCACACAAAAATGTCAATTGAATGAATGAGCAGAGTAGAGCATCTCCCTATTCTAGAGACAGTGTCTTTATTAACATGACCTCAGGCCACATGCTGCCTTGTGGCAGCTACAACACCACATCCATTCGCAATGACATCAATGCCGCCTGTACTTTTCTCACAAGGGCTGATCTCCCCTCCCTCCCACACCAATCAGTCTGCACATCACACACCATGCTCCTTCTCTCTTCAGAAAAGAATATCCTGCACTTATGCGTCCTCTATTCCAACGTACCCTGACTCTGTTAGACTCTGCTTTGTAAATCCATCAGTTTGGATTGGAGTCAGCACTAGGCTTAGAAGATCAAAGGGCAGAAGAGGGGCCAGGCTGCAGAGAAGAGAGAAATCCAGCAAGAATTAAGTCAAGATGAGAGACTATTGGGTCCCTTCTGTTTGCTCATTCCAGAATCTGGTTCCTTTTAAAAGATGGGAAAAAGGTGGAAAGAAGAATCCAGCAAACATCTCTAGGAGGGCAAGAGCTGGATGAGGCTGAAAATTGCTCTCTTGATACTACTGAGAATCCTGTGTGCAGGGCCCCCTTGGACTTGTGGGGACATCGACAGGCAAAATGACTCCTGCTGCTGTCAGAGATGGGGACACCCAGAGAAGAATCAGACCAGAACTCTGCACATGAAAAACAAGTCATTATTCCAACAATAACAACAACTAAATAAGCAAAATACAAACACGCACGATAAAGACAGGGACTGAGGATGGGAGCAAGGCCCGAGCCAAGGCTACATGGTTAGAGGAAGCCCTTGCTGCCCACAGTCCTGGAGACAGTACAAGGCCCAGGTGATTTCTGAGCCTCTGAGATCACAGGTCCTGGTGGGACAAGGTTCTACTGAAGTGACGAGGACAAAGGAACAGAGCAGATGACCTGGCAGAGCAGTGACCACATCAAAGCCACGATGCAGTGAGCACGGAGTGGGCACAAGCCGCGTCCACGCTCAGCTCCTCACTGCCTCCTCCTGTCCCACCTGCAGCAGACAGAGCACAGCAAGCACACGGATTCTGGAAGGTTCTCAGCGCTTCCATTTATTTTCTCTCTCAAACTTTAAGAATCCTTTCCTTTATTATCCCATCAACGCCTCATGGCAGGAATTAGAAAAAACAAAATTCATATACAGATTTTATTTCCAACAGGCAAGTAAGACATTATTACTCAGTGCACCACGAAGTTAAGACAGGGATGGAGGTGGCCCAGCCCTGCCTCTGCTGCAACAGGCAAGTGGATCAGGGAGGAGAACACAGGTCAGGGTGGGGAGGGGTCGTGGTGGGCAGGGGTGGGCCAGTCTCCCCACCTCCTCACATTATGCTCCGAGGAACACAGACACATTCAGATGCAGCTGCAGAGAGAAGAGTCACGGGATCTGAGGCCACAAAGTGGGACCGCGCACCACTCAGTCCCCACGAGGCTATTGTCTCACACTGTGAAAGAAAATAACCATGAACAAAGTCAGGTCAGTCACGTAAGTGCTGACCTTCCCAACAGCCCCCCACGTGCTCAAATATCCCACGCAAAGATCCCCACCACCCGGGGCATCCCCTCGGCCCCAACACCTCTCCCAATCTAGGTCCTCCAGGGTCTCACCTTTAGGATCCGTGAGAGACACATCAGAGCCCTGGGCACTGTCACTGCCTGGGGGAGAACAAAACCAGGACGTGGTCAGAAACCACAGGAGAGAAACTAGAGAAGGAACTTTAGGAGGGTGAGCCCCCCATGGCCTCCTGTCTGCACCCTCACAAGGGCCTCAGGAATCACACCCCCTCCACACTTACTTGCAGCCTGAGCATAGCTTCCTCCTTTCTCACCTGTAAGAAGAAAACATCACGTGAGAGGCCAGGGAGAAGACTGAGTTGTGAGATCCTAGAGGAACCCCCTAGTCCTGGACCACAGAGAACTTTCCATAACTTTTGACCAAAACCCATGATAGGATCAGGAACACGAAGAAAGGAGATGTGGGGGGACTGGATCAACTTCTGCCCTCCTGGGGGTCTCTCCTCAGCAGGGACCTTCCCTCTCTGACCTTCAAGTGCTGGTAATCTGGTCCCCAACTGGAATTATGAAGGTGAAAAAATCTGTCTTTCATTTCCACATGTGCTTTACAAAAGGGTAAGTGCCAGTCTCCAGACTGGCAAGCAATGTTTCTGAATGGTACTGCCCAGTAAAAACGCAGGCAAGCTTCTACCTGGGCTTGAAACTCCCCAGTGAGACAAGAAAACTCAGATCCCTCCCTCCCTTCCCTACCTGAGTGCTTCTTCCTCCAGATCACAGCTCCAGCCACCACGGCTCCAGTGACCACCAAGAGAACCAGGCCAACAATGAGGCCCATGATGGGGACGGTGGGCTGAGGAGGGTCTGTGGAGGAAAGGGAAGGGGCCCTGACCTCAGGCTTGAATCCCGACCTTGCTGAAAGTGTCCAGAAGGGCTCCTGATTTATCTGAGAGGAAGCTCCACCCCCATGTCCCTCCTTACCCCATCTCAGGGTGAGGGGCTCCTGAAGCCCCTCGTGCTGCACATGGCACGTGTATCTCTGCTCCTCTCCAGAAGGCACCACCAGGGCCACCCACTTCTGGAAGGTTCTGTCCCCTGAAGGCCTGGTCTGCACAAGCTCCATGTCCTGGATCTGATCCTCCCCATCACGCTGCCAGGTCAGTGAGATCTCCTTAGGGTAGAAGTCCAGGGCCCAGCACCTCAGGGTGACCTCACGGTCAGAGATGGGGTGATGGGTCACGTGTGTCTTTGGAGGGTCTGAGGAGGAAGAATCAGAAAATTCACACTTAGTGTTACCTTCATGGGCCACTGAAGCAGCATCATGTGACCATCCTGAGAATGAACAGCACAACAGGTTTGAAATGAAGCAGCCAAAACACCAGGCTCCAGCCTGGACTCCGGGGTCTGGGAAAATCTCCCAGTCCTTGGAAAGTTCTAGAATAAGGATGAAAGCCAAGGTAGGAGGCTCCATGTAAAGGGGAGAATACAGAGCAATGGTCCTGACTTTGGTGGAGGCTGAATGACTCAGAAAAGCTGGAGTCAGGCCTCCTAAGATGTTCTCAGGCTGAGAACAGGCCTTGAGAGAGAAAGTCATGGTTCACAAGATGGGGGTCAGGGTCAAAGGGCGCCGCTGGTCAGTTATTTCAGGGATCATTTCCTGCTTCTTCCCCAAAGAGACTGGATTCCTTAACTGTCTTTCAGAGAAGTGAGGCCACCGGCGAGTCACTGTCTTGTACAGAATATGGAAACCTGGGCGGATTCCCCCCTCTCCCGACAAGAAGTTGGGGTGGTGTTTCCAGAGGGACCCCATTTCCTCCCCTGTGCGAAGCCAGCTCCAGCCCGAGGGGAGACCAGGGAGGCCCCGCGGCCCCTCGTACCTGCGCGCTGCAGCGTGTCCTTCCCGGTCTCCAGGTATCTGAGGAGCCACTCCACGCAGGTGCCCTCCAGGTAGTTCCTAACTTGCTCCGCATCACCGGCCCGCTCCCTCTTGAGCTTGGTGTTCTGAGCCGCCGCGTCGGCCGCGGTCCAGGAGCGCAGGTCCTCGTTCAGGGCGATGTAATCGGCGCCGTCGTAGGCGTCCTGCCAGTACCCGCGGAGGAGGCGACCGTCCGGCCCCACGTCGCAGCCGTACATCTGCTGGAGGGTGTGAGACCCTGACCCCGCCCCGACCAGCCGCAGCGATTAAACCCAAACGGAAAATGAAACCGGGTAAAGTCCCCGCGGGCTCTTCCCGGGTCGGGGACCGGGGGGGTCCCGCAATGTTGGGGTGACCCTCGGACCCGGAGACTCGGGGAGACGCCGGCCCGTCCCTGGGGATGGGGGTCGTGACCCGGACCCGGGCCCGCGTCGCTCACCGGCCTCGCTCTGGTTGTAGTAGCCGCGCAGGGTGTTCAGGCCCACTCGGTACATCTGTGCGGCGCCCTTTTGCTTCCGCGTCTCCTCTTCCCAATACTCCGGCACCTCCTGCTCCACCCACTGCGCCCGCGGCTCCATCCTCGGATTCGGGGCGTCGCTGTCAAACCGCACGAACTGCGTGTCGTCCACGTAGCCGACGGTGATGAAGCGGGGCTCCCCGCGGCCGGGCCTGGACACCCCGGTGTAGAAATACCTCAGGGAGTGGGAGCCTGGGGGCGGGGAAGGGTGAGACACGGTCCGACCCTCCTCCCGGCGCGGGTCCCCGGGTCTGAGGTGACGGGGCCGGGAAGGAGGAGGGGGCGAGGGGCTCGTGAGACGGAAAAGGTGTGGAGGTCGGAGAAGGGCCGGCACCTCGGGGGGAGAGAAGAGGGGGCGGGAAGCTAGGGAGGGACAGACGGGGACCGGGGTGAGGGGGCGGGTCTGGGCTGGGGGCGGCGGCGTGGGTCCTTACCTGTGAGTCCTGCCCCCCGACCCCCGGGGTCCCCTCGCTCCTCCCCGCAGAGGCCGTTCCCTCCCGACCCCGCACTCACCCGCCCAGGTCTCGGTCAGGGCCAGCGTCGCCGAGAGCAGCAGGAGGAGGGTTCGAGGTGTCATGACCGTATCCTCGGCGTCTGGGATAAACTGAGTGCGGCGGGTCGGGAGAGACTTTATAATCGGGAACCGCAGGGACGCTGATTGGCTTCTCCAGAAACCAGACATGCAATGGAGTGAGAAATGGGGACGCGTCACGAGTGTCCAGGCAGGAGGGCCCGACACAGGTTGTGAGAGAGAAAGCGAAACTCGGGGAGACGGGGATTCCCCACCACGGAGCGTCCCGGCCCCAGAGACCGCCTGACAGCCTGAGAGCCTGAGAGTCTGCCCCTCCCGGGACCTGGGACTTTGCCTGATCCCTCCCCTCCTCCACCCAGAGCTCTTTGTCACACTGTCTCCCTGAGTCCTGGCCCAGGGACTGTGTAGTCAGCGATTTTCACAACATTGTGGTCAGAATATTTATACAGTCTTACAAACTAGTGACGACCCCAAAGATAATTTTGTTTCTGTGGATACTTCTATCGATACTTTCCAAAGTAGAAATAATAGAGTTTAAAATTTTTAAATTAATTTATTTAGAATAATATTAATAACCCATGATTTAATATGAAAAATAACTACTTCCCAAAATAAACACGGTAGTGGGAAAAGTGGAGCTTTTCAGATTTTTATATTTTTGCAAGTCTCTCTCTTTCTTTTCTGTCTCATTAGAAGACCCCTGGATGTTCATATTTGCTTCTTCATTGAATCCGTTATTTTGATTGAAGTCTATGAAAATAAAAAGGCCCACACATATGTAGGAGTAGTGTTTTGTTTTTTTTTTTTTCATTACGCGGGCCTCTCACTGTTGTGGCCTCTCCCGTTGAGGAGCACAGGCTCCGGATGCGTAGGCTCACGACCATGGCTCACGGGCCTAGCCGCTCAGCGGCATGTGGGATCTTTCCGGACCGGGGCATGAACCCGTGTCCCCTGCATCGGCAGGCGGACTGTCAACCACTGTGCCACCAGGGAATCCCAGGAGTAGTATTTTTAATAACCTTTTCAGACAGTCATGGATGTTAGTCTTTGATACAAAACGAAAACTACACAATTGGTAGTTTCTCAAAGGTTATTTTCAAAGTGGACCTGAAACAATATTATTAACTATTTCCTATACTGTTACGTTAAACTCCATAACCCTATTTTGCACAATGAATGTCCCTTGTACTAAGGTAAGATTTTTAAAAAGTAATACGTTGTTTCACTAAGTTATATAGATCTTCCAGTGTCATTCATTCTTTCAAATAAACATTGTATTCCATGAAGAAGAGGGTAGTTCAGGTCACACAAAATTATTTTCCTTGGGACATAGTACTTTGGAATGTAGCAGAAGGGCTTGATGGGTACTTCCATGTCATCTTAGAAGATACTTTTAAAATGTGGATTTAAGGGAGTTCCCTGGCCGTCCAGTGGTAGGACTCTGAGCTGTCAGTGCCATGGCCTGGGTTCAAGGGTTCAATCCCTGTTCAGGGAACTAAGATCCCACATGCTGTGGGGCATGGCCAAAAAAAAAAAAAAAAAAAAAAAAAAGTGGATTTAAGGATGATTTAGGAAACAAAAGAATTTTTATGTATTTTTTAAAGTTTTTTTATGAGGTATAGTTGATGTACAATGCTGTGTTAATTTCTGCTATACAGCAAAGTGATTCAGTTATACATGTGTATATACATTCTTTTTCATTTTCTTTTCCATTATAGCTTATTAAGGAAAGATAAAAATTTGTAATGCATCAACCAGAATGTTTTAAAGGAAACCTGCTTTTCTTTTTCTGCAAGTAAGTTGTGGTGAAAATAATTATATTTCAGTTTGCTACAGTAGTCTCCATCACTGCTAAGTTATACCTCAAAGCAAATGTCAACATAGTGGAAAGTCAAATAATATCTTAGTAATGCTATGAAAGTAGGTTTCACCTCATGGATCTCATGAAAGAGTCTCAGTGACTTCAAGGGTTCCACAGATCACACTCTGAGAACTGCTGTTTGAATAAACCTGGGAAACTCTCCTAACTGACCCTTGCCTTTGCCTCTTCTTCGTTTTGGAGAATCCCTCTCCCTGAACTGGACTCCCTGCCTCCCCACACTTAGCTGAGGGCCCTGCCTCTGGGGTCCTCTAGGAGAGAACTCACCCCTTGGAAATTGATCCCAGAGAGTGTCCTCAGTCTGGGAAGGGAGGAAGGGGGACAGGTGTTTCCCCTTTGGACCTGGAAACAGTTTGTGCCTGAAGGCACCATACCCACTCATAACCTAGTTTGGTTTTGTTACACACCAGCTAAGTATGTATTCATATCCCAGACAGAAATCTGACATCATCTCTAAGAGAAATAATATTGGCCCTTTCATGGGTCCAGTATATCTGACTTGAGGCCCAGAAAGCATGAAGAGCAGTCCTGTCCAACAGAATGTTCTGTGGTGAAGGAATTATTCTATATCTGTACTGTCAAAATGAGGTAGCCACTAGCTACAGGTCGCTATTTAGCCCCTCAAAAGTGGCTATTGTGCTGAGCACCTTAATGTTATTTAGTTTAAATAGCCATATGTGGCTAGTAGCTAGCCTACTGGGCATTGCATATCAATAATGTTCTTAATTTCCAGTCTCTTCCCCCAAAAAGATACTGTGTGACTCATAGGTTGATGCATATTAAAATAACCTTCATATGGAAACCATGGGTTTGTCTATGTGGGTCTTAGATATATCCTTAAAATGCAGCATGCGCAGAAAGTTTCAGTAACATGTATTTTAACAACTAGAGTGTTCAGACATTAAGGACACCATGGTTTATCACCTTAAGGTCATATGTGTTCAAAACTGCCCATCGCTGGAGCTAATTCTTGTCTTTATAACCTTGAGCTCTTGTTGTTCTTTTCATTAACCTGGTAAATTCAAGCAGACACTAAAGTCTTCACTTAGCCCAAGAGAAAGTATTCACTGAACACAACATATATCAAATACCTTGTAGGGCCTGTACATACTTGTAAAATTATAAAGCAGGAGATGTAAACCTTAGAATCCACCACCTTAGAATTCTTTACTGACTGCTCCTGCTATTCGTTCCCCCCAACTTCAATCAATTCTGTTTCCCTTCACCCTTGGATCCCTTTCTCCTAGACAAAAAAATACATGAATTTTTTACATTTGGGGAATGAAGAGTTGTATGACCCAAAGATGAAAAACCACTAAAAAACCATAAATTTTCTCTATGTCAACCAGACATTCACAAAGATACTAACACATGCCCTTATCAAACTCAAAGACAAAAAAATTGACAAACAGGTAGCAATGGTTTTCATCCAAAGACCACCAGGAGAAAATCTGTGGACAAACAAGTTGGACTTATTGCTGGATGCAGCGAGGGAGATGACACACCATCGGGGACCATGGTGTCTTAGTGTGAGGTGTTAGATAGAACATATAGAGTATGTGGGCTCTGGTTGGGTGATTTGGAGGAGGGTGTATGGAGGAGGGGCTCACTCTAGATTGCATGTTGTCAGGAAGTGGGGGCAATTCTATGACGGGGCATCTCAGTGAATCTTCCCTGTAAGGAGGAAAGACTAGAGTGAGGATGCAGCTGTAATTGGAAAGAAGCCGTGGTTGCTGGTATCAGCACAGGGAGAGGTGTGATACATGGTGAGGTGCATAGTGCTGCCTTGTTTGGTCTGTGCTTGGACCAAATGATGTTGTGGTCTTGTTTTGTCTCACTGTATCATGGTCTCAGGTGTCCTTGTCTGATGTTGATGTTCTGTGAGGTGACATATGTCCAACAGGAGAAGAACACGGCTGTGTGGTGAGCACCAGCCCAGCTTCTGGCAACGCTGAGGCCTAAGGTAAATGTCAGACCAGCTTCTGATGTTGGAGGCTGCTTTGTCCTTCCTGAATTCAGTGTTTTAAAATAACTAAATCCCAAACAAAACATAATTAAAGTGTATTAGAAAACAATTTGGAAAATAAGAAATGCAAATGTCAAACAAATATATAACAAATAAATGTAAAGAAAAATGCAAAGGTGGAATAAGAAACGGGAATAAATTAAAATCTATCATCTTGGCAAAGATAATAGTGTGAGGAGAGTATTGACAGGAATTTAGGGAGAATATATTGTCAGCAAGATTGATGAGATTGAAAACTGGTACAAAAATTTTAAAGGTCACTATGCAAAACGTCTCAATTTCAGTATATTTACATTTAAAATTTTTATTTTGTATTGGTGTATAGGTAATTTACAATGTTGCGGGGTGTTTTGTTTTTTTAGGTGTACAGCAACTTGACTCACTTATGCATAGACGTATATATGTCCTTTTTTGGGTTCTCTTCCCATATAGGTTATTACAGAGTGTTGAGTAGGGTTCCTTGTGCTATACAGTGGGTCCTTGTTGATTATTTTATAAATAGTAGTGTGTATATGTTCATCTCAACCTGCTCATTTTCCCCTGCCCACCACCTTTCCCTTTTGGTAACCATAAGTTTCTTTTCTAAGTCTGTGAGTCTATTTTTCTTTTGTAAAGAAGTTCATTTGTATCCATTTTTAGATTCCACCTGTAAGTGATATCATAGGATGCTTGTCTTTTCTTGTTTCACTTCCTTTCTTGTGGCTGGAAATGGCATTATTTCATCCTTTTTATGGCTGAGTAATATTCCATTGTGTATATGTATCTTATCTTCACTATGCATTCATCTGTCCTTATACACTTAGGTTGCTTCCATGTCTTGGCTATTGTACATAGTGCTGCCATGATCGTTGGGGTTCACGTGTCTTTTGAAAGTACGGTTTTCTCCGGATCTAGGCCCAGGATTGGGATTGCTGGGTCACATGGTACTTGTATGTTTACTTTTTTAATGAACGTCCATACTGTTCTCCCTAGTGGATGTACCGATTTACATTCCCACCAACAGTGTAGGAGGGTTGCCTTCAATATGTTTACATTTTGACATAGAAATTCTCTTTCAGAAATTTATCCTGCGAAGATAATCACACATGTTCTCAAAAATATATATTCAAGGGTGTTTCTTTTTTTTTTTTTTTTTTTTCTGCATGCGGGCCTCTCACTGTTGTGGCCTCTCCCGTTGCGGAGCACAGGCTCCGGACACGCAGGCCCAGTGGCCATGGCTCGTGGGCCCAGCCGCTCCGCGGCATGTGGGATCTTCCCGGACCAGGGCACGAACCCGTGTCCCCTGCATCGGCAGGCGGACTCTCAACCACTGCGCCACCAGGGAAGCCCCTCAAGGGTGTTTCTTGAACTGTGGTTTATAAAAGCAAAAAATGGAAACAATCTAAATGCTACAGTCGTTGTAATGATGGTAACTATGAATAGAGGAACACTTAATAAGAATTAAAGCAATAATGCCATGTGATTTACATAGTGGGTCAAATTTATTCTCAAAGCAAACCCACGAGGGGTTTTCCCTGGTGGTCCTGAGGCTAAGACACCGAGCTCCCAATGCACGGGGCCCGGGTTCTATCCCTGGTCAGGGACCTAGATCCCGCATGCCGCAGTGAAGACCCTGCGCAGCCAATAAATAAATTAATTAGTTAATTAAAGAAAAAAAGGAAACCCATGAGGCACCCAACATGTGATCCCTTTGTACAGACACAGAGAGAGAGACTCAGAGAGAGGAGACACAGAAGGGGAGGCTCAGAGAGGTTAAGGAGCGTATATTTCAAAGCCACCTTGAATCAGGATCTGGAGACACTGGAGAAAAAATGAACAACAGTTAAGACCTGGGTGATGTGCAACAGGCACTGTGGTGAGGGAGATGGACAGAAATGACAAAGATAAATGTAAAGCACTACTGAGCTAAGTGCTGTGGGGAAGAAGTTCATGATATCATGAAAGTAGATAACCAAGAGACCTGACAGCTCCCCTACCACTATTATCAAGAATATTTGAAAGATGTAAAAGATATAGGGTATATAAAACAAGAACAGAATTCTATACAATTGTATAAAATCATAGAACCAAAAAGCCTCTTTGAAATGAAAAATAATGTCATAGAAGTGTATAATTCAGTAGATGAATTGAAAAATTTCAGTCATACTCACATACTCACAGTAAGCAATAGGAATAGACAAGTAATGGCAAGGAGGAGAGAAGACCTGTAAGAATATTTCTCTATCAATCAAGAGATTCCAGCGAGTAAGCAATACAAGTGTCAAAAATAAGGGAGAGTAGGAAATAATAAAAAATTATTTTCAAGAAAATCTCTCGGAGCTTACAGACAAAAATTTACATCTGGAATGGCTAAGCAAACTCTTACTGCAGTAGATGAAAACAGACCGACTCTAAGAAACATCACAGTGAAATTGCAGAAAGGATGGAAAAGAAGCGAGACCTTGAAAACTTCAAGAGGCAAAAAACATGGGCCTGGAGGCTAGAAGACAGTGAAGTAATGCCTTCCGAATTCTAAGGAAAAAAATCAGTATTTCCAACACAGAGTTCTAGATTGAGTCAAGATGAGAGTAAGTCCTAGGGTAGCCTAAGACATTTCAGAGTTACAATGTTTTCCTTTCCATGTTCCCTTCTTCAGGATACTGTTAGACAAAGTGCGGGGGAAATGATGGAGAAAACCAACTACAGGGAAACATGGGATCCAGGCAACAGGGAAGCCTTGTAAAATTATACAGTAGGAGAGAGAGGCAGAGGGCTGCCCAGAATGAGGCGAAGGAGATCCGGGAAGTCAGCCCTGCCCCAGGTGTGCAGGGAACCAGTCTCCGTGTGGCAGCACGGAGGGCTGTGGGAGAGTCTGTGCAAAGAGGTGAAGTTGGTGGAATATCCAATGTGCTTGAATGTATTCAGAAAGACTTAGATTCTGCACAGAGTTTTAGAATGATTTAAAATGAGTCCAATATGGGGCTTCCCTGGTGGCGAAGTGGTTAAGAATCTGCCTGCCAGTGCAGGGGACAAGGGTTTGAGCCCTGGTCCAGGAAGATCCCACGTGCTGTGGAGCAACTAAGCCCGTGTGGCACAACTACTGAGCCTGTGCTCTAGAGCCCGTGAACCACAACTACTGAGCCCGCCTGGTGCAACTACTGAAGGCCGCGCACCTAGAGCCCATGCTCCGCAACAAGGGAAGCCACCACAATGAGAAGCCCGCACACCGCAACGAAGGGTAGCCCCGCTCGCTGCAACTAGAGAAAGCCCGCATGCAGCAATGAAGACCCAAAGCAGGCCAATAAACTACAAAAAAAAAAAAAAATGAGTACAACAGAAGTAAGATATTATTTATTCCAGCAAAATCCTAAATATCCATTCAAGAAAAGTAATCATAGTCTACTAAATGCTCACTTGTGACTGGCATTTCCATCATCATCATAATGCAAATATTGCACACCGAGCTAATCAAAATTACAAAACTGATAGATTTATAATTATAAATTATAACCATTTTGGGAAGACGGGTGTGTGAAAGAAAACCCAATTAGCTAAAGATGATACATACAACTGAAAGCAAAGGAGTATTAAAAGCATGCTTTTTAGAGACATAGAAGAAACAATTAGAGAATCAGCTTAAGAACTAAAACACTTCTCTCTGAGATTCAAGAGACGGGGGACATGGTAGATTGGGGACATCGGTCTAGATATCAAATCTTGTAGAAGTATTTTACTTTTTAAAACTATGTGCATATATCCATTAGCTAAAAATAAAAAGACAACCTAGTAGATGAGAGAATGGCCTTTGGCCTTAGGAATTGTGTTAAGAAGAGTCATAGAAATGGAGCAGTAGTTGGAAGGAAACTGTGGTGGAGTGGTGGATCTTTATGGGAGAATTTTGTTTTGATTTATTTAGTTTTGTTTGATTAATTTTAATGGGAGGAATTGCAGCATGTTTGTAGGCAGGGATGAAGGAGCAGTAGAGAGTGGGAAACTGATGACACAGGGGAGGATGGAGTCGGATCCTGTACCCACACTGAGGGGCAGCCTTAGACAGGAGGGGACCATCCATCATCACTGGTGGGAAGGTGAGATACAGGTGCAGATGTGGGAATAGTGCAGGAGGAGGATGTAATTGTCACCTGAGTCCTTTCTTTTTCCTGATTGAAAAAAAAAAAGCTCACCATTAAGGACAGGGAGTGGGGGATGGGTGGAGGGGTCTGAGGGGAAAGGAGGAAATGAGAAATAGCCCTCTCAGGGGTGTGAGAGTGAGCTGACTGGGAAATGGCATCTGGAGAGTTCAGGGTGGGGGCCACTGAGGTCTGGGCTGATCAGCTTAGAGAAATTTCCAGCTCTTGGGCAACAACAGGACGATGTATAAGAAACTAAAGAAAAATACAACAAAATATCTCCAAATGTGAGGATTACATTCTTTTTACTTTGTCATTTATCACTTTCAACACTGTATTACTTGTTTTACAGTGAACATACATTATATCCTATATTATACATTACACATATACATCATAATAAGAATTAAAAAAAGCTTTGTTTAAATTTTTAAAAGGAAGGCAAGTGGGCAGAAAAAGTGAAGAGCTGTGGGCACAGAGCTGGATGTGCTGGGCTCCGTGCCTGAGCTCTGGGCAGTGAACTCACACAGCCTTTTCTCCTTTTCTCAGGACCGTGTTTTCTTTGGAGGCCAAGCAGGATTTTTCCCTTCTTTTTTCAGTGTGGTCACTTATTAGGACCTTGTCACCTCTTTGATGCTTTTAAGATGGTTTTTATATTTTACATGGCATTTTCAGCGAGCAGAATTCTCCCTACAGTCCAGGCCATCTTTTCCAGTAATGGAATTTCTGTGGCAGAATAGCTCAGTTAAAAGACTTTGGGTGCCAAAGTAGAGAATGTGTGTCCTAATGCAGGATCTGAAGAGGATCTGTCAGGTGTTTTACAAGTGCAAGGGATTTGAATGTAATTTTTGAAAGCATATTTACCTACATAGAAGGGTACTCAAGGGTACATAAAATAAATAATTCATGTTCTCCCTCTCATCCCCCATTTGCCCAAGTCCTCTACTTGGAAACCATTGCAGTTGGCAATTTTTCTTTTTTCTTCTCCCCCAATATATCTATGCATTAATGAATACTGTTATGCCAGTAAAAGAGCTCAGACCACAGACTGGGAGAAATTATTTGTAAATTCACATATCTGATGAAGGACTTGTTTTAGAATATACATAGAACACTTAAACTCAATAATATGAAAACAATTTAAAAACGAAGGAAAGAGCTTCCCTGGTGGCACAGTGGTTGAGAGTCCGCCTGCCGATGCAGGGGACACGGGTTCGTGCCCCGGTCTGGGAGGATCCCACATGCCGCGGATCGGCTGGGCCCGTGAGCCATGGCCACTGAGCCTGCGCATCCGGAGCCTGTGCTCCGCGATGGGAGAGGCCACAACGGTGAGAGGCCCGCATACCGCAAAAAAAAAAAAAAAAAAAAAAACGAAGGAAAGTCTGAACAGACACCTCTTCAAGAAGATCTATCAATGGGACTGCATATGAAAAGATGCTCAACATCATATATTATTAGGAAATGTAAATTTAAAAAAATGATGTATCATCACACCTATTAGAATAGCTAGTATCCAAGAACTGGTGATACCAAGTGCTGTCCAGGATGTGGAGCGACAGAAACCCTCACTGGGGCAGGAATACGAAGCAGCACAGCCCCTAGAAATTATAAAGCTACACATAGACCCTCCATCCAGTCTACTGAGCACTCTAGTCCTCATGCAACTCATTTGAATGAGTTGCACTTATATATGCACAAACCCCTGCACACCAATGTTAATAGAAGAACGCCCCTCAAGTGTGGGCTGCACATAGTAACTTCCTTCTAAAGACTACAGTATGGAAAGTAGGGAAGTAAAAATAAAAGTTCACAAGGAGAAACCTGGGAAATGTACCTTAGCCAGGTGATAAGGTGAACTTATTACTGATAATCAAGTGGAGAGTATACACCCTTGCTGTGTGGAGAATGTCACTTCATCTCTGTGGTCTTCTTCTCCAAAATTCTTTGCCCCAGTCAACCAACTTGAATAGATGGACATTCTACAGTATCCCTGAGCAGTACTCAAAAACATCAAGGTCATCAAACACAAGGGACCTCTGCGAGACTGTCACAGCCACAGGAGCCTGAAGGAGACATGATTGGGACTTAACCCAATGTGTCTTTGATAGGATCGTAGATCAGGAAAGGGAAAAACTAATGAAGTCCAAATAAATTCTGGAGTTTAGTACTAATGTATCAGTATTGCTTCATTAGCTGTGACAAATGTATGATGGTGATATATTACCACAGAGAGACTGAGCGTGGGATTTACAGGAACCCTTAATAACTTTGCTACTTTTTTTGTGAATCTCAAACTACACTAAAATGAAAAAAAAATTAATATCTGCCAGAAACGAACAGAGAGTGAAATAATTATCAACTTTGAGTTTTCCAGAGTGTTTTCATCAATGAGCTGGAGAGACGGGCTGTGGAGAGGAAAGATGGAGACCTTAGACACAAGGCAGGGCTCTCCTCCCCTCTAACCCCCGCCCCATCCCCGAGCCCGACCCCAGAGCTTCTCAGGCAGCATCTTCATCCCCCCATTGCTGACCAGCCTCCAGGGCAGCCATCTCTGTCGGACTCAGACCACAGCCCATCCTCTCCCTTCCTTGTGCTGAATAGGAGAGGGCGGAGTGGTGGCGCCCCCGTGTGGCCACAGTTGCTGATGACAGGAGACCTGAGCTCCCCTTTGACCCCCTTACAAAAGACCTGCCCAGGGTTTCCCTGGGCTCCTAGCAGTGGGTCAGTGCTGCGCACACAAGTTGGAGTTCATCCAGTGTCAAGTTCAAAGTCTGAACTGTTACCCAGAATACAAGCTGACACGGACCTTTATCTCCCCATCAAACCACCAAGGACTTTGGCCTCAGGGAAGATCAGATTTCAAGGCCATTAACAGCTGGTTCCCAGGTCCAGGGTGGACCCCACAAACACACTGGGTGTCCTCAGTCTCCAGGGGTGGGACCTTGAACCCCAAGTCCTTGTCACTTCTTCCAGCTGCTGACAGGGTTATAGACTCTTTCTCGAGGGAATCAACTCTGGAACCTCCATCCCTAGAATGGGGTAGAAGAGGGGGAGAGGGGGAGGGGGAGGGGGAGGAGATCCCCTAAAGTATCTGCCTATGAAGATGGGGATGCTCCTGGAGAAGGGAGGAGAGGAAGGAAACAGTGACATTAGGGGATGGAGGCCAACAGGAGTGGAGGGGGAGGAACGCGAGAAGAGAGGGGCAGGGCGGGTCACTCAGTGGACACATGTGTGGGGAGGGTGGGGTCTGTGTGGGGAGAGGCACAGGGGCTTCTGGCCTGGGTGCTGGTAGAGGCTCTGTTTTTCACCTGGATGATAAGTACACAGGTGTCAGCTCTATATTTTGCTGGTAAACTATGCTTATGTTTTAGGTGTTCTCCTGTCCTTACAGGTATGGTATAACTCAGGTACACCTGGAAGAAAGAGAAAAGAGAAAAGGAGAGAGGGGAGGTGGTTAAAGGAATTCCTCTCTTCCAGAGAAATAACCTCACCCCCAGTCCTCACTCCACCCCACACAGACATGGTGCTGGGGGCCAGCAGGGAGACTCAAGGAAGGGAGAGTCCATCCCAGCTCACAGCCCGGGGCTGCCTGGACATCGTCTCCCTGTGAGCTAAGACGGCGGGGACCACTGTGCCAAAAGACTGGCTAAAGACCTTTGGAAAAAGACCTGCCCAGCTGGTGGCCATGGAGGTGGAGAGCAGAGGACAGGAGAGCAGAGGACAGGACGTGGACTGGAGCCTGGAGACCACAGTGGGACAAGGAGATCAGCCTTGAGTCTGGTCCCGGGGGTCCTCCTAACATTTCCCTGAGACACGAAAACGACCTCTCCCCTCCCCAGACCTACAGGACCCAGGCGTCCCAACACTGTACCCAAGGACACCAAGCTTGGCCCCTCCTGTCCAGCCATCAAATCTGCCACCGTTTGAAGCCTCAAGGGTCCTCTCCGCTCCTCCCCAGTCCCGAGGGCCCAGGACAGCCCAGTGTCCTGCCTCTTCTTCCCCTTCGTGGACCTAATAATAGACAGGGACCGGCTGTCTGGATCCCTCCAGCCACTTTCAAACCTGAAATTAAAGGCCCTGTGGTCCTGGACTCTGATCTAATTTGTGGCCCTGATGTTGACACAGGACTTCGGGGTCAGGGTTCAGGGGAGGCTCCCCAGGGCCCCACAGGCTGCAGCTGAGCCAGGCTTCCAGCTGAACAGAATCGGCGGATTCTGAACATAAAACTGGGACCTAGAGGAGACACATCAGCCACACGGAGGAGTGAAAAGCTGCCTTTGTCTCTCCCCGCTTCCATCCACAACCAGTAAACATCCATGACACACCACAGGTGACTCT
The DNA here is from genome assembly GCF_964165515.1 of Mesoplodon bidens. Lineage (NCBI taxonomy): Eukaryota > Metazoa > Chordata > Mammalia > Artiodactyla > Ziphiidae > Mesoplodon > Mesoplodon bidens. The sequence goes on from NC_138172.1 coordinate 83,330,321, forward strand.
GCCCAACACACCAGGACTCCGGTGTGCATGGAAAGGTGGGTGGACTGCGACACAGAGATGAGGCTGAACCTAGGGAAGAGCAGAGGCGGAGCCTGCGATCCTGTTCTCCACCTGCGGCCACTGAGCTGGAAGCCCCAGAACACCCAGTAGCAGCCGCAACAGGACACAGGAATCCAGCCTTCCAGCCTCAGCAGTGCCCAGGGCCCCAGGTAACTAGGCAGCAGCAGAAGTGGGTCCTGGGACCCCAGCCACCAGCCCCTGAGACGCCCATGACTTTGGCCCCTCCAGCCACCCACTGGCAGCAGCAGAGCCAAGAACCTTACAGCACAGGACGTGGCAGAGGTGCCTGCACCACCCCAGCTACCCACGCCCCCCTCGTCCCCCGTGGTTCAGGGGATCCCGGACACGAGGGAAGAGCCCACTATCCCAGGTCACCAGGCAGCGATGCCAGTGGCACAGGCAGCAACAAGGCACCAAAATCCCTGGAGGCACAAGAAGCAATAAGAGGGCACGGGACCACACCCCTGATGCGGGGTGGAAAGTGCCAACTCTCCCAAGCAGGTAACACAGGTAGGAGAACCCCAAACCTGTGCTGTAGCGCCACCTCCAGGAAGAGAAGAGAAAAGCCTCTGCTCTCTAATTTGTTGAATGGTTAGAATCAAGCAGAAAAGTGCTCCCCACTTCACCAGTGCTGGCAGAGGAACAGCACAGCAAGCACACGAAGAACCACAGTAACACTGCATCACAAAAAGTAAAGGACAGTTCTCCAGAAACCAAACTTAAGGTCATGGAATACTGTGACATAACTGATAGAGAATTCAAACAGCTCACGAGGAAACGCAACAAGCTACAAGAAAAATCAGAAAGGCAGTATAACGAGCTCAGGAATACTATGAATGAACAGAAGGAATACTTTACCAAAGAGACTGAAACTCTAAGCAAAACTATATAATTTCAGTGTACTTATGTGGTGCACTTTCTTTAAATTGATACCTAAATATTTTATCCTGATGCTATTATAAATTGAATTTAAATGTATTCATTTTCCAAGTCCCGCGCTCCTGTGTGCTTCCGCCCAGCCACCCGCCCCGGATCCGGCGCAACGGTGCCCAAGTGCCCGAAGTGCGACAAGGAGGTGAACTTGGCTGAGCGGGTGACCTCCTGGGGAAGGACTGGCATGGCCTTGCCTGAAGTGTGAGAAATGTGGAAAGACGCTGACCTCGGGGGGGAGGGGACACACTGAGCATGAAGGCAAGCTCTTTTGCAACGAACCCCGCTACGGGGCCATGTTCAGACCCAAAGCCTTTGGGCGCGGTGGAGCGGAGTGTCACACTTTCAAGCAAGCCCAGGTTTTGGAGACCCCATCCCCGGCTGCCCTGGCGGCCGCAGCCCTCTTGGCCGATGGCAGGCCCTCTCCACAGGCACCTGGGGCTGTCCTGTAGACCCCCATGCCCTCAATAAACCCGTACACTTGGAAGAAAACAAAAGAAAACACATTCATTCATTTTCCTAATTTTATATTTCTGGCACAGAAGTCTAGCCAAGTTGTGAAAGCAAAGGAACAGTCCTTGAAGAAAATAAATAGTGCTACTCCAGGGAACACACGAATGGTAAGAATGCAAAACCATCTTATCGCTGATATGGAGAAAGTTTTAGTGCTCTGAATAGAAGATCAAGCCAACCACAACATTCTCTTCAGCCAAATTCTAAACCACAGCAAGGCCCTAACTCTCTTCAATTCTATGAAGGCCGAGAAGGTGAGGAAACTGCAGAAGAAAAGTTTGAAGCTAGCAGAGGTTGGTTCATGAGGTTTAAGGAAAGAAGCCGTCTCTGTAACATGCAAATGCGAGGTGAAGCAGCACGTGCTGACGTAGAAGCTGCAGCAAGTTATCCAGAAGGTCTAGCTAAGACCATTAATGAAGGCGGCTACACTAAATAACAAATTTTCAATACAGATGAAACAGCCTTCTATTGGAAGAAGATGCCATCTAGGACTTTCAGAGCTAGAGAGGAGAAGTCAATGTCTGGCTTCAAAACTTCAAAGAGGAGGCTGACTCTCTTGTTAGGGGCTAATACAGCTGGTGACTTAAACTTGAAGCCAGTGCTTATTTACCGTTCCTCAAATCCCAGGCCCTTTAAGGTTTATGCTAAATCTACTCTGCCTGTGATCTGTAAATAGAACAACAAAGCCTAGATGAGAGCACATCTGTTTACACAATGGTGGACTAAATATTTTCGTCCCACTATTGAAGCTTACTGCTCAGAAAAAGATTCCTTTCAAAATATTACTGCTCATTGATGATGCACTTGGTCACCCAAGAGCTCTGATGGAGATACACAATGAGACTTTCCCTTCTCTCCAGCTTTCCCTGGTTGCTCATGGACCAATGACATGGTCTTAGGTATGTTGGGTCATGCTAATAAGGGCAACATCCCAGGGACAGCAGAAAACAAAGGTCAAGGAGACCTGGACGCCTGGACATCCTCGTGGTGCAGAGCCACCCTAGCAGCCCTGGAACTGCCTGCCTCACTGTTATGGGAGCCACACACAAGCTTCCATCCTGTGAGACCACTGTTATTTGGGTTCTGCTGCACATACTGAATACATATTGGGAGAACAGGACTTCCCAGGGGTGTGTGGCTGTGGTGGTCTGTTCTAAGATGAGCAGAGATATATTTACAGTGTCACCACTTGGGCTCCTGGGACATTATTGTAAATGGAGAAAGGAAGAGCTGGGCCAGGGTTGGGGGCACAGCACAGGGAGACTGGAGACTGTTACCCTCCTCATCTTTCTAGCCACGGGGTCTGATAGGGGAGCGTTTGGGTCACCAGGTGTGAGATTTAGGAGCCTTCGTTCCTTCACTTCCCTTCTTGTCCTTTTCACAGACAGTTCTCTTGACATTCCAGCCAGGATGAGAATCACTGCTGGTGGTCTCTTCCTCGTCCTCCTCCTGTCTGATGGCAGTGACTGTGGAGGCTGAGATCTAGAGGAGAAACTCCTCAGGTAGGGAGAGAATGCAGCGTCAGTTGTCATTGGGTTCCATCGGGAATCTCTGCTTCCCCAGCCAGGCCTGGACAGCCAGCCCTGAGACAGCTGACCCTGGGTCCCTCCTATCTTTTTCCCTGTTGATCCCCAAATATACATTCATCACTTGCCCTATTCCTTTTGTTACCAGTGAGTCACTAGGTCCAGCTTATGTTCCAAAAGTATTAGACAGGGACATAGATACCAGAGGAGGGAGCATCGGGGACCAACTTAGAGTCTGCCGACCACAGGGTGACTTTGGGACCATGTGACTACATGGCCTGTCACACGGCTGAGGCTAGCAATGCAGAGACCAGAATAAAGAGTTCAAGTCAAAGGTTTTGGGGCTCACTTCACAGGAATCCAGATCAAAATTATATTCCCGAAAAACTGGCCCAATCTTCCAGGTAATTTGGGATTTTTAAAAGAGAGAACGTTGTAGGTAGAAACATAAACGTAGGAAATGAAAAGCAAGATAGCAGCGCTGAGAGCGCTGTCTCACTGTCACTGACAACGATCCTTCCAGTTTCCGCAAGAACCACAGTGGTGAGTTAGCTGGTACGTGATGTGACCACCACCCCTGCATCCTTTAAGTCTTTGAGGATGACGTTAACTTCTTTCATCACCCCAAGACACAATATCGTTTTTAATGTTGTGTCGTGGCTGAGCTTGGGAGGCTTTTTCAGGGGCTTCCACTAAGCCTTTCTTACTAAAAGCTTTTACTTCACAGATTAAAAAAATATATATGAGCTCTTTGGGTGACATTTCCAATTACAGCTCATAAGCTTGAGAAAACCAAAGGTAAGATTTTTCCAGATTTGGCTAATGCCCTAAGGATAAAAACAACTTTTCCCTCTGGGTTATTACCCACATTTATATTTTGGCCTAAACAATTATTCTCTAGATAACTGTACTTATGGAAGCTTTTTATACTTTATTTATTATGTTTATTTGTTTTCATTGGAAGAGGCAGCCTTAAAACAAGTTCTATCGCATTACTGGGAATGGAGTCTCCATGACCTATTTTTTCACTCCTGCTATTTATCTGGCAGCATGGTAGGTGCTAGAATATAAGTCCACCCAAACCAATACTTTATCTCTTCTGTGAGCCAGTGCTGGTTTGTGAAATGTTTGCTCTCAGCTCACAATAAGAAACATACAGACATTGAAAGTGAGTGTAAGCAAGTAAATTTCTACCTTTATCTTGACCCAGACTGGTAATTGCCAAGAAAAAGATGAGCATTTATATCATGTGATTGGATCTGCTAAGACTGTTGGATCATTAGTTCCTCATGGACCAGAGATTGAGTAACTTGGTGTCTAAACTAGTATTGATACTTTTTAAAGACTTTTGTGGGGATCACATGTAAACTGATAAGTGATATGGATACTTTCCCCAGAAAGATGTGCATGTACAAAGAAATATGAAACGTAGTATAAAATGTCAGTGTTTATGTATGGATCCCATGAAGACTTACAGATCTTGTTTATTTAAGCTTAGAGACAAAGGTAGGGAGAGGACATTTTGAGTAATCATTTCATTATGGAAAAATGCACTCTGCTTATCTGAGTATAAACTGGAGTAGACAGAAGCTGGACCCCATAACAGAGCATCACAGAAGAAGTTGAAAGATGTCATTTATTACTTATTCATCCATCCAACCTGACTGCTTACAATGTACCAGGTCAAGTTCTCGTTTAGATCACTGCTGCAAAAATTGTAATTTGTCATTCTTTTTCCCTTCCTCACCTTCAACCTCCACCCCTAGAATGTGTGCCCTCTTCCCAAGTTAGGGGAATTTCAAACTTGAAGATCTTGGTAGGCTGTAGAGACCACCTCCCTCTATAAGAGAGAAAAACCTGCTTCTAAACATTCTGGCAGGTTGAAACAGCCTGAGGCTCCACCAGGCAGGTGACCCCATGCTGGACTCTGACTCAGGACGTGCTGCCACAGAGAGGCTGGAACTGTGCTGAAGGCTTTGGCACATGTGGCCGAGGCGGCAGTAGTTGTCAGGAGCAGCAGAGACAACAGGCTGAGCCGCAGGGCGCGCTGTCCAGCATCAGGGCTGACATTGCTGTGAACAGTGGCATCTGGGCCCACCTGCACGGGCAGGGCTTCCTCGGTGGGACCTGACCCGTGTGCGATTGTGTATTCTGTTCCTGGCTGTGTAGTCTCAGGGCTGTTTTGTGGCTTTTTCCTGAAATAAAACTACAATCAATCTCTCTCTCTCTCTCTCTCTCTCTCTCGTTCCATTTAGAACAATTTGAAACCCTTTTTTGCCCATAAAGAATTGCATGAGAATACCATGTAGTGAAACTCTGAGAGCAGGGATTCAGAGACTCTGCCCTGCTGCTTATTGAGATATGATTGATCTACAATATTGAGTCAGTTTATGGTGTACAACTTGTTGACTTCATACACTTAATATTGCAAAATAATTACCACCGTAGCATTAGCTTACAACTGTATCAACGCCACATAATCACCTGTTTCGTGTGTGTGTGGAGAAAATTTAGGTCTACCCTTAGAACTCAAAAGCTTTTCTTTATGCTGAGAGGATAACTGCTTCTTAAATTTTCCACCTGGCTATACTGCATGGTAGAGAAAACATGCATCTCCCAGAAAATGTCCTGACTTTTTTTTCCCAGGGAAAAACATTTCCATGAGGATTTAAAACCCCTCCCCACCCTGATTACTCTCTGATCACTGACCTCAGTGGATCCCAATCTGCCTGAGCCTCAGGACTGCTTGTAGGGATTGTTACAAAATACTCAGGACTCTTCCCCGATCCACCATCTCAGAATGTGGGCATGAGGTCCAGGAATTCCTTATGAACAAGCCCTAAAGGTGAGGCTGACACACAGCCACGTGGGAATTCTGGTCTACTTTGTTGCTACGAAATGTGTGATCTGAAGACCAGCAACATCAGCACCAAACTTGTTTAAAATGCAGATTCTCACGCTCCCTTCCACCTGAGGCGTGCAGGTGATGCACAGGAAGATCGGGACCCCCCTGGTCTCCTTGCCGTCTAGACTTGGTGTTCAGAAACGTGGGGTCTGCTCGGGTGTGTGGTCTGATCAGATCTCATAGCGCTGGGGGGTCCAGGGTTCAGTCCTTGTCCTTCATCTTCTGTAGCCAATTCTCCCCTGGTGACCTCATGTGTTCTCAAAGCTTTAAACCTCATTTATAGGATGTCACCTTCTCCAAATATTTCTCCAGCCATCTCACCTGAACCCCAGACTCAGTTTGCCCTTTCCTAAAGCGAATGCCAATGCTGCCGCCTCCTCAAATATGCTGCTTCCAGAGTCTCCCCATTTCTGCGGAAGGTGCCCCACATGTCTACTTGCAAATCTCAAAATTTGCGGTCTTGCTTCATTCTGCTTTCTTATAACCCAAATTTCATCCGTTAGGAATTGCTGTAAAATGCCATTTTCAGAATATATCCAGAATCCAATCAGTTACTATTACTTTCCCTGCTCACACCCCAGACAAGCACCAGCATCTCCAGCCTGGACACTGCACCATTTCCTACAGTTTCCTCTATGGAATCTCTTGCCCTTCACCTCCTGATTCTGCCCAGCAGCCAGACGTTTCTAAAGAGTAGTCACACGAGGTCAATCTTCTGTTCAAACCATCTTGTAAACTCCGCATCTTACTCAGACAAAATCAAAACCCTTCTAATATTGTCTAGGTGTATATGATCTGTCCAGACACTGGATTTCATCTCCACTCCTCTCTCCTCCAGCTACGATGGCCTCCTCGCTCTTCCTTGAACACGCAGACACTCTCCTGCCCTAGCGCACTGGCACTGGAGGCTCCCCGGCCTGGAGAGAACTTGCCCCAGACATCCTCGTGGACATTCCTTCATGTCTTTCACATCTTTACTCAAAGGTCACCTTCTCAATGAGGCCCACACTGACCGCCCTAGTAAAACAGGCATCATCCCTGTCCCCACACACTTACACGCTGGGTCACCTTCCTCAAAGCACTTACCAGCTTTTAATGTGAACACTTCCCTCACTTACTAGTGTCCTAGCGCACACTCTGCCCGTTCCCCTAGAACATATACTGCACATGTCGGACAGGTTTTGTCTGTTGTTAGTTCCCTGAGGTTTCCTAGATGCAAGAACAGTGTGTCATGTATCTGGCACACAAAAATGTCAACTGAATGAATGAGCAGTGTAGAGCATCTCCCTATCCTAGAGACAGTGTCTTTACTAACATGACCTCAGGCCACAGGTTGCCTTGTGGCAGCTACAACACCACATCCATTCGCAATGACATCAATGCTGCCTGTACTTTTCTCACAAGGGCTGATCTCCCCTCCCTCTCACACCAATCAGTCTGCACACCACACACCATGCTCCTTCTCTCTTCAGAAAAGAATATCCTGCACTTATGTGTCCTCTATTCCAACGTACCCTGACTCTATTAGACTCTGCTTTGTAAATCCATCAGTTTGGATTGGAGTCAGCACTAGGCTTAGAAGATCAAAGGGCAGAAGAGGGGCCAGGCTGCAGAGAAGAGAGAAATCCAGCAAGAATTAAGTCAAGATGAGTGACTATTGGGTCCCTTCTGTTTGCTCATTCCAGAATCTGGTTCCTTTTAAAAGATGGGGAAAAGTTGGAAAGAAGAATCCAGCAAACATCTCTAGAAGGAGGGCAAGAGCTGGATGAGGCTGAAAATTGCTCTCTTGATACTACTGAGAATCCTGTGTGCAGGGCCCCCTTGGACTTGTGGGGACATCGACAGGCAAAATGACTCCTGCTGCTGTCAGAGATGGGGACACCCAGAGAAGAATCAGACCAGAACTCTGCACATGAAAAACAACAGTCATTATTCCAACAATAACAACAACTAAATAAGCAAAATATAAACACGCACTATAAAGACAGGGACTGAGGATGGAACCAATGCCTGAGCCAAGGCTACATGGTTAGAGGAAGCCCTTGCTTCCCACAGTCCTGGAGACAGTACAAGGCCCAGGTGATTTCTGAGCCTCTGAGATCACAGGTCCTGGTGGGACAAGGTTCTAGAAGTGACGAGGACAAAGGAACAGAGCAGATGACCTGGCAGAGCAGTGACCACATCAAAGCCACGATGCAGTGAGCACGGAGTGGGCACAGGCCGCGTCCACGCTCAGCTCCTCACCGCCTCCTTCTGTCCCACCTGCAGCAGACAGAGCACAGCAAGCACACGGATTCTGGAAGGTTCTCAGCACTTCCATTTATTTTCTCTCTCAAACTTTAAGAATCCTTTCCTTTATTATCCCATCAACGCCTCATGGCAGGAATTAGAAAAAACAAAATTCATATAGAGATTTTATTCCCAACAGGCAAGTAAGACATTATCACTCAGTGCACCACGAAGTTAAGACAGGGATGGAGGTGGCCCAGCCCTGCCTCTGCTGCAACAGGCAAGTGGATCAGGGAAGAGAACACAGGTCAGGGTGGGGAGGGGTCGTGGTGGGCAGGGGTGGGCCAGTCTCCCCACCTCCTCACATTATGCTCCGAGGAACACAGACACATTCAGCTGCAGCTGCAGAGAGAGGAGTCACAGGATCTGAAGCCACAAAGTGGGACCGTGCACCACTCAGTCCCCACGAGGCTATTGTCTCACACTGTGAAAGAAAATAACCATGAACAAAGTCAGGTCAGTCATGTAAGTGCTGACCTTCCCAACAGCCCCCCACATGCTCAAACGTCCCACGCAAAGATCCCCACCACCCGGGGCATCCCCTCGGCCCCAACACCTCTCCCAATCTAGGCCCTCTAGGGTCTCACCTTTAGGATCCATGAGAGACACATCAGAGCCCCGGGCACTGTCACTGCCTGGGGGAGAACAAAACCAGGACGTGGTCAGAACCCACAGGAGAGAAACTAGAGAAGGACCTTTAGGAGGGTGAGCCCCCCATGGCCTCCTGTCTGCACCCTCACAAGGGTCTCAGGAATCACACCCCGTCCACACTTACTTGCAGCCTGAGCATAGCTCCCTCCTTTTTCACCTGTAAGAAGAAAACACGTGAGAGGCCAGGGAGAAGACTGAGTTGAGATCCTAGAGGAACCCCCTAGTCCTGGACCACAGAGAACTTTCCAGAACTTTTGACCAAAACCCATGATAGGATCAGGAACACGAAGAAAGGAGATGTGGGGGGACTGGATCAACTTCTGCCCTCCTGGGGGTCTCTCCCCAGCAGGGACCTTCCCTCTCTGACCTTCAAGTGCTGGTAATCTGGTCCCCAACTGGAATTATGAAGGTGAAAAAATCTGTCTTTCATTTCCACATGTGCTTTACAAAAGGGTAAGTGCCAGTTTCCAGACTGGCAAGCAATGTTTCTGAATGGTACTGCCCAGTAAAAACGCAGGCAAGCTTCTACCTGGGCTTGAAACTCCCCAGTGAGACAAGAAAACTCAGATCCCTCCCTCCCTTCCCTACCTGAGTGCTTCTTCCTCCAGATCACAGCTCCAGCCACCACGGCTACAGTGACCACCAAGAGAACCAGGCCAACAATGAGGCCCATGATGGGGACGGTGGGCTGAGGAGGGTCTGTGGAGGAAAGGGAAGGGGCCCTGACCTCAGGCTTGAATCCCGACCTTGCTGAAAGTGTCCAAAAGGGCTCCTGCTTTATCTGAGAGGAAGCTCCAACCACCATGTCCCTCCTTACCCCATCTCAGGGTGAGGGGCTCCTGAAGCCCCTCGTGCTGCACATGGCACGTGTATCTCTGCTCCTCTCCAGAAGGCACCACCAGGGCCACCCACTTCTGGAAGGTTCTGTCCCCTGAAGGCCTGGTCTGCACAAGCTCCATGTCCTGGATCTGATCCTCCCCATCACGCTGCCAGGTCAGTGAGATCTCCTTAGGGTAGAAGTCCAGGGCCCAGCACCTCAGGGTGACCTCACGGTCAGAGATGGGGTGATGGGTCACGTGTGTCTTTGGAGGGTCTGAGGAGGAAGAATCAGAAAATTCACACTTAGTGTTACCTTCATGGGCCACTGAAGCAGCATCATGTGACCATCCTGAGAATGAACAGCACAACAGGTTTGAAATGAAGCAGCCAAAACACCAGGCTCCAGCCTGGACTCCGGGGTCTGGGAAAATCTCCCAGTCCTTGGAAAGTTCTAGAATAAGGATGAAAGCCAAGGTAGGAGGCTCCATGTAAAGGGGAGAATACAGAGCAATGGTCCTGTCTTTGGTGGAGGCTGAATGACTCAGAAAAGCTGGAGTCAGGCCTCCTAAGATGTTCTCAGGCTGAGAACAGGCCTTGAGAGAGAAAGTCATGGTTCACAAGATGGGGGTCAGGGTCAAAGGGCGCCGCTGGTCAGTTATTTCAGGGATGGTTTCCTGCTTCTTCCCCAAAGAGACTGGATTCCTTCACTGTCTTTCAGAGAAGTGAGGCCACCGGCGAGTCACTGTCTTGTACAGAATATGGAAACCTGGGCGGATTCCTCCCTCTCCCAACAAGAAGTTGGGGTGGTGTTTCCACAGGGACCCCATTTCCTCCCCTTGTGGGAAGCCAGCTCCAGCCCGAGGGGAGACCAGGGAGGCCCCGCGGCCCCTCGTACCTGCGCGCTGCAGCGTGTCCTTCCCGGTCTCCAGGTATCTGAGGAGCCACTCCACGCAGGTGCCCTCCAGGTAGTTTCTGCGTTGCTCCGCAGCACCGGCCGCCTCCCACTTGCGCTTGGTGTTCTGAGCCGCCGCGTCGGCCGCGGTCCAGGAGCGCAGGTCCTCGTTCAGGGCGATGTAATCGGCGCCGTCGTAGGCGTCCTGCCAGTACCCGCGGAGGAGGCGACCGTCCGGCCCCACGTAGCAGCCGTACATCGCCTGGATGGTGTGAGACCCTGACCCCGCCCCGACCAGCCGCAGCGATTAAACCCAAACGGAAAATGAAAGCGGGTAAAGTCCCCGCGGGCTCTTCCCGGGTCGGAGACCGGGGGGGTCCCGCAATGTTGGGGTGACCCTCGGACCCGGAGACTCGGGTCGACGCCGGCCCGTCCCTGAGAATGGGGGTCGTGACCCGGACCCGGGCCCGCGTCGCTCACCGGCCTCGCTCTGGTTGTAGTAGCCGCGCAGGGTGTTCAGGCCCACTCGGTACATCTGTGCGGCGCCCTTTTGCTTCCGCGTCTCCTCTTCCCAATACTCCGGCACCTCCTGCTCCACCCACTGCGCCCGCGGCTCCATCCTCGGATTCGGGGCGTCGCTGTCGAACCGCACGAACTGCGTGTCGTCCACGTAGCCGACGGCGATGAAGCGGGGCTCCCCGAGGCCGGGCCTGGACACCCCGGTGTAGAAATACCTCAGGGAGTGGGAGCCTGGGGGCGGGGAGGGGTGAGACCTGGTCCAACCCTCCTCCGGCGCGGGTCCCCGGGTCCGAGGTGACGGAACCGGGAAGGGGGAGGGGGCGAGGGGCTCGTGAGACGGAAAAGGTGTGGAGGTCGGAGAAGGGCCGGCACCTCGGGGGGAGAGAAGAGGGGGCGGGAAGCAAGGGAGGGACAGGCGGGGACCGGGGTGAGGGGGCGGGTCTGGGCTGGGGGCGGCGGCGTGGGTCCTCCCCTGGGAGTGCTGCCCCCCCGACCCCCGGGGTCCCCTCGGTCCTCCCCGCAGAGGGCGTTCCCTCCCGACCCCGCACTCACCCGCCCAGGTCTCGGTCAGGGCCAGGGCCCCCGAGAGTAGCAGGAGGAGGGTTCGCGGTGCCATGACCCGCATCCTCGGGGTGTGCAAGAAAGTGAGTGCGGCGGGTCGGTGGAGACTTTATAACCGGGAACCGCGGGGACGCTGATTGGCTTCTCCAGAAACCGGACACGCAATGGGAGTGAGAAGTGGGTCGCGTCACGAGTGTCCAGGCAGGAGGGCCCGACACAGGTTGTGAGAGAGAAAGCGAAACTCGGGGAGACGGGGATTCCCCACCACGGAGCGCCACGGAGCGTCCCGGCCCCAGAGACCGCCTGACAGCCTGAGAGCCTGAGGGCCTGCACGTCCCGGGACCAGGGACTTTGCCCGATCCTTCCCCTCCTGCACCCAGAGCTCTTTGTCACACTGTCTCCCTGAGTCCTGGCCCAGGGACTGTGTAGTCAGCGATTTTCACAACATTGTGGTCAGAATTTTTATACAGTCTCACAAACTAGTGACGACCCCAAAGATAGTTTTGTTTATGTGGATACTTCTATCGATACGTTCCAAAGTAGAAATAATAGAGTTCAAAAAATTTTAATTAATTTATTTAGAATAATATTAATAACCCATGATTTAATATGAAAAATAACTACTTCCCAAAATAAACACGGTAGTGGGAAATGTGGAGCTTTTCAGATTTTTATATTTTTGCAAGTCTCTCTCTTTCTTATCTGTCTCATTAGAAGACCCCTGGATGTTCATGTCTGCTTCTTCATTGAATCCGTTATTTTGATTGAAGTCTATGAAAATAGAAAGGCTCACATATATGTAGGAGTAGTATTTTTAATAACCTTTTCCGACAGTCATGGATGTTAGCCTTTGATACAAAATGAAAACTACACAAGTGGTAGTTTCTCAAAGGTTATTTTCAAAGTGGACCTGAAACAATATTATTAACTGTTTCCTATTCTGTTACGTTAAACTCCATAACCCTATTTTGCACATTGAATGTCTCTTGTACTAACGTAAGATTTAAAAAAAGTAATACGTTGTTTCACTAAGTTATATAGATCTTCCAGTGTCATTCATTCTTTCAAGTAAACATTGTATTCCATGAAAAAGAGGGTAGCTCAGGTCACACAAATTATTTTCCTTGGGACATAGTACTTTGGAATGTAGCAGAAGGGCTTGATGGGTACTTTCCATGTCATCTTAGAAGATACTTTTAGAATGTGGATTTAAGGGAGTTCCCTGGCCGTCCAGTGGTTAGGACTCAGAGTTGTCAGTGCCATGGCCTGGGTTCAAGGGTTCAATCCCTGTTCAGGGAACTAAGATCCCACATGCTGTGGGGTGTGGCCAAAAAAAAAAAAAAGTGGATTTAAGGATGATTTAGGAAACAAAAGAATTTTTATGTATTTTTTTAGAGTTTTTTTAATGAGATATAGTTGATTTACAATGTTGTGTTAATTTCTGCTGTACAGCAAAGTGATTCAGTTATACATGTGTATATACATTCTTATTCATTTTCTTTTCCATTATAGCTTATTAAGGAGAGAATAATTTGTAATGCATCAACTAGAATGTTTTAAAGGATACCTGCTTTTCTTTTTCTGCAAGTAAGTTGTGGTGAAATTCATTATATTTCAGTTTGCTACAGTAGTCTCCATCACTGCTAAGTTATACCTCAAAGCAAATGTCAACATAGTGGAAAGTCAAATAATATCTTAGTAATGCTATGAAAGTAGGTTTCACCTCATGGATCTCATGAAAGGGTCTCAGTGACTTCAAGGGTTCCACAGATCACACTCTGAGAACTGCTGTTTGAATAAACCTGGGAAACTCTCCTAACTGACCCTTGCCTTCGCCTCCTCTTCGTTTTGGAGAATCCCTCTCCCTGAGCTGGACTCCCTGCCTCCCCACACTTAGCTGAGGGCCCTGCCCCTGGGGTCCTCTCGGAGAGAACTCACCCCTTCTAAATTGATCTCAGAGAGTGTCCTCAGTCTGGAAAGGGAGGTAGGGGGACAGGTGTTTCCCCTTTGGACCTGGAAACAGTTTGTGCCTGATGGCACCATACCCACTCATAACCTAGTTTGGTTTTGTTACACACCAGCTAAGTATGTATTCATATCCCAGACAGAAATCTGACATCGTCTCTAAGAGAAATAATATTGGCCCTTTCATGGGTCCAGTATATCTGACTTGAGGCCCAGAAAGCATGAAGAGCAGTCGTGTCCAATAGAATGTTCTGTGGTGAAGGAATTTTTCTATATCTGTACTGTCAAAATCAGGTAGCCACTAGCTATAGGTCGCTATTTAGCACCTCAAAAGTGGCTATTGTGCTGAGCACCTTAATGTTATTTAGTTTAAATAGCCATATGTGGCTAGTAGCTAGCCTACTGGGCATTGCATATCAATAATGTTCTTAATTTCCAGTCTCTTCCCCCCAAAAGATACTGTGTGACTCATAGGTTGATGCATATTAAAATGACCTTCATATGGAAATCATGGATTTGTCTATGTGGGTCTTAGATATATCCTTAAAATGCAGCATGCGCAGAAAGTTTCAGTAACATGTATTTTAACAACTAGAGTGTTCAGACATTAAGGACACCATGGTTTATCACCTTAAGGTCATATGTGTTCAAAACTGCCCATCGCTGGAGCTAATTCTTGTCTTTATAACCTTGAGCTCTTGTTGTTCTTTTCATTAACCTGGTAAATTTAAGCAGACACTGAAGTCTTCACTTAGCCCAAGAGAAAGTATTCACTGAACACAACATATATCAAATACCTTGTAGGACCTGTACATACTTGTAAAATTATAAAGCAGGAGATGTAAACCTTAGAATCCACCACCTTAGAATTCTTTACTGACTGCTCCTGCTATTCGTTCCCCCCAACTTCAATCAATTCTGTTTCCCTTCACCCTTGGACCCCTCTCTCCTAGACAAAAAAATACACGAATTTTTTACATTTGGGGAATGAAGAGTTGTATGACCCAAAGATGAAAAACCTCTAAAAAATCATAAATTTTCTCTATGTCAACCAGACATTCACAAAGGTACTAACACATGCCCTTATCAAACTCAAAGACAAAAAAATTGACAAACAGGTAGCAATGATTTTCATCCAAAGTCCACCAGGAGAAAATCTGTGGACAAACAAGTTGGATTTATTACTGGATGCAGTGAGGGAGATGACACACCATCAGGGACCATGGTGTCTTAGTGTGAGGTGTTAGATAGAACATATACAGGATGTGGGCTCTGGTTGGGTGATTTTGAGGAGGGTGTATGGAGGAGGGGCTCAGTCTAGATTGGGTGTTGTCAGGAAGTGGGGGCAATTCTATGACGGGGCATCTCAGTGAATCTTCCCTGTAAGGAGGAAAGACTAGAGTGAGGATGCAGCTGTAATTGGAAAGAAGCCGTGGTTGCTGGTATCAGCACAGGGAGAGGTGTGATACATGGTGAGGTGCATAGTGCTGCCTTGTTTGGTCTGTGCTTGGACCAAATGATGTTGTGGTCTTGTTTTGTCTCACTGTATCATGGTCTCAGGTGTCCTTGTCCGATGTTGATGTTCTGTGAGGTGACATATGTCCAACAGGAGAAGAACACGGCTGTGTGGTGAGCACCAGCCCAGCTTCTGGCAATGCTGAGGCCTAAGGTAAATGTCAGACCAGCTTCTGATGTTGGAGGCTGCTTTGTCCTTCCTGAATTCAGTGTTTTAATATAACTAAATACCAAACAAAACATAATTAAAGTGTACTAGAAAACAATTTGGAAAATAAGAAATGCAAATGTCAAACAAATATGTAACAAATAAATGTAAAGAAAAATGCAAAGGTGGAATAAGAAATGGGAATAAATTAAAATCTATCATCTTGGCAAAGATAATATTATGAAGAGAGTATTGACAGGAATTTAGGGAGACTATACTGTCATAAAGATTGATGGGATTGAAAACTGGTACAAAACTTTTAAAGGTCACTATGCAAAACGTCTCAATTTCAGTATATTTACATTAAAAATTTTTTTTATTTTGTATTGGTGTATAGGTAATTTACAAGGTTGCAGGGTGTTTTGTTTTTTTACGCGTACAGCTTTAAATTTAAAATTAAGGTGTAGCTGGGCAGACATATATAAGCTAAATACAATATGAAAGAAATCTGAGGTCTTGATATTATCAAACAGGATTAAATTCAAGGCAAAAAAATACTAAGACGACAGAGGGTATTTCATGTTACTAAGAAGATTATAATCCACAATTAAGATATAACTCTCTTTAAAAGAAAAGGAAGCATCAAAATATAAAAAGCAAAAACTGGCTTCCCTGGTGGCGCAGTGGTTGAGAGTCCGCCTGCCAATGCAGGGGATACGGGTTCGTGCCCTGGTTTGGGGAGATCCCACATGCCGCGGAGTGGCTGGGCCCGTGAGCCATGGCCGCTGAGCCTGCGCGTCCGGAGCCTGTGCTCCGCAACGGGAGAGGCCACAGCAGTGAGAGGCCCGCGTACCGCAAAAAAATAAAAAAATAAATAAAATAAAAAGCAAAAACTATACGAATACAAGAAAAATTGGCAAAAATTCATTGGTAATAGGAATCTTTGAGTGACTTCTTTTAGTCCGTGACATATCAAGAAGTCAAAAAATAAGTATCAATACAAAATACCTAAATAACAAAATTACTAAGGAAAACCTCATGGAGCTATATCAAATCCTATTCTAAGAGCACAGAGAGTGTACTTTCTTTTTAAGTGTTTAGAACTGTACAAAAATGTACAACATACAATACAGAAAGCCTCAATAAAGTCCAAAATGGTAGAAATGGCAACAAACTTGTCTGATCACAAGATTTAAAAACTATGAAGCATGAAACTACTAGAAAAAGAACCCAGCGCCATTGACAGATATCCTCTTTCTTAAATCTTATGTTAAATAGCAAATCAACTTTAAAATTTCAAAATAGCTAGAAAACAATAAAAATACCAAATACTAGAAATTTTGGCCTATGACAAAAGCAGGGCTCATAGGTATACACACACAAAAATAAAAAATATTAAAAATGGAAAAAAGGGGCTTCCCTGGTGGCGCAGTGGTTGAGAGTCCGCCTGCCAATGCAGGGCACATGGGTTCGTGCCCCGGTTCGGGAGGGTCCCGCATGCCGCGGAGCGGCTGGGCCTGTGAGCTATGGCCGCTGGGCCTGCGCGTCCGGAGCCTGTGCTCTGCAATGGGAGAGGCCACAACAGTGAGAGGCCTGCATACCGCAAAAAAAAAAAAAAAAAAAGGAAAAAAGAAGGGAGAGGCAAGTAGAGGAGTCAAAAGTAGAAATACACAAAACAAACAAATATATTCAGACATAAAAAAATTAAATTTAAGGACATTATTTGGCAAATTATGCAACTATTTTTGAAAATATAAATGAAAATTGTGATATTCCAGGAGCTATAAATACTAAATATTCCAATTAAAAAGTGTCAGAAGGAATTTATTTAAAAAGAAAAAAAATTATGTTCTTATAAGAGGTACATAAAAATAACAACCGAGAAAGGTTGAGAGTTAAAGGATAAAAAGTTAAATAGCATGCAAACAGTAATCAGAAAAAACCTAGAATACCTCTACTAATATCAGACAAAATGCTTTCAGGCAAGAAGTCTTATCCATTCTGTATCATTCTCATTTCTTATACAATTGCTCATCTCTAATTGTCTCTGTCTAGTCTCCCCAGCCAGAATCTGGTAACCTATCTCATTACACCCCTTTCTACCCAGTAACTGGTCCACAGTAAACATTCAGTATATGCCAATAGTCCTGGATGTCTCTGGGATGAACAGTGTATTATCAAAATACCTCCCTTTTATCTCTGTTCAAAGATTCTGAGTATCGTGTGGGTATAATTTTTGACAACTGTCAATGTTAAATACCTAACACACATTTCCTCAGACCCACTGTTCAAGAACCCATTATCTCTATGACTCATATAAATGTCCCTCTTCTTATGGTCAGGCGGAGAGCAGGAAACCATCACTAGCAAGCATGGAGGACAATCTGATGATGAAATGTGCTCTGCAGAATATGAGGGAAGCTGTGGCCAGGAGAAGCAGCTGGGAATCAAGTACAGAAAGAACAAGAGGAAATCGGGTTTTAGAAACAAATGTGTATTCTAAATTTTCTGTAATACTCTCCCATAATCTCCTCCCATTTCATTTCTCCCTATCCCATTACCATCCTAACATAAGTTCCATGACAATAATTTTTCTAGAACTCCCTCCCCCATTCTATGGAACACCTTTCAACTTACCCTTTCTAGAAGAACCTCTCTTCCTCCAAACAACCCCTTTCCAGCCCTTGCCACATTTCAATAAGTTATGGTGACAGAAAGAAAAAACAAAAACAAAGGAACACCTAAGTGGTTAAAAAAAAAAATCAAGCAGCACTTACCTGCCTATTATGCTGCTTGGGTCCTAGAAAGGAAGAGAAGACAGACTGTAATGGAAATAAGGTTCCCAGGAGCTGACACCATTCCCTACGATGGGCTTGCTGGGGAATGGGTACACAACAAGACTGTACAGAGAATTTTCTGATGAGCCTGGACCTGTTCTGTTCTCCACTGTAGTATCAGTTTATGTGGACATATGTCCCCATCCTTTTCTCTATTTGAGTGCTAGACTATCCCCTCCAGGAAACCTTCCTTGATCTGTTAAGAATCCTATTGTCTACCAAGTTAAGACTGAAATCTCAGCCTGCCTTGGAAGGCCTCTACTCATTTGACCCCATCTTACCTGTCTCATCTTCCCTCTAACTTCTTCCTCACTTAAGCTGACTCCTCCAGAAAGGTAGCTCCTTTCACTCTATGTACCCTTTCTACCTTCCAAACTATCTTCCTCAGCACCCACACCCACATTTTTATTATCACACTCATTACGTTTGTTAGCACATTCATTTATTTCATTTTAACCAATGCACGTCCACCAAATGGAATGTTCAACTCCTCCTTCCTGCTAATCCAAATCTTTACATTTTCTTCAAGGCTGCCATTAAGAGCTGCTTCTTCCTTGAAGCCTTCCCTGACTAAACCTAGTCTTTTCCAGAATTCCTGGGGCTTCCTGTCTGACCACAAGATTTA
Source organism: Mesoplodon bidens (assembly GCF_964165515.1). Classification (NCBI taxonomy): domain Eukaryota; kingdom Metazoa; phylum Chordata; class Mammalia; order Artiodactyla; family Ziphiidae; genus Mesoplodon; species Mesoplodon bidens. Next base: position 83,349,076 of record NC_138172.1, read on the forward strand.
ACAGTTGATTATTTCTTATAATTATAAATGTATAGATCTTACTATCTCATTGTAAGATCTGGATCTATTACAGTCCCTTGCCCACTGCAATTTGGGACTTAAAACCTATTGCAACGGGAGATCCCACAACAGTGAGAGGCCCGCGTACCGCAAAAAAAAAAAAAAAAAACTGGAAGAAATTAAGTGAGATAAAATAATGATTTATTATCATTGCAACTACTAAAACTTATAGTGTAGTGTACTACATTTATAGTGTAGTATTTATTTATACTTACACTGTCTCTTTCCACCACAAATATAGACAATTTATATTAAAATTAATTGATAACATGGAAATAAAAAAGAAAATCAACACAAAAAGTGAAGGTAAGTATATGTACTAACTCCAAATCATTAAGAGAATGACTAAACTGGTTTTAAGAGTCCCATCAACCAAGGAGAAAAGGGAAATAATGAATCACATTAATTCTTTAGCTGACAGGAGAAAAAATACTAGTATGTCAAAAAAAAAATAATATTCTCCCTGAGATTAAATTCTGAAAGAAAACTTATACAAGATGCAATATTCTCAAAAATATTTTTACAACAATAATGTGCTAGAAACACACAATTTGAAGCTACGTATCAAGAAGGCTATCAAGAGCTCTGGTATTCTATATTGCTGGTTGAGACTTGATTGATTGCCTCAGAAACTAAAACATCAAGGCAATGGGACAGACTTGCTATTATAAAAGATATGAAAACAAACCAGTTTATTATCCAAATGCAAAGGATAACACGTTGCCAAGAACTTTCCATGCTACAGAATTTGAACCTTCACCTACACCTGTTAGAATGGCTATTATTTAAAAAACAAAAGATATGTATTGGTGAAGATGTGATGAAAAAGAAACCCTGGTACACTACTGATGGGAATGGAAACTGGCACAGTCATGGAAAACCCAATGGATGTTTCTCAAAAAATTAAAAATAGAACTACCATATGATCCAGCAATCCCACTTCTAGATATTTATCTGAAGGAATTGAAATCAGGATCTCGAAGAGATATCTACCCTCCCATGTTCATTGCAGCATTATCCTCAATAGCCAAGATATGGAAACAACCTAATGTCCAATGGATGAATGGATAAAGACAATGTGGTATATACATACAATAGAATATTACTCGGCCTTAAAAAAGAAGAAAATCCTGCATTTGCAACAACACAGGTGGACCTGGAGGACATTATGCAAAGTGAAATAAGCCAGACACAGAAGACAAGTACAGTAGAATCTCACTTATATGAGGAATCTAAAAATAGTCAAACCCATAGAAGCAGACCATAGAATGGTGGTTGCCAACAGCTGGAGGGGAGGGAAAAGGGGAGGTGATGGTCAAAGGGTAATAGTTTCAGTTATGCAAGATAAATAAGTTCTGAAGATCTACTCTACAGCATAGTGCTTATAGATAACAATACTGTGTTATATAATTAAAATTCGCTAACAGGATAGATCTTATGCTAAGTGTTCTTATCTCACACACACACATACATACACACAATAACATAATAATAATAATAAAGCGGGTGGGAGGAAACTTTGGGAGGTGATGGATACGTCTATGGCCAGCTACTGAGCTCGTGTGCCCCTAACTAGAGAGCCTGCGTGCCGCAAAACTACTGAGCCCATGCACTCTGGAACCCACGCACCACAACTACAGAGCCCATGGGCCCTGGAGCCTGCTCACCACAACTAGAGAGAGAAACCTGCACCCACAACTAGAGAGAAGCTCGCACACCACAGGGAAAGAGCCCACATGCCTCAACAAAGATCCCATGTGCCGCAACGAAGACCCAACGCAGTCAAAAATAAATAAATTAGATAAGTACATAATAAATCTTAAAAAAATTGGACTGCAATTTAAAAAATCAGTCTATTACATATAATAAAGAGTAAATGGTATTTAACAAAACTTGTGTTTTAGTGTGTGTGTATGCGTGTGTGTGTATGCGTGTGCATGTATATTAGGCTGGATTGTGAATTAATTTCTTACTGTCATGTTTCAAAAAATGTTTGAAAACCCTTAGTTTAAACATGGTTTAACATGATGATGAGCTTTTCCAGGCAGAGTATGAATAACAGACCTATGATTGAACATAGTGATTCTAATAATCTAACTCTCATACTCTCAAATGAGTTTTAAAATACAGCCCTAAATTTTTGTAATTCTTATTCTCTACTGTTGAATCATTTAAAGCAATTTATTCTTATTTTTTTTATATTTTATTTATTTATTTATTGGCTGCGTTGGGTCTTAGTTGCCACATTCGGGATCTTTCGTTGTGGTGTGCAGGCTTCTCTCTAGTTGTGGTGCCCGGGCTCCAGAGTGCATGGGCTCATTAGTTGGCGCACTGGGTCTTAGTTGCGGTACGTGGGATCTTTTGTTGCAGCACGTGGGCTTCTCTCTAGTTGTGGCACGTGGGCTTAGCTGCCCCACGGCATGCAAGATCTTAGTTCCCTGACCAGAGATAGAACCCATGTGACCCGCATTGTAAGGCGGATTCTTTACCACTGGAAAGTCCCTGCGGACCATTTTTTTAAATGCCATTATAACCCACAAAATGGATGCCATGATACAAGGTATTGCAGTCTACACTTTGAAAAACATTGATTTAAACCACAACAACTTTATCACTAACCCTGGCCTCTACCCAGAAATGCAAATTCTAGGGAGCTACAGAAGCCTACGGTATCACCACTTGAATATACCACTTGCACCTCAAATTCACATCTCCAAATGCATTATCTTCCTCACCGTTCCTACTCCTCAGTAAAAGGTACCAACAACCACTCCATGACCAAAGCCAGAAGCTAGGTGTGATTTTAGACAGCTCATTCTCTTTCACTACTACCTCCGAGATCTGGTCACTGAATTAAATAACACAATGTCTGAAATAAAAATTTCACTGCATGGCCTTAACAACAGAATGCAGATAATAGAAGAAAGAGCCAGTGACCTTGAAGATAGTGCAATAAAAATTATCAAGTCTTAATAAAAAGAGAGAAAAAAAAGATTTTTTTAAAAAAAGCAGAAACTCAGTGACCTATGAAATATCAAAAGGTCTAACATTCATGTCATTAGAGTCCCAGAGAAGGGAAAGAAATTGGTAAAGGAAAAAAATGTTTAGAGAAAAAATGGCTGAAAACTTTTCAAATATGGCAAAAGACATAGATTTATAGATTCAAGAAGCCCAGCAAATGCCAAACAGAATGACTTTAAGGAAAACCACCCCAGATACATCATAATCTAACTGCTGCAAACCAAAGATGAAGAAAAAATCTTGAAAGCAATCAGAAGAAAATAACATATCACAATGAGGGGAGGAACGATTCAAATCATCCAGATTTGAATCTGAACAGATTTCTCATTAGAAACCATAGAGGCCAACAGACAGTGGGGGAAACATCTGTAAAGTCCTGGAGGAAAAAACCCTGTCAGTCCAGTGAAATATCCTTCAGAAATGAAAGCAAAATATAAATATTTTTAGATGAAGGTAAACTGAGAGAATGTGTCACCAGCAAACCTGCCCTAAAAGAATTGTTCATGGAAGTTCTTCAGGCTGATGTGAAATTCCAAAGGGACATTTGGAACTTCAGCAATAGCAACAGAACAGAAGAAAGAGCAACAGAAATGGTAAATATTTGGATAAATATAGTAGTCTATTTTATACCCCACAAATTCTTTAAAATACGTAGGACTGTTGGAAGCAAAAATTGTAACATTGTTAGTGAGATAATGTATGTAGATGTAATACAAAAGACAACTATAGGGAAAGCAACCGATATGGTTGTAAGGCTTCTACATTTTACTTGAAGTTGCAAGCTTTTAACTCGAAGTAGATTTTTAACTCTAAGGTATGTATATTGTAACCCAGAGACCACTACCAAAAAAGTAATATGAAGAGATATAGCCAAAAGCCAATAGGTAAGTTAATGTGGAATATTAAAAATATTAGAATAAAAGAAGAGAAGGTAGGAAAAGTGAAATAGAAGAGTAAAAAACATAGGGTACAAAACAGAGATGATAAAATGGTGGACCCAAGTTCAACAATATTAATTATTACATTAAATGTGAATAGTCTAAACACACCCATTAAAAGAGATTGTCGAATTGTTTAAAAAAAAGACCAAACTATATTTTATCTCCAAAAAAACCCACACTAAATATCAATATAATAATATAGATATACTAAAAGCAAAAGAATTGAAAAAGATGTACCATGCAAATACTAACCAAAATAAAGCTGAAGTAGCTATATTAATATTAGATAAAGTAGACTTCAGAACATGGTATGTTACAAGGGATAGATAAGGCTATTACTTAATGATAAAAGGGTCAATTCTCCAAGAAAACATGGTAATCACAAATGTGTGTGCAACAACAGAGCTGCAAAACACATGAAGCAAAGACTGATGGAACTGATATGAGAAATAGACAAATCCAAAATTGTGTTGGAGACTTCAACACTCCTTTCTCCAAAACTGAGAAAAATCAGACAGAAAATCAGTAAGGATAAAGAAAACCTGAACAACATATCAACTAACTTGACCTAATGGCAATGACAAAACACTCTGCCCAACAAAAGCAGAATATACATTCTTTTCAAGTGCATATGAAATATTCGTATAAAGGAACATATTCTGGGCTGTAAAACAAACCTTAACAATTTAAAAGAATTGAAATTATACAAATTATACAAAATATGTTCTTTAACCATAATGGAATTAAACTAGAAACAGAGAACGGAAAAATATTTATAAAATCCCCAAACATTTGGGAATTAAACAATGGACTTTTACATAAGCCATGGTGAATAGTATTGTATCAATGTCAATTTCTTTGTTTCCTAAGATGTTATCACTGGCAGATGATGGGGAAAAGGGTACACAGAGGTCCTCTGAGCTATTTTCATAACTTTTTGTAAATCTTAAACTATTTAAAAATAAAAACTATTTAGGGGCTTCCCTGGTGGCGCAGTGGTTGGGAGTCCGCCTGCCGATGCAGGGGACATGGGTTCGTTCCCCGGTCCGGGAGGATCCCACATGCTGCGGAGCGGCTTGGCCCGTGAGCCATGGCCGCTGAACCTGCGCATCCAGAGCCTGTGCTCTGCAACGGGAGAGGCCACAACAGTGAGAGGCAGGTGTACCGCAAAAAATAAATAAATAAATAAATAAAAATAAAAACTATTTAAAATTTTAAAAAAGAGAAATAAATAAAAATGAGTGAAGAAAGCCTATGTGATCTATGGGACACCATCCAAAGAAACAAAATCTGAATCACTGGTGTTCCAGAAGGAGAAGAAAGGGAGACAGGGACTGAAAAACTATTTAAAAGAAATAATGGCTAAAATTTTCCCAAACCTGGGAGAAATTTGAATATTCAAGTTCATGAAACTATTAGATCACTCCATTATTTCAGTCTGAAATGATCTTCTCTAAGACGCATTATAATAAAACTGCCAAGAATATAAGACAAAGACAGAATCCTAAAATCAGCAAGAAAGAAGACTGTAAACTACAAAGGCACCCCTATGAGGCTATCAGTGGATTTCTTAACAGAAATCCTACAGGCCAGGAAAGAGTGGGATGATATATTCAAAGTCCTGAAAGAAAAAAATTGCCAACCAAGAATTCTCTATCTGACACAGTTGTCCTTTATTAAGGAGAAATAAAGACTTTAACAGACAAACAAAAATTGAGGGAGTTCACCACCACTAGATCTGCCTTACAAGAAATGCTAAAAGGAGTTCTTCAAGCTGAAATGAAAAGATGCTAATTAGTAACATGAAAACATACATATATATACACAACACACAGGTAAAGGTAAGTATACAGTCAAATTCAGAAAACTCTTACTGTAATATGATGGTGTGTTAACCACTTAACTATAGTATAAAGGTTAAAGGACAAGAGTACTAAAAATAGCTATAGCTACTATAATTTTTAATGAATATACAATATAAAAAGAGGTAAATTTTGGCATTAGAAGTATAAATGGGTGAGAAGTAAAAAGGCAGAGTTTTTGCATGCTAGTGAAATTAAGTTTTTGCATGCTGATACATCTAATAAGAGGTTTTATGTAAGCCTCATGGTAACTACAAAGCAAAAAAAACTTACAGTAGATTCACAAAAGACAAAGAGAAGAAAATCAGAGCATACCACCACAGAAAATCACCAATTCACAAAGGAAGGCAGCAAGACAGGAAACAAAGGGAACTACAAAACAGCCAGACAGAAATCAATAAGATGGTATTAGTAAGTCTGTACATATCAATGATTACTCTAAATGTAAATGTATTGAATTCTTCAGTCTAAAGTCACAGAGTGGCTAGATGGATTAAAAAAAGATCCAACTATAAGCTGCCTACAAGATACTCACTTTCAGCTTTAAGGACACTCATAGGCTGAAAGTGAAGGGATGGAGAAAGATATTCCATGCAAGTGGAAAACAGGAGAGCGAAGGTAGCTTTACTTATATCAGATAAAATAGGCTTTAAGCTAAAAACAATAACAATAGACAAAGAAGGTCATTATATAATAATAAAAGGATCAACTCATCAAGAATATATAACAATTATAAATATATATGCACCAGGGACTTCCCTCGTGGTCCAGTGTGTAAGACTCCACGCTCCCAATGCAGGGGGCCTGGGTTCGATCCCTGGTCGGGGAACTAGATCCCACGTGCATGCTGCAACTAAGAGTCCACATGCCGCAACTAAGAGTCCGCATGCCGCAACTAAGAAGTCCACATGCCCCAACTATGAGCCCACATGCTGCAACTAAAAAAGATCCCGCATACCGCAACTAAGACCCAGCACAGACAAAATAAATAAATTTTAAAAATATATATTTAAAAAAATATATATATATGCACCAACACCAGAGCACCTAAATATATTAAGCAAATACTAACAGATCTGAAGGGAGAAATAGACAGCAAAACAATAACAGCAGGGAACTTCAATACTCCACTTCAAGCAATGGACAGATCATCCAGACAGAAAATCAACAAGAAAACATTGGACTTGAGCCATACTTTAGTCTAAATGGAACTAACAGACATCCAACAGCAGCAGAATACATGTTTTTGTCACCATGCTGTATAATACAACTCTAGAACTTATTTGTCTTGTAACTGGAAGTTTGTATCTTTTGACCACCTTCACCCATCTTGCCCACACCCACCCCCACCTCTGGCAACCACCAATCTGTTCTTCATATCTATGAGTTTGGTTTTTTTTAGATTTCTCAAACAATTAAAAATAGCCCTACCATATGATCCAGCAATCCCATTTTTGGGTATATATTCAAAGGAAATAAAAACAGGATATCAGAGAGATATCCGCACTCCCATGTTCATTGCAGCATTATTCACAATAGCCAAGATATGGAAACAACTTACAAGTCCATCTATGAATGAATGGATAAAGAAGATATGATATATCTATATCTATATAATGGAATATTATTCAGCCATGAGAAAGAAGGAAATTCTGCCATTTGTGACAACCTGGATGGACCCTGAGGCATAGTGCTAAGTAAACATAAGTCAGACAGAGAAAGAGAAATACTATATGATATCACTTACGTGGAATCTAAAAGAAAAACAACTCACAGAAATAGAGAGTGGAATTGTGGTTACCAGGGGCTAGGAGAGTAGGGGAATTGGTCAAAGAGTACAAGCTTCCAGTTATTATTAGGTGAACAATTTCTGCGAACCTAATGCATTGCATTGTTCTTATAGTTAACAGAATTGTATTGTATAATTGAAAACTGCTAAGAGAGTAGATCTTAAATGTTCTCACCACAAAAAATAAATGGTAATTATGTGATGCAATGGAGGTGTTAGCTCACACAGTGGTGGTAATCATATCGTAGTATATGTGTTTCAAATCAACATGTTGTACATTTTAAACTTACACAACTTTATGTATCAATTATATCTCAATAGAGTTTGGGGGAAAAAAAGAAATGCCAAAGATTCTACAAACAGGAGCAGAACTAATAAATGAGTTTAACAAAACCACAGGATACAAGGTCAATATTTTAAAAATTGTTTGTTAATACACATAAATAAATAAACTACTGAAGACTGAAATTTAAAACAGTATCATTTACAACAATACCATAAAACGTGAAGTACTTAGGTATAAATCTTACAAAATATCTGTAAGATCTCTATGCTGTAAGCTAAAAAAAAAAATGGAAGAAATCAAAGAAGATCTAAATAAATAGTGAAATACATTAATGGCTTGGAGGACTCAGTATTCTTAAGATGTTATGTTAAACCATGGAAAGGCCAAGGAGGCACCACTGTAGAGCTGTTCTTAGGGCATCAGTTGGCCTTAACCCAGCCATGAAGCTCCTTCAAACACCACCATCACCCCCATAAAAGGGAGATAATAATAATAACCCCCACATCCCAGAGGACTGCAGAAAGGATTCAGTGAGATCAGGTAAATAAATGAAACTCACTCTGCAAAGCAAAATGCCCTATAGAATGTTGGTTATTATTTCCACACCAAGAAATGGGAGCTAATATTTCACTTTTAGCTGCCATCCTGAGCCTCACAGGGACCCCTGCTTTGACCCTCTTGTTTCTGTCTCCTTTGCAGTGCATCCATCATCACAGCACCTGGCCCACCCTTCCGTGGCCTCTCCAGCCCAGCCCCGGACTCACTTGGGCCACCTGCCGCCGAATCGCAGACAAGGCCTCAGTCACTGGGCTCTGCTGGAGCCTCTGTGACAACTGCTGGGCCCTTCTGGGCAACCCCAGCCCTGCCTGTGCCTCCGGGACCCCTGCCCCTCAGACCCGCGTCTTGGACCCTCAGGAAAGGCCTTCACCAGGCAGCCCAAAGAATGTAGCCGTTGCTCAGGGACCCGCGCATCCACCGTCTGGCCCCTCGCGCCCAGGTCGGCAGGGAAAAGAAAGGCCCAGCGGCACCAGGGGGATTCACCAGCTACAAATACTTTTAAAATAATTTGTGCCATGTTGTGATCCTCAACAAGCCTGTGCGTCAGGGCACAAAGGCGCTGGTAGGCCCATTTTACAAATCAGAGCAAGGAAGGCAATGCAGCAGAGACCAACTGGCCAAGAAGTCTGCCCTCACTTAGACCAAGTCCCTGTGGCCCCGGGGCAAGCCCTATGGTTGCTTGGCAACGTGGAGCACCCATGCTCCTAGGCAGGCGTCTAGTTTCCCCGACCTACAGGTGGAGGTTTTACCCTTTGTACTGGGGGATTCACCCATCCAGAGTCAGGTGCTTCTGCCATTTTCACTATTCATTTGCTTTTGCCCTTTTGAAAATCCCAAGTGCTCCGCCCCACCCCACACCCTACCCTTTTGGAGAGGTCGTGGACCATTGGAGTTCCACCTATCTGGACAGCCATATCCACTGGTATCCCAGAATTCTTCTATATTTTCCCTAGAGGGATGTGTAAGGCCTTACCAACTCTTTGTGTGATGCCAGACACCCATTATTTTTTACCTCAGACTAGGCATGTATGTTGGCAAAGTGTAATGTCACATATAACTAACCTATCAGTGGGAACAAATCTGTATCCCAAAACCAAATAGGAGCACAAAAGATAAAAAAGATCATAGTAGTTGTGAAAAAACATTTTTGCATGGAATTTACATCTTAACCGCTTCTAGGCCAGACAGGTTATTAGGTCTATGAGGCCAGCATTACCCTGACGCTAAAGCCGGATAAAGACTTGACTACTCAGATTCCTCTGCATTTTCTTGGCCTAGAGAAGTGGCCCACTCCTTCCTGTTATGGGCTGTCCTCCCCAGTGGTGGGTTGAATGGTGGCCCCCCAAAAGATATGTGTACGCTTGAATCCCCAGAACCTGTGAAGGTTAACTTATTTGGAAAAAGGGTCTTTGCAGTTGTAACTAAGTATCTTGAGATGAGACCATCCTGGACTACCAGGGTGGACCCTAAATTCAACCCAGATGTCCTTATAAGAGACACACAGAGAAAAGGAAGAGGCAATTGTGAAGATAGAGGCAGAACTTAAAGTAATACAGTCACAATTCAAGGAATGCCTAGAGTCAATAGAAGCTGGAATAGACAAGGAACAGAATCTCTCCTAGAGCCTCTGGGGAGAGTGACCTCTGCTGGTACATTGATTTTGTTCTGATTTTGGCCTTCAGAACTATGAGAGAAGACATTTGTTGTTTTAAGCTACCTAGTTTGTGGTGATTTGTTACCTCAGCCCTCAGAAACTAATACATGTCCCCTTACTAAAAGATTACACAGTGATCTCTGCCTTGCGACATAATATGTACTCCTCTCAGGACCAAGGGCTAACCTCTCCTCCTGACCATTAGATCAATAACTATGAGTTGGATAGTTGGAAAGTCTCAACCCATTACAGCATGAACTCAAGTTCAAATCTCATGTATATATCATCAACTCAAAAATACTGAGTTGGAGAATTGTGGACCTGCTAAGGGAGGAAAGATATTTATACTCAAAGAGATGAAGGATCTGGCCAAGGTGTACCATCAAGAGTCAAATGAGTTCGACAGCAGTTTAATAGTCACATTTACTCACACCCCAGGGAAAGAGAACACTGCACACCACGCAGAGCCACATACAGAGGGTGCATTTGGGAACAGTGACCAACCAGTGGCTGTGGGAGGCAGACTATGTAGTATCAAGAGGGTGAGGTGCCCCCTGGTTTTTGTGGGAGAATGTGATTGGCTTGTTTGAAAAATTCTGCAGGCTGGCAAGGAACTGAAACACACTGTTCAGGGATAAGCAGGAACTATGCCCAGACTCTTTTGATAAGAAAGTCTGTTTGACTAGAGGATTTTATTTGCAGGAGCAGAGTTGGGAGGGAAACTTGTATTGGGGCCTTAGTATATGCAGAGACATCTGTTACCTCAGTTTATGATTTGGGTATCTGTGAGGCAAGATACTCCCAGAATTCTTTACCCCAAAGGGGGCAACTCTTAGGCAATGGCCCAAGAGTTTGTAAAAAAGTACAGATGTGGCCATTTGCTGGCCAGGCATTCAGTGCTAAGATGACTGCCAGAAGTGTGGCCAATTGTTCTGACCCTTGGGTCCTCTCCTTTATTAGGGACATCCTGGTTAAGGGATGAAAATCAAAAATGTTCCACTGAGCTCCTTTATGTATTATGGGGATGATACCATCTGCAAATTGTATAAACTCCCATTGCTGTTCACTTGGTTGATCCCAAGGGGCATCCCAGGTAGCCAAGAGATCTGGGAGAGAGGACTTCCTCTAGCGCCAAGAAATCTGGCAAGGGACTGGGGACAGGGGAGGCCATCCCCTCCTGCAGGTAAGTATGCCAAAGGGTCCAGGTTTGGCTCCATCCTATAGCAAGGAGGCCTGGGTAGCTATGCTGGGCTGTGGGGTGCTTTCATGATCCAAGGCATAATGAGAAGCTGGGTACAAAGGGTCACAGATACAGGGCCTGTGAAAGTTTCTGTTTCCAGAAGCACACAATAAGCAGCTAGCAGCTGCTCCTCTAATGATATATAGCACAGAACCAAGGAAGGCAATTTTTTGCTTCAGAAACCAATGAACAACTTATGGCAAACATGGGTAGTCCAGAGACTCCAGGAGGTATGAGAGGAGATTGCTAAATCCTCTACAGTGAAGAAGTCTCTGGAGAAACCAATAAGAGTGCCTCTTGTAGCCTTTGGATGGAGACGGGCAAATTCACGGTGGGTTGATTTGCAGGTAACAGCAAAAGTGAGATTAAGTAAAATTTGTAAATGAGGAATAAGTTGTCTACAGAATCCCTGCAAAAGATCAAAATGTTGAGCTTTTATTAACATTGTGGATGGCAAGAGGGTCAAAGGTTTCTTAACAGTGTGTAGGGGATGGAGCAACCCTTGAGCTGCTGAATAATTTGTAGGAATTGAACAGAGGTGGTTGGCAGGGTCTTGTACTACGTGTGAGGCCATCCCTTTTTTGTGATCTCCTTTGTTTCTATGTCCTGAATGAGTGTGTCAAATGAATCTTCTCAGAGGACGGTGTCATCAATGTAATATCATACCTGTTCTTCTGGAGAAGGGTAGATGCAGTTAAAGTCTTGCTTTCAAAGATTGTGTGCAAAGGCAAAGTACCCCATGGTACACCACGCAGGGGCACCAAGGGGTTGCACCTGGTAACACTTTCAGCAACTAGGTTCTGTGGGAGGCCAGCTTTGTAGTATCAAGAAGCTGAGTGACCCCTGGTTCTTGGAGGAGGATGTGATTGGCTTGTTTGAATAATTCTTCAGGCTGTCAGGAACCTGACACCACCACCACTCAGGGTTAAGCAGGAACTGTGCCTGGTCCCTTTGATAAGGAAGGTTGTTTGGCTAGGGCCCTTATCCACAAGAACAGAGTGGGGAGGGGAACTTGCAGTTAGGCCATTCAGGGCTCCCCCAATTTTACCTAATGTCAAGGCAGCATACAGTACTAAGCTCATTATAATTTTATAATATTAATTACATAATTTTAAGCCTTACACCACATCATGCAAAACATTTTTTTTTTTTTTTTTTGCAGTACACGGGCCTCTCACTGTTGTGGCCTCTCCCGTTGCGGAGCACAGGCTCCGGACGCACAGGCTCAGCGGCCATGGCTCATGGGCCTAGCTGCTCCGTGGCACGTGGGATCCTACCGGACCGGGGCACAAACCCGTGTCCCTTGCATCGGCAGGCGGACTCTCAACCACTGCACCACCAGAGAAGCTCATGCAAAACATTTTTATCAGTCAGAACATTCTGAGAGCTCAATTCCCAGTAGTTGGCCAAAGGTCAGTCATGAAAACAGGCCCTTCTTGGGAATGTGCAGGGTTTGAGCAACTGAGGCCTGCTGAGTTAACCTTTCCATCACAGATACTTACTCCAATATGGATTTGCCTTTTGTGACTGGTTCACTTCTCCCAGCTTTACAACTGTAACCTTGCAGAATGCCTTGTCCATCACCATGGTATTCTATACAGCATCGCATCTGACAAGTGACATATTTTGCAGCAAAGGAATGTGGAAATGGACTTATGCCCATGGAATTCACTGATCTTAACACATGTCCCATCACCTAGAAGAAGCTGGCTTCATAAAATTGCACAATGACTTACTTTGAGGCTCACTTACAGCACCAAGTAGAAGATGACCCCCTAGGAGGTTAGGGTGCTATCCCAAAGGAAGCAATACGTGCATTAAACCGGTGGCCAACTGTATTCATTTCCTACTGGTGCTGTAACAAATTACCCCAAAGCAGCCTGCAGGGGTCTTAAACTACCCCTAACCCCACTCCACACAACCACATGCCCTAGAAAACAGCCCACAGAATCACAAGCAAATGTAAGTTCCTGATATGACTTCCCTAACAGTCTCCCTTTATTCCCAGAACCATTCCCCGTGCAACCCTTAGATAAGGCAGGTGCCCCAGGTCCTGCTTCTCTCTCTGTCTGCACTCTCTCTTAAAGTTCCTCTGTGGCCCCTTGAGGCATGCTACGTACCTCCTCCAGCACCTGTGAATAATAAACTTCCCTATTTCCATTTCTCTTGTGGTCTGTTGTTGAGCCATGCTCACCATCTAGCACTCTGTGCTCTACTTAACAGATGTTAATTTAACAGTCATAATGATGAGTCTTACAGGACTAAAATCAAGATGTCAGTAGGGCTGGTTTCTTCTGAGGGGAGGCTCTGAGGGGAGGATCCATGTCCTCACCTTTTTCAGATTCGGATGGCCAGATTCCTTGGCTTGTGTTTCCTTCCCCTGTCTTCGAAGTACATCACTCCAGTTTTTTATTTCTTCTTTCCTGTAGTCTAATTTCATTCTGCCTCCCTCTTATAAGAACACTTGTGAGCACATTTAAGGCCCACCTGGATAATCCAGGATAATCTCATCATCTCAAGATTCTTAACTTAATCACATCTACAAAATTCCATTTGTCATATAAGAAAACATTCACAGGTTCTTGGGATTAGGGTATGAATATCTTTGAAGCCCATTATTCAGCCTACCCACACTCCACCCTCTGGCCCCCCAAAATTCATGTCCATCCCCAGTGCAAGATATATTCACCCCATCTCAGCCATCCTGAAAGTCTCAACCCATTACAGCATGAACTCAAGTTCAAAATCTCATGTATATATCATCAACTCAGAAGACCCAAATCTCATCATCTAAATCATTAAACCAGGTATCAGTGATCTCTGGGTATGATTCATCCTGGGGCAAAATTCTACTCCAACCATGGACCTGTGAATCTAGAAAACAAGTTATCCTTCTCTCAAAATTCAGTGCTGAGACAGGTATATGAAACAGCTATGTTTCCTATTCCAAAAGGGAAAAAGTGGAAGGAAGAAAGGAGTCACTGGTCTGAAGCAATGTTAAAAGCAGCAGGGAAAATTCCATTTGGTTTCAAGGCCCAGAAATAATTCTGTGGCTGGCAGCTCCATCCTCTGGGCCTAAGGCTCTGCCCTCAGAGTCATCCTTCCTTTTTCTGGAAGGGTAGCACATACATGCAAATGAGTAGTTTTTGCAGCCTGTTTCATGCTTGGGAAAAGGTCTCTGGTGCTTGGCCTCCCACTGTGTGTGGACTGTGGAGGCTCATACAAGGAGGTGGCCACTTACTCCTGCAGATGCTGGTATTACTACTGGGGGTGGACAAACTATAACCACTCCTGGCCTTTGGGACGCAGCCTTGGACCTTGCTAACACCTACTTTTCTATAGTCCTCCAAACAGGATCAGTTTTTCTTTCTTCAGCAAGTCATGCAATATATTTTTGCTATACTTCCACAGGGGCTTTAAAGTATTGTTCAATATGCCATCAATGGGTTGAATAAAGCTCAGCACAAGGTAAGCCACTGATATTATATGGATAGCAGTCCCCAGTGAAGAAACTGTTCAGCTCACACTGCATACCTGGTTAAGGCTGGGTGGGCCTTGAGTGAGGATAAAATCCAGGGCTCTGTATCTTCCTTGGGAGCCATTCATACAGAGCCCAAAGAGACCCTCCACAACCCAGAAAAGATAAACTGTTAGGCTTACAGCCTCCAACTGCAAAGAAAAATTGCCCTCACGCTCCTGCCAGTATCTGATTAACCTTTGGATATTGGGGGCAGCACTTTCCCTGACTTTGTACCAAATTCCCAGACAAGAAACAAAATTTGAAGGGGGGTCTGGTAACAGGAAGTCACAAAAGCATCCAAGCAACTGTAAAGAAGTCCTGCCGTTGGTCTCCCTGCCTTCCTCAGGCCTCACAGAGCAATGGGCATCTGTGACCAAGCTCCCCAGCGTCTCTGGCAACAAGATTCTTCCAGCACCTGCCAGCCCCAGGACTTTGGACCTTATGAACTTTCTCCCTGCGGAGTAGGACAGCCCTTTGCACAGCAGCTGCCAGCTGTTCCTGGTCCAGAAGGAAGGCTGATCCTCTGGTCAAAGGGAAAGTTGTCACTCTCCAACTAGGCATCCTCATCCTGCTATGGGGTCTACTGTGGTGGGAGTATAGATAATTTTTTTGTTTTTTAATCTTCCTGTGGTTTATTAATTTTCTTTGTTTAAAACTTTTTGAATAGTAAGGGACTCACACGATTCACATAATCAAAGAGTATAAATATATAACCACAAAAATAACAGGGTTTATGGGGAAAATAGGGTTTTGGCAGACAACTCAGAATCTATACTTCTTTGTAAACTTAACACTAACAAAACAATCAATAACAATCCAAATAAAAACACTAGCATTGTTTTTAAAAGACTTGTTAAATAGCTAATAGATAAAGATTATAATATGAGGTAAAGGACTTTACTGTTATTGAAAAAAAAAGGTAAAGGTAAAGATATGTTGAGAGGGTAAGGAAAGATGGAAGCTGGTGTTTTATGGAAACAAGGCAGGGGGTCATCACCAACAGAAGTTGCAGGATAAGTAGTTGAGACTTTGCACAAAAAGTAGGCGCTGATGATGGGTGGCTTTGGCTCATTGTTTTGTGTTTGTTTCTTTTGCACTGGCTTTTTTTGGTTGTCTCCAAAGGTTGCTACCTTCTTTCTTTTATTGAGAAGCAGCTTACAGAGCTCCAAATACAACATTGTGCCAAGGAGCACAGACTGAACCAAAATCATCATTTTCTATCACTGCAAATGGGTCTCATTTCTACTTAAAGCAGAAGACACCTAGGAAAGCTCTTGTAGGGCAGCCTAATGACATTTTTCTTCCACACTTTTGAGGGGTGCATCAGCAAAAAAATTTGTTGCCATTCCTGTGTAGAATCGTACTGCAGCAGCATTTACTAGTCTCGTCCTCAAAACATTCATGAAGGGACTTCCTTGGTGGTCCAGCGGTTAAGACTCCATGCTGCCAATGCAGGGGACCCGGGTTCCATCCTGGTCAGGGAACTGGATCTCGCATGCAGCAACGAAGATCCCACATGCCGCAATGAAGATCCTGTATGCTGCAGCTAGGACCTGGCGCAGCCAAATAAATAAGGAAATACTTTTTAAAAAATTCATGAAGGGGCTTCCCTGGTGGCGCAGTGGTTAGGAGTCCGCCTGCCAATGCAGGGGACATGGGTTCGTGCCCCGGTCCGGGAAGATCCCACATGCCGTGGAGCGGCTGGGCCCGTGAGCCATGGCCGCTGAGCCTGTGCGTCCGGAGCCTGTGCTCCGCAATGGGAGAGGCCACAACAGTGAGAGGCCCGCGTACCGCAAAAAAAAAAAAAAAAGACGTAAGAGGCATTATACAGAAGGAGACATACAAATGGCAAAAAAAGAAGGAAAAATGAAAAATTCTCATCCTCATTAATAATTAGGCAAATGGAAACTAAAATTAAAATGAGATAACATTTCACACACATCAGATTGGCAAAGAGTTGAAAGTCTGACAATACCAAGTGATGCTGAGGATGTGGTTCAATTGCAACTTCATCTGCCAGTGGAGGAAGAGTAAGAAGTACAACCCCTGGGAGATAGTCTTGCCTCACTTAGTAACACGACATATATGCACATTCTAAGACTCAGAAATTCCACTCTTGGTCACATACCCTAAAAAGTCTTGCAGGTGTGTGCCAGGATACATGTATGAGAATGTTTATAGCAGCATTACCCATAATAGCAAAAAGATGGAGACAAACCAAATTCCAGGAACAGTAGAGTGGAGTAGAAAAAAACGTAGACTGTTCATATTTGAAATACTACACAGCAGTGAAAATGAATGAGCCAAAGCTAAATGCATCAAGATGGTGGATCTCAAAAACAAAGACAATGAGTCACAGAACACATACAGTGTGATTCCATGTATATAACGTTCAAAAACTGGCAAAACTAGGTAATGTACTGTTTAGGGATATCTACATGTGTAAAACAATTACAAAGAAAAGCTAATGACTATCACAGAAAAGCACATTGATGCTTACCTCTAGAGGAGAGAGGGAGTGATACATCCTTTAGGGGCACACAGTGAAAGATGATGGAAATATCTGATTTCCTAGAATGAGAGATGAGTGCAAATGTCTACTTTATTATCTTCTTCTTATTTTAAAACATATACATGCATTATATGTACTCTTTCCAAAAGATGATATATTTTTATATAGTTCACAGTCTTTGGGAGGAAGGAAAAGAAATGAAGCAATCAAGTACAAACAAGATTTCCAGTCATGGGAGCAGAGAAATGGAGGGAGGGGTTGGCTAAGCAAAAATCCTTGAAAAACTTATGGTATCAAGGAGTTTTTTTTTTTAAATGAGGGATATTATAATATGTGTGTACGCTTATGAGACTAAGTCAGTGAAAAGGTAAAAAATGATGATAGAGGAGGTGGGACATCACAGAGGCATAGTCTTCGAGAAAACAGAAGGGATGGGATCTACCCTTGTTAGTGAAGGTGCCAACGAGGCTCACTGGACAGGAGGGAAGTCAAGGTGGTTCTGCCACAGCAGAACTTGCTGGAAATATGATGTCTAGAGTTTGCTGGAAATATGATGTCTAGGGTTTACTGGAAATCTGCCCTCTGGAACTTCCCAGAAATCCACCCTCTTGGGTGCAGGAGAAAGCTGTTCACACCAGGGTGAACAATATAAAATCTCCCGAGGGGTTGCTGCTGGCGCTGTTTGTTGATGACCACCATGCATGGCAGAAGCTGGATGGTAGGGAGATTTCCTGTGCTTCAGGAGCTGGTGCTGGAAAAGCCAGGCGCTAGCTTTAGGAGCCTGGCAAGGAGCATATCAGAACCAGGAAGCAAAAATCGTTTTCCCTGCAATGACTCTCTAGTGCCCTCTAGTGACAAAGCTTAGTGCCTGCTGGCAAAGGAAAAATATTGAAATGGCTCAGGTGCATTTCGGAGCTGAGAAACAATAAATACATAACAAATCCCATGGGGAAAGAGTAATCAGGATGACAATATCTGAACCTTCCATCAAACTTGCCATCACTCAAAGTGGGGTGGAGATCATATATTTCTTCGTGTGATGCAATAGGTACACAGCAGCACTTATGGAATATTTCTTGCCTTAAAAAAATGGGACCCAAGGGACTTCACTGGTGGTCCAGTGGTTAAGAATCTGCCTTCCAATGCAGGGGACTCGGATTCGATCCCTGGTTGGGGAACTAAGATCCCACATGCTGCACGGCAACTAAGCCTGGGTGCTGCTACTACTGAGCCCAGGCGCTCTGGAGCCCGTGAGCCACAACTAGAGAGAAGACCACGCGCTGCAACGAAAGATCCCACGTGCCACAACTCCCACGTGCCACAACTAAGGCGGAATGCAGCCAAATAAATAAATAAATAAATAAATATGGGACCCAAATCTGATAAAGTCTCTAGATCTAACTACCAGTTACAAGAAATACAGGGGATAGAGAAACAAGTTAATTGACACTATGAGGAAACCAGGCAAATCCAAAATGTAGAACATTTTACAGGATAAATGAACAGTTTTCTCCAACATATTAATAGTATAAAACTAAAGGGAGGGTGGATTGCTATAGATAAGAAAAGGATTAAAAGACATAATAATAAAATGCAATGTATTGTCAAAGTATAATTTTCAAAAACTTAAAAACAGTGGTCTTAGACAAATATAAAGACCATTTATCAAGGAAGTATTAACAAGGGGACCAGTAAAAAAGAACTATTTCAAAAAGATTAAAAAATACTTAATATACATGGGCACTGGACATACATCTTTTATATCTCTACTGACTAATATTCATGTACATTGTTATTGACCAAGAATCATTTGTATCTATATTATTTTTCTATAAATTCACATCTACCCTTAAAGAATATGTTAAATACCCTAAAATAATAAGTCAAAGTAAAACCTCCCTAGAGAATGAGATAATTCTTTCATGGGCATGTTGGAAAATGCTCCAGAAAGGACACACAGTCATCATTTTGTCTATGTCCAAGTTTGGGATTTTCTTTTTCTTAATAGTATGGACTTTGTTTGCATCTGGATTCATACAACTCAAATGCAAAAAGACATCTTTAAGAAAATCAAGGAATTTGAATATGGTCTGGGTACTAAATTATATTATGAAAATATTGAATAATTAAATGAGTAATTTTGCTTGGTGCAATAATGGCTTTTGGTTATGTAAGCAAAGTCCCTATCTGTTAGAAAAGCATGTGGAAGTATTTACAAGTAAAGTAAAACATGTCTGTGATTTGCTTTTAAATACTCCAGTTAAAAAAGAAAGTGGGGGGAGGGAATAGGTGAAACAAAACAACTTGTTGATAATTGTTGAGGCCAAGTGGTTCATGATATTTTCTCTACTTTTGTGTAGGTTTGAAAAATTCCATAATAATTTTTTAAAATGTAATGATAGTATTCTGCTTCACACTCTGGGGTAACTGCACCTTCGCCACATAAGGTTTAGAATTCTTAATTTTAAAGTTAAAAGTTGAATTTCTCATTGTTTACTATACAGCATATTTTCACTAACTTTTGCACAAAAAGACGTTTATATAAACATCCCTAAAGTTGGAATATAAAGTATTTTAAAGAACAACTCAAGTCATATAAGAGATTGGCTCAGCCTATGCCTTCTTTCTGTTTAAAACCCGGCAGTCAATGCTGTTAGCATTCAAAATGCCTTTCTTTTTCCTTTTGAAAGGGACAGTGAAGCCTGTTATTTTTTTAGCCCATAGCCAGGTCTTGGCACAAAAGCAGTCGGTTCTTAGCAGCATACATTTATTTCTCTGTTAAACCTTTGCTAGAAAACAAACATGTAGGCTTAAAACCCAGTTTAGTTCATGTAACTTTTAGCTTTTCCTTTAGAGATAGTCATTTATTCTGGCCCTGATAACAAGGTATCCTTCATATGAAAGATTCAAACAAATTCTTTGCCTCTTTACCAGTGGGAGCTTCATATTTTTAAGTATTTTTGTTTAGAGGCCTCTTTCCAAGCACTCTAACATTCTTCAGACCTTGAGATTTCTGAAAGCCATATTTTAACTCAATAAATATGGTAAATAGTAGGAACATACCTACTAAATTTTCTTGCTTGATTTAAGATTCTCATTTCAAATGCAAGTAATTATATCCTTTGGGCTAGTCAATACTTATAGACAGTTTCAAAGGTTTTACATGTATTATCTCATTTAAGCCTCACAATGATTCTATGAAGTGGATATAATTATTATCTCTATTTTTCAGAGAAAGAACCTGTGGCACATAGAGGCTGAGCAACTCCCCAGAATCACGAAGAAAGTGGCAGAGAGGAGGATCCCAGCCCATGCAGAGCCAAGCAGCAACTTGACTCGAAAGCTAAACTCCTAACCAGCCCCATATGATGCTCTGGTCTCCAGCTGGTATGAACACTGGGCTGGAGGGCTGGAGGAAGGAATTTTGGCTCTGCCCTCAGAAACTCAGGGGCACTGAGTCTGAGCACCCAGTAGCTATAGGGGCAGATACCACTGTGTTCGACTACAAAACTGCCTTTGACTGTATAAGGCAAACCTTGGAGTCACCATTGCCCTTACTTGAGCTTGAGAAGCCACATCAACCAAGGTGTAGTGTGGTGGGAGAGGGGAGTGCATAACTGACACTGCAGCCAAGCAGGGCCATAGGGCTTTAGAAAGCTTCTAGAAATGCCCAAGCAGAGCCCACTCATTCAATATACATTTACTGAATGACAGTCATGTGCAGGGGAGACAGGTGATGTCTCCACCCTCATGGGGCCTACATTGCTCAGGGGTGGGTGGCGAGTGGGGAGTATAAACACATTGACAAAGAAATGAACAAGATGCTTTGGAATGATGAAAAATGTATGACAAAAGTGAAACAGACTGGATGGTGGAGGAAGGCCTTTCTGAGATGTCAAGGGAGCAGAGACATGACTGACAAGAAGGGGGCAGCCATGCCAGGGGTTAGGGCTGGGAGTTTCAAGACCAGAGGGGTTGAAGCACAGGGACTTAGGGAGAAGTGGCAAGAGAGAAGTCAGAGTGATAATCCGGGCGGTTATGTCAGCCCCGCAGGCCCTGAAGAGGCCTTCCTGTCTCTCTAAGTGGGCTGGGAAGTTATCAGAGAATTTCAAGCAGGGGAAAGGACCTCTGTGGCTGGAGGATGCACGAATGGCCTGTGGGTGGGGCAAGTACCTCCTAGAGACAAGGAGAGGACAAATTAGTAGCACGAAATCATTTAAGGAGCATTTCAAACATTTCCTCCAAAACACCAACTAAAAGAGTAGGTAGCTGGAGGGCCTATGTGCTGAACGTGGTGACTGTCCCGCTGGCCCACGGAGACTGGGCGATTTTCATGCGGCGGTGCCTGGGACACGGCAACGACTACACAGGAGTCGAGCGACCGGCCAGGGACGCTTGGCGTCGTCAGCTTCCCGGGCCCCGGGTGGCGTGGACGCTCGGGAGCCTCAAGGAAATCTCCCCACCGAGGATCCTGGGAACCCGAGTGTCCGTCCACTTTTCGGGCTGTGTGGTTTCTGAATCCAACGCCGAAGAGGGAAACAGCCCAGGCCCCTGAGCTCTTGGCATCTCTGTCGAATGGGGACAAAAATGCCTGACTGGTTTAAAGATATTTTATGTAAAGCGCCTCATCGTAAGCGCCTCGGAAATGGTAGTTAATTTCTGCAAATAGCCCCCTGAGACTATCTGCTTGGTAAGATTCTGCCTGGTCCAGGAAGCAAATTTAGGCCACGTTGCGGGCAGAGTCATATTTAATGTTGAGCACCTGGCAAACTCGCTTCGCCGCCTAGTGCCCTCCGACCCTTGTCCAGACCGGGGCGGGAATTGGGAGGGGAGGGATTCTGGGGTCCCAGAGTCCTACGGAGATGTCTCATTTAGGCCTCAGAATTCGACTCCCTTCCACCCCGTAGCGCGGAAGCGCGCACCACGTGCCAAACTCCGGCTGCGGCAGCCGCTAAACCTCAGCTCCGCAAGATTTCAGTTTCCCTTTCTAAGCCCCTGCTGCCCCACCCACCGCTGCGGCCCGGGGATTTGCCCAGTGATCAGTGACGAAGAGGGGACTAAGGCTCCCATTGGGAGGCGGCGTTCGGCAGGGGCCAATCCGGGCGCTGGTCCGGGGGAAATCGCGGTGGAGGGCTCCAAAGAACCCGGAGATTACCGGGTGAGGACGCGCCGTCGCGCTGAATGCTGGCGGAGGAGCGCGACCCGGAACTGACCGCTGCGGGAAAGAAGCGACACCAGCCCGGGATTCGCGGCCCGGAGCTGGGGACCGGTGAGTAGGGGGCGCCCGGTGAGAAATGCAGCAAAGCAGCAGTCACACACGCGCCCCGGGGTCCGGGCAACCGAACGCGGCCGCGTGAGCGGAACGAGGCCGGGCCGGCTTGGGAGAAGGGTGAAGTTCGCGGCGTCCTCCCTCCCGGCCTAATCCTCCTGCTTGCTTGGGCCTCCATTCGCTCCCTCCTCTTGGGTCTTCCTCGCTTTCCCGTGTCCAGCTCAGGCACCCATCCATTCTTGTCTCCGGAGCCAGAAGTAAGCGGGGCCCAGATGACGGTCTCGTTGCTTGGAGCCGCGTAGAGTGCCAGTCAGGCTCCAGGACCAGAGCCATGGTGTTTTGTTGTTGTTTTTTGTTTTTTAATTGGTCAGAATAAACCGGTTTAGCCACGTATACTTGGAGCTGTGCATTCACTTCCTCCTCCAGCCCATTAGCACATCAGCATTTTCCCTGCAGCTTTTCACCCTGTATGGCCTTAGAAAAGTGTGTAAATTTGCCTTTGTGGAGCTTATGAGAGGCAAACACTTCCAAATTCCCAGTACATTCCAGATTTTGACACCACGCCGGTTTGTGTGCACTTCCAGAGAATGATATTCGTTCGTGCATGCAACAAATATCAGTGTCATTGACCGTGCCTGAGCTAAAAATCAATCCCTAGAGTTACTCACCCCCCAACCTTAAAAGAGTCAGCTTTTTAAAAATATAGACTCTATTTGTATATTCCTCAAACTGCAATTCCATATTTTTGGAAAAAGACTATTTTTTAGAACAGTATTAGATTTATAGAAAAATCGTGAAGCTAGTACAGAGTTCCATATACCCCAAACCTTTTCCCCATTCATTTATTAACACCTTACATTAATATGGAACATTTGTTACAATTAATGAACCTGTATCAATACATTATTATTGGCCTGCATCCATAATGTATTCAGATTTCCTTAGTTTTTACCTAAGTACTTTTTCTGTTTCATGATCCCACCCAGGTTACCATATTCCAATTAGTTCTCATTATGCTCCCCGTGGCTGTGGCAGTTTCTCAGACTTTGTTTTTTTGTTTGTTTTTTTTTTTAGTGGTACGCGGGCCTCTCACTGCTGTGGCCTCTCCCGTTGCGGAGCACAGGCTCTGGACGCGCAGGCTCAGCGGCCATGGCTCACAGGCCCAGCCGCTTCGCGGCATGTGGGACCCTCCCGGACCGGGGCACGAACCCGCGTCCCCTGCATTGGCAGGCGGACTCGCAACCACTGCGCCACCAGGGAAGCCCCTCAGACTTTGTTTTTGATGATCTTGAGAGTTTTGAGAAGTATCTACCATGTGTATTATAGGCTGCCCCTCTATTGGAATTTGTCTGTTGTTTTTCTCCTGAGTCTGGGCTTATGGGTTATTGGGAGGAAGACCACAGAGGTAGATTGACGTTTTCATCACTTCACATCAAGGGAACATGCTTTATAACTTGATGCTGATCTTGATTACCTGGCTGAGAAGTCAGGCTTCTCCACTGTAAAGTTACTCTTCCTCCCCTCCTCCCCCCCGTGCCCCCCCACCCCCTTCCATACTGTACTCTTTGGACAGTAGTCAAACTGTGTGCAGCCCTGACCTAAGGAGTGGGATTATCTCCTGCCTCCTTAAGGGCAACTCCGTACATATATTATCTGGAATTCTTCTGCGTGGGAGATTTGTCTCTTTTGCCTTATTTAATCACTTATTCAATCATTTATTTGTATCAGTATGGACTCATGGATATTTATTTTATACTTTGGGTTATAATTCAATACTACTTTGTTTTGTTACAACTTTAGCCATTGCGAGTTCTTTTAAGTTGGCTCCTGTGCTCTTTTCTAGCATGTATTTTTATAGAGTTTTTTGCTGTTGAAAACACTTCCACTTATGTGACCTCGACTGAAGTTCAAACAGCCTGGCGAACTTGACAAGACGTTATTCTTACCTTGTTAAGCAGTAAGGAAACTGAGGCCCAGCGGCAGTAGGTGACTTCTTAGATGTCACTTCCCCCAAAGGGAGTGATAGGCTGGGCTCAGACTGGGGTGACTGCTGCAAAAGACACTGCGAGCTGCAGAGGAGAGCCGGTAGTTGGAATTGAGGCTTCTTGGGGTGACTTCACACTTATACCCACCCCCCAGGATCAGAATAGGAAACGACATGGAGAATGGGAAGAAATTGGTTTTGGAAAACAAAGGCTTAATTTGGCTGGCATCCAGGGTAAATTAAAACTTGCCAACTTGGTAGAAATACAGTGACCTTTCCCCCCAAACTATATGTGCAGAGGGAGGAGATCTGGGTAGTGTTTGTGGCCAAGAATGTCTAATCTGAGGGGAGCCCTTGGAGCCTCCTGCTGAAGCAAGATTGCAAAGTGGGAAAGGGAGTGTGGTGAGGGGGAGAATGAAGAAGATACGAGGCTCTGGAATCATGGGATAACATTTAGCCTCACAAACATTTACAGACTTTGTGCCCGATACTGGAGATATGAAAAGATCGGTGAGAAGTGACCCTTGGGTTCACATCCTGGTTGGAAGAAAGATGGGTAAAAATATCAATTAGGAAGTGGTATGATAGTGCTATAATAGAAATGTAGTATCTGCAGGAGCTTCCCGAGGGAGGGAATTCATTCAGCTCAGATGTGGGATGGGCACAGGAAGGACCTCACAGATAAGGGGGCATATCTGATTCAGGCTTTCAAGGATGAGCTGGGACTGAGAAGCTCATGTACAAGAGCAAGGGGTGGGGAGAGGGGGTGGTGAAGAAGGGGCTGTCTTTCCAGTTCAGTGTCTCTAGCGTTAGGATTCAAGGCTGGATGGGTAAGTGGGGGGCAGATTATAGGGGGCCTGTGTGCCCTGCTGTGCAGCTTCGACCTCAGGAATTTTGAAGCAGGAGGGTGGCAGGATGAGTTCCATGTGTTAGAGGACCCTGGCAGCACTTTGTACGAGATATGCTACATTTCACCACATCTAAGATGTCATCAATTATTTTATTTCCACATAGAAAAAATATTTTGCCAGTTAAATTATGGCATGCCATTTATCACATTTCAGAGATGCAAACATGTAATGACATGGGTGTCTCAAATTTGATTAAAGTAGTAACTTCCTAGCTGGTGGCTTAGGGCCCTCCTTCTTCTGGGGAATGAATGGTTAGACTGTCTCCATCTCACTAACCCATAGATTTTGAGTTCACTGACTCCATTTATGATCTTGAAGAAACTAAATTTGATTAACTGGCTTTTTCCTGCCTGATAACCAATTGTCAAAACAAACAAACAGACAAACCAAAAAAACCCAATAAAACTGGGATACCTGATCCAAAGATATCATCTATGTTTATTCTGCTTTGGTGGCTCTTGATCACAGCAGTGACTTTATGTTGCACAGTAAATATTCTGGTATGCTTGCCAAACCTTTATGTCAATTTGTCCTGTGAATTGCCTGGATGTTACCTCCTACCCCTATTACTTCATGGTGATATTGAGATCCAGAAAGGTCAAGAATCTAGCCTTGGGCTGCACAGCAGAGTAGCTGAGGCTGGGTGATAATCTGGGTTTTCATCCTAACCCAGGACTCTTCACTTTAGGCTTTGGTTAGAATGACAGCTGGGGTGGAAGAAGATCTGCCTGCTCCTTACTCAGCAATGGAGCAGGTTGGAGATCTGTTATGTCCTGGCAGGTTGTATTCTACCTGTGGGGCCCAGAGAGAACAGAATTGCCACTTAGTGTCTACCTTTGCCCAGTGCTTTGTCTAGATGAAGAGGCTGATTTTTCTGCATGAGCTCTTTGTATATTTCAGCCTAGTAACCATCAATAACTTCCTCTGCTGTATCTGGCAGGAATTTGGGGTGGGGATGGGAGAGGTCAGATGATAGACAAGTCCAAGCTGGCTGGGCAGAAAGGGCATTTATTGGCATTTATTGCCTCCGGTGACAGAAAAGTTCAAGGTTAGGCTAGATTCAGGCACAGCTCGATACAGGTTTCACCGGATGCCATCAGGACCTGGTTTCTTTCACTTCATCCCTGGGTTGGCTTCATTCTCAAACAGGCTAACCCTCTGGCTAGCTGCTGTAGCAGCTCCAAACCGTTTGACCTCACTTCTTGCAAGTTCTAGAGAAAAAGTTCTCAAGAATCTTTTTTCCCCCGTGACTCAACTAGGTCTCCTTGTGACTGGCTGCAATTGAGTCATGTTCTCAACCCTGAAGCAAGCACTGTGGCCAGGGGGCTTACGACTCTTTCTCTTGTTCCACCTTTGAGCTCTACCCCAAGCACATGATGCCCAGTTCCTTAACTGGGTAAAGTTAGCAGAGGAAGGAAGAATGGAAGCTAAAAGGGGGTGGACCCCTTCCTGCAAAAGATAAACATTTACAACACTTACTAGTTGGATCAAGGGACAATCTGATCTGCTGCTTTAGGGCTGATTCCCTGGCCTGTTACTGGGTCTTTCTTCATGCTGTTTCTTTTTATTATTATTATTATTATTATTATTTTTAGAAGATGTTGGGGGTAGGAGTTTATTGATTTATTTATTTATTTTTGCTGTGTTGGGTCTTCGTTTCTGTGCGAGGGCTTTCTCTAGTTGTGGCAAGCGGGGGCCACTCTTCATCGCGGTGCGCAGGCCTCTCACTATCGCGGCCTCTCTTTTTGCGGAGCGCAGGCTCCAGACGCGCAGGCTCAGTACTTGTGGCTCACGGGCCTAGTTGCTCTGCGGCATGTGGGATCTTCCCAGACCAGGGCTCGAACCCGTGTCCCCTGCATTAGCAGGCAGATTCTCAACCACTGCGCCACCAGGGAAGCCCCTATTATTTTTTTTAAAGCATTAAACATACATATACATACACACAATGGGATTCTATTTCCCGTTCACCAGACTGGCAATTTTTTTTTTTTTAGTATGTGAAGCATCTATTACGTATTTAATTGTTTTGTTTTGTTTTAAATTGAGGTATAATCGACATATAACATTACATTAGTTTCAGGTGTACGACATAATGATTTGATATTTGTATATATTGCAGAATGATCACAATAGTCCTGTTAACGTGTGTCACTATGTATAGTTACAAAGTTTTTTCTTCTTGTGTTAAGGGCTTTTTTTTTTTTTTTTTTTAACGGTATGTGGGCCTCTCACTGTTGTGGCCTCTCCCGTTGCGGAGCACAGGCTCCAGACGTGCAGGCTCAGCAGCCATGGCTCGCGGGCCCAGCCACTCCGCGACATGTGGGATCTTCCCGGACTGGGGCAGGAACCCACATCCCCTGCATCGGCAGGCGGACTCTCAACCACTGCACCACCAGGGAAGCCCAGTGTTAAGGTCTTTTAAGGTCTACTCTCCTAGCTACTTTCAAATATGCAATTCAGTATTATTACCTATAGTCACCATGGCAGAAATTTAAAAGATGAAAATATCAGGTATTGGTGAGGCTGTGGAACAACATGGGCGCTCGGAGCCTGCTAGTGGGGACACACGGTGGTACAACCACTTTGGAAACAGTTTGGCCTGATCTAGGTAAGTTGGGGGTGCATCCTGCTTGCCTGGGTGTACTAGGGCATGTGAGCAGAAATGTTCACAGAGCAGTGTTTGTAATTGTCCCAAACTGGAAACAACTCAGGTGCCATAAGAAGTAGACTGCATCAGGGAGTTCCCCGGTGGTCCAGTGATGAGGACTCAGCACTTCCACTGCCGAGGGCCAGAGTTCAATCCCTGGTTGGAGAACTAAGATCCTGCAAGCCGCATGGCGTGGCCGAAAAACAAAAATAGGCTACATCAGAAGTAGAATTATACAGTCATAAAGCAATGAAAATGAACAAAATCGGCTCGCAATCATGTGAGTGAACCTCACAGACTTGACGTAGATAGTCCTCCCCACGCCCCCCCCCCCCCGCAAATGCAATGTGATTCCATTCATTTGAAATGCTCAAACCCAGGAAAAATAAACTGTTTTGTTCACGGATGCATACCTAGTGTAAAACGAAAGAAGAGGGAAGGAGCGATTCTCACCATTATAATCACAACCATTTCCCGGGACACAGCTTTTTCTTCTCTCCTGGTTTCTGTACGTTCCTGGAGCCAAACCTTGGATACCATGACTGGGGGTGTGCTGGTGATTGCAGCCCACTGTTCTGCAGGGAATCTGAAGAAGTCACTTCTCTCTAGTACTTTCTCATCTTGCTGGAGGGAAAGGACAAGTAGCTGAGATTTCTTGCACTAGTTCAGCAGATACTTAGGAAGCATTTTGTGGGCATCAGACGCTCTGTGCCTGTGCTTTATTCACTTCCTCAGCCAGTTTTTCATGTTTCCTCTGTCAGGCACTGTGCTAGATTCTGGGGATAAGGCGGACACAGTCTCTGTCCAACGCGGTGGGAAAAGCTGGTGTTAAGTAATTATAATAATTAGGGACTCACGATTGCATAGAAGTATCCAGTGCAGTGTGGAGTGCTGGGGGGCTGTATAAGGGAGAGAGCATGTGGCCTCAGTGTGACAGGTCAGGAAAGAGGAGATGGCTTTCAGCTGAGACTTCAAGCTGGAAAAGGAGTCTACTAAGAAGGAAAGGAATGGTGTTCTATTCAGAGGGAACACCATTTTCAGAGGGTTCAGGCAGGAAAGAGCATGGCACTTTTGGAGGCTTAGAGAGGGGTTTGGTTTGTCTGTGGGGTCGAGTTTGAGGTGGGCAATGGCAGGAAATGAGCCTGGAGACAAGGCCTGGGCCTAGATTATTGGCGGCCTCACAGAGCATGGGAAGGAGTTTTCACTTTATCCCTGGAGCCTGGGTGGTTACATGAGCGAACCTGTGTTTTAACACGTGGCAGGGTATGTCTGAGGGACGAAAGGAAAGCTGCGGTGCCTGGAACACTAGGCAATGAAGAGAGGAGGTTTAAGTACATTGGGAAGGCCTTGAGGATTGTATAATCCCCACAGTTAGCTCTGATTGCAGCTTCCAAAGGATCACTCAGTTATGTCACTAGATGTAAGCTCTGGGAGGGCAGGGACTTTTCCCATTTTTGTTCTCTGTTGTATCCTCAGTGCCTGGCGCTTAGTAAATACCTATTAACTGTTGAATGAATTTTGACACCCTCCTACTTAAAAGCCTCAGCAGCACTTCAAAGCCTTGTCCCATCCAACTCCCAGTGGCTGCTGCTTCCATGCCCTGCCCTGGGCCTTGTGGGGATTTCCACTGTTCAGAGCATGTCTCGGCCTGGCCCCGGGGGTTTGCATGGCCTGCACTGTGCCTCAGAGCACCAGTGATGCTTGACCTGTGGGGGAAAAGTAACCCACATGTGACCTCATCAATGCACCGCCCACCAAACTGGCATCCCCTGAGATTGCCTGGTGCCCAGCCCACAGCCAGGCCTGTAAAGATATTGGGAGTCCAGGTGTCGGCAGCAGGGGCATGGCCACTCCTTCTAGTATCCAGATCCAGATCACTTGCTTTTTGCCCTGAATTTTGTCCTTTCCTGCTTTGTTAGAGGTGTCTCACAGAAGTTTACTTCTAGGAGAATTTGGTTATTTCAGATTAAGAAATGAGGCTTAATCTGGAGCCCCAGGAGCCCTTAAATGGCCTTCCCACAGGGCATGGAGCCCTAGGCTCAGCACTTTAGGATCACAAGGAAGAAGGGGCTCTTGTTTGGAGCCCCATGTGTGGACTTGAGAAGCAGCCTGGAGACCAGGGTGCAAATCCAGCCCCCTCCACTCACCTCCCTGGGCCTTGGAGTCCACATCTGGGATTCGGTGTCCTCTAGGGTCCCTTGCTGTGGCATGTAGGAGCCCAAGGCAGCAGGAAGGAGGGACGAAGGTGTGGGGCATCAAAAGCCATGGGAAGTTGAGGGAAGGTTTAGAACCTGCTAGGGTAGAAGTTGGCAACTGTTAAGAGACAGGGGTCTAGAGTTAGATCCTTTCCCTCTGGGGTGGGTGAGGAGTGTAAGTACCTGTCCCTTACAAGGTGTGGGCATTCGCGGCGATGCTTCCCTCAGCTAGTTTTTTTTTTTTTTAACCTGAATCAAACTGTTTATTAAAATTACACATAATACATCATAATCAAGTAGGGTTTATTCCTAAATAAAGATGACTTATAAGAAAATATTTTAACACAATTTATCACATTAATGAATTAAAGAAAAAAACACATGACTATATAAAGAAGAAAAAATCATGTATCAAGTTATATATATATACATGTATGTATAAATATATATATAATTCTCTAAATAGTAGGAATAGAAGTTTCTTTTCATAACTTGATAAAGTCTATCTACCAGAATTCTAACCATGAAAAGAGAAACCTCAGCTAGTTTTTACAACTCACAGGGGTTCTTGCAGCCAGCACTTGTGCACGGCATCCACATCCTGAAATGTGTGCCAGAAATTATGTGGTGTCACCTCAGCCAGTCTGTTGACATACGTAGAGTAGGTATTTAGGAGATGCGGAGAGCTGTAGGGGACAGGTGGATTGTGGGGCAAGGGGAACTCAAAAAGGTCGGGAGCGTCTCCAGTTCTGCCTGGTTCTGTGGAATTGAAACCAGCTTCTGGTTTATTGAAAGGACAGAAGACCTGTCCACCCCAGGGCAGGGGTGAGTGGCCTCTGGTAGAAGGTAATCCATGAAACGACTTCCTCAGGTTTCAGAATTCTCATTTGGGTAAAGGAAGTAGGGTGGACCATGTCGTTGTGAAGACTTTTTCTGGCTCTGGCTTTCTGTGGTTTCTGTCCACCCAGAGAGCCAGGAATGGAGAGGAGTGTGATAGTTTTACCCCTTATTGTGAAAACCTGTCGAGATCATCAGAATATGCTAAAGGCACAAATGATAGAAAAGGCAGAATCACAGGGGAGCGTGGTAAGTTGGGGAGGGGTTTTGGAGAGGGTCAGTCTTGCATCGGCTCGAAAGGGTTGGCTGTGCAGTGTGACCCCAGGTCCACCCGCGTCTCATACAGGAGCCCTGCTTCCTGTTGAATCTAAGGCAAGGGTGCTTTCCCTCAGCGTCAGCAGTAATACATGCCCCTTTACTTTTGTCAGCACTCTCCAGTTTACAAAGCCCTTCCATTGAGATGACCTCATCCAAGCTTCCTGACAAAGGAACTGGTATTAGGCCCCGTTTTACAGTTTGCCTGGGCAGAGAAGAGAGTGTAATGGATTGGGCTGAGGCATCAGCACCAGACACTGCTTCCTAGCCACGTGCTCTTGGGCAAGTTGCTTCCCTCCCTGAGCCTCAGTTTCCTCAGAAAAGTATCCTGAGCATTAAATAACATAAGATGTGTAAATGGCCGGTAAGGTGGGTCCTACAGAAATGCTGTCACCAAGAAGTTGTTAGTCGCTGGGCTTTTGGGTTAGAGCCCTAACTTGAACCTGGTTTCAACCGACAGATTTACACCTCGAGTCTTATACATAGTCAGCAATGCCAGAGTAAGCCATCTTCAATATTTGTTATATATTCAGGATGGAGCCTATATAACCAAGCAATGGGATTGAACATAGAACTGTACTGTGTTTCATTTGTTAGTTTCAGCAGACTCTCAAACAAATGCATATGCAATTAACATTGCCTTCATTCCTCTGAATCCATTCATTTGTTCAGCACCTATGTATTGAGCTTCTACAAGTGTTGGGCACGATCATCTCTCTATTAGAGATTTTCAACATCTTTGGTAGTTACAGACTCTTGTACAGATTCTTTTAAGAAGGATGGAAAACTCTAGCCCCTCTCCTCAGAAAATTTTTTTGACTTTTTATTTTGTTTTGTTGAACCATTTAAAAGTAAGTTGTAGTCATACAGTCCTAAATACTGCAGCATGTGTTGCCTGAAAATATGTACATTCTCATACATAACTTCAATAAATGCTATTAAAAAATCAATAATAATTTCTTAATATGATCCAATACCTAGTCTTTTGTCAAATTTCCTCTAATTGTCCCCAAACTGTTTTTAATAGCTTTAAAAAAAAAACAGGATCTAATCAAAGTATTTGCATTTGATTCTTATTTCTCTTTAGTCTTTTTAAATCAAGAACAATCCTGTTTTATTTTTCATGACTGACTTTTTAAAAGTCCAGGCCAGTTATCTTGTGGAATGTCTCCTATTCTGGATTTCATCTGTCTCCTGATGATGGGCTTTAACTCATTCTTCTAACCCTCATATTTTCCATAAACTGGAAGGTAGGTTGAAAGATGTGATTGGATTCATTCACATCAAACTTTTTTTTATTTTTTATTTTTGGCTGCGTTGGGTCTTCGTTGCGACACGTGGGCTTTCTCTAGTTGTGGCGAGCAGGGGCTACTCTTCGTTGCGGTGCGCGGGCTTCTCGTTGTGGTGGCTTCTTGTTGCAGAGCACGGGCTCTAGGCTTCAGTAGTTGTGGCACGTGGGCTCACTAGTTGCAGTGCACTGGCTCTGGGGTGCACAGGCTTCAGTAGTTGTGGTGCATGGGCTTAGTTGCTCCGCGGCATGTGGGATCTTCCCAGACCAGGGATCGAACCTGTGTCCCCTGCACTGGCAGGCAGATTCTTAACCACTGCGCCACCAGGGAGGTCCCACCTCAAACATATTTGGCACGACTACTTCAAAGGTGACATTGTGCAATTCATATGGTGCCACATTGGGAACCATATGCCAGAAACACCTGTCCCTCTATTAGCGATGCTGGATTTGGTCATTTACTAAGGCCATCACCAGATCTCTCCCTTCAAGGTACATTAGGGAGTAACCCACTGGGCGGTACTTAGCACCATGGGACTGTCCTGTCCCCTAGTACCTCATGGTTTTAGTATCTGATGATGATCCTTGTCTTATACAGTGGAGCTTGCAAGATGGTGTTTTTCTAGTTCTATCATCCCTCCTACACTTACTCACCAGCATTCTTCTCTAATCCCTGGACAGGTTTTTCATCTAGTACATTAGTAACCATTTTCATACAGTGTTGGGGGTTTAAAGATGTGTGAAAGTCCAGCATGGAGCCTGGGTTAAGAACTCCTGCTCCAGGTGATGAGGGTGCCTGATTGTGTCAGGTTTTGTGTGGACGGGGAGCTGTAGCTGAGCTCTTCATAGTACTTTTATTCATCTGGTCATTTGCAACAGAATTAAATTCCCAGCCCCGAAGATAAACACATGCCATCCCCCTACAACAATAAAAGAAACAAATAACCTTAGCCTTTGAACTTCCAAGCCCCTCAGCAAAGTGAGTTGGTGAAGGGCTCCACCACCCGCAGGAATCACCTCAGGCTCACTTCCTCAACAGACAAACCAGGGAGTTGACCAGGCAATTCCTAGGATTTTTACTACCCTTATTAACATTCTAAAAACTTTATTACCTTCATTTACCAGTTAAATTCCTTGATTCTTTCATTTGAGCTTTGTAGGTACAGGTCTTTTCCACACTCCTAAAGTCACACATCTCTAAATCCATTGGAGCTTCCAGTTGGAGTTCATTGTCAGCAGTAAAATAATCCCTTACATTTGTACAGTACTTTCACTTTATAAAGCACTTTTTATATATTGCTGCGTTAGATCCTCAAGAAGTAGACTTTGTATTCCTGTGTCGTTTTCTCTTTGGGGCTTTATTTCTAGCTCATTCATGTCACTACAGTGAAAGACCTTGAAGGCCACTGAACTCTGCTGTAATGGACTTTCACGTACATAGTCAGTAATCGGATTGATTTGCCTGTGGTTCCAAGGGCTTCATTCCAGCCTCGCAGTTACCTGCGTGCCCTGTCTGCTGGCTCTCTTCCCAGCGACTGCTTATTGCCTCCTGTGGGTCCTTCTGTGGGTCTGCGGCACAGCAGATTCCCCAGTTTGCCCCACGAGTCTCTCGTCTGCTTTAACTCTGGAGCTCGTGTGTCACTATGGCGGTTCATCCTCACTTTAAATTTCCACTCTTGCTCTACTTGTGCTTTGAACACTCACTGGATTTGGGAACCGCGGGTTCTGGGTTCTCTCCTAGATTCCCCCTCTATACCGCACTTATGCATAGTATTTTCAACGTAATTCTTTTACTCAACCCACTTAGAAACCCTTGAAGGTAAGTATCACTCTCCCCATTTTACGGATGGATAAACTGAGGCTCAGAGTACTTAAATGAGTTCTCTCTTGTCACACAGTGTCAGGGGCAGGAGGAAGCTGTTGGGTTAGGTGTGCTGAGGCTCCTAACCTCAGACAGGAAGTGGGCCAGGGCTGCAGAGGTAAACAGGACTAAAGTCCTCTCTGTGCTCAGCTTCTGTGCTCCCTCTTACGGCCAAGCCCTCATCAGCACATCACGGTCACAAGCCACCTGAGGCTTCCTCTCACGTTGGTCTCAGTCGCCCTTGTTAGCGGTAGAGCAGCCAGGCCAGCTGCACAGGGGGGCACATCTGAGAACGAGTCTGGTGTGGTCAGGCCGTGCTCTGCCGGCGGGCTGAGTCTGGGTAGAGACCTGCTTTCTGGGGGAAGTGAACCAAGCCAAAACTTCAGCACAGCCCAAGGAAACATCTATAAAGGAGAACACCAGAACTCAGACTCTTGACGCTTCTTGAGTCTTGGTAAAGAACCTCGGTGCGCTTAGTCCTTGACACCTGAGATCTACAGGGAAGACAAAGGAGTCTCTTGACTCTGTCAGGGCCCCCCATGAACAGTTGTGCCGCCCACGCACTGCAGAAGTGAGACAGCACTGTGCACATAATAGACACTGTAGATTTGCATGTTCTGACAGTTTTTCAGCAGGTAGTTATCTGGTGCCTTGTTCTATCATAATTGGTATATTAGAGCAATTTCCCAACAGATGGAAGGAAAGGGTCTTGAGGTAGGAGTGCTTTCCCAACAGCGTGGCGTGGGCTGGTGGCAGCTCTGCTCTCCCTTCTACCAAGCTACCCTCTCTGGGCCTCAGTTTCCTCATCTATAAAATGAGGGAGTTGGACTTGAGGATCGGTAAGGTCCTTTCGCTCTGATTCTGTGTGAGCCTCGTAGGAGCTGCTAAGTATCTATTGATTGACTGATCGATCGCTGGGGCTGGCAGCTTTGCGCAAGGCTGCCATTTCTGCCCCTCTGCTGTGCCTGCTCTTGACTCCGTGTCTGGTCTCCAAGGAGGAGAAGTCCCCACCAGTGAACAGGGACCCCTCTGAGCTCAGGACACCATGGCTGCGTTGGCACCACTGCGGAGCCTGGAAGAGGAGGTGACCTGCTCCATCTGCCTCGATTACTTGCGGGACCCGGTGACCATTGACTGTGGCCACGTCTTCTGCCGCAGCTGTACCACCGACATCCGCCCTGCATCAGGGGGCCGCCCTGTCTGCCCCCTGTGTAAGAAGCCTTTTAAGAAGGAGAATATCAGGCCAGTGTGGCAGCTGGCCAGCCTGGTGGAGAACATCGAGCGGCTGAAGGTGGACAAGGGCCGGCAGCCGGGGGAAGCGGCCCGGGAGCAGCAGGACACGAGGCTGTGCGAGCGGCACCAGGAGAAGCTGCACTACTACTGCGAGGACGATGGCAAGCTGCTGTGTGTCATGTGCCGGGAGTCCCGGGAGCACAGGCACCACTCGGCCGTCCTCGTGGAGAAGGCGGCCCAGCCCCACAGGGTAAGCCCTCCTCACCCCCGCAGGGAGGGATGCTCTGCTTGGCACCCACCCGGAGGCGAGGCCTGGCGCAGACCCCTCAGAAGGCTTCTCGCTGGCCGAGGACTCAGCCCGAGTCCACCCTCCTGCCTCAGCCCAGAGCATCCCCACTGCTTGTCTTTCTACAGGAAAAAATCCTGAACCACCTGAGTACCCTAAGGAGAGACAGAGACAAAATTCAGGGCTTTCAGGCCAAGGGAGAAGCTGATATCCTGGCTGTGCTGGTAAGTGAGGCTGTTGAGGGAAAGCTCTGAGGCAGGCAGCCGGCTCCCTGGGAGAGGGAGCCCCGACTGGACCGACGGCCGGGAAGCCTGGGCTTTAGCCCAGGCCCTGCCGGTCTGAGCTCTGTGGCTCTGGCCTGCTTCCTCGTCTCACAAGTGACTGGGTTGCCTGGATGTCAGCTAAGGTCCTCCTCCTTCTGTGACTCACCGCAGCTGCAGGGCGTGTCTGCTCAGCAGAGCCAGGGTGTAGGGAACTGAGGAAGGCCTGGCTTCGTTCTTCCTTTCAAAGAGAGGGAGAAAGACATGGTTCCTGAGAGTGAGGGGAGCAGGGGGTTTGGAAGGAGGGAGCTGGCTCCAGGACGAGAACTGAGAGGGGTGGGCTAGGCAAGGCCCGACCAGCTCTGAAGACGCTGTGTCTAGCGAGTCCTGCGCCTGTGGTTGCCAGTAGTTAGGAAACAGGCAGCGCGTTGTGTGCTTGATGAGAGATGGGATCAGAGGGAAAAAACTGATAAGAGGTTCCAGTTTTCTAGGGGAACGTCTGTTGGGGAAGTGGGCATTGGAGGGTGGAGGGATGCTGGGACCAGTCCCGGTGGTGAGCAGTTAGGCCCTGGGAGAGGGACAGAGTGAAGCAGGAGACGGCCCAATCCAAGGAGTGCCTCCAGGTGCTCAGTGTGCAAGGATGCTGACCAGATCCCAGCCTGGACTCGGCAGGGAGACTTGGGGACAAGAAAGGACATGGTCCCTGAGCATAGACATTCCACAGTTTCACTGAGGGAAGAGCATATAGTCCTACATGGCAGGGATGGGGTACACACAGATATTTTACACATAAGGGGGAGGATGCTGAAGAGAGGATCGGTCAGGCTTGGATAAAATTAATCAAGGAAAACTTCCTGGAAGAGGCAGCACACGGCGATTGGTGTCCAGGAGGGGAAAATGTGTTTGCTCATAATGTTCCTCAAAGAACCCCAGAACATACTGGTTTACCTAGAACAGATAATGGCAGGCAGTCAGGGTTCCAATCCCATGGTGTCTGAGGGAACTGACCTGACTGACTTACTGTGTCTTCTTTGAGGAAAGGAGGTTGCCACAGGAGAGCTCTAAAGCCCCTTCCAGCCCAAACACTGTAGAATTCATGAATGGGGTCAGCGAGGGGCACGAGAGGCAAAGAGCCAGCCTGTGCTCCCCTACACCAGGTCCTGGAGGGATCTTCTGCCCCGGGGCGGAGGTGTCACCCCCTTCTCCCCTTCCCACCCCTGCAGAAGAAGCTCCAGGACCAGAGGCAGTGCATCGTGGCTGAGTTTGAGCAGGGCCACCAGTTCCTGAGGGAGCGGGAACAGCGCCTGCTGGACCAGCTGGCGAAGCTGGAGCAGGAGCTCACAGAGGGCAGGGAGAAGTACAAGACCAGGGGCGTCGGGGAGCTTGCCCGGCTGGCGCTGGTCATCTCCGAGCTGGAGGGCAAGGCACAGCAGCCGGCTGCAGAGCTCATGCAGGTGAGAGACCTCCCTGGGGCAGGGAGCCGGGAGACCAGGACAGCAGGTCTTGGCCCTGCCGCTCACTTACAGGTCCTTTGGAGAGTCGCTTCTTTTCGGGGCCTCAGTTTTCTCGTCTGAAGCATGGAGATGATAATCTTTATCCCCACCACTTATTGCAATGATCGCATGAGCATAAAATAACTGGCATGTTGTCACTTCAAAAAGTAAATTTTCTACATGAAAGAGTTTAAAATTTTGAAAAGTGTTGTAGAAATGGAAGAGAAGGTCATTAGTATTTTCGTTACTGTCCTCCATGCTCATCACTACCGTCACGAGCCTGTCTTCTAACAAGTCATTGGCAGACACTGGTCCAGGGGAAGCTGTTTATGGTTCTGGAGATGAAGAAGCCTGTGGGGTCAGGGGTCACTGAGGGAGGGCTGAGCGTGGCTTCTGTCAAGAACCCAGAGGGTCTGGAGGAGATGGGTAGCTGGGGAAGGGAGACTTCTCGAAGGGAGAGGTTTTCTCTGGGACTGTGGAATCAGCCTCAGAGAATAAGGTGGAGAGCAGGCAGGGGGCCTCTGGAACACCTCCCGGAAGAGGCAGCTTTGGCGCCGAGAAAGGGAGGGTCATGGATTGGAGAAAAGGCTGCCACGTTGAAATGACACCACAGCTCCTTCCACCCCCAAGCCTCTCAGAGGAGTCACACTGCCTTAAACAGGGCTCAGCGGCCTTTGGAGAGAGCACGCTCGATCTTTCTGCCCTTGCAGGCCAGGAGAAGGCCTGTGTGATGAGCTCCTCCACTTGCATGGTGGGGCTGCTGGCCGGCAGAGGAACCGCCCAGGACCTCCTCTAGGGAAGTGCTGTCCCTGGTCAGTGGCAGGGCGAGTCAGAGGTGGGATGCTGGGGAGAGATGACGAGTCCACCGGGTACACGGGCCGGCACAGGTAGCCTCTGCCTGCCTCTCCATCTTTGCGGATTCCGACTCATGCCTTGGGACTGGCGGGGATGTAGAACTCTTCCGGTCGAGCCCCCACTGATGAAGTCCCTGACGACCAGAGAGAGGAAGAGTTTGTCCCAGGCCGTGGGGCAGGTCAGGAATCACGTTAGAGCTCCAGCTCGGGTGTCCTGACTCACAGGCCTCCGGCCTCTTGCTCTTCTTTTCTCTCACTTTGTCCAGAATGTCTCTCTGGTTCCTTCCTTTCCTCCAGAAGTCATTCTGTTCCCTAGAATTTCTCTCTCAGACTCTGACTGGGTCACTTGCTGCCTCTCCACGCCCTCCCCCCTCTCCAGGGGTGCACATCCTTCCTTTCCCCACAGCCGCTGCCACCATGTGGATGTGTACTTGTTGTGGAACAGAGGGGGGACATAGCTGGGGTACTGAGGGGGCTGAGATCCAGCCGTGTCTGCCTGGAGGGGAGCCTCTCCGCAGTCTGCCCAGAAGAGCTTTGTGGGCCAGCAGAGGCCCAGCCTTCAGTGCCTCTGAGACCACTCAGATTGAAGACATCCCTGGGGCCAGGTGGGAGGAGGGAAAGGAGAGAAGGTGGGTGTCTGCTGAAAGTCAGTAAAGGAAATGTTGGTGCTGGTGGGTTTTGTCTGTGTGTTTTGTTTGGGTTTGCTTTTGCTGCAAGGGAACTGGACCGCTCACTTCTGAACTGTCATTAGTATTTTACCAGAGATTAGTTGATTGTCAATGGAGAGTAAAGATGAGGCCCTACTAAGATAGGGGCCCTGATCCAAAAGTCTGGTAGAGAAGTACAGGTGAGAGAGAGATAAAAACAGGGAATTCCCTGGTGGTCCAGTGGTTGGGACTTGGTGCTCTCACTGCCTAGGGCCCGGGTTTGATTCCTGGTTGGGGAACTAAAAATCCCACAAGACATGCGGTGCGGCAAAAAAAAAAAAAAAGACAGAGAGAAACAGAGGCCTTTTGACAAAGGCGATAGAAAAGGAAAGATCTCTGGCCTGGGACTATCAGGAAGACAATAAAGGGAACTAGGGGATAGGAGAGCCCCTCTGGAGGGAATTATGAAGCCCCCCTGGTTCAGCCCTGGACAGGCCTTGCAGGGTCTGGTGGCAGGTCGTACCTCTGCCTGTTCCACTGTCGGTCGCCATCCACACCCATGAAGAACCTTAGGGTTCTTAATACCCAGCATTGCTGTGATTCCTGCCCCAGCCTCTCTGCTCTGGCTGCCTCTTTCACCACAGCCCCAGGAGTCTGGAGGGTGAGAGGCCCTCTAGGAGCCTTGGGCAGGTTGCGTCCCTCTGGAGGCCCAGTGTGTGAGGCTGCAGATCGCCTCGGGACTCCCCAGTCTCCCCTTCTGCGTCCTTTGACAGAAGGGTTCCTGCACTGGTGCTCCGGGTCCCACCCTCTCTGGGCCACTCACAACCTTCAGCCCTTAGACGGGCCTCATATTCTCTCTGTTCTAGCAGCTCCTGTGTCACAAAATATGCCCTCTTGGCTCCCTAACTGCACCCACCTACTGCCCATTTATTTGCCTTTTTATGTCACGTATCCCAGCAGAGCTGTTGGCATACACTGTCTCAAGATTTGTCCCCCCGTTCTCTGAAGCTGGCTCGGACTTCCTCGTTTTGAGGGACAGAGTAGAAGGATTTGCCAGCAACTCACAACCAGTCTCTGGTTAGTTGCTTCACGGTGGGGGCGAGGTGTAGCTCTGACCTCTTGGATGGCCTCCCCTCGAGCAAAACCCCAAGTTGTTCTGAGACTTGCTGAAACAGTCCGCAGCAGCCACAGTTTGGCGATCCCATTTGTTTCCCAAATCCCCCTCTCTCAAAGAGGTCACTCTGCCCCCACCCTTACCCAGTCCCCCTCCACACTACTGTCTTCTTCCTATAGCACCTATCACTTAATAACATCATATAATGGATTTGTTATGTTGATTCTTTGCTCTCTGCTTCCCGCTGCTAGG